>NC_135574.1:76791017-77391017 GCF_965152235.1 Eretmochelys imbricata
CTTTTATTAAATAAAATGGTCCATGTAAAACCTGTAGTTCAGATCTGTTTTATGTATTGGTAAGTCAATAAATTTGGTCTGGCTTTCTAAAATGTATTTAATATTATTGTTTGAAAAGTTCTGAAGTGCCAAAAGTTTGAGCAGGTAAATAAAAAGGAATAAAAATAACATTTGCTTGTGCTTAAGCTACAAGAAGAAACTTTTTTTTCAGAGCACTTTGATGCCCAAGAAGCAGAGATTCTACTCAAGATGAGCTTCTCTTCTAATTTTGTGCAGTTTGGCCCATAATAGTTTGGCCCATGGATAGTAAGATGAATTTAGCACAAACAGAAAAGAACACCGAAAGACACAAACACCAAAACACCTTCCAAAGCTTATGCTTCACCACCATAGGGAAGTTTTCTTTTCCCATCTTGCTTATGGCAAAAATATAAAATCCCTGTTAAATACCAAAATTACACTCCTACCTACCCTTCACCCCCCAAATTGCTAAATTCAGTTTAAAAATCCAGGAAGTTATTGGTAATTAATTGGTAAAAATCAGTAAATTGTTTTTTAAAGGGATGAAATAGTAAGAGCACAACATCTCTCTTCCCTCCCACTCTTTTTTGTTGGGGTTAGCCTCATTTTTTTCCCCAAAACAGACAATATTGGCACACAGCACACACTATTTATAGAATATGGGGCAAATCCAGCTCACCCACTTTCATAAGCAAGCTGAGCAGGACTCAGTTCTTTATGTAAAACATTCATTTTACCCATATTTGCAGTATATTCATTTTAACCACATGCCAAGATCTGTACCAATAAGCATTGATGGATGGTATGATTTACTCTGAATATTGTGTAGATAAACTAAAGAAAGTAACAATAAAAAAAATAAATTAAAAAACCACTCAGCTTTGCTTACATTACTGCTTTTCTGGGAGGTAAGGAGGAGATGGAAAGACAATTAAAATCAAAGTCACTGAATACAAACAGTTAAACAATTCTGTCAAACCATTAAGAGTAGGTTAGACAAGTACCTATCAGGGATGGTCTAGATCAGTGCTACTCAAAGTGCTGGTCTGCGGACCAGTGCCAGTCTGCGCGCACACTGGAAGAAAAAATTGCCTGTCCCCTGCATCAGATAGCTTGAGAAGCACTGGTCTAGATAATACTTAGTCCTGCCATGAATGCAGGGGACTAGACTAGATGACCTCTCGAGGTCCCTTCCAGTCCTATGATTCTGTGATTCTATGATTATCCAATTACATTATATTTTGAGAAGATTTCTGATCTTAAGAACAAAAGGTATCTGAAATTTAGTGTTTTTATTTCAACTGTTATGGAAACTATGTATTCTAAACCAAAAATGAATCTAAAAGTATTTTGGAAAAAAAATCAAATGTATTACACAGTCTGTGCTAAGCAGGGGGATAAAATACTTTGTTCTGTTATCAGCCTAATATATTATTTCATGTCACAGTATACATTTGTTTATTGTATTTACTTTAATAATGCCTTTAAATAGAAAATAACATTAAATACAACAAAGGAAGATAACCATCAAGTTGGATATCTATGAAAATGCACCATTTGAAATAATCAGTGGTAGAATACTTCACTTCCACAGGAGCTAACAGCCTATAAGAATATGTCTATTTCTTTTACTTAAGCACACACAATGAAAACTGTCTCAAGTGTCCCAAAGGACTGAGGAAAAATAGTCACTGAATGTAGGTGATGTCCTGAGATAAAGATTAAACAGAACTGTACTCACTATATTTGGGTGTACAAGGGTGCCTAAACAGTGTGGTACAGGTTTCATTATGAATTTAAGTTTTAACATAATTGAAGACTGTCTTGTGATTCTGATGTCCAGGTAATTTGAAATTACCAATATACAGTAAATTTCATCTGTGGAACAAAATTATTATGAAGAAATTGCATTGCATATCATGGCACCTGCTTAAGGAATACGCAATGAGGCTTGGTGAAATGTGCTGGGAAAATAAGATGACTAAAAATAGAATCAAATGAAAGCAACTACAAAGTGTCAGTGTTTAGTAAAATTTCAGCTTTCAGATTCTTCCCTAGGATGTTTCTAGCACTCTAGTTCTCACCAGTACCATTTAAAAAACAGACAATGAAAATAAAAGATTAAAAGAACTGAAATGATGAGTAGTGGATTATCCAATGGGCTGATGGTGCCCGTGCCATGACCAACTGGGAACCCCCGGAAAAATGGGCACCCCACCCCCAGCAGAAATCCACTCTGGGCAGCAGAAGCCCTGGCAGAAGGGCCAGGCGGGTGGGGCATGGGAATGCCCCACACTCCAATCCCCAGCTGAAGCAAGTATTATTCTGTGGTAACTTGCATCACTGAATTGATGGCCTGCACCCCCCAATCAACCTTAAAATGTATAATCTACTTAATTATGCAAAAAGAAATGGAGTACTTGTGGCACCTTAGAGACTAACCAATTTATTTGAGCATGAGCTTTCGTGAGCTACAGCTCACTTCATCATGCATCTGATGAAGTGAGCTGTAGCTCACGAAAGCTCATGCTCAAATAAATTGGTTAGTCTCTAAGGTGCCACAAGTACTCCATTTCTTTTTGCGAATACAGACTAACACGGCTGTTACTCTGAAACCTACTTAATTATACAGCCCATTTCAGTAATCTTACCAGACTTGACACTTCTGCAACGCTTCTTCATCAATCAAACAGTAAGCTGAATAAAACTCAAATCTAGCGTGACTCAGCAGGTTCCAAAAGAGTACTACCTGCTTCTGGTCACCAAGAGCATAAGCTTGAGAAGGGTAACAGAATTGCTAATAGATATCCCAAACAATCAGTGTGCAGTAGCAAGTCTGGATGTGAGCAATATAATCATCCATGAGATTAGAAATCCAGCTGATCATTAACAGATCAGTGAATCAACTATACACTAAGGGCTGTCATATGCACAAAGTAAGCAAACAGGAAAAACAGAAAAAAACCCCCACTGTTCCTGATAAGTTTTCAGTTATAATCTTTATTACTTTAAATTATGGTAGCTACATTTTCCGACAAATGTGAATTTCAAGTAGATGGTGTCTCTTTAAAATATGAATTTCAACTTTAAACTCAGTTGGCAGACAACAAGAGACATTTGCCACTGTGGTCTGGTGTGTCACAAAAAGAAAGGTCTGAGTATTTGGCTACTGTATACAATCTGATTGTGAAACATATAGCACCACGATCTCTGCTGCAGCCAAGATCTGCTTGGCACAGCATGGAGCATATATGTGTTTATAAGACCCGAAGGCCATAAATGAGCCAATTATGATTCTCTGAACCTGTCTGGCTCAGCCCCAGATCTGACTCTGGTTAGAGGTCCCTCAGGGCTGCTGTAAACCTACAACAGCTGTCAACAGTTCCAAAGGTACAGTCTGCACCAGTTGATAACAGCCAGAGTACAGCTGAGCTTGAGCCTGCTCCCAAAACAACCTCTTTGCTGGGGCTAGGAGGGGGCAAGTGCAGGAAACGGCTACGCTGCCTTTATATCAGCCAAGAACTCCACCACCTGGGTGGATTCTCAACTGCCAGGTATCACCAGATTTTGAACCCCTGTCACCTCAAGTGATCACTTTAGATAAGCTATTACCAGCAGGAGAGTGGGGTGGGAGGAGGTATTTTTTTTATGCTTTGTATGTATATAATAAGATCTTCTAAACTTTCCACAGTATGCATCCGATGAAGTGAGCTGTAGCTCACGAAAGCTTATGCTCAAATAAATTGGTTAGTCTCTAAGGTGCCACAAGTACTCATTTTCTTTTTGCGAATACAGACTAACACGGCTGTTACTCTGAAATTGTAAATTAAAATTGCCAGTACACAGAGACAGCCATCTGCATCTGTATATGCAAGACTTTGCATCACAGAAATGATGCATCTAGGAACTCCTGAAAATAGTTTCAGTAACTAATAAAAATCTCACCAACACTTAATTCCTCTTGATTAGAATTGCAATATTTTGTAGATTTTATAGTAATAAGTACTTTGATTTTAACACAAATGTGTCTCCTCATCACAGAAAACCCCTCTTTTTTTGGAACTGACTGGCATGGTACAGGCATGGTAATACATCAACCATTGACCAGTCCAGACCAGAGAGAAATTGCATGAATGTGAGGGAGGGAGGAAGTGAAGTTTAGTATAGTTTTAAAAGAGATTTACTGTTTATAAATTTGGAGGCTAATCACATTCTATTAAAAACATATCGTTGGATTTCAACATCTATACTTCCAATCACACTAAATAAAGTGCATATTTTAGTAACATGTTTACTACAAAATGGGCAATCACAGAAAGACTGGTAAACACAATATCCTTTAGATATCCTGAGGGGGTTGTGGTAGGTGCAATTTAAGGGAAGAAACTTAATCATATCATAAAGATGACAACTGATTCTAACAGTTTTACAAAGCTCCATAGCCTATTCTGTGTTTAGGATTTAATGAGAATTTTTGTGAACAACGAAACGGGATGCTATAAGCCACAAATTATCGTATACTTGAACAGAATATTTCTGTTGAGGATTTATAAGAAAAGACTGTAAAATCATCCTAATGTCCAATCGTAGTGTAGAGAATTGATACTGATTTTAGCCTGAACAGCATCTTGCTGAAAAACTGCACACAAAAGCATAAACCAGTTTTCTGGTTTGTTCCCTGAACTCAAACATCAGTACTGCTATCAAACAGACGTAGTTGTAGTCTGGAAAAGCATTCTAGAAACAGATTTGCAATCCCGCAGTTTTTAGAATTAGAACAGATATTCATGGGACAGGTTCCCAGCAATGAATGTGTGCATGGCAATCTACAGTAGCTTATGATAGGTAAAATTGAATATATGATCAGGCCCATAGATTATAAACAGGGATCCTAGTTTTCCATAATTAAAAAGAAATTATCAGATTAAAAAAAAAACATGATTAAAATGAAATGCTGAACTTTAGTTTCCCTAGCCACAATATATATAGGTATCAGTTGAACACAATGTTTTATGGATAGATTTACAATTAAGCTTACCAAGCTTATCAATTATTACAATAAAATAAAATGAATAGAATTTCAATTTGTAATCTATAGCCTTGCTGCGTACAGTACAGTACAATACCATCAACATGAAATTTGTCCTCATCAAACTCAGTGACAGTCTTTAGGGGGTGATTTTTACAGTTTTCGGCATCTTTTCATAACTTTAATTACTCATGTCTGGAGGCTGAAGTGAAATTTGAGATGCATTAAAACATGAACCTCTATACGCCAGAAGCAGTTTATTGGAGTATGTTTAGCTACGTACATTTAAAGAACATTCAAAAATCAACCACAAGAGGGGGAGGTTGCACACACTGAGTAAGTGACACTGGTGCTTTCAGAACATTTATATTAACTAATGTTTTTATTTTTTCACAAAATGTAAAAACTAAAGATTCTCTGTAAAAATGCAAATTTTGTGTTTTTCCATGGCAAATAGATTTCTAGGATACCTGACTATGACAAAACAATTCCTCCCTTCTAACTTTCAAATCATATTGTAGAAAAGATATTCACTTGCCATAGTGCTGTGGAAGTCAGAGCTCCCAGACATCCCTGTGGCCCAGACATACTTGGGCCACAATTTTTAATTTTTATTTAATTAAGAATTAAATAAATGGTCTGATTTTCAGAGATGCTAAGCACCTGCAGTTGACAACAGAGTTCAGTATGTATGCTATCCGCTCTTATCCTTGTCAACTCATTACCAAAACACTGAGGGGAGAGATTTTTATAAAGAAACAACATATTTTAAAAAATTATTTATGTATTCATGTCAGTTAAAAGGATGCTGACAGTAGGAACTATTTGGAATCACCCTCTTTACTACATATATAGTATCATTTTGATACACTTGAGTAGACAGAAGATTTTTAGGTACTGGTATACAATCTGCCCCTTTTGTCTCTGAATCTGGGGTTTTTTTTAATCTCCATATTCAAGAATTCAAATTTTGAAATATGATTTCTACAAGAATTAAGAAGCAACTTAACTAATTAAACATCCCTCCTAGGAGTAGATTATTGACTAGCAGTTGCAGTAACATATACTCTGTCCATTTTAAAAGGATGGTGAATAATTAGGAAGGGTTCAGCCAAGAGCCACACGAATGATTTGGGTTCTGGAAAATGTGCCTTACATGAGAGACTTAAGCATCTCAATTAATATAGCAAAGATAAGGTTAAAAAAGAGATCATATATCTGGGGACAAGATTTCTGAAAACAGAATTCTCTTTAAAGTATCAGAAAAAGGCATAACAAGAGCCAATGGCTGAAAATTAAAGCAGTTAAATTCAAACTGGATGTTAGGTAATTTTTTTTTTTTTTTAACAGTGATGTTAATTACTCATTGAAACAATTCACCAAGGGAAGTGGTGGATTCTCCATTACTTGAAGTCTTTAAATCAAGTCAGGATGTCTTCCTAACAAATGTGGTCTAGTTCAACCAGTAATTTTTGGGCTTGATACAGAATTACTGAATGAAATTTTATACTCAGTAGTATGTAGACGGTCAGAGTAGATGATCATAACAGAATCCATATTTGTTTGACTTCTGTAGACTATTAAAACTGGATACAATAACATCTTAATATTAATGAATGAAGAAAACAAGACAGACTAGTATAAGATATATACATATATATATACTAGTATAAGATATACACATATATATATACTAGTATAAGATATACATTTTATCTACATTTTTAATCACCCAATTAGTCAATTGTATATATTTAAGAAATATTTCTTTCCCTAATTGCAAAAATCCTGAGCATAGGAAAAAAGACTTAGGGGGAAAAAAAGTATGTGCCATATGTTGTGAGCTAAGACTACTAAGGTCTAACTTTTGTGCTTAAATTGGGCACCTAAATCATCATGCACACAACTAAATGGGGAGCTTGATTAGCAGAGATATTGAGCATCATAATTCTCACGGTAATCAATGAGTGTTGGGGATGCTCGGAAACTCTAAAAACCAAGCTACTTATTTGGGCAGCTCCTTGCGGTGTCTTAATTTATAGAGCAATAATATAATATGTTAAAAAGAACAATGGGTTTGTTCTGAATATCCCAAACTGTTTGTATGTGATTCTTAGAACATACATGTTTTGGATCATCTCCCTGAAAATTTATATAGTATTTTATATACTAAAATCTTACACAAAATATAAATTTAGGACATTAATACTCAGGGCAATTTACATTTAAAATACTGTATTATCGCTCTATAAATTGATTCGAATGTAGCTGGAAAAGCAGTTCCCCAAAAAGCCACTTTGAAATTGGCATACTTGAGTTTTGAATTAGATTTTTAAAACAGACACGCTTTGTTATTTTAATGTGATGAAGAAACACATTGCTTAGCAGGATAGGACACCTTATAAGATCACCCATGCAGATGTAAAGGATAAGGAGCTTTTGTGTACCTCTCTCTTTGGAAAAGGAAAACAATGGTGTGAAAAACATACCCTTGGTTTCAACTAAAAAACAAATAAATGGTAGCTGTAATGTTTTGTCTATACAGAATTATTTAATTCCTATATGTAACAGACTGCATTTAAGATGACAAACGTTTCTCATAAATGTGATTATTCCTTTATTAAAAAGCTAAGCATATCCTTTGTTTATTTTAAACATACATGGTTTTATGCGCAAAGGACTTTAATAAGCACACATTATATCCCCTAAAAAGTGCAAATGTGCACCCTAATTATTCCTAGTCACTAAGGACCCTGGACAAGCAGAGAAAATACTAATTCAAAAGAGGCACTACTATAAAAAAAGTCTACAGGGATAAAATTGCATTGGGGTACAAAGGACCAATGAGCAACTTTGACATACCCAGGATACAAAACAGACTAATGAATATTTGTGTCACCTTTGCGCTGCAACCTTAGGTGCCTTACAATGCCTGCTGAAGGAGCTCCCACCTGGGTCACTCAAATAGCCTTCCCGCATGCAAGCCACACCCTGTTGCCTTACAATGCCTGCTGAAGGAGCTCCCACCTGGGTCACTCAAATAGCCTTCCAGCATGCAAGCCACACCCTGAGTGCCTGTGTGTAAATGCAGCCTTCCAGCCACACTTGGGTTACAGTCTGACTCTCACCAGACTTGGTTATACCGCAGGGTGACACCAACACATCCCCTGTCCCAGATTTCCTCCGAGAAATGTGTGTCCTGTGCTGCCTTTGCCCTCTTCGTACAATACAAGCTTATATAAAGTCCATCATTTAATTAATAGAAATGATATGCACATAACTTGCCACCCCATATGGAGCATCTCAAACACTTCATTTCAAACACGCTGGATCAGATAAAACCAGTTTATACTAGATTAGAGAAGAATAGATTTTAAGTGAATAGAAGTCATGAGGCATAAATATCAGAAATGATTACAAGAAAAATAAAGATAAAATGCAACTAATGACTAACTTAAACTATGTCAAGTTCAAAGTAAAGTTTTTCTCACCACAGTCTCTCAAACAGGCTTACTGGCCACACTTCTTAGGCCAGGACCTCTTCTGTTTAATGGCTGCTTCCTTTGTTCCTTTTGGTGCAGTGAAACAATGGACAGAGAGCGAGGAGGAGGGGGGCCCTTGGGGTGTCTGCCCCTTCCTTTTATAGTCCTTTCTCAATTTAAGAAGCATCCCCAGCTTGGAGCATGGCAATAGGCAGTCTCTAAAATGTAGATTTGTCATGCACACCCCCTTTCCTGCCCCTCAAAATGGCCACTTAACAGGTAATGGCGCTTTAGCCTTGTTTACAACTGGCTGAGGCATCAGCTTGCTCTTTGTCTCTGAGGAAGTGGTTTGATCACTCCCCAGACTTAGAACATATTTTAGTAACACCATACAGTGGAATCTTATAACTTTACTTACAATGTTGCCACATTTATTTTACTAGGACAATAATGAGTACCAAATTATGAGTTTTCAAAGTATACCTCACCAGTCAAACTTTATACAAAGATAACTATAATAGAGGACACAGGTATATTCTGTCACAGCAAGTATTTGATTTTTATTCAGCTTTGAAATGTTTTTTTCAATAGCACAACATTATAGAATATATAGTAACAAAATTAGGTAAGTAACTATGAAGCAAAATAAAAGCAATCCTTCTTAAAACAAACAAATATATTGTTATCAATATGTTTAGCTGGAGCTTTTCTTTGCTGATCTGTTCACTCAGCCTCAAATTAAACAATTCTAAGTTTGCAAAAGTATGTTGCTAACACTTTCTCACTCAGCAAAGTGAAAAGGTTATAAAGAAAATCCTTATTTTTCATTTTCACTCATCATGAGAGAGAACACTTTAAAAAAAAAAAACACTATGAAATGGCAGAATTCATTACAACTTCATATCCAGCTAAAACTTGGCATTTAAATACCAAAGTGCAGAGGGGAAAATGTACTAAGGCTAATAGAAGCATTAAACTCTTGCACTTCGGAACAAGGTTACATTTGAGTGAAGTCTTTGACACATTGTATTGCATATATATTTTTATTATTTTCTTAAGCGATAGTTAAAACTTTGAATACAAGAGCAAAAATAAAACTTTTCCCTATACTCCAGCACACCAGAGCTTCTTTTCCTCCTCCTTTGTCTCCCATGGCATTGAAAATGTCATTACATTTTCACTAATGAAGGAACAACTGGGTACCTTCAGAGGAAAACATTATTTCCTCTTAGTAAAGACTTGCTGTTTGTTAACAGCTTGGTTCTAACTTATACAGCACACTGCTGCTATCAGGTAGTAATTAGATGAACATCTTTAATGTACTAAATTGGAATTTGTTGGAATATAAACATCTGTGATTCCCTACTACCTGGAAAGATAGCCAATGCACCCTGTTAATCATACTTTGCACCTGGGAGAATGAGGAGCTAACTGGCTCCCTACCGGAGGCGGCGGAACTAAGCCTTAAGAAGCTCAGTTGAGGGAGATTCTCCAGAAGAGACAGGTCTCTCTGGCTCAGAGAAGCCTAGTGTTAGCGTAACAGCTTGGGTTAATGTGGGCAGCACACTACAGGGGGACTGTAGGCTCCCGCAGGGGAAGCCCCAAGATAGGGCTGGCGTAAGTATGCAGAGAGGACTTCAGTAGCCCAGGGGGCAGGAGAAGTATCCAGATTCATCTTGTCTTGTTTGTGATACCCCAGAAGAGGTTTGAACTTGGTGGCTTGGCTGGAGAACTGAGCTTCAGAAGACCTAGAGTCAGAGGCAGGCAGGCAGCTAGCAGGAAGCACTGAAGATGGAGATAGCAGCAACATCCAGCACCAACGCAAGCGAACACTCCAAGGGTGAGAGCCTTACCACAACATCTCCTAATTTAGCATTAACCAACTGCAGACCTTGTTAAGCAATGTGACCATATAAAGCCAACTTCTCTAACAGTATAAATTTGCACAGCTCTATGGAAGGCAAATGAGGTCTGCCAATTTCCCTCAGAAGAGATTTTGGTCCCAAACTATTTCCAATATCTAATCTGGTATCTGCCAATTTACCCACCTTGAGGGTAACAGGTAAACCAATGAGGCTATCCAGAAGGAAATAGTGTCCTGGCCATGCAGAAGGAAACACAAGATGCAGGGGATGTGGTTTAATTAGGCCACAATTTTATTAACATACCTGGAAATGCCCAGCAATAAGTTTTAGGGATCAGGTCATCATTCTCTCCTAAATAGTTTTCACCTATTTGGGAGGGCTGCCATCAGCCATCCACCTTCCTAACCCGGGACTCTGCCGCTCTTCTTTTGTATGAGGATTAACAGGCTGGAATAAAAGTTTTTTTTCCCTCCATCCTATCCCAGATGTTAGGAGGCCAAACCCATCTCCCTTTTCCTGACTTCCTTATGGGCTGCCTCCCCCTAAATCCACCTCCAACTCCTGTTTATCAGGGAACCATATCAGTAATGAGTACCCAGAAAGGACACCTGGTATTTACAACCTATCCTCCAGGTTAACCCACTTGGTCCCTACACTGTGATGGAGAAGGCCAAAAAAACACCCCACCTCTGACAATCTGACAGTCGGGAAAAATTCCTTCCCAGATCAACAAGAAAACAGGCAACTAGTACTAGGCTCACCACAGATTATAAAAGCCAGGTCCTACTCTGGCTGCATTGCTGGAAGGGTGGTTGCTGCTGAGCCATGACAAATGAGAGAGGGGCATAGCATTGGAATGGTTATAAATACCTGCTCCCCTCTCCCCCGGTGTACATTCTGGGTCAGTGCCCCACCCACCTGGTCCAGCCACTTCCTGTTCCCCCCTCGACTCCACTCTGGTAAGTACCCCATTCCCTTCCCTCATAACCCAAATGCAGTAGAGACCCCCTAAAAGAGTCCCAACTCCTTTTTTTCTGCCATCTAGAAAGACCAACCACATTCAGTTGCGGTGAGCACAATGTCACGAACTGGCATGGCAGCAGCTGTATTTACCATCTTAAATAAGATTTGGTCAATGAAAATCTACAATTTAAAGACTAAACTATGAATCTTCAACTGAATGTTATTTTATTTTTAACGTATGGATGAGAAAGCTGGAAACCCACCGAAGGTACACACAGGTGTCTAAATACATACAAAAACAAATGCCTTAGAAAAATACTAGGTATTAAATGGAGTATATTTATAACAAATGCCAAGATTCAACAAAGTTCAACAGCCCCTTATCTCTAAAATTACCCAGAAAAGAAGATGGAAATATTTGGATCGTGTGGTAAGAGTAGTAATTTCGTTTCATAAAACAGAATGGCTAATGCTAAGTTTTCAAATGGGATTTCCTCTCATGGTATACTCTCATCAGAAAGTCTCTAAAAAGCATATTCTTTTATTCATCTGACAGCTTTATTGACAGAAATCTCCTTTCTTTTGGGATAGTATACTGATCTTCACTAATCTACTTAAGGATACTGAAGAATTTCCAAAGTTGGGCACCCGGAATGAATATCCATTGGGACCAGCACTCGAAGAAGAATTCCTTGCTATTGTGGTACTGTATACTTAAAACTAGAAAAGATTTCACCATGACTCCAGAACTTCCCTCCAACTTGATGATCTGTGGCTTCGTGCTTCAGATCACTGATGAAGTCAGAGTGTTGAAAAGTTCCTCAAAGTGTTTGCCCTTCTTAATTACATAACATCGGTCTTTACTGGGTTATGTTTAAGTTAAATACTCTTAACTTCCATATTGACTGCAAGAACTTTAAAAATACCTTAATTTCTAAACTAAAAAGAAAATTGTAATAATTATAAAACAAATATGGAATTTCAAATATTCATTGTACATTTGAAATTTAATGCAGCCTAATGTATTTGGATACAAATCCATTTTATTGTTTTTAACAACACATCAAATACTGGATGTTATTAATAAAATAAAAATAAAATGAGAATTTGCATGGAAATAATTACATGTCAAACAAATGGGCATATAGCAAATATTTGATGGTCTCTAAAAATTCATTTCCTAATCATTTTAAAACATTTGAGAGACAATTAAGTGAATTAGTGGGACTGCTTTTGAGTTTTAAAGGGCAGGGGGAGGGCAAAGGCTACAAAATGCTATGGACTGTACTTATTTCAGCTCGGTGGTATCCTTTAGTAAAGTTCACCTATGCCTATTTGGTCCAGGCTGGAAGATGAATGATGTAGGTATTACTTCTGTTTTAAGTTACACTGAAAACTGAGTGTTTATGATTTCTTGAAATTTTTTCTCTCTGAGAGCTCTTTAAATTCAAATGAGGTTTAAGAAGAAAATCTATTATTTTCCTCTCCATCTTCTTCGTTCCCATTTCTCTAACAAGCTGAATCCTATGAATCAGTGGTTTTCAAACTTACTTAATCACAGACGCTCCCCGTCTCTGTGGTGGTTTACGCACCACTTCTGCCACACGAGCACACATACAGATACAAAATAATCAACATGCAACTTTCACTAAATATTAAAAACAGTAAGGCATTGATTCAAACAGGGCCAACAATCCATTGTAATAAGAGCAAAAGCAAAACTGCAATTGTTGTCAATGCTAACAATTAAATGTGCACACCATGGCGTAACAAACGGATTAACGTACAGTTAGCAATGGATTTGTATAATGCTATTCAAGATTAACAGAAATCTGTCAAAACACACAGCACCATCTAGGTCAAATGCACAGAGACATTTGAAGACTTGATATGTCTGGAGGAATCTGCTTTATTAGTTATTCATTGCTGTGGGTAAAATGTATGCAGTAATTCCCCCCCAAAAAAACCATAGTAAGAGAACCAAAAAAGAACCACCGTGGCTAAGCAACACAGTAAAAGTAGCAGTGAGAAGCAAAAAGGCATCCTTTAAAAAGTTGAAGTTTATAGAAAGGAGCATAAACACTGGCAAACAAAGTGTAAAATATAATCAGGAAGGCCAAAAATGAATTTGAAGAACATTTGAAGAACAAATTTGAAGAATTTGAGTCTAAAGACTCAAAAAGTAATCACATTTTCTTTTTTTTTTTTTAAAGTACATCAGAAGCGGGAAGCCTGCTAAACAACCAGTGGGGCCACAGGACGATTGAGATGTTAAAGGAGCACTCAAAGACGATAAGGCCATTGCGGAAAAACTAAATGAATTCTTTGCATCGGTCTTCTCTACTGAGGATGTGAGGGAGATTCCCAAACCTGAATCTTTTTTTTTAGGTGACAAATCTGAGAAACAGTCCCAGATTGAGGTGTCATTCGAGGAGGTTTTGGAACAAATTGATAAATTAAACAGTAATAACTTACCAAAACAAGATGGTATTCACCCAAGAGTTCTGAAAGAACTCAAATGTGAAATTGCAGAACTAGTAACTGTGTGGTTTGTAACCTATCATTTAAATCAGCTTCTGTTCCAAATGACTGGAGGATAGCTAATATGACGCTTTTTTTTTTAAATTAAAAAAAAAAGACGCTGGGAATGGGTGACAGGGTATGGATCACTTGATGATTACCTGTTCTGTTCATTCCCTCTGGGGCACCTGGCATTTGCCACTGTCGGAAGACAGGATACTAAACTAGATGGACCATTGGTCTGACTCAGTATGGCTGTTCTTATGTTTTTTTTACACTGCATGCCTCTTCCAGCAGCATGTAGATATAAACAGAGGTAGCCGTCCTAACATGGGTTTAAATAGCAGCATACATCCACGTGGTACAACTTAGGATGGCAAAGACATGCCTGAAGTATGTGGTTATGTACCAGAGTACATGCCCTACATGGCTCTTAACTCACCCATGCAGTGAGTCCCTGTCTATACTGCTATTTTTAGCAGTGTAGTATCCCGCTGACTCCTTGTAGCTAGAGCCCTTCCTGCTGCAGGGAAAGACTTCAGCAATGAGAAAAGTCTCCACCAACTCCCTGTTGCTGGAGACTTTCCTTGCGTCAGGGAAAACTTGACAGTGGGGAGCTGCTGAAGCCTTTCACTGTCATGTAGCTACACACCACAGTATGGACACAGCTTGCTTTTCACTGTGGTGTGTTGCTACACATACCCTACATGCTGACACCAGTGATTTATACTGTATTCTATGGCTACGTCTACATCCAAGTTATATTTACTGAAAAACAAATATGACAGGGAAGTAAAACCTGTTGTCGGGGTTCTGAAAACACCTCTTTTAGCAACTGGAGAAAGGAATACATACATGGTTTCACTAACATATATTCCCAAAATCTTCCACAAGTTGTACATCAAATTTAAAAACAATAGAAATGACCATTCCAAGGAGATGAAGGCAATGAGCTGAAACACCTATACCTAAAAATCTGCATAAGATTTACATTTTAGTTTCTAAAAGTAGATTAAAAATATATACTATTCTTGTTCGTCTATTAATAAAAACTAATATGCATAAGTAGAGAGAAGAGCTATTATGGAAATGCACTTGAATCTAGGACAGCATAAAATGTGTTCACTAATTTCATTATTAGCTACAGACATTATAAAGTTTGTGAATATTTTATTAAACTATTTATCTAATTACAGTATGTTTTCTTAAATAAATAAATAAGTTTTGCTTTATGTTTTACAGTAAATGCCAAACACAAAAACATGGCAGAAGTAATGCATTGCATTTTTCAGATATTGTTTACTATATTCTTAATCTGGAAACATACCAACTCCAGCCCACATCCGCATTAAGTCCCTGGTCTTATTCACATGAATTCAGTGGAAACACTTATGTGACAAAGGATTACTTACATGAGTAATGGTTGCAGAATGGCCCTTGATATATTCATACAGTTGAAGAGCAACTGTATATTTGTATGAATTCACAAATTAATTCCTTCATGTATTTTAAATTTAACAGTGCTGTTTATCATACAATAATAAACTTAATAGTAAAACCTAAATATTTCAAATATGCTACTCATCTTTTATAGTACATAATACTATCTAAATTATCTAAGATACTATCTAAAATACTATCTACCTGATATTGTTAGACCATTTACATTATTCTACATGTTTAGACACTTCCTGTCTCAATCTGTATTCATCACACAGCTTTAAAATGAAATACTGTATGCAAATATTCAAACATTTCCAAGAATGATTAATAATATTTTTAATATGATAGTCGCTGTGTGACAGGTTTTTACAGACTTCCAAGAATTCCCAGCCCTGTCCATTGAAATTTATTGAGCAACAGAATAAAATAGTAGAATTTTGATAAAGTTCCTTTCTTATTTTGGTATTTGTTTTATTAATTTCCCTTCTCAAAAAGCTGAGGTAGTAAAATGAAACCCATAGTGTCTTGTTAAACTACAGTATGTAAAATTAATCTTCATATGACTCATATATTTTACCAATTACTTTTCATATTGTACAGTTTCTATAAGCCTTCAGAGAAAAGAGAAAAGTAAGAAATATTTTCCCTACTACAATAATGCTACCTTAGAGTCAATTAAATAAGAAGGTTATATGAAACATCACAGAAGGACTTCCCAGATTTTTAATCACTATGAAGAACATTTTTTTTTTTTGCTTTATTACAAAAATTAAAGAAGGTATGTACAAGGACGTTCATATAAATCAGCTTATTTACAATCTTTTTGGGCAGATAAACATTTGGGCCTGCAATCCTCAAACAATTCAAATTTTGATTTAAAACAGATGTTTGGATTCAGTCCAAACAAATGGATATTGAACACCTAAACAGCGAAACAGCAGGAGGACTCGCTATCACAAATTATTTCAGTGTCTTCTGTATTTAAACATGATGGATAAATACACTAAGAGAACAGAAGGAGCTGTTTCAGACACTACACCAACCACCTAACCCTAATCAGCATTCACAAATGTTTTGATCTAAATGTACCACTGTTAATTTATATCATAGGGGTCACCTTAACAGTCTGTACAAGCTCAACTGACTCCCTCGGCATTACTATACATTCCAAATAATAAATAAAAAAAAAATCTGTATAGTCTCTAACTTTCCTATACTATCACTGAAAAAAGAAGCAGGTTATACAATGAAGAGTTAGAGGGAGGTCTAATACAGCACAATGATTTTCACTGAAAAAGTTGCGACAGAATTGGGTGCACAAGTGAGCATTCTCAACCAAATGAATCACATAGAGCATGCCTCAACCTGGCAAATTATCTTCCAACTTCCATTCGCAATAAAGTTGCATGTCTTGAACTATACAAGCTATACTCTGTTGTACCAGGGGAAAATATGTTTTGTATATATTAAAAAAAAATCTTTTGTCTGAACAACTTTAGCACCTCCATGCTTTGGAGCAGGGACCAGAAATTTGGCAGAGTGCGTGGCTTTTGTGTAAGGCATGTGCCTGTTGTTGTCCCTGTGAAAACCTGCCAAAATTTGGCCCAGTTATAAGCCTTTGAAAAAATCACAGTTCGCATATTCTCAGTAGAGACTTCAATATTAGCTAAGATTTCTGATGATTCTGTCCTCACTGAGCATGCTCGTACCTCTTGTAATTCCTAGTGCTGATCAGACTGTGCATATACCATCCCCAGAGACCAAATGAGTGTGTAATCACTGGTGTGCATGTGCTGATCCACATAGAATATGAGTTGTTACAGCCCCAAGCTACAGAATCTTGTCTCGTTAGCTCAAGTTGTAGCAGCTCATCCGTTTGGCTCTGGAGGTCCCTCGTTCAAACCTTAGTGTGTTGGCCAAGAGGACCGGAATCACACAAACTTCAGCTCCTCTAAGTCCCTAGTGCAGACCAGACTGCATACGTGCCATCCTAACAGAGCAACTGAACGTGATCCCTCTGGCATAGGCCTAGAGGGGAGAAAAGCTGGACTTTTCCTGTAATGGCTGCTCCAAACTGGGCTGGGACTGGAACTGAGAGAAGGGACCTGTCTCTCCTGTGCTTTCAGTGACCCTTCTGCTTGTGCCCCAGGCAATGTGGAGGAGGAGGAAGAAGCCATCTGATCTGAATGCAGAGGGGGCAAAAGCCAGACTGGATGGGGGTGGGAGAAGTAAATTGGGATAAGGAATCTGGTGAGTAGAGTTCCCAACCTTTCTAATTGCAGAAAACTGAACATCCTTGCCCCACCCCTTTCCTGAGGCCCCCGCTTCTGCGAGGCCCTCACCCCCCGCTCACGCCTTCTCCCCTTCCTCTGTCACTCACTCCCTCATTTTAACCAGGCTGGGACAGGCGGTTGGGGTGAGAGAGAGGTGAGGGCTCTGGCTGGTTGTGCGAGCTCTGGGGTGGGGCAAGAAATGAGGGGTTCAGGGTGTGGGAGGGGACTCTGGGCTGGGACATGAGGTTGGAGTGTGTGTGGGGGGGTGTGGGCTCTGGGAAGGAGTTTGAGTGTGGGAGGGGGTTTTGAACTGGGGCAGGGGGTTGGGGCTCAGGAGCGGGTTTGGGGTATGGGCTCTTGGTGGTGGTGCTGACCTCAGGGAGCTCCCAGAAAGTGATTGCCATGTCCCTCTGGCTCCTAGGTGGAGGGGCGACCAGGTGGCTCTGCGCGCTGCCCCTGCCTGCAGGAACCACCCCCACATCTCCCATTGGCTTCAGTTCCCGGCCAATGGGAGATGCAGAGCTGGTGCTCAGGGTGGCAGGGACAGCACGCAAAGACCCCCTGGCCACGCTTCTGCCTAAGAGCCAGATGAACATGCCGCCACTTTTGGGAGCCCTGCGGAGCCGGTCATGGAGCCTGCCTGCCCTGCTGAGGCCAACCAGAGTTTTAGGGACCCAGTCAGCTGTGCTGACCGGAGCCACCAGGGTCCCTTTTCAACCAGGCATTCCAGTTGAAAACCGGACCCCTGGCAATCCTACTAGTGGTGACCAAGGGCTGTGGGGAGCCTGGAGGGGGAGAGAAACAGGAGAACAGTGGGTTGAAGAGACTGGAACTGAGACCTAAAGTGGGAAGGGGAGGCTGGAACTGTTTGGGCAAGGAAAATGGGACTAGGGATTAGTCTGTGGAGAGGGAAGAGAGATCTGACAAGGAGATGAGACGTGATGAGGAAAAGCAGGGAGTCCTGTGGAAACAATAGAATGTGATTATGTAATTAAAGACTGTATCAAAATACAGATGCACAAGGGGGAAAAGCAAGGTTGCACAGGCAAGCTTATTCCTTAATTTTGGAATTTCTTAACTTCTAAGTGCTTGCTTGACTTTGCAACCTTAATAATGTTTTTTTAATGTATTTTTTGCTATATATATATATATATATATATATATATATATATAAAATTTGTAGATTAAACACTATACATTATAATTTTAATCTGTTGCCTGTCTAGTTTGATAAACTCCATTTTCAAATGCTGTCAATCTGTCACCTTTCATGGGCAAATAATCTATTAAATGTATTTTAAAAAAATATCATAAAAATAACCATTCTAGTTATCCCCTCATATTTCCTAAAAGACTTTTGCTGTACAAATCTAACCACAGAAAGCACAAGATTAGTTTTGGATGTTACAGAGAAAACCTGTCACAGACAGGAAATTATGAAAGTATAAATCTGCCTACTAATATAAATTTCTAGCAATATATACATTATAAATATATTTTTGGCTTAAGGAATTTCAAGTGAACAATTTTCCAGTTTAAATAGTTCAGGAAACAAATTATCTGTTCAAATTTGGGACTAATTTCTAAACTTCTGTGCACATTAGCAAACCATTAGGAAGAGAATTTAAATTTTGCAGTGTGTTACAAAGTGAAATATGTTCAGCATGTCTGTTTATAATGCTGTCAACTTTTATGGATAGAATAGTTCTTGCTTACAAATCTGGCTGTAAACAACATACTAAAAAAAATCCAGTACATATTCTTTGTAAAGACATTCTTGGCAGTTCAGAAATATGAACTGAACACCCACAAAACCTTAGTACCATTAAAAATTACTGGGTTGGAATAAAACTCTCCATATATCCTTCAACACAATATAAAGTAATTGTCAAAGGACACTTCAAAGACAACATAGTTATTTAAATGGAGCTATGGCATAGAGCCTAAAACACAAAATTCCTACTCCACAGGCGGGCTATGAATATCCTCAGTGGCAGGAAGTTAACTTATATGTATATCAAACATGTACAACGATAATTAATGAACACGTCCCTCATTTTCAGATATTTAACTTTGGGTAGCAGAGGGAAGTTATTCCTAAGAAAAAACTCACACAACTTAAATATTATTCTAACAACTAGATTAAGAATTTATCACCAAAAATGTAAGTGTCATATATATAATACAATAAATTAACAGTCATTTAGGATAACACTGTCTTGACATAGATACAAGGTCATTATTTAAATGCATGAGAAAGTTTACAAAAACTTTTAAGTCTTTTGCCTAAGTTTTATTTCTTATATTTTAGGAAACGTTTTGCTTTTTTTCAAAGATTTCTTTGGGATTGAGACACAAGCACCAATTATTATTACAGAGTATTGAGTTACTGTCAGTTTTTAACGTACTGTATACAGTTAGTCAATATTCAACTACTGTTGAAAGTACTATTGTCCTGTGAGCCATATGCATACTTCTGAAACCTGACCAGTGCTCATCTATAGTTTTATGGTACAGCTAACATCAAGCTGGGTTGAGAGACAGACTGCTCTTGTAGGATTCAAATTGTTTTCCCATCACAGACTCTCAAGTCAGCCACTGTTTGGCGGGTCACCAACAGGGACCTAGAGGGAAAGTCATGCAGTATGAATGGGTGCAGATGTATAGGCTGGAGAAGTTTTACATTTTGAGTGGCTGTGAGGAACCTCCACAGTTTTGGAAGTTAAGATGAATGAATAAGACACACATCTAAATCTTTGATGTCTAGACAAGATGAACCAAACTCCCAGCCATTTTAAATGTATTAATCATTACTATGAACTCATTTCTCCTCCAAAAGTTTTGCTGTAATAGTCGTGTCCACTGCCTATTATCTACAAATGTAATGGTCACAAAGAAAGTATGATGGACAAGTTCCTACTCATACAAACACAATGGGCTTGTCTACACTAAGGGGGCTACAGGGGCATAGCTGTAACAACCTTAGTGTAGATGCGTCACATGTGCTGGAATAAATTTTTCCATTAATATAGGAACCCCACCTCCCTGAGCAGCAGTCGCTACACCTATGTCTACACTTCCAAGGCCATCGCGGCACAATGTAGATGTGTAGTGTAGACGCTATGTTGCTGGAAAGAGTTTTTCTATCAACATAGTTTATCCACTTCTCTCAAAGGTGGTAGCTAGATGGATGGAAAAATTCTTTTATTGACCTAGCTGCATCTAAACTGGAGGGTAGGTAATTAACTAAGGCGCTCAGAGCACAATTTTTTCCTCAGCCCTGTGTGACATAGGTTGATCTAATTTTTAAGTGTAGACCAGACCTAAGAAAGCAGAAGCATTCTTTCATAGACCAAGCCAGGGGTTGGGTTGGCATAGCTAATGTTCTCAGAGGTGTGAATTTTTCACACCCCTGAGTGACATAGCTATGTCTATCTAAATGTTTAGAGTAGACTGGGCCAATACCTTTTGAGTGTATTATGGTTTGGACAATGCCCTACAAGTACTTAGAGAATAGCCATATTCTAGGTTTAAAGAGTGCCAGATCTATGGAATGTTTTTAATTAATGGATGAAGAATATTGCATATACCTTTCCCTGGCCTTGCCTGCTCCTTGGTTCTTTAATCCATTCACTGGTCTCCCTTTAACTGCATTGGTCAACAATAGTGGTGTTGGTGAAGTTTGAAGTTAACTGGTGTTTGTAATATACATCAAATTCCAAAAGGATATGCCTTCATTAGGAAACAGTTCAATATAAAAATAGGCCACAAGGGTTTCAATATCTACTGATGACAGATTGTATGGGACATTTATACTAAATAAACGTTTATTGTGGAAGTATTACCTAGCATTGTTGTCCTAGTTTTTATTAAAAGTAAACCTTAAACGGCAGCCTATCTGAAGCCAAAAAATATTAATGAGCTAATCATTTCAACCTCACATATTCAAAAAGATAAGCATTCAGGAAATGTAAAAACTATCTCTTTAAAAACAATCTGAAATACTGTTTTAACAACAACCTGGATTAAACTGAGATTATGCCAGCACTGACAAAAGTGATGATGCATTTGCCATATTTAGAGAAGTGCAATCAACACAGAATAAATAACCGTAGGATATTATAACACATATGCCACTGTTGAACTCTTCAAATGCAACTTTACTTAAGAAAAACATGTCAAATAATGACAATATAAATCTGTAAAATGAGCTCTCTTGAAAATCTCACCTATGCTACAGAAAACAAGCATCTGTTAGCTCAAGCTGTCTCAAACTTGAAAATGAAAATTTTATAATTATGTACATTCTTACATTAAAATCACATACTATCATGAGAAAATATATTCCACATATATGGTATATGAACACACAGACCTCAATAGACCTGGCATCCAAACAAACAAAATATAAAAAGGATGCAAATACAACAGTACCCAAAATAGAGAGCACTGAAGTCACAGCTAACTCTGTAAGCCATTACGTCAGGAATCATCAAAATAGCATGCTACAATAAATTATTACACCTTACATTTCACTCTGATAGCAGACATATTTGGGCTCTGGTGAACTGCAAATGGAGCAATATCCCTTGATACTGAAAGCCTGCTATGCTAGACTACTGAAACTAAATCTATCTAAGTCTATAGCTAGAAAAATCCAAGTCTGTCTGAACTGTTGGGTTAGAGAAACAATCTGTCAGGTTGCTGAGTCCCAAGGCATGTCTAGATTATGCTCTGGATTGACGGGCAGCGATCGATCCAGTGAGGGTGTGTGTGTCAATTTATCGCGTCTAGTTTAGACATGATAAATTGACTGCCAAGCGCTCTCCCGTTGACTCTGGTACTCCACCGGAGCAAGAAGCATAGGCAGAGTTGATGGGGGAGCGTCAGCCGTCGACTTACCACAGTGAAAACACCGCAGTAAGTAGATCTAAGTACATCGACTTCAGCTACATTATTCACATAGCTGAAGTTGTGTAACTTAGATCGATCCACCCCCCACTCTCCCCCCCCCCCCCCAGTGTAGACCAGGCCCAAGACAATCAGGGCTTTAAAGATTATCAACCATAAATTAATGTATCACTTACTTGTTTTTCAGCTTGTCCATAATCAGGTCCTTGGGTTGGCAAAAAGTAGCAAATATGACCATTGTTTTTTGCTTTCTCTCGAAGAGCCATGGCAGTTCGTACAGTGGCATTTCTAGCATGAACAAACACCATCACCTTAAGATACAAGGAAAGAGTTGTTGATAAATAACAAAACGCTTAATAAAATAACTAAACTCCCCATGTGGTAATGGAGTTATTTCTGCTGAAATAACTGCACCTCTCTTTTATTGAGAAATACAAAAAGATTAGAAATGCTTCACCTCATATACTTCTGCAAAACCATTTAAATTTATACTAACCCTTCTTTATTAGCCTTCAAAAATACAAAAACAATTTCAAACAGCAACAAAGTGCAATGTTTACCTATTTTAAGCAGCATACCTAAAAAACAGAGAGGAAGTGTTTCTCTAAAAGTTTAAGAAGGAGATGAGAGTTTAGATGCCCAACTCCCATTGACTTCCAGTGTAAACTGGGTGCTTAATAGTCCTTTATACCTTTGAAAACCTCCTCCTCAACTGTTACATGTAGCAAAAAAAAAAAAAAAAAAAAAATCCTCATTTCTGGAGCAAATCCTGACCTCTACTAAAGGCTACTTTGCATTGCACAAAACAGCCTTACATGTAGCCTTAACTCGCTAACTGAGAATAGCTTTGGAGTAGAGGAATCCCAAGTGAGAAGAGAAGCTTTAAACATCCCTCAACATAGGAAGACCTCTTGTGAGGAAACTGGGTAGCCAAAATGCTTGCTTGCACTCTGAGTCAACTGTTGCCAAAACAGTCCTTTAGAAGATGTTGCTGCAGTGCCATCACAATTTAGAATATCTTTCAGACCCTAGATCTGTGAAATGCACTGTCTGCATATTTTGTATTAAATTACTAAATAAACTGGTAAATTAATGGCAATTTCTTTACCATAATTTCAAGAGACAGATACACAAACATCTACATTCACATAATAGCAAATCTGAAATTTTAATCATGCTATCAGGAAATTCTAAATTAAGAAGAATATGGAAACATAATTGGTATACACATTTCACTATCATGCACTAAGGAAAATGACCTCAATAGGCAGGGAAGAACATATACAGCTTTATTACAAAGAACTTCATTATCTTCTATAACCTTAATATAGTCATGTAGGATTTTGTACTACCATATATACGTTGTGTGTTCATGTACTGAAAGATTACATTGCTAAAAGGGTGAAGACAACAACATATATATCTTTACAAAAACAACTCAGGTAATATATACAAAAGAGACATTAGGTAGAAAGGGGGCATTTTAAAATGAAGCAAAATTAGTGTGAGAATATATAATACTACAATACAGTTGAGTAACTTTACCTATCAGTATGCAAATTCCAAACTTGCAACAACAACTAGAAAGATGTATGTTTCATAGTTTCACAGAGTTTAAGGCCAGAAGGGACCATTCGTTCATCTAGTCTGATCTCTTGTATATCAGAGACCATTACACTCTATACTGAGTTTATATCTTTGAAATCCTCCCCCTCAACTGTTATATGTTATCCCCATGAAGGTAGGGAATGAACAGGAGAATTAATAGAGTCACAGATTCCAAGACCAGACGCGACCACCCTGACAGGCCAGCGGAACCTCCTCATCCAAGACACACACACACGCACACGCACACACAGGCTGCAGAAGTTTGCCCAGAGCCTAGATTTAAGCATATGTTTTAGTGATTTAATCTCATTTTCGACTCCAAGTGATGGGGAGTCCACCATCCGTATGTTCCAGTGTTTAGTTACCCTCACAGCTGCAAAAATGAATCTTGTTTCAAGGTTGAACTTGTCTAAGTTCAATTTCCAGCCATGGGATTGAGTTATACCTTTGTCAGCAAGGTATAACTCTCCATTGTCAGTTATCTTCTGCTGTGTAAGGACCTATACACAGTGATCAAGTCAACTCTCAATCTTCTGTTCAATAAGCTGAATAAATTGAGCTCCGTACATTGTAAAGCCAACCCACATTGTAAGGCTTGTTTTCCAGCCCCTGAATCTGTTTTGTAGCCGTTCTCTGAACCCTAATATTTCCATGTCCTTCTTGAACTGTGGACACCAGATCTGGATACAGTATTTTAGTAGCTCTCTTACCATTGCTGCATACAGAGGCAAGATCAAGTCCCTACTTCTTCTAGATAGTCCACTTTTTATATATTCAAGGATTGCATAAACCATTTTTAACCATGGCATTGCAAAGAAAGCTCATGTGAATGATTATTTATGATGATCCCCAAGTCCCTGCTTTTCAAGATGGTACCTAATAGTATAGGGAATACTCAATAATGTACCCATCTATATGGCAAACTCATGGGCTCCAAATGTACAAAGTGAGCCAATTTGTGAAAATATTCTACCGATGTGATTCAAACATGTCGAAAAAAGTTATATGGGTAAGAGACTAACTCCTTCTGAGTCTCAAACAGATTGTTCTGCAAAAAATCCAAACACCTCCCTCAAATAGCTAAATAACTAAAAATCACATCTTTCCTCTCAAAATACTTGCAAACTGATAGCTAGAGGACAACATCCAAAGCAAAAATATTGTTATACTACTCAACACAGTACACAATTCCTTCTTACGGTTTGAGGTTTATTTTGTGTTATACTCAGTAGGTCAAATACTAGAAAAACAGTATTTTGCCTATGTACTTTCAGACCATTCTCCCTTAAAGCTAACAATACTGCTTTTCTTTTGCCCCACTGTACTACCTCCTTTACTTGGAGGAAGAATGTTTCAATTGTACTTGAAAATAAGGAGATTAAGTTTAACTTTATTCTTTGAGAACAACTTTCATCCTAATTCTTTAAGACCAAACTTCAAAACATTATTAATTTCTCTTGAAGGAAGTATTATTATTAAAGATTCATTCAACACTATACATATTGAAATTCACAGTCCCTGTCTCCAAGAGTTTACAATTTAAGATTGGACAAGTGAAGTCAGACCATAGGGTCAATAAGGAGATGGGATGACATGCATAACATTGTGGTTTCTTTGGTTGGTCATGCATGCTTCATTAGTTAATTATTTTATGATTCGATAATAATCCTTCATAGCATTATGGCTCTTGCAATTAGACCCCTTCATTTAACTTCAAACACTGTTGGATGGGGTAAATACCACTGATGGCTGCATACCAATTTCCTGTTGTTCACATGCCACATAATGGCATAATCTTGTTTAAATTTCTCCAAAATCGGAGTCATGCAGAGCTGTAAGGAAGAGTAGATTATGACCCTAAATATTCATTAACCATTTCAGTTTGACTTGTCAATTTATCATTTTGTGACTTATTTTCTAGAACAGCTTGGATAAACCTAAGTTAGAACTTAAAGTGATCTCACTGCACACTAAGTGGTGGGGGCCCTTGTCTGGTTTGTTGGAAAAGGTGTGTGTCTTTTTAAAGACTGGAGAGCCAGGGAGTGATTTTCTGCTGCAGCTGACCCATCCCCACTTCCAGGTGACTGGAAGAGAGGGAGGACTAGGTAGGTCTAATGCCAGGGCAGAAAAAAACAATCTTTTACCTGGACTAGGTAGAGCAGCACCCATCCTCCTACCCACTGAAGTGGTGAAACTGCAGGTTCTCTCAGGCTCCACTGTGGGCATTGTGCTAATTGCACCTTTCTCAGGGGGCTGGAAAGGAATTTTTCCCTCACTGCCAGATTGGCCAAGGGGAAGTGTTTCCCCCCATCTTCCCCACAGTGGGGTGGGGGGGGGGGGGAGGAGAGGCTTAGTTGAGGAGCAGAAACAGGGTTCTTATGACTGGTAAGGCAAGGGCCAATCCCTCACCTGCATTTGAGGGCAGGGGGTTGTGAGGTCCCAGCAGCGGGTTGTCTGGGGACCAGGATGGTTGATGTGAAGACTCATGGAAGCCTCCCAGGTACATATTGAAATTATTATGAATTACCTTTCACTGTACACTTTTATCTGCCAGGTATTCCCAACCATTTAAGAATTAAGTTGTGACCTAATTAAACACCATCCAGTGTCTCCTGTCCTTCCAGCATAGCTAGACAACAACAATTTCCTTTTATAAAAGGATCCATTTCCTACAACTCCCCATCACTCCCACCACAAACACTAAGTTCTCATATCATAGGCTTGTGTGTTGACAGGCTTCACTTAAGACCTGCAAGGTTTTGAGCATCTAAAAATGTACTTGATTTTATCATTTGTTGATTTGTTTCCTTATTTAAAAGAAGCGATATGAACATTTGAATCTATACAATGAAACAACCCAATTTGATCTGACAAAAATACCTGCAAATAATCTCGATAAGATAGCATTGAAAGCTGACAAGTAGTTCAAGTGAAGTAGGTATAAGGACTTAATTCAGGACAGGAACTGTAGCTTCAAGCCAAGTAATTTTTTGTTGGAAAAGGTGTGTGTCGGAGAGAGGGGAGGAAGCTTTAAAATTAAAAGAAAATATAGTCGTATTTGACATTTTAATGTTGGTTGCTTAAAAAGTGTCACAGATACTTTAGCTATATTTTTGTTTTATGATTTAACCACCAAATGGGTTTGTTCACTAGTTTTACATACAATTTAATCTGTTTCAGACTCAATTTTCATGTTCATTCTTGCAGCAATTTTGGAATGGCCTATTTCTAGCTCCAAAAAGGTTGTGTCCCACATGACATTTGTATAGCATTAGAATTTATTTAGTTGAAGTGTATTAAAATAAATATTTCTGCATATTTTGGCATCATATTGATAAACACGGAGTTTGTTCTTCTCATTTTTAGTAAACTCATTATCCAATAACAAGCAAAGTGTGTTGTGACTTTGTTTTCCCCTCCTCCCTAAAATTGCTACAAGCTTTGTGACACAAAAGTTTAGGACAAAAATGATTTTGTTGAGGAAAAGGACAAAGAGAAAGCTCAAGAAAGAAATCTTTAAAGTTTGGAAGGGACATCACCTGGATAAGAATATACATATAAAAAAGCTCAAGTCTGTAAGCAAGTATATATTTAAATCCAATAGACCCTGTAATTAACCAGGACCTGCCATTTGTGCTAGTTTTAATGAAGTAAGAAGAGAGAGGGATCTTAGGAAGCAAAACCAAACTACACAAACCACACTTTCCCAAATATGATTTGGGTATAATACTGTGGTAACCTTCACACATCAAAGCAGCAGCAGGAAATCAAGTTGGATGTAGCCATAAGCCAGTAACAAATAAGTGAGGGATGGTGCAGAACTAGGGGACCTGGTACACCATGCCCACTGTTGTTTACAAGTTCTTTTGGTATTTAATTATTTAGAAATAGGACATTAAAAATTAAATATTATATGTATATATTCATTCTCTGGTGTATTTTAAAGAATTGACATGTTTGTTTAATTTGGGAAAATGTTTTACCCTCTTTCCATTATTTTATTAGTCAATTTATATTCATGATTAAATAAAATAAATAGGTAAGACGTTGTAGACTGGTATGATCTTTCCTGTAGCACATCTGTTTAAACTAAAGAAAATACTTTGAAAAATTGTACTCTCTAGCCTCAACTGAAAGTACAATTATTGATTAGGTCAGAGTAGATTGCCCAGTTATTAGCAGGCTTAGTTGTATGAGAAAACCTAAGTATAAAAATTAACCTGACGCCGAAAAGAGTTAAAATAAGAATGAAAGACACATGACCTCAGTATGTGTTTTAGCTTCATCTACTCTAATTGTACTAAGGTGGAAGTCCCATCCACTCTTAAACGTAAGCGGTGGGTGTAGTGTAAGACTATAGATGGCAAAGTAAGAGTAGACAAAAGCTGATCATACAGCCTAATTGATTGAAAATTGTAAATTAGCAAATGTCAAATTACCACTCATCAGCACCCCCAACATGTGCGAGAGCATTTGTAATAAAACATAGCAGCTGACAGCAATCACATAAAAAAACCCATTGCACCATGACTGTGCAAACAGTTGTCTATTACTAATCTATGCATAAGGTATGAGAGGAAGCTGGAAAAAACACAGCAGTATACGCCACAAGGAGAAAACTCTCTTATATCCACAAACATTACGATTGGCTTATTCCTTTGTGTGAAAACTGGGACCATCAGTCCAAAACACTGAACATATCTTGACCTGGTTTATACCTGGGTAGCTTTGAGACTTGAGGATGAAGAGCAGAGAACCTCTTGCCCAAATGTGGACCCCACCTCAATTACTTCGATAAAGGCAAGAGGGTAGAGGAAAATAGACTGTTAAGTGAGGATTCCTACTTACTGTTTGTTAAGGTTCCTTCCCCACTCTGAACTCTAGGGTACAGATGTGGGGACCTGCATGAAAAACCCCCTAAGCTTATTTTTACCAGCTTAGGTTAAAACTTCCCCAAGGTACAAACTATTTTACCTTTTGTCCCTGGACTTTATTGCTGCAACAACCAAGCAAATATAACCAGGAAAGAGCCCACTTGGAAACGTCGTTCCACCCAAAATCCCCCCAAGCCCTACACCCCCTTTCCTGGGGAAGGCTTGATAAAAATCCTCACCAATTTGCATCAGAGAACACAGACCCAAACCCTGGGATCTTAAGAACAACGAAAAAGCAATCAGGTTCTTAAAAGAAGAATTTTAATTAAAGAAAAAGTAAAAGAATCACCTCTGTAAAATCAGGATGGTAAATACCTTAATCAGATTCAAAACATAGAGAAACCCTCTAGGCAAAACCTTAAGTTACAAAAAGACACAAAAACAGGAATATACATTCCATTCAGCACAGCTTATTTTATCAGCCATTTAAACAAAACAGAATCTAACGCATATCTAACTAGATCGCTTACTGACTTTTTACAGGAGTTCTGACCTGCATTCCTGCTCTGGTCCTGGCAAAAACAACACAGACTGAGAGAACCCTTTGTTTTCCCCCCCTCCAGCTTTGAAAGTATCTTGTCTCCTCATTGGAAATTTTGGTCAGGTGCCAGCGAGGTTATCTTAGCTTCTTAACCCTTTACAGGTGAAAGGGTTTTTCCTCTGGCCAGGAGGGATTTAAAGGTGTTTACCCTTCCCTTTATATTTATGACACTGTTATTTATATAGAATAATAAATGCAGATGGCACTTAAAAGGCACTTAAATATACACACCTCAATTCATAGAATACATGCAAAGTAAAACCACCATTTTTGTTATGGACACTAGAACCACTGACTGTTATAGAGTTTGTTCGGTACCAAGGTGAGAGGAACTTTAAAAATACCATAAATAAATCAAATAGAGTACACAAAATTAGAAGTGACAGATTAAAAAAAAGTTCTGACTCAAAGATCTTTTAAACCAAGGCCCTGATTCCCCACTGTATGATTCTAATTTTAAAGCAGCATGTCTCCATGGACTTCAAAAGATTTATGATCAAATCTAGACTCTAATCCTCTCCCAGTGATTACTACCTTAATTTTCTGTGCACTAATACAGAAGCCAATCCTGGATTCCCATCAGGTTTAAAGTCTTCCAATTCCTGCCAATGACATTCAATCTCCAGCACTTCTGGCATCAGGGCACCCACCAGACTGGCCAACACATCAGACTATATATCTTTATTTTACCAATTAGACTCTTTTGCAAGGACCTTTGTCAACCCTATCAAAGTTTATGTCTAACTAGGAAATTTCAATTTAACTTCTTTAGCGGTCTTATTTCCTGTACTGCTCTAGTTATTTCTGGCTCTTTATGGACAATACAGTACTTTAATACCTATGCTTCATGGGCTCATGTGTATGTTACCCAGAATCTCAGCTGGGTTATTATGGAAATTCACAATTTGGCAAAACAATCCCATAAAAATAAAAAACTTACCTATTGTGACATTGGCTTTTGTTATTCACTGTTCCCTGATATTAATTCCTCTTCCACATCTCAAACAAATTCTAAGCAGCTTGCGATCAAGAAATGACTCTGAACATTTCTTGCTTATGTTTTCATTTTAAGGTTAACTCAAATGATAAATAGTTTAACAGTATGTAAATTGGAAGGAAAGTACTGACTATTAACAAGGAAATATTACAAATGTACACCCCATGCTCATATTGGGAAGATGCAGAAGCCAGGATCCATGTGTTCCTTACTCTTATAGTAACATACAATATTCTCATGGCCTTGAATCAATTTTCTTTTCTTTTCTTTTTTTTTCCCTACTTTTTGCGTATACCAGTTCTGATTATTAAAGTTGCAAATGTTTTTATCATTACACTAAAATACATTCATATATATATAGCTATGGTTAGTAAAATTAATCTAATTTACGCTTTTGGAGTTTAACCCTTATTACAGGTGCAATTGATAGTATTGTATATTTTTAAGGGTACCTGCTACTTCCACTATATGATCCTGTTTTCAGTCGCTTATAACCTCACCAAACTTTAACCACTTGGGCTGAAATTCTCCATGCTGGATGTCTGCCACAGGCTTAATTTTTTTCAGAACTTCAGCCAAAACTGTTTAGCCATTTCCAAAAATGAAGCTAGGGAAAAATCTGTTGCTTTGCCTATGTTAAAAAAAAAAAAAAAAAAACATTTCTGGTGGCATTTTCTTTGTGAAGCTCTAGTGCTAACATTCTTTGGAGCAGGGAACTGAAATTTGGCAGGGGTGTGGGCTTTCGCCATCGCCATGAAAATCTATCCAGATTTGGCCAAGTAATAAAACCAGAAAAAATGTGGTGTAAACAGTCTCAGTAGAGACTTTCTAGACCAGTGGTTTTCTACTTTCTTCATTTGTGGACCTCTAACCAATTTCAAATGGAGATGTGGACCCCTTTGGAAATCTTAGACATAGTCTGCGGATCCCCCAGGGTCCACAGACCACAGACTGAAAACCACTGAGCTAGAGCTTCACAGCTAACCACCAGAAGATTCCATCTGTACTGCGCATGATCCAGTCTGGAGCTTAGCAGGATCTCTAGGATGCTACAGGATGGGCACTGGAACTGACTGCAGCAATCCCATCTCTCCTCGACTCTCGGATGATACCCCACCTTCCCCCATTCGCTGGGCCCAGGCAGCATGGAAGAAGAGGCTGCTTGATTTGAACACAGAGGGGAGAAAAGATGGACTGGGGTGAGATGGAGGGGAAAAGCATGGAGTAAGATTGGGAAAAGGAACTTGTGGGGGGGAGACTGGAACTTGAGGCTGACAGGGTAGAGAAAGGGAAACTGGGGTTGGGAGCTTAAGTGCATGACTGAGACTGTCTGAGCAATTAGAGTGGCAGACAAGGGATGACAAGAAGGTGGTAGGAGGGAAGGGGAGACATCTGATGAGAAGCCAAGTTGTGGAGGGAGAATTAGGACTGGCTGGAGACAAGGAGCGGAAGGCATACCTCCTGAGATGGGACAAAGAGCTGGGGGGCAGAGAGAATAAGGAGGCTGAGGAGAAGAAACCGGATGTATGCAGGACTGGGACCATGAGTAAGTGGGGATAGGCTAGGATGGAGGGACTAGGAAGGCGATAGTAGGATTTGCTGGGAAGGAGACTGGGATGAGGAACCAAGGTTGGAAAAGAGACAGGACTGGGACAAAAACAGGTTAAAGGGGATGGGGCAGTAGGGATTAAGGTTGGGGTCTGACAACTAGAGCACGCCTCTCCAGAACCTGGAATGAAAGACCAGATGAATCAGAGTTAAGTATTTTCCATAGGAATTCCGCCTCATTTGTTGAGGAACAAGGCAGGGGATTTCAAAGAGAGAAAGTTAAGGCAGTTAAATGGGGCCCTGGAGAACTGGATTCCCACTGGATTAAACCAAACTTTTCACAAGTAGTCACTAATTGTGAGTTCCTCATTTTGTGGGTGCCTGACTTGAGACTCTGGTGTCTGATTTGCAGAAGTACTGAGTATTCAAAGCTGCAACTGAAGTCAATGGGAGCTGTACTCTGAGCAGCTGTATAATGTTAGGAATTCTCCAACTAGGGTATCCAAAATTTGTGGAAACTTTTGACCCTAATCTCTCTGTGTTTCAGGTTCCCCATCTATAAAATGCTGCCAGTAATCCTCTATCATTTCACAGGATATTGCAAAAATAAATTAATGTATATTTGTGAAGCACTGAGGTACTCTTCTGATGAGCATCCTAGAAAAGCCCATGAGGAAATTAGTAATTCTGCCTTCAGATCAAGGTTTGAATAGTGTGGAGTAAATAATGCACTGGGCCATACATTGAACGAGGCAAAAACAAAAGGTTCAATAGCTAACATAAGAATGGCTCTACTGGGTCAGACCAAAGGTCCATCTAACCCAATATCCCGTCTTTCGACAGTGGCCAGTGCCAGGTGCCCCTGAGGGAATGAACAGAAAAGGTAATCATCAAGTGATCCATCCCCTGTCGCTCATTCCCAGCTTCTGGCAAACAGAGGCTAGGGACACCATTCCTGCCCATCCTGGCTACTAGCCATTGATGGACCTATCCTCCATGAATTTATCTAGTTCTTTTTTGAATCCTGTTATGGTCTTGGCCTTCACAACATCCTCCAGCAAGGAGTGCCACAGGTTGTCTGTGTGGTGTGTGAAGAAATACTTCCTTTTATTTGTTTCATTATGTGAGCACTGTCCATCTTATGCACTGAATGAGGCAGTGGCCCTGTGGAAAACATACCACATTCATTATCTTGGAAACATATTTGAAACTATTTTTATATAGCTGTTGTACAGTTTCTATTAGAAGCATCATCATATGAGATATCATATTACAGCAAACGTTCAACTCAAGAGACCTTGTTCAGTCAAACTGTAATAAAAGGAAAGCAAGTATGTGCAGAATTACCCTTTGTTTGGAAATCTTTCTACAATACTTATGTATTTAACTTTTAAGAATCACCTTTTCTGTATGAAATTCAATCCCAGGCATGCTCACCAAATAATTCACATTTGAGTTTTATGATGGCCTATTCTACGACCAGACTCTTAAGCAATTTAAAATGCTGGTGCAATTGCTGAAAGTGAACATAAGATCTCTGCATTCTTTTTCTGTAGAATGGGCATCAAATTTGAGCAATAAAAATAGGACAGCTTTATTAGCTAACTACAGGCTCACAGTACTATGATTAATGCTAGAGCTGACAACTGATTACTTTTAATCCTTGTACATTATCAAATGTGATTGTAAAAATCAGCTTTGATTAACTGTCACTATACAAAGTCCTCACAAAATATGTGTATTTCTTCAACAAACAGGGTAAGCATTTGCCAGCTATTTTGTGGAAATAGCAACATAGTCCTAGCTATGTCAGAGAATGTTATATTTCATTGGCTAACCTCTGTGCATTAAATTATGCAAATAAGTTAGGGAAAGTAATTTAGAATAGAGAAGTGGTTCCACAGCTACAAGCTGTGTAATTAGATCTGTACTCTGCAGTACAAAGCTAGCTCTGGCGTCTAGTGCTGAGAGTCCGTGTAGCTCTTCTCATGAAACCTAGGCTTTCAATGACAAAATACGCCAAGTAAGCACAAAGCTAATGTCCCTAGGTTAATACTGCAAAATTTTGTACCGAGTATGTGAAAAAAAAAAAACACTTTTACTGAAGATTGCTTAAGCTTCACAATTATGTATGCTTAAGCCTCAAAAACCTTATATTGTACATGTTGTAGTTTCCCTATAACAAGTAGCAGTACTTTACCAAAGTACTGAAAAGTGTATTTGTCAGGGTTCCCTCCCCACTCTGAACTCTAGGGTACAGGTGTGGGGACTGCATGACAGACCCCCTAAGCTTATTTCTACCAGCTTAGGTTAAAAACTCCCCAAGACACAAATTTTCCCTTATACCTTGGATTAGGTAACGCTGCCACCACCAAGTGATTTAGACAAACTCAGGGAAAGAACCACTTGGAGTTCCTACTCCCCCCTAATATCCCCCTAAGATCCTGCACCCCCTTTTCTGGGGAGGCTTGAGAATAAACAAGATGAGCACAGACCAACCTTGAGTTTTTTTAGGACACACACAGGATTTTTGATTACTAGAAAGAAAAAGGGTAAAAGAAGCATCTCTGTAAAATTAGAATGGAAGATAATCTTATAGGGCAATCTGATTCAAAAACACAGAGGATTTCCATCTGCGCCAAAATTTAAAGTTACAAAAAGAAAAACCAGGAATACACCCTTCCTCTCAGCACAGAGAAAATCACAAGCCAAAACAAAAATAAGCTAATGCATTCCTTTGCTAGTACTTACTAATTCTAATGGAGTTGGATTGCTTGCTTTCTTGATCTGTGTCCTGCAAGCACACAGAACAGACCGATCAAAACCTTCCCACCGACCCACCCCAGATTTGAAAGTATCCTGTGCCCTTATTGGTCCTTTTGCTCAGGTGCCAGCCAGGTTACCTGACCTTCTTAACCCTTTATAGGTAAAAGGATTTTGTTCCTCTGGCCAGGAGGGATTTTATAGTACTGTATACAGGAAGGTTGTTACCCTTCCCTTTATATTTATGACAGTATTATTCACGGTATGTGAGAAATAACACAGTGAACATCATTAACACTAAGCATGGGACTACTCACACAAGCAAGTTTGCAGGACTGGTTACTATATTTCAGTCATTAAACTAAAATTATAAGCATAATAAATGCATTTTATAAATATCTCAAACTATATAGTGTAACTGATACCTGTTGATAGTAATGACAGAAACAAAGATGATTGGAGGAAGTTTCCATGAAATGCTAAAATCCTATATTATATATATTCACATACTTTATCCAATAAGAAACTTTATTTTCAGCCTTCTATTGTTGGGCATAACTAGGTGAGCTGAAAAAGGTGGTGCGGAGCTGCAAGTACAGTATACATTCCCACTTCCCTAGCCCACAAGCTGATCATGTTTTCAAAGTGAAAAACTGGGAAATGTGGGTGGGGCTGTAACAGGGAAGGTTTTGATGAAGGATAAGGGAAGCTGGTGGGAAAGTGGAAAGAAAATGGGGCTTCCTCTTTCCTCTCTTACCCTTACTAAAATTTAGTAACTTATGAAGGTCTGATTAGAACGGAAAGATTTATTAAAGGAATAGAAACACATCACACTCTCATTCCATCTGTAATGTGTGCTGCAGCTTTCTCTTTTTGAATTTATTTCTTAATCCTCATTTTCTATTTGACTCTCAGTCTTTTACTTATAGAACTCAATGTCAAGTCTTAACCCTTTAAACACAGAAGAATATGGAGGTGGGGTGGAAGCGAAGTAGGCTCTATATCTTATCTAAGCAAGAAGAAAATTCCAAAATACAAATATATTTTCCAACCATTTTATTAACAATTAAACTACCTCAGATTTCAGGGAATATTTCTTGTAAACTAAATTTGAATTAAGCTCCTATTTTTAAAAGGCATCTAGAAAACTGATGAATTGACAAACGAGCATACAAGCTAGAGGTAATGGCATATATTCCATACAACTTTTTTGGTCTTTAGAGCATAAAATCTTGGCAAATTAGAAAGCAGGCTACACTTACTCTTCGTGTCCAATTAAAAGATGGAAATCTTCCTTCAAACGGTCTTACTGACTTATGTTTTTTAGTTTGCTGATCACTCAACAGCTCTCTTTACATACATATGTAAATTAAAGAAAAACTGTCTCCAAGATTTGCTGAAATAGAACAGAGGTACGCAATCACAGTCCTATTTTAAAGGAAAAGATTACCCATCAATAATAGTGAAGTAATCCACAATGCCCCATCAGATATGTTATAATCCATTTTTAATTCTTATATATCACCATTCACTGGTGTCTCCTGCAAATGTTGACTCAATAGTTTTAAAAAAAAAAAATCCACTGCTGATCATTCCTGCTTAAACAAAATGAACTGAGATTTCTGAGTGTGTGCCCATCCACAGGGGAACCGACTGAACACACTTCATCGTTAGCATAATGCATATTTATTTAATCCTATTTCTGTTGATATTTGATACATTTTAAATTTCTCTTTCATTTATAATTCCTCATCAGTTAAAACAGCCTCTAGAAAGAGTAGCAACATATCCATTGGGTAGGAAATTTCTAGTTAATATATACGTACGATTAGGGAAGGGGTAAAGTTATTGTGCATGTACAGCATATAGAATTTTAATCATCCAAAGGAAAAATAAATTAAAAAAATCTGTTAACATCAACAACTGAAGTATTAACAAAAAAGTCTGAAATACAGTAAGTAGTGGAATTCATTTATTTTCATAGTTACTAATCCAAGGAGAGCTTTTATATTGTCCTGATGTAATTTATATTTGTACACCCTTGAGTTTGAAAACAGCATGCATTATGATTAACTATTTGTATTACTGTAATTCATAAAGACCTCTTTCAGGAGTAGAATTTCATTGTGTTAAGCACTGTACAAAAAACACTTATGAAAAGCCTGCCTCTGCCCCCAAAGAACTTATGATCCATTTAACTACAGAACACAACACCTGAACAAAAAAACCGAGGAAGGATGAGGAAACAGTAGAAAAAGCATGTATTAATAAATTAGCTATGACTTGCTATTTGCCTAATACACAGGTTAGCTTTGCCCCAGTGAACAGACTGAAAAATTCATTTCTTAAATACAATAAAATAATGTGGACTCAAATCCAATATCCAAAAAACATACTAGAATTGCTACCACCCTAGGTAGCTCTGTATTCACACCCTACACACTACTGCAATAATTTTTATACAAAATATGCCTCATGAGGTATTATTTGAAGACTAGTAACACACTGATCAATAATTTAAAATACATGTATCCATGCTGTACGCCAAATTATGGATACTCACTAATTTCATGCTTTAAAATCTGTGACTAAAGACATTTAAACCAGGTGTCTCATGAGGAGTTGATAAACAGGGTTTCTCCAGACAAAGAAGAGAGGCTGACACCTCAAACCAGGCATGGCCCAAATTCAATGGACTATTAATTTGTATAGGAGATTACAGCAGGGAGAGAGAATTTGCACAGTAGAAACCACCAGTAAGGAGGGAACAACAAGGGACCCTTATCTTCCAGACTTCATGGCTCCTTTTACTCATCATGAACTAATTAACTTTATCTGGGAGTACCCTTCAAATGAATGCATTTCAATGTTCATTGGACTGTAAAAGAGAGGGGGCAAAGAACCCCAAGTTATCTTTCACTTACGATGACAGAGGAACCAAGCACTCTGGATTTTGCGGGAGGTCAGTCACCTTTCTGGAAGGAGATATGGTAAGAAACTTACCTTGAACCAAGACTGTAGTTTTGTTAAGTGTTAGTCACTAGAAAGCGCTGTTCACTTTTCTTTGCTTGTAACCATTTCTGACTTTACACCTTACACTTGAATTCATTTAAAATCCTCTCCCTTTTTGTTAATAAACTTGTTTCACCTTTAATCTAAACCAATCCAGTGCTCTATTTGAAGTCATTGTTAACTCCAGTTAAAGCAACAAAACTGCTGTGTTTTTATCCCTTTAAAAGAGCATCCGACCTTATGTTCCAGGATACGGCTGGACATTTCAGGACAGATGGATTTGGGGAAATTTAGGACTGGAGGTGTGTTGTGGCCACTTGGCTAGTAGTAACCAAGGATGATGGAAACCAAAGTGGCCATGGTGTAACGAACAGCATGCTGGAGTAAAAGTTGCTGAATTAGGTCTGTTTATCCATACAGACACTCAGTGCATGCTTGTACGCTGGCTGGGAGAATCCAGTCAGGGATCTACACCACAGAGCATTTTAAGGCATACAGGGTGACAGAACAAGCGGTGACAATCTCTCACTGGTCTGAGTTGCACCGCAAAACATGCCAATTGTCTAGTTCATTTTTTATCTGGAGAAGATAAAAAGAAGAAGAAGAATTTTATCCAATACACCGCTACAGACTAGGGGCCGAATGGCTAGGCAGCAGTTCTGCGGAAAAGGACCTAGGGATGACAGTGGATGAGAAGCTGGATATGAGTCAGCAGTGTGCCCTTGTTGCCAAGAAGGCCAATGGCATTTTGGGATGTATAAGTAGGGGCATAGCGAGCAGATCGAGGGACGTGATCGTTCCCCTCTATTCAACATTGGTGAGGCCTCATCTGGAGTACTGTGTCCAGTTTTGGGCCCCACACTACAAGAAGGATGTGGAGAAATTGGAGAGAGTCCAGCGAAGGGCAACAAAAATGATTAGGGGTCTACAACACATGACTTATGAGGAGAGGCTGAGGGAGTTGGGATTGTTTAGTCTGCAGAAGAGAGGAATGAGGGGGGATTTGATAGCTGCTTTCAACTACCTGAAAGGGGGTTCCAAAGAGGATGGCTCTAGACTGTTCTCAATGGTAGCAGATGACAGAACGAGGAGTAATGGTCTCAAGTTGCAGTGGGGGAGGTTTAGATTGGATATTAGGAAAAACTTTTTCACTATGAGGGTGGTGAAACACTGGAATGTGTTACCTAGGGAGGTGGTAGAATCTCCTTCCTTAGAGGTTTTTAAGGTCAGGCTTGACAAAGCCCTGGTTGGGATGATTTAACTGGGAATTGGTCCTGCTTCGAGGAAGGGGTTGGACTTGATGACCTTCTGGGGTCCCTTCCAACCCTGATATTCTATGATTCTATGAAGTGTTAATATAAATGCAGACTTAGAAGACCTTATTAGAGAGGACCCATATTGTACAGTGATGCTGAATCATGGTCTTTCAAAAACTTAGAAGAAATATGTAACTTACCCTGTGCTTTGGAACCTAATTGTAAACAGATACCTAACTCTCTTACCCTGATGCTCCATTTACCAACTTAAAGCTTCAAGATGGTAAATTTCATAATGAATTCTGAAACAATCAAATCTAGTTTCAAAACTATACACAGATCTACCAAAAAGTAAATTACTCTTTGGAAGCAATTTAAAAGCTTAAGAGGAAAAAAGGAACACTTGGAGTACAAACTGAATCTATAACATTGGTCAAGATTTAAAATTGCCCAAATGCTTTTAGTCAAATGAGATAAAAATATAATACAGTTTAAATATTTCATAAGGTGTGCTGGACTCTTCTGCAATGTAATAGGACCAGAATATGATGGTCCAGTACTGATTAGAGGAGTATGAGAACAGTGGGGTTTGTATTACGTATATTCTTTGATCATGCCACATGTACCAAAGGCTAACTGATGCTATTGACAAGAAGTAAGCTAGCAGACTCCCTGTCAATGACAAGCATCTCAATATTACATGATTTATATCCTTGACACCTCCTCCTGCCATACATTTTGAAATGGCTGTTAGTTAGAAAATATGGCTGAAATTGCCTGTAACATACAATTTACATGTCATATAGAAGCTTGCCCCAATTCACAGCTATATGCTATAACGAATATTTTAAAAAAATCTATAACAGTGGTTCTCAATCAGGGGTGAGAGTACCCCAGGGAGTACACAGGGGTTTTCCAGGGGGGTACATCAACTCATTTAGATATTTGCCCAGTTTTACAACAGGCTACATAAAAAGCACTTACGAAGTCAGTACACAGTAAAATTTCATACATACAATCACTTGTTTATACTGCTCTATATACTATACACAGATATGTAAGTACAATATTTATATTCCAATTTTTTTTTGTGGTTATATGGTAAAAATGATGAAGTAAGCAATTCAGTAACAGTGTGCTATGACACTTTTTTAATGTCTGATTTTGTAAGTAAGTAATTTTTAAGTGAGGTGTAAACTTGGGGATATGCAAGACAAAGACTCCTGAAAGGGGTAGAGTAGTCTGGAAAGGTTGAGTGCCACTTATCTAGAACACTTCACTTTCCTCTCCCAGAGGTGCAGATGGGAGATATCAGACTGTCCCCACTTCAATAATGCAAATACATCTTTGCAAAAAGGTCTTATTTGGCTTGGCAACTGAGGTGCTGCAACTGTTGCTTATTAAGCTCTCCTTGATTGTCTCATTGTTACCTTGTGTTCCCCCCATCTGTTTCTTGTATCTAGCTGTTGTGTTTCACTTTATACACAGATTGTAAATTCTTTGGAACAGGGACTGTCTTTCTGTTAAGCATCTGTATAGTGCTTTGCACACTACTGGAGCCTTTATCATGGCTCCTAGGTGCAACTGTAATACAAATAATTTATTGGGAAAAATTAGCCAATGGGTTCTTAGAGAGACAAGGTGGTTGAGGTAATTTCTTTCATTAGACCAACTTCTGTTGGTGAAAGAGACAAGCTTTTAAGCTATACAGAGCTCTTCTTCAGGTTTGGGCTCTCCAAGAGCTGGTTTACTATGCTCAGTTACCTATTATTACCAGTTATTCTCGGAGTCCTACACTCTGGGGGAACTCTCGGCAGCAGCAGTTCCAAGTCCAGCAACAAGCCAAGCAGAACTTTGTGACTTGGGCTACCCATGGGTTGAACAGCTGTATCACGGAGCTCCTGCTTCCACCAGCCCCTTCTTAGAGGTAGAAAGTAATGTGATCCCTTTTCTTCTCAAGGCCAGATGGTCTCTTGGTCAGAGCTGATGTCCATTCCTTGCCCTGGGGATTCAAGTGACTTAAGAGTTTCCTGAAGTGGTGGGTCTGACATTTCCAGGGTAGCAGTCACAGGCCTGGGTATCTCACCTGAATACAGCTATTTTTGGCTCTTTCTCCTTTGGCTGCCACATCCTCAGGGTAACCTGACCAGATAGCAGGCTTCCTCTTTCAGAGCCTGCTCTCCCAGTCTGCTAAGGCAGTGGTTCTCAAATTTTTTTACTGGTGACCCCTCTCACATAGCAAGCCTCTGAGTGTGACCCCCCTTATAAATTAAATACATGTTTTAATATATTTAATGCCATTATAAATGCTGGAGGCAAAGTGGGGTTTGGGGTGGAGGCTGACAGCTCACGACCCCCTATGTAATAGCCTCATGACCCCCTGAGGGGCCCCAGTTTGAAAAGCCCCTGTGCTACGGGATCCCCTTTCACCTCCTGAGCTTCCTTCTTTGGAAAATGAGGTTTGGCTTTCCCTAGCACATCCTCCAAGGACACTCTAGGGGTATAAGAGGCATAGAGGACGGATGTTAGCATAGCAAAGCGTTTGGTCCAATACCTGATAAACAGCAGGAAGGGGGGTGAGGGGAAGCAAAAACAAAAAGAGAAAACAAGCTTTAATAATGTGTGTGGGGAAATTACTCCACCCAAACATGGTGGAAACTTTCAAATTTAATTCCTCTGTGCCTCAGTTCCCCATCTGTGAAACAGGGTAATACCTCCTCACATCACAGGGGTGTTGTGAAGGTAAATTCAATAATATCTGCAAAGTCACTCAGATACTATAGTGATGAGTACCACAGAAAAGCCCCTGAGAAAATTAGTAAGTCTGTCTTCAGAGCCGAACAGTGTACAATAAATAAGGCATTTCAGCCTTAGGTTGATAATTAGGTTCTTATATAAAAGTACAATAGCTGAAAAGTATGTTTTATTTACCACAGTTTCATGCTTTGGACAATAATCTCTCCACAAACATAAAGCTTTTATTTTTTGACAAGTTTTAAATTCCTCTTTCTTCTTTGCTCATGTCATGTGATTTCATCTGACATTTTACTTCTTTTAGAGACAAACTGCTCTTACACATTTTGAAAGCAAAGCCCGTCAAAGCAACAGTTCTATTGCACCAAGCAACTAACCTAATTTCTGCTCATTTAAATTCTCATATTATCTGTCAAGAGAAAATCAAATATTTAACAGTAATAACGCATATTTAAACATACTGGGCTTGATTCGGTCTCATGGAAGCAGTTGCATTCCCGATTCCTAGTGAGGACTCACCCACAGCAGACTGAATAGATGGCAGTTTTACCACCATCTTCTGACAGAAGAGGGCAGCTTTCAACTCAGATCTGCCGGCTGCCCAGGTTGGGTTGTAAATCAGTACATTAACGGACAGCCCAGTCCCTGTCCCTTCCCTCTTTGCAGTCTGGGCTGGCTGACGCATGGTCGCTACCTAGAGCAAGGTTAGTGGTCAACTTGTGCCCTATTCCAGTCAGATCATCTACCACAAGGCACTCACAGTCTGTGCTTCGCTGGTGAAAGCCAGACTGAATCCTGCCTTCTGCGTCAAAAGCAATTAAAATAACTATTATTATTATACAGCAACAAAACAAGCCACAGCCCTTGACAGAACAAACAGAAAGACAAGCCTTGGGCAAGTTTTTCAAAAGCGGCTAGTAATTTTGAGTGCCTCAATTTCTGAGTTCTCAACCTGAGTCAACTTAAAGATGTCTGATTTCCAGACAGTGCTGAGCATGCACCCTCTGAAAACTAGGCCCCATTAAATTGTGTCAAGTTAAACACCAATACAACTGAAGCATTGAAAAAAACAGTAGTCACTTTCGAAAATATTTGCCAAACCCCTTGCCCTAAAAATCTTGTCTTGTTTTAGACATTACATGCTGAGCATGGGTAAAACACTAAAGAGGAGATGAAGTAAAGAACAACAAATAAGAATACACAATTTGGTTTGGTATATGAATTACTAGAAGATACCATCAAGATTTTTAAAAATATTTTTGTGTTATTTATTATGAATTGTTACAAAGAAAGTGAATGGACCCTGTAGATCAACAAATTTGGACTATTTCAGACTAAACTGGTGATGGGAAAAACAGAGAAGAAATGAATTTCAAAGGAATTCAGGGAATTCCTTCCCTGAAAATACGCTCATCAGCCTTCTCCCAAATCAAAGTGGTTCCAATTCAGATTCCTTCACTGATTACAAGTGCAGAAGTATGGCATATTAAGAGGTGGTATTCACAAAGACAGGTCTCACATAATTTATCATGTTTCAGAGTAACAGCCATGTTAGTCTGTATTTGCAAAAAGAAAAGGAATACTTGTGGCACCTTAGAGACTAACATGTTACAGGTTAAAACCAACACCACAAATTCCATGAGAAAACCAAAAGGAAGCTAATGCAGACTATTTAGCTCTGGTATAATATTCTCTTGACATAGATAACATGGTCAATATTCAGGTTTCAGAGTAGCAGCCGTGTTAGTCTGTATCTGCAAAAAGAAAAGGAGTACTTGTGGCACCGTAGAGACTAAAATGTATTTAAATGTATATAAATGTGTTAGTCTCTAAGGTGCCACAAGTACTCCTTTTCTTTTTATGGTCAATATGTGAAAGAAAAAGCCTCACTCAGCCTTCCAACCAGACACAAAGGGAAAATGTCCTGGTCACCACTGTTAACTAATCATCTATAAGCAGTTGTGCATCTAATAAAACATAGTTTATGGACTTCAGTGAAAAATGACAGTCACATTCCCGGACTCAAGTAGTGGATATAATTTGTGCCATATCTTCATGCTCTTTCCGCTAACCTAACAGCACCACCTCAGTCCTATCTGTAGGGCCCTACCAAAATCACGGTCCATTCTGGTCAATTTCACAGAGGGTTTTAAAATTGGTCATTTCAGGATGTTGTAACTGTTGGGGTCTTGAACCAAAATGGGATCAGGGGAGGGGTGGGGGGGTTGCAAACGTGTTGCAGGGGGGATTCCAAGATATCCACCTCCACCAACCTCCTCTAACTGCAGGAAGCTCGGAGTGAGGGTGGCAAAGATCTCCATGCTGCTGCTGGGGGCTTCTAGCTGCTACTCCTGGCCAGTGACAGATTAAGGAAAGGCCCCTCAGCCAAACTTGGGGCCCCAGCCCCAGAAGCCACCCAAGGGTGGAAGCCCTGACTGGGTCACCCGAGCCCCGGCAGGAGCCCTGGGGGAAGAAGTCTCGAGCCCAGGCAGCCTCGAGCCTGGACTTCCCCAAGCCCCAGCTTGGGGGCAAGCCCTAAGCCCAGGCTGTCCCAGCTGGGGAGGCAGAAGCCCCGAACCAGGACTGCCCTGAACCCAGCTGGAGCAGCAGGGGCTGAAGCCCCGAGCCCCGGCTGGAGTGGAGGGAGGGGCGGAAGCCCCAAGCCCCAGCAAGAGCCACCATGGGAGGATGCCTCGAGCTTGATGCCTGGAGCTGTGGCAGGAGCCACAAAGTGGGGGGCTGAAGCCCAGAGCCTGGGAGAGATCAGATTTCACGGGGGAAAGATATTTTTCATGGACCGTGAAATTGGTAGGGCTTTACCTATATGTATTGAGCCTCAGCTAGCTGATTCACACCCATGACTATGTCTCCACTATACATCAGGTCAACCTGTACACCAAAACTAATCTTGTTTTAACCCCTCCACCTCCCACATACAAGATGCACAAACACAGATTTTGTTTGGGATCAAGAAGTATCTTACACTTGAAATGAGGTGCAAAGAGCATAGCTTTGCTGTAAGTTTATTTTCTTACTTCTCTTTTCTTACAGTACTTCCTGCGGAGGAAGTGAGCCATAAGGAAGGATCTGCATACGTCATATTCTGGTAAACTTTAAATGTGAGCAGAACAGGCTTTTACTCTCTGTCACTTTTGTCAGTGTCTTATTTATCTTAATGTCCATTCTCAAAAAAAGAAAAAGAAAAGAAAAAAAAAAGCATGTTTTAAGTACTACAGAAATATTACTTTTGCAGCTACTGTCTTCATAAATAAATAAAACAGTATTACAGGCATATTGCATTCACTGTATGTGAAAAATTACATAAGTACATGGAATAAAGGAAAATAAATGTTTAGAACCCAGGGAGCTTGTGGTTAAATCCTGGCCCATTAAAGTCAATAACAAAAGTCCCTTTGAGTTCAGTGGAGCCAAGATTTCTCCCACAATCGCTATGAAGTGCTGAACACCTTTAACTGTGAAGGTGTACCACAGCTTCCAGAAAGTGCTCAGTCCCTCTCAGGACTGGGGCCCAAGATAGCATTTCAGGATGTATCTACACTGTACTTAGATACCCACAGCTGGCCTGTGTCACGCTAAAGGGCTCAGGCTAAGGAGCTGTTTAATTGTGGTATAGACATTTGGCCTTGGGCTGGAGCCCTCAGAGTCCCAGAGTTAAGGCTCTAGCCCAAGTATCTACACCACAATTAAACAGCCCCTTAGCCCCAGTGAGCTGACACAGGCCAGCTGCGGGTGTCTAATTACAGTGTAGATGTACTCTAAATTTCTACAGATAAAACAATTTTACTAAAAGTGAAATTTTTGCCTGTAAGAATGCAGAACTACTATTATACAACTTAGCCTACAAACCCTTACTCAGGAATGTAGCCCATACCCACACAGGTAGTTGCAATAAAATCAATAGGAAATCTCAAATGACTAATTATTATTTATTTAAAATTTTGAATGATTAGCCCCATGACTTCTCCTTTTTACTGTCTAATAGAAATACTTAACATACTTTTTACTATTCATTTGTTGACTGGCTTACGTGATAACATTTATGCCATCTAGTTCTAATTGGTATTAAAATAATTCATGTTTACAATCATTGATGCCTATTTTCTTGTTTTATTATAATTTAAATAACCCCAACAGGGAAACTGGATGAACTGTAAAATAAACTAATGCATGAGTGTGGGCTACAGTTATTGTAAGTATCTACGGCCTAGAACCTGGGTCTGCAGAGCCTTATGTTCCCACAGTGCCACCAGGCGGCCATGAGAGCCACAACCAGGGAACACTGTGGAGATTAGGTGCTGCAGGAAGTACCACCCCAGGGGGCCAGAGTGACAGGACCCTGCAGCCCTCTGATTGGCCAAACACCCTATTTTACCCTGGAGGTTGCCCTGGGGAGGTTGTCTGGGCAATCACACAGACTTTGGCCTGCTGCCACTCAAGACTTTGCCTTGTCTCCTGATCACCAGTCTCCAATCCCAGCCTGACTCTGACCCTGACTCTTGCTTCCAGACTCCGCCCTGGTACTATTCTCCAATCTCCGACCCCGGCCTGACTGACTTCGACTCTTGTTTACTGAACCTGGCTCTTTGCGATTCCTCCAACTCCCATTTAGTGACTACCACCCCTGACGTACAGACCCCAGCCCAGCTGTGACTGGTAGGCGAGACTGCCTGCCCCCCAAGTCCCTTATAGTTATTCTTCTGTGCACCTGTAACTGTAATGGAGTTATTTCTTAAGTAAAGGGTAAGCAGATATGCGCTAGCTATTTTCAATTTGATGCATCAGTAAGCCACATTTAAATTGTAAACAAATTAATATAAAATTCAAATACTATTTCCATGCTGAGTTATAGTTTTTGACATCTTGTTGTAACTTTATTAGATGTACATGATCATGACCTCCTGAGGTCCCTTCCAACCCTGATAGTCTATGATTCTATGATTGATTTTACTCCCAAAAAAGACATAAGCAGTACATGAGATATTATATATATTCCTGATGAAACTCGTTAAGAGGGAAAGGTCAGAGCATTCATTGTAGATTAAGAAAACTGCACGAGGAAAAATAAAAACTCAAAAGAACCCACCAAAGGTTGTTTTACAAGGTACTAATCTAAAATAATATGAGGCACTGTCCTTATTGAACTGAAAGGTAGTATAAACAGAATGAAGGTCAACAAGGAAGAGAGCTTCCTTACTAGAATGAACACAAATACTTAATACTTGACTGACTCCTAGGGGTAGTAGAAATTACTCTGAATTGTTACTGACAGCACAGAAATAATGGTGTCTGTTCTTGTACAGAAAATTACGCAAGAGCAGCTACTCTATTATTATGCAAGTATAAGTCATTAGACAACTAACAATTGCATCTCTGCAGATGCCAATGGACTTGAAGGACAGTTATTATTCAACATTATAAGAAGCTGTGGACTGAATCTAATTTCTGAAAAACAAGAACATGCAAGAATTTGTTTCAAGTGTTTCTTTTCTTCTGACATTAGCCGTTCTGACTAACTACAGTAAAATCACCATGTTGTATTTGACAGTCTTCATTCTAGAGTGAGAATTCAAAAAACGGGATCTGCAGCCCCATGCTGTGGCCCCCGAAGTTCCCTTGCTCAGCTCTAGGGAACCTGTAAACATAGGTACTGGTTTGCTATGCCATATAGGGAGAGAGGCTGGCCTCAAATACACTACCACCTTTACCTCATTGGAAAGGAAAGAGGTGGAACTGCGAGCCATCCTGATACCACTTCCCTCCTCTGCCCTTTACCTTCCAATAAGCAGAAAAAGGCATCACAGTTGTGGGGCCAGCCCCTCTTCACTGAGCACAGGGAGTCAGTCTTTTAAGTTACTATACAGCTAATTAGTAAAAGATCAGTTTTTGGTGTATTTCTTGGCTCATCTTTACTACATTTTCCATTAAAAAAACCCTGACAAACCTGAGACTCCACCAGGTATACAAGAGACTGTTCCTTTAACTCTGGACTATCTTCCCAAGCTGGAAAGTTGCAAACATGTATGCATTCTATGGAAGTCATAACAACACACTGGACTATATAAAATGATTATATAGTGAGGCACTTGGCCACTGAAAGTGATGAACATTAGGAAGATTTCAGCAGCTGATAATCAGCGATCAATAGCTTGTCCTAGTAACTGAGAGGACTGCTAGAAATTGTGAGAAATTTGTGGGAGGGAGGTTTCCTCAACTAGAAGTGGAGGAAGTCTGAATTTTATAGGATGAAAGCATGCCCCATATCCCATCTGAGAAGCGAACAACTCACCCTGTAATCACAGAAAAGGGGATAAATAGGGGATGACTGCCTCCTACAGTACCCACTCCAGAAAAGAGGCTGTCTTCCTATCCTACATGCACGCTCATGGTAAAATGTACATATCCTATACACATATGAAGCTGGACCTGCCTCTAACGGACACAGAGTGTGGTCTGCTTCTACACAAATAGATGCTTAGACTGCCTGCAGATACATAGACATTATTCAGTTCAGTGTTCTCTAGCCATGCAAAAAAATGTGCTAAGGCACTCTTGATACATTCTTGCATCCCAAAAGGGATCCGTTCTTCCTCAGCCTCACTGGTTTCTCCAGACAGACTCTGCTGTTTTCACAAAAGTCTGTCAAGTTGTATAGTTTTCAGTTCAAAACCATCATCGTATCTGGATCATTTGATTATACTTATTTGAGGATAGGGTTTTGGAAGACACCACCATCTGTTCCTTCAAAATGGAAGATTGACTACTTTTAAAAGTTTGCATGAGGTTTGATAATGGTCCTACACACTTATCTGCTGATGCACCAATATTCACCAATATCTAAATGAACAATTTCAATTTCGTCCATGGCTACAGGAGCTTTGGAACATGGTCTAGAGCATAGGTTCTTAATCTGGAGGTTGCAAAATCTCAAAGGTCAGGAAGGAAGACTGGGGCCATGCTATCCTTCCCCTACCCTATGGCTAAATGTGAGGAAGTCCTGGAAAAGTGGGAGGGCTGTTTTGGGGGGGTACCCCCTTATGGAAAAGGTTGAGAACCACTGGTCTAGAGCCAGTTTTTCTACATTTGAAAATTTAAATATGTCTAGAGGTAACCTATTAGCCAACCACAGAGCAAATATTTCTGATATTTCACAAATGTGCACATAGAGGAAGATGACAGTGACTGTTAATTCTGAACCTAATTAAATTAATGATGAGGATTTAAAAAGATTTCTGTGTGGCATGCATAACAGCAGAACAGTTCCTACTGTGTGAAACTACTCTTTCAAGCACTAGCATTTCCCACGAAGAATAAAGAAATTATTGCATACCTAAATAAGACCATAGGAACACCACCACAATAAATTATTTTAATGTTTAAAATTTATAGTCCTGGTATTTTTAAGTTCAGAATGAACTTTTCCACCAACATGCTACAACTCTGTATTAAGAAAACGAAACCACCTCTCAGATCATAATAACTCTCAGCAGAGGTAATATGCTGGGTCACATGCCCCCACGACCCCAGATTTGCTGCTTGGCTTGTACTGAGCATACTCAATAATACTGCTGAAGCAGGCTGCCCTCATTCCGCCTGCCCACTCTCAGCAGGCATGAATCGTCCCTGACTCAGTCAGCACGAACGTATACTAGATTTGAACAGGAGAGCTAGTGAAAAATAGTATTTGTATAGCATTACCCCTACCCTGTAGCTTCTTTGAATTATTAATATATATTAAATATAGTTTCTGAATGATATTGACTACAGAGTTGATATATTGGTATGGGATTTTTTAAAAATTACAATAAATATCTCTTCTAAGGCAGATATAAACCTTGGGTTATTTTAGACAGAAAATTCTGTTACCTACCATAACTATATTTAAAATTGTATCAAGGATCTATTAGGGATAATTAGGAGCCCTATATCATAATTAGATAATATTATCTAGAGTTTGGTGAGAATACCATGTTTAAAAATTGAAATAAAAATATGTGTGTCTGAATGACTACTTAATAGCTCACGAAAGCTCATGCTCAAATAAATTGGTTAGTCTCTAAGGTGCCACAAGTACTCCTTTTCTTAATTTCTCTACAAATTATTGAAAATAGCCAAACTTACCAATAGCAGTTCATAGTAAGAGCAGCTGTAATTAGCCAGCAGGCACTGCAATGCCATTCTGGGGATGTGGCCTGCCCTCCACTATAACCTAGTGCTGGCTACAAGCTGCTTTTACTCAGTTTTGTATTTACTTCTAAACTGCAATAATACTATGATCCTAAGAGCATCCCAAGGCCAGATGGACCACTGTTGTCATTGTATTTACCCAAAAGGTGGCATGTAAACTATCACTGGAAAACAGTAACTCACTGATTATTAATATTCTTGTGCAATGTATGTACAGTTAACCCATAAAGAATTTTACACGTGCTGGAAATATGTGACAAATGTGTTTAAAGCAGGCATGGGAGGGGGAGTTGATCCACCGGTTTTCTCCAGACAAAGAAAAGAAGCCAACACCTTAAACCAGGTGGGGTGAAATTCAATGGGCTATTCATTTGTATCAGAGGTTACAGGAAGAGATCATTTACATTGAAAAGAATCACCAGCTGGGAGGAACCAGCATGGAGTCTACACCAGACAGCATGGTGTCCCACCCAGCAGGGGAAAGGAACTTTATCTGGGGATACACTTTCAAAGGATCACTGGACTATAAAGAGAGGGAGAGCAAACCCCTAAGTCAGGGATTGGCAACCTTTGGCCCGCGGCCCACCAGCATCCCTCCCATAGTCGTCTCTTTTCTAAGCTGAACAGTCCCAGTCTTTTTAACCTCTCCTTGTACGGAAACTGTTCCATACCCTTAATCATTTTGGTTACCCTTCTCGGTACCTTTTCCAATTCAAATATATCTTTTTTGAGATGGGGAGACCAGAACTGCACCGAGTATACAATGTGCTGGAGTACCATGGATTTATGTCATGGCATTCTGATATTTTCTGTCTTTTTAATCTACCCTTTTCCTAATGGTTCCTAACATTGTTAACCTTTTTGACTGCCACCGCACATTGAACAGATGTTTTCAGAGAACTATCCAGAATGACTTAAAGATCTCTGTCTTGAGTGATAACAGCTAATTTAGACCCCTTCATTTTGTATATATAGTTGGGGTTATTTTTTCCAACATGAATTGCTTTGCACTTAACAATGAATTTCATCTGTCATTTTGTTGCCCAGCCATCCAGTTTTGTGAAATCCCCTTGTAACTCTTCACAGTCAGCTTTGGACTTAACTATCCTGAGTAATTTAGTCTTGTCTTCAAACTTTACCACCCCTTTTTCAAACTCTTTCTGAATATGTTGAACAGCATAGGTCTCAGTACAGATCCTCAGGTTGTTACAAGAAAACTGTACTTGACATAACCTCAGCCATTTGTGTACTCAGCCACCATTAGCTGAAAGTAGACTGTTTGTTAACCCCAGTTAAGGTAATAAGCTGCCGTGTGCTGTCTCTAGGAGCAAATGGGTTTCAACTGATTGTACCTGCTAGGCAAGGTGGGACTAGCAGAGTCCTGAAAAGATGGCTGGCAAGGAAGATAAGCTGGTGTGTCAGGGAGCTAACACATAGCTTAGCAGCACTTCTCACTTGTTGATGCTGAAAGGGATAACACAGTAACCCAATTCTGGTAACCCCAGCAGAATGTCACAAATTATTTGTAAAATAAGCTGAAGCAATGTAGAAGTAATTAAGAGGACAAGAAAGCAAGAAGAGGGACAGATTGATACGAGCCCTCTCGCCATGGTTATGGAATTAGAGACTTGATAAAAACTCCTGAACAGAAAATATAAATTTGACTAATCAGGTAATCTTTCAGTATTAAGTAGTCACAAGTGTGAGTATAAAGTAGAGTAGTCTTCCCTGAAAGAAGCCTTAAATAAGTTTAATCCTCAAGGCACCAAATTCTAGAGAGACCTCCAAGGAAAATATTGTTTATTAAATCTTATCTAATGACACAGCTACATAAATGTTGTCAACAGTTGCTTGTGGTAACTAAGCTTATTAAACTTCTATCATCCCATGGCTTCTATGCCCAAACAACAGCTGGAAACCAGATAATAAAGAAATTCAATCCATCATTCTTATAGATGAAATTAATATCTGTCAAATTCACTTCTGACAATTTAATATAATGGGTTTAAAATAGCTGCTTAGATTTCTTTTTCTGGTCTAAGGTAGCTGTTGTAAGAAAAACAAGACGTAATTTCTAAGTACTGCCAAATTCAAGTTAATTATCGTAAACAGGAAACTATTATAGATACTAAGTTAATCCAAGGGATGTACAATATATGTAACACAAACAGCAGCTCTGTATATCTGAATTAAAAATATAACCTCTTATGATAAGTAGGCCTGGTCCATGACACTGATAACCTGAGGATTGAGGACAGAATAAAGGACTAAAATCAGTGCCAGGTGATAATTTAAATAAATCCTCAGCCTCTTCTAATGCATTATTAAACTAATTTGTAGCATTTCAATATAAAGTCTGCATGCAGAACAGCATAGAAATGTAGCAAATTGTAATTAAGTATGTAAATTCTGATGAAATAATCCAGCAAGCAAACTGCATACTGTTGACTCAATGTAGAAAATAACTGAAAAAGGTAGTACATATAAATGCATTTTAAAAAATCAGAACTTCAGAAGTTACCCTGGGGGCAGGCATGCACGCTGCACCAAGTCAAAGGACAGCATAGTGGTGATTATCGTACTCTGCTTTTGGAGGCCTTGTGCTTTACTGAGGGCTTGTCTATACAGTACAGTAATTCACTTGGGGAGGGTATTGAATTATAAAGTGCACCAACATGCACACTAGGGAACTTTCGGTGTATGCCAGCAGGGTCTATACAGGTCAGTGTGCAACATGTCGGTGTGCTTTAAAATTCACACGCCACTGGCACGCATTTCCATGCTGTCTAGATAAGCCCTGAGACACAATGTTTTCAGGAGCTCCAACTGTACTGGACAGTTTAACCTTTAGAGCGGTATTAACACTGAGAAGGATCAAGCATGGGAATCAATAGCTCCCCACTGCTGGAGCCTTTCCCTGCTTCAGTGAAAGACTCCAGCAGCAGAGAAAGGTTCTGGCGGGGGGAGGCAGCAGGGAAAGTCTTCGGCAGTTCCCATCCTCCAGAGACTTTTCCTGTTGTCTCTCCCCTCCCCTCCCCTCCCGTCCCACAGCCTTTCATTGACACATGTAGCTACACACACCAGTGTGGACACAGCTTTCTTTTCACTGCAGCGTGTAGCTATCCATACCCTACTCACTACCCTCAGTCATGTGCAGTGTAGATGTTGCCAAAGGCTAAGCCCATTGGAGACCACAGAGTATTACTTTTCTTTTGTTCCTGTTCAAATAAATTAGTACTTTAAAATATTTGACAATTTTTATTATTATTTGACAATATTTGACTGGTCAACTGACCAATTATTTTTGGACCAGTCAAATACCCCACAAACTAGCAATATTGATTGGTGAGTCCTCTTCTCAATGGATATCACTCCTGAAAGAAAAGAGCCCTACAGCACAGAAGTGCACTAAGGGGTAGAAAATATGGTCTTGATACTGTAATGATGAAACTTAAGGTTGTATTTGCTGCCACTTGCACCAGGCACGCTAAAATACACAAATTAAAAACAATTAGATAAATACTGTATACAGGAATGTGCCTTTTTTTCTGGGCATCATTTTAAAGCTCTTCTACATCAGACTTTAGAACAAATCTTAACTCTACACTTAACTCTTGTTTGTACATTTGAAACTTTCAAAGTGCACCTTCATGCATTTATTCACTGTTTCCTTTTATGTTAACTCTGCTCACATATTTTTTGTTTATTAGAGTTGTGTTCGTGCAGCAATATATGTATTTTTAGCAGCATCTCTGCTGTTACGTTAGGGGGTCACTGGTGTCAATTTGTTTTAAATGATTTAAAATAATGCCTCATTTCTTCCAGTTAATCTCATTTCAAGATCTTGCACAGTTTTGCTTGAGTTCAGTGATGACTGCAGATACCACAGTGACCTATCAGGTCACAACACCATGAGCCAATATAGTCATTGGAATAATTGGCTCTGCAGTTAAGTGTATTCATAATGCTGCACTCACTCTGATAGGGAAAGGTCTGTCCTGCATGGATTCTCAAGATATTTAGACTTAAGAATGTTGAGTTTCATATTGTATGTGAAAGACTGACACAAAACATTATTAACTAGCTACCAATGGCAGAAAAGATGATATTCCATTGCTGTTAGATATGTAGGGAAAGATTTTAAAAGGTATTTAGGCACATTAAAACATAGATAAGTGTGCAGTGGGATTTACATAAGAACCAAAGTCCCATTGACATCTACTTTCCCAAGAGATCTAACCTCTGTAAAGTCAGGTTTCAGTGCTCTAGCCTCCAGCTCTGCTATAAAAATCTCAACATTTTTTATTAAGTAACCCAAATATGGATTACTTTTATAAAAGCAATAATGTAGAAACAATGTCAGATTCAAAGTGCAATGCCTACATATTAAATAAAAATAAGTTTGCAAGCATCTCCTAGTATTGTGAAATGCAGGGTGAGCTATACATACATTTTTATCACTAGAAGGGAAAAATCATGAAAAATGAAGTAATTTATTTCTGATGAACTCTTCAGTGGTTGCAGCTGTTTACTGTTGATGAGAGTTTTCCTTATTCTGCAGACACTCACAGTAAAAATGGGATACAAGAAGGTGCCTAAAACAATCTACTGCAAAAGGAGATTCTTACCCCATTTTCTGATCCCCTCTCTTGTGCCCTATCTCACTTTTAGATCATTCTCATCTCCCTGAATGATGACTAGTCAGCAATATGAAATAGAAGGTAGAAATATTACCCCATAAATTGTTACCAATAAAGACGAAAGACAGTGACGGAAGTTATCATTTTTTGGTAAGTGTCATTAATTTTGAAGGGTACAGAAATAATGTCAACGTAATGTTTAACAAGCAGGAGACCACATGCATAGCAGTGAAAAAGAAGTCTAATGCTAAACAGTAAATGGAAAGCTTTGTTAGATATTTAATTGCACTCAGTTTCACGCCCAACCCAGAAATATACTTCTTTTCTAATATTAGTGTTCTCATGATACCTGCATCCAAACAAAAATGTGAATAACATGAACAGATAACCAATCTCTCCTTCAATTCCATATGCCAGAACCCAACTATTCATCCTGATCTTCTGCACTTAAAATTCCAAATAAATAATTTTAAAAGGCTATGCTTGCCAATGAGTCTTCAGTCATTTCAAAACCTGTTCCCTCTATTCCCTTCCAGTTATTCAATTACACTTGACCCTGCCCAGTATTATCAGTCACAAATAAATAAAAATCTTTGCCAAAATCTTTTTCAACCATCAACCCATGTTCAAGTCACTATATTCACCATAGTTCCCATAAGGAAAGAAAGAAATACAGGTGCCAAATCCAGCTGGACCTGCTGAGTAAGCCCTGTAGATACTCAAGGAGCTATAGACCAGGATCCAGTCAAAAAGTGGGATAAGTGTGGAATTCCATCACAGGATAGGTTAAGGCAGGATCATGATCTCAGATTTCTTGGGTGAAGAGGGTGTATTTTGGTACTGAAGGTAAGGAATTATTTTAATAATTTACTGGAAATATTTGAAAGACTCTGAATAGAACCAGTGGGAGGGGAAGAAAATGCTGAAAAAGTACAGTGGAGACAGGAAAAAGAAGTGAAGATTACTAAATCAACAGCTGATAACAATTAGAGAAACAGCCTATGAACGGCCTTAAAAAAGCAAAATGGAAGGCTCAAATAACAGTACAGAAGACATGATTGCAAGTGCCAGGAAGAGAGAATTTATGAAGCACCAGAGGGCACTACAGACAGCATATTTCCCAGTAGACACACATGTTGATGTGGGCACTTGCTAACACACAGAAGGCTGTTAAAAACATGCGAACAAGTAATCTGCTTTATGTTAGTTGAAAAGCATACTGAAGCCTCCAAATGTGCTGAGCAGAAAATGCTTTGAGGCTCCTTCTCATATCATCACAAGTTTTTCAGCCTGCACAGGTGAGTCATAAAAGCAATAGGACCACTGAGTGAAGGTGAAAGAGGAGGGGGTTTGAAAGTCCACGCTCTTGCTGATTTTAACTGAATATGCAGTGCTAGCATCAGGTGGCTGTTTAGTGGTGTATTAAAGTGGTGCATAAAAATATTCTTTTGGGGTTTTTTTGGGAAAAATCTAAAGCCTGAAGATTGCACGCACTGGATCTTAGAAATGCACATGTATGAAATTACCTAAACTGTAGCAGCAAAAGTTATCAGTAGTAGAGGAGACATTGCACAGAACTGCAATGCCATCTATTTTTGTCTGCAGTAGCACTCAGTGTGCAGAGTGATCCCTTGCTGGATGTGGCAATGGTGAACTTTCTCCTGAACATGTACAATTGCTTGAGCACTAATGCAAGCCCTGTAGGATATACAACCTACCCTGGAAAACGATCCCTCACTCTCACAGACCTTGGAAGGCAGGCCAGTCCTCGCTTACAGACAGCCCCCCAACCTGAAGCAAATACTCACCAGCAACTGCACTCCGCAGAAACACTAACCCAGGACCAATCTTTGTAACAAACCCCGTTGCCTACTCTGTCCCCATATTTACTCTAGCGACACCATCAAAGGAGCCAACCACATCAGCCACACCATCAGGGGCTCATTCATCTGCACATGTGATATATGCCATCATGTGCCAGCAATGCCCCTCTGCCATGTACATTGGCCAAACTGGACAGTCTCTATGTAAAAGAATAAATGGACATCCTTCAACAACAACAACAAAAAAAAAACCTTTAAAAACAGACTTCAAAGAGAAACTGCAGAGCTACAATTCATTTGCAAATTTAACACCATTAATTTGGGCTTGAATAGGGACTGGGAGTGGCTGGCGAACTACAAAAGCAATTTTCCCTCTCTTGGTATTGACACCTCCTCATCAGCTATTGGGAGAGGACCACATCCACCCTGACTGAATTGGCCTTGTCAACACTGGTTCTCCAGTGTTGTAAGGTTCTCTTATCTTCATGTGCCAGTATATTTATGCCTTTATCTGTAATTTTCACTCCATGCATCTGAAGAAGTGGGGTTTTTTACCCATGAAAGCTATGCCAAAATAAATCTGTTAGTCTTTAAGGTGCCACTGGACTCCTCGTAATTTATACAGTTCACACTTAAAACAAATGTTGGTACAGCACCTCTCCACCTAGGAATTGACACTCCTTTTTGCGGGCCTATCCTGTGAACTGTGGGATGTGTACCCATAATATACCAGTATTGTAACCCGACAGTGGGTGCTATGTGTAGATATCCTGTGTAATTTTATACTAGCCAAAGTTAGCGAGGAGAAACTGCACTATCAGAAATTATAGCACTTCAGTAGAATTGTAAGTGCAACTCTATACTGTAGGAAAGGCCAATGGTGCCCATAGGTAGCAGAGCTTGGGGGAGAAAAGCTGTAATACAAAAGAGCAGCAGACTCAGCAGCTTCAGAACTGCATGAAAAACATTCACAAGGTTGTGGGCAGGAACTGGGACAGGATGTTTCTTAAAAGTTTATCAAAAGAGGGGAAGAACTTGAGAAAAGAGCACCTAAGGCAGAATTGCCCAGGTTAGGAGCTAAGAAACAGTCCAAATGGCAAAGGATTAAACAGTGGTGGCTAAGGAACAGAGAAGCCAGCAACAGAATCCCTATGGTTGGGAAGCAATAGAAAACATTACAAAGTTCAGTAAGAGTCAGAAAATAATAGAGGGGTATAAAAATACAATGCAGAGAAGTAGATCTCAGAGGCCTGTTGAAACAGCATAGGAGGCCTGGGGAACAAAGGACTGGTTTTGAAGGCTTAAGTAACGTAAGAAAAAGTCATCTGGGCAACAAAAAAGGCTGCAGGAACAGAGGGGGCCTTCAAGCTGTCAGGGGAACTTCAGAAAAAAGCCAGAAAGGGTCACAAGAACAGCTTGAGGAAAGCATTATTTTCACAAAAGGCCTTGATAAAAACCATCAATGATGCCATTATTTCATATTTTACAAACTATTTATAGGTAATGTTTTGGTGAAGGAAACGTAAATGTTCTGTTAGTTTTTTGTATACTATCTTTGCAAAGGAAGTCCTGTCAGCCATAAAACACCTATGTATTTAAGTGACAATAAGACTCAAATTCTCAGCAGCAAGCCTTTTCAGAGCTGATGGGGATAATCTGAGAGCAGCTCAAGACCTGAATGAGATCAGATCTTGCTCAGTACAGAGACAAGGAGATAAAATAGCAAGAGGCCAACAATGGCATGAGACAGAAAAGAACCACACAAAAAATAAATGGGATCTGAGTGGAAAGGAGTTTGGGACCAAGTTACTCAGACATCCGAACCTGATCAGAGTGCAAGAACACATTTTTCCAGGCAAAAGAACTTAAATTGGTGTTATGGTTGCAAATATGTACTAATTGCCTACAGGAAAGAGTCTTTAATAAACCATGTTATCTTTAAAAACCAAATCAATAAAACCCTGCAAGCTAAGCAAGTCATTACGTCTACAAAAATAAATAAAAATACAGAAATGTAAAGTTAATCAGCATCATTTCTGCCATGGTATCTTCACACTACCCTGGAAATCGACAACTCCTAATGCATGGGCAAATGTTTTCACAGTGTGGTCCACAATTTAATCCAGAGATTGTTCCATGTCCCACCTGCCCTCCCATTCGTTATTCACTTCCCTCCCCCCGCTTACAGCTGCTTACAAAGAAAAATAATAATAGATAAGTATTTAGTGGGCTTTACTTTATCTTTAAATGTAATTTGGCCAATACAGTAAGACCAGCCAGCTCTCCACAGACTGTAAGTTTCCACATATTCCATGCCCAGTTATGCCACACATTCTCACATCATCGTCCAGTGCAACACAGAGACAGAGCTGGTCAGAAAGTGTTATTTTTTTTTGGCAGAAACTTTCAACTTTTCATTGAAAAGCTGAAAACTGATACCCCTCAACCCAGTTTTGACAATTGAAAATTGACAACAGGAAAAAAAATATATCAAAGATTCTTTAGGAAAGCAAACACTTTTCACAAAAGGTTTTGTTTAGTTGAATACCCAATCTTCTGTCTGAAAGACAGATGGAAAAATTTTGACCAACTTTAATAGATAGGCTTAAGGGAACTGCACTTTGTTGTAACACCTACAGGAAAGAGGACAGCAAAAACCAGAAAGTAAAGCATCTGGCAGAAGACCAAGTTACCCTTGAAGCAGGAGAATCAAGCCACAGATGGGGAGCATATGTAACTGGGATTATTGCAGGCAAATTATATACAACTACTTGTACATTGCCTTTTCTGCAACTTAATTTAAATCTTTACTGAAACAGAGACAAGAAAGCAAGCATTATACAAAATCAAACCAAAGGCTACAGTATTTAAAACCCTGAATTTAGCTCTTAAGACCTCTCAGTCATATTCAGAGGGAAAAAAAAATCACACAATTGCTTAGTATGAAAATATTTATATTTAATACAAACAACAGTATTTGAAATATTCTGAAAGATCTTTAAGACAGGTCAGTAACTAGCAGCACTCGCTCCGCTGTTGTTAATTTACTTTCTCTCTTTAGTTTGGGTCAGAAACGATCTTTGCATCCAAAATGTTACAGGTTTTAAGACATTAGCATACAAAATAATCCATCCCTCCAATTCTTAAAAGGCTCTCACTTCATAACGTACTGCCCTTCCCAATAAACTCAACAATGTCAGATGAGGGATTTATAACCCCTCATCCCATTCAGCTCTGCCTCTTCTTTTCCTTACTAATCAGGACAGCATTCCTATTTAAAGTAGCAAGCCAATAGGCAAATATAGCTTCCACAACCTCATGAAGTGACAAAAATTTCCCTTGCAGTGCTCCTTCTAGGTCTTTAAAACACAGTGCAGACCATGCATTATTTTAATTTAGCACTTTGTTGGCAGATAAAGACTGGAATAACATTCACCTCTAGACAATATGTTACAGATTTTGAGAACCATCGCTGACAACAACAATATATTATGGCCTTGTATTGTCATTCTTCAGCTGAATTCACTGGGAGCTTCCAGTAACTTTATAGATGCACATATGCACACCTATAAACATTTCTAATACCATTCCTTCAACTCATGACAAAACTGAGTTGTTCCAAAAGTTGATTTAAACCTCATTTTTCTTTTTCCGATCTTTTACAAATGGTTTACCTTGTTTAATTCGAATTTGACCAAGAAGTCTCCTCTGATCCGCATGTATAACATTTGAAACAGAAATTACCTTTTCTGAGTATTTAGAGGGAGGAAAATATCAGGACTATAAAGGAGAACTGGTTATAGCCTTATCTATAGATTGACTACAAACTCTCTATAATACGTATTTGTGTGTGTGTTACATATTTTTTTTGTACGCATGTCAGTATGTGAGAGAGAGAACATTTATACCTGTAGTAAAATGTGTGTGTAAGATTCAAATTGACAGAAATTAGATAAGCAAAGAATTGAAGAGTTAAGGTGCCCCAAACAACTTTAACTCTGCAACTGTGTTGCATTATAAACCTGTGCATTGTCCATCCTCTATGACAGTGGCTCATGAGCGGCACATAGCTCTTTTACAATTAAAGTGTGGCTCGCAGAGCCTTTCCCTGCCTCTGCCCCCACTCTCCGCCTATCAGATTGGGGATAGAGGGGAAGCTCGGGGCTTCTACCATGTGGCGGGGTGGTGGGGCTAGGGCCTTTTGCCAGAGATAACTGGTACCTGCTGAGACAGGGAGCACGATTTAAAGGTTTGCTGTCCTCCAACAGCTTGAGTCACACACCCTTGGCATGCCCCCTTTACCCCGCAGCTCCCAGGTGTTAGCTCCCCAGGGAGAGGCAGCAGCAAAAGCAGCAGCTGTCCCTGCAGCTCCCAGATGTTTGCCACTGCCTCTTCCCATGCGCTGGCTCCAGCAGCTGCCATTCAGGGAGGGGGACCTGCGGCACCATGTAACTGAGCAGAGCCAGCAAACCCTGGCAAAAATCTGGGGCAGAGGCACGTGAGCCCCAAACCCTAGAAGGTGCCTCCCGGTTCCCGAACTTCTGAACATTGTTGTATGTGGTTTCGAGGGTCAGTAAGTTTCGCTACCTCTGCTCTGTGAGGATTCTTTATGTGAAAGGAGAGAGAGAGAAAATAAAATCCTTACTAAACAATCTAATGAAGCGCGTTAGACTGAGCATCTCTTTCTACAGATGTGTTTGTCACAGTTTCAGGTTAACTGCACCTGTATCTCCCCTCTGTGGTCCACTCCCAGAGTGCCCAGTCAGGTCTTCAACAGTATCTGTCTCTGGACAGTGACCCTTGTCCCATTCCCTTCTGACCAGGGGTTTTAAGGTTTCACAACTCCCTGCCTTACACGGAGATACCCCCAGCAAGCCAGTCTGCCTGAAGGCCAGCACCTGCAGTTTGCTTTCTCTCCAAGAGCTATGAACAGTATATTGCATTGCCACCAATTACAAGTTATCATTCAGCTCTTTCTAAGCAAGCACTTTTATTCTTAAGGTAAAAGCATTACAGAAAACATATATCAAAAAAATAAGCATTCCTACATACATGTTAAAAGCTTACCAGAGGTCTCCCATCAATCTTATGGGGCCCTAGTAGACTAAAATCTGTCTGACCCATTTGGAAGGGTTGGTGCCCCCCTCGGACATACAATCCTGTCCATTGGCTGCATCAGAAAGAAGGCCCTCACTCTGTTTAAGTCCAGCCTTTTTATGTGAAAAGCCTTTCTTTTTCAATTGTCTCTGACAACTCACTTTGAACCAGTATATTCAAGCCTTCCAAGAGGTGCTCTCTCTCTGGAGGTATCTACAACCTGAGTGATCACCTTAATCACCCCCTAGCCTCATTGTTTTTAGTTTCTAGAGGAGCTGTGGCAACCCACCCCCTCCCCCCCCCCAGAGTTGTATATACTCCCTGGCCCATAAAAACCATTTAAAAACTTAATACAGTATGTTCTCCCAAAGATACTGCAAGGAGTTGCAACATCTGTCACAGTCTTAAGGATGTCATGCAGCCCGATATGACACTCAGCCTGTTTTAATATCTCCTGTGTAACTTCACAAAAACTGTCCTGTTCATTGCATCTTGTAAATATATCATGGCGGAAACAAACTTCAAATTTGTCTTCGACCCAAATGTTGAGTTGTCACTGCATAAAACTGTTAAACTTTTTGAAAACCGCAATTCAAAGATTTCTTAAAAATGCCAGTATTTCCAAAAAACAGACTATCCCTCATCCCCAGCCACCTCCCAAACCTTTTCACTGACATATGCACATGAAGAAATTGATTCAGAAAGATCATTTGCAGGAGAACGGAGATGTAGCAGAATACCTTCATTACAACAAAATCCATGCAATAATGACAGAGACTGACATCTCTCCAAAATATGTACAAAATTTAAGGATATGGTGCAACAAGTCCTCCTAGTTATTTATTTGGTTCTGTTTAGTATGCAACCATGCACTGCTTGTGGAGTTATGAAACAGAAAATGTAGTTAATGGTGAAAAATTGTGACTACAAAGAGAACAAAGAAAAAAGAAATGTGAAAGCAACCTTCTTGTCCATTCAACTGGTAATACATTAAACGCTCATGAAAGCTTATGCTCAAATAAATTGGTTAGTCTCTAAGGTGCCACAAGTACTCCTTTTCTTTTTGCGACTACAGACTAACACGGCTGCTACTCTGAAACCTGTCATTAAAAAGTCTATAACAGCAGCACTAAAATGGCTTCCTATGCCGTCACGCAGGGACTTCAGAAATGATCAGCACTTTGGCACAGGAAGGGCAAAGGGAAGGAGGGAAGGTATGGTAAAACACCAGTTTGATTGCTCGAGCAGCTGAGAGATTTCTGCAAAGGCAGATGATTGATAGTGTGTGGGACTGATAGTGTGTACAGCAGACGTAGTAATGGCATGCGTAAAGTAACTAGAAGCTTCCGGATGAAACACTGAGAAACATAAAACTTGTTTTGAAAAAGAAAGATTTGCTAAGTTGCAAAGATAAGAAAAGCAGAGTTTGTGTTGAGAAGTAAACTAGAAAAAACAAATGTACGTGGTTTCTCACTTCAGTTATAACACATATTAAGACCGTAACACCCCTGTACTTCTATTCAATTATTTCATCCAATTTTAGGATCATTTGTGCCTGGTTTACATTTTGGGAACAAAGCAACTGCATGCCATTCTATGAAATGCCACCAATACTGGCTGAGAAGGTAATCCTGTTAGTAGGACTGCCGTTTCCCTCTCTGCTGCTACAGCCTCTTCTCTATCACTGTGTAATTATCAAATGTTTTTCTTAAAAGAAAAAATCATTTATTAAAAACAAAGAAAATCAGTCAGGAAGATCTAACCAACAGGTGGGTATGAGAAAAACAATACAAAAACGAGAACACAGTAAGTTTGGTGTGTGAATGGGGAACAAAGATACAACAGCTGATGCTAGGCACATATCAAAGTTTTCAGAAAAACTTTATTATCTTTCAATTTTAATGGCTTCAAGAGTTGTCACTTGAAGACTTAAGGCGGTATTTTGATAAAAAAAATCTTGTGATGGAAATCTACATCTTTAGTCGACACTACAGAAAGAGCCGTTTAAATTAAAAAGCACATGGAAACCTTTGAGCCATTTTCTAATCTCTGTTTTCTTAGTATTGTAGCTGTAAGAAAGTTTATAAAACAGAAACAAAATTCAGTTGGGCTAAGTCATCCATTATTATCCATGGGGGGAGGGGGTTCACTCAGAGAAATTATATAGCTCCACTTGCATTTGGTAATTCAAAGTGAAGCCCACAAATGAGACGTCTCATTAGTTTGAGCAGATGGATCAAAATTAAAGGCTGAATCACCAACTTTTAATTTCCCAGTAGCCAGGAAGAGTTTGAGTCTTGCAGAGTATGACTGTTAAAAAATCAACATGAAAAGATTTTCTCCATCTGTCATAACACATGCCTATGTAGAATACAACTACCTCCTACTGTCCTTACTCTTTAAAAATGAAAATGCACATTACATCCATTAAACACAGGAACATACAACTTCAGCTGAATATCTCACTGCAATCTGTAGTATAATAATGTGATACGAACAAACCAACATGACTTTAGTCTGAGTAAATTAGGTCTCCTGTCAACACAGCGCAGTGTAGACACCACAATAAATGGATCTAACTACTTCGACTTCAGTTACGTTATTCACGTAGCTGAAGTTGCATAAGTTAGATCTATTTACCGCGGTAGCGTATACCAGCCCTAAGACTTTCCAACTAGCAACATTTTTGGTAAGAACAAAAACACTAACCCAGGAACCTATCCTTGCAACAAAGCCCGTTGCCAACTGTGTCCACATATCTTTTCAGGGGACACCATCATAGGGCCTAATCACATCAGCCACATTATCAGAGGCTCATTCACCTGCACATCTACCAGTGAGATATATGCCATCATGTGCCAGCAACGCCCTTCTGCCAAACTGAACAGTCTCTACGTAAAAGAATAAATGCACACAAATCAGACGTCAAGAATTAGAACATTCAAAAACCAGTTGGAGAACACTTCAATCTCTTTGGTCACTCGATTACAGACCTAAAAGTGGCAATTCTTCAACAAATAAACTTCAAAAACAGACTCCAATGAGAGACTGCTGAATTGGAATTAATTTGCAAACTGCATACAATTAACTTAGGCTTGAATAAAGACTGGGAGTGGATGGGTCATTGCACAAAGTAAAACTATTTCCCCTTGTTTATTTCCCCTCCTACTGTTCTTGTAAAGTGCTAGAAATGCCCACCTTGATTATCACTACAAAAGGTTCCCCCCTCCACCCCCGCTGGTAATAGCTCACCTTCCCTGATCACTCTTATTACAGTGTGTATGGTAACACCCATTGTTTCATGTTCTCTGTGTATATAAAATCTCCCCACTGTATGCATCCGATGAAGTGAGCTGTAGCTCACAAAAACTTATGCTCTAATACATTTGTTAGTCTCTAAGGTGCCACAAGTCCTCCTTTTGTTTTTGGTAAAGACTCTCACAAGAGCATACAGAGGAAACTTGATAACCACAGAAGGGAAGTACTAATTCCAATCCTGGATTTAAAAAAAGGATAGTTATTTCCCTCTAATTCTGTTTCTGTCACACAGGATTCTCACTATTGCATCTTCTGTTTCAGCGTGAGACAGAGCATACAGCTTTTTGGTCATCTGAGGTAGTGATAGTAGAGACTAACATGAGATATCCCTCTTCTGACAGTTATACACTACCTCCTCAGCACCTAGAACCTTCCAGCTAGTTACTAAACTGCACACAGACAGCCTAAAGGATGCAAAGAAAGATTCCAAAGAGCATTAACCTTAGCTGGGTGAAATAATCCTCTAAAATATCTTACAAAGAAGGAGATTTACATGTAAAGGAGAGGAAATGATTTGCAGATACCATGTACACACAATTCATACTCTCAGGAAGTAAGTAGCTTGAGGCATATATAAAAATATAGAATGGCAAAACATAATAGGCAATATTAAAGAAACACACTCATGCCCAAACTGGATGCAAAAAAGTTTATTTGTAAAACAAGGAGTAAGTGTCACACAATGACAATCCTAGAAAAACAAATGCTACTCTCAAAGGATTCAAAAATTCCTTCCAGGGGTGCTATCTGTCCTCCCACCTGGGGAGAGGAGAGAGGATCCAGAGACACATTCATGTCTACATTTTTACTACAAATTTTGATATAATGTTAGATAGCAAGAGTGACTATAGAAGCTATTTTGGTAGTAGGAAAAAAAAGCAACCAATTTGCCCTACATGGTTCATATTAATCTACAACACTCTCTGCTGCAGAGTAGTATGACGGCAAATGGATTAGTGGGAATTAAAAAAAAAAGACCACATATTCAGAGAATAGACTCTGCAGTTACAATAGCTAGGATAAAAAGAAAGAAACACCAATCACCAGCTAGAGTCACTAAAATATTCCTTCATCTTCAAACTATAATACTCTATTGCAACGTCATGTGGATTATGGGTAGGTTTATGCTTCTTTTGAAGCATTCTACATTGTCAGGGGCAGGATGCCAGACTACACAGACAATCAGCCCGTTCCAGGATGGTAAATCCTATGTTTCTTTAGTACTTAACATAGAAACACACATATTTTAAAACTTCAAATTAAAAAGAAAAATGTTGGTAATTTCAATATGCATTTTACCATTTTCTGTAAGATTGTTTTCTCAATTATATCTGTTTTTTTTAAGATATCCCTCAAGCTACTTACATCTGATACACTGTGGGCATCACTGAATTAAAATACAATAAACTGATTTGTTGTAATTTTACATGCATGCAGTATTTAATTTTGTCTTCCGGATATTCAACGTACTGACAAGAAAACACATCTGCAAATGGTTTGAAGTAGAAAATGTCAAGCAACCATATTTATCCTGAAATTTTAAGGTCAGTAAGCTAAACAACTCTGTGCACTAAACAGCATTTTTGTCACTCACTAGTTAAAACCATTATATAACATCAATACATTAAACTTTTAAACAAGAAAGTGCTCAAACTTATAAACTATCGACAGCAATCTGGATCTCAACGTGGAACCAAATTGAGATTTAGATAGCAAAGAAAACAATAATTCTGCTGAGAGTGAAAATGTACTGTTTATTGAGCTGTTAGTTTGAAATATATTATTCAAAAATTGAGTTCAGTGATTGTGTCAGCTATTGAAATTGTTACATTAAGACGACAAACTTCATTTTACCTCTCTCAGCCATAGTATAGACCTCAAAGTAAAATGCAAACCCACAGTCATATTTTTATTTGTATTGAACCTCAAAATGATTTTCAAGTAAAGTTATACAAACAAAAAAATTTCTCCCAAGGAGATTACACTGCTTACAAAATTTTATTTGAATTTCCTCTATAATAATATAAAGGTTATTGTAGTTTGTAGCACAATCAAATCAAGAGAGCAATTTGTCCTTTAGCCAAGAAGACTGTTCCACTCAAATCTCCTAATGGAGGCATCACTGACAGATGCAATGCTGGGCGGACACTATCACAAATTTTACTCATGTGAAACCACTGTTTCTGAGGCGGCACTAAATGGGATCCCCAGGCTTCAGATTATCAAAGAGCTTAATTTAGAACCATCTATAAGTGATCTTGAAAAGGTGATCACCTCCCTAGCATTGGAAAGCCCAAAGGAAAAGACGGAATTCCAGCTAAAGTACTGAAAGGAGGAGGACAGATTGTGCTTAAATATCTGTACAATATCCTTGCTTGTTGGGGGGAAGGAGTGATAGCACAAGACATAAAGGATGACAACAACATAATGTTGTATAAAAATAAAGGATACCAGAGTGATTACAACAACTACAGGGGAATCACTCTCTATAGTGACAGGTTTCAGAGTAGCAGCCGTGTTAGTCTGTATTCGCAAAAAGAAAAGGAGTACTTGTGGCACCTTAGAGACTAACAAATTTATTGAGCATAAGCTTTCGTGAGCTACAGCTCACTTCATCGGATGCATTCAGTGGAAAATACAGTGAGGAGATATATATACACAGAGAACATGAAACAATGGGTGTTACCATACACACTGTAACCAGAGTGATCACTTAAGATGAGCTATTACCAGCGGGGGGGGGGGGGGGGAGGACACCTTTTGTAGTGATAATCAAGGTGGGCCATTTCCAGCAGTTGACAAGAACATCTGAGGAACAGTGGGGGGGGGGAGGGGGAGGGGAGGGTGGGAAATAAACATGGGGAAATAGTTTTACTTTGTGTAATGACCCATCCACTCCCAGTCTCTATTCAACCCTAAGTTAATTGTATCCAGTTTGCAAATTAATTCCAATTCAGCAGTCTCTTGTTGGAGTCTGTTTTGGAAGTTTTTTGTCGAAGAATGGCAACTTTTAGGTCTGTAATCGAGTGACCAAAGAGATTGAAGTGTTCTCCAACTGGTTTTTGAATGTTCTAAATCTTGACGTCTGATTTGGGTGCATTTAATTCTTTTACGTAGAGACTGTCCAGTTTGATCAATGTACATGGCAGAGGAGCATTGCTGGCACATGATGGCATATATCACATTGGTAGATGAGCAAGTGAATGAGCCTCTGATAGTGTGGCTGATGTTATTAGGACCTATGATGGTGTCCCCTGAATAGATATGTGGACACAGTTGGCAATGGGCTTTGTTGCAAGGTTCCTGGGTTAGTGGTTCTGTTGTATGGTTGCTGTTGAGTATTTGTTTCAGGTTGGGGGGCTGTCTGTAAGCAAGGACTGGCCTGTCTCCCAAGATCTGAGAGTGATGGGTCGTCCTTCAGGATAGGTTGTAGATCCTTGATGATGCCTTGGAGAGGTTTTAGTTGGGGGCTGAAGGTGATGGCTAGTGGCATTCTGTTATTTTCTTTGTTGGGCCTGTCCTGTAGTAGGAAAAAGCTAAACACCTTCCACCTGTCCTGTAGTAGGAGAAAGCTAAACACCTTCCACATCCACTGACTTAAATATCAAGTCAGAATCCAAAGTTCCTGATACTGAAATACTTGAAAACAGAAAATTGCTAAACAATCACTATTCTTAAACACAAATGTCTTTGTTGGCTCAGTCATCTACATCAGCTGGATGATGGACACAGTCCAAATGACCTCTTTATGGAGAACTTGTGGATTCTCCATGGCCACTGAGCTGACCTGGGCTCAGGTTCAAGAATGATCGCAAGCAGGATTTGAAAACTTTCAACACTGACACTGAAAGCTGGGAAAAGGCAGCTAGTGATAGGCTACGTTGGAGGGCTGTGCAGCACCAAGGAGTCAAAGAAGCCTAAGAGAGGTTGTGGAGAAAAAGAGAGCAAAGAGGAAAACACAGCAGGCGTCAAGTGCCAATAGCGTGCCATTTCATCTTCCGGCCCTGTGCCTTACACTTGCACTATCTGTGTCAAGGACTGCCACTTGAGAAGTGGACTTCTTAACCACTTGTGATGCTGTATTACTGAACTGAACTGCTTTGGCGCTTACACCATTGTCTTTGGAGATGGATTATTGCCATCTATTATAGTCTACTATAATCACAAAATAGAGATTTTTTAATATTATGTTGTAAAAATATATATTTTTCTGTGGCAATACCAGAAATTGTACATATTTAAATCTTACGGATTTAAAGAGATTGCTACCATTAGGTCTATGCATAGCCAGAGACAATACTAGCAAACCAGGAGAGAACCGAAAGATGATAAATAAAACTCACCTAATTGCTTGGGCACTTAGTGAGCATGCTTGTTTTTTTATTTACAAATAGTACTGTAAGAAGAATCAGCTAAATCCATCTTGCTTGTAACAACAAAATGAGCTCCTCTCCTTTACTTTAACTTCGATGAGATTCTGTGTGCATTATTTGTGACAAAGTCATTTCTCTAGTGCTTAGGCCAGATGGACCGTGGTGACATTTCTTGACAACACATCATCAGAAGGAGGAGAATAAGAGGTTGACACTGACTAATTTGGGGACCTTGAAGATTGAGGACCTTTGAAGTAATTTCTCTCAATTTCAACATCCACTTCCTCTAGTCCTGACCAAATATTTCTTCTGAGAAAGAGAACATATTTTGAAATCCCTCCCAAAAAGTGTTTATTCTTAGATGTTTTTGGGAAGGTTACTGAAATCTCTTTTACCTCTAGATCTTTTACTGGAGTTACTATGCAGGGATTGAGCACGTGTTAGCATCTGTTGCTGCACTGGCCATGCACCATAAGGACCATGGCCATTTGTCTTAGATGCACCAAGCTGGTGATCCAGAAGCAGGAAATAAAAGAGTGATAAGCTATTCAGACATGTGGATAATAACCACCCCCACCCCACCCCCCCGCCAAATTGCTTCTTGATTGGACATCAGTCTGAAACCTAAAAACGCACTTTAGAAACCTCCATTGCAGACTGAAGTGGAGGATTAATTGTGATTTTTATATGGGACATTTCAAAGAGCAAGAGATAGGAGATGCTCTGCTAAACATTTAAAAAACAATGGAATTCTTTGCCTGTGATGTACATATTAATCTTGGATAGTACACCTCTTAAAACATAGGTGGGATTAGGAAGTAGGCCAGAGGCTGAAAGAAATTCTGATCACTAAAGTTACATTTAGCTACATTTAAAACTATACTTTAGAATTGTCACTCAGGAAAGAGAGAAACTATTTACAGCAAACTTTGAACAGAATCAAATGAGAGATGAATGGTTTAATGACCTCTTATGTAAGTGGAAAGGAAGAAATGATATCTGTTAAAGAGATGGACTTCTCAGTAATGAACATTATTACCGTCATTATAAGAGGAAATATATTTACACATCCCCCAATTGTCAATGGCTGATTTATTGATACATCAAACCCTAATAAAAGCAGGTTGTTCAGCTGGTATGGGGAATCTCTTCAGAAGCACTTTTGAGGGAGGGGAGGGATAGCTCAGTGTTTTGAGCATTGGCCTGCTAAACCCAGGGTTGTGAGTTCAATCCTTGAGGGGACCGTTTGGGATCTGGGGCAAAAATTGGGGATTGGTCCTGCTTTGAGCAGGGGGTTGGACTAGATGACCTCCTGAGGTCCCCTCCAACCCTGGGATTCTGTGATGTAGTTCTATAACATATAGTTTATTTTTATTATAAAATGTAATAAGTCTAAAATCCAGACCTACCATGCATTATGATTCAAAATTAATTATAATCACTTGATATAGTAATATCAGTTGTTTTAAAGCGCTATACCAAAATACTAGACATTTTCAGCCTTATGCTTCTTAGTTAAAAGTTAACATTTAGTCTAAGTTTTTGTGCATGAAAATTCTTGTTCAGATTTTTTTCAAGAAACAGATTCTGAGTAAAAAAAAATATATATATATATATATACCTGGTGTCCAGCTGTTATTTGCTTCAAAACATTTTCATAACATACTTCGTCCATATTATTCATCTGCTGCACCTGGATAGTAATAAGTGACACATTACCAACTGAAAGTAAAAGGCAATGTTTCATTCTAGTTGAAACATACTTTATATTAAATCAATTAAAAAGAATTCACCCAAATACTTATTAGAAACAAATATTAACGTCTAATAAAAAATACAATATAAAAACACTTAGCTTTTTTCCTGTCATACTGAAGTCCTACTAGCATATGCACATAGCACAGTAGGTCTATCAAAATCAAACACAAGTGTTTGAATATCAACCACATCTAAGAATTGATTAATAAAGCAAAATGTATTTGCTATCCATATAGTAACATTCACAGATATAAGATCAGCTCTCCAAGTCATTGTTCATTTCTCCCACATAATTCAGATAATTCCAGCTAGTATTAAAAGGATTCTCTATAGGTGTACGTAGTGTCATGTGAAGTGGAAAGAATTTTGCAGAGTAGCAGATCCTCTTTACACAGAGTTCTATGAATCCATCACATTATTATTTATCAGTAATTCTGTACCAAGAACTTACTATCAAACTTTCTGACATGATGCAAGTGAGAGAAGATAGTGCTGTTCAAGGATGTCAAGAGTAACATTAAAATAAGATTATCCAGTGACTCACAATCAATCACTAAACGTGGCTTTAGTTAAAAACATTTAAGGTATTATGCCAATAACTTTGTCCATATCTTATTAAGCTCTCTTAGGAAGGTATTACAATCTAATGAGGATGAGTAGTTCATTTGAATATAATCACTGCAAACTTAAGATCTATGCAATTTAGATAAACATGCACATATTTGTGTGACTCTCTCAATATCACTGCTTACATTCAAACAAAGTTTATACAACATTAAGGTTGTGACAAAATGAAACAAGGGAATTCAAAGTCAGAGCTGACACTCAGTCTCTAGCTCATTTTGTTCATTTAAGGGGGGAAAAAAAAGACATTTGATAAATGAGTTGAATCTTCCAGTAGAAAAACATGCAATATTCAGAAAATGGAAATGTAACCTCTCTCCGGTATATTCAGAATGATTGAAATAATTGTTAAACATGGATTTAATGGAAAAAAATAACTTTACATGGGTGAAATAAATATATCCATATATGGTGTCACATGAATGCCATGAGAATAAGAATGCAACATGTGTCTTTCAAACATGGCATTATTACTAAGAGCAACATTTTATAGATTACATTTCATATTCTATAGACTAATTTCATGATATAGTGTTAGGTCTTTCCTGTCTGAATGAAAACTTTCTAAAAGATAAAATGAGTTAAAAGCATAAAGCACAGTATGGCATTCAAATCCTCTATAAACAGAGCATCACACATTTACCTGGCCCACTCTTCTCTTTTCCATTCAAATTGTCATAGCTAATGAGAATTTCCACTGTACTATCCCAATTTAGGTTTACACACTACTTAATAAAAAGGAAAAGAAAAAACTTTTTGAGGGGGCTGACAATACTAAGAAAGGAAAGGAAAGAAAAGTGAAATGAACAAATTGTGAGAAGTAGATCAAAAAGATAAAATAAAGGATAAGTGAATGCTAATAGCAATGCTGAGCTTAGATAATGATGACCTATTTAGGATTAGAAGAAATTAAATTATTTACTTTTCTTATAGTTTCATAAACATACCCGGGCGCTTTATAAAACACACATGAAAATATGGTCACTCTGGTAGGTAGTGTTAGAGGGCTTATTCCTTCACCCACTTACTTCCCTGGTCCTTCTCGCATGAACAGAGAGCAACAATACCCGAAGTCCAAAGGTGCAAACAATTCGATGTTTATTGGGGTGAACTTCCAGCAAGCATGATTCCAGTTTCCTTCCTTAGTATCCTCCTTCCCAGCTCTGACACCACAGAGCCTTACACCTGTGTCCCTGTTCCCATTCCTACCCTTAGCTAAACATGATTCCAACTTCCTTACTCCCATTCCCTGTTCCCATTTCCCCCTTTAGCAAAACATGATTCCAATTTTCTTACCCCCATTCCCTGTTCCCATCTCACACACCCACATGCCCACCCCCACCCACACCCACACCCAGTCACTTCCTCATTGACTACAGATTATATAGTAAAACTTGAGTTCTGCTTAGCTATACCTTAACCAATCATTTTCCTGAAATTTAACTAACCAATCCTAACATATTGTAACATGATTATGTAACCAATTATATCCCACCACCTCAATTAGTTTACACCCAGCAAAATTAATTATACAGCAGACAGGAACAATCACAGAACCAGACAGAGATTATACAGACAAACAACAGCAAAGTGGGAACTATAATGACAAAACAATACAGAAGTGAGGATTTCACATCCCAGCTATTGATAAGTGAGTTCTTGCCAGACAGGATGCTATCAAACTAAGTTTCCTTTTACATTTTCTAGGCACTTCCCTTTCTCTGGAGGTGATTGGAATACAATCCTGTCCTGATAGTGCCTAACAGCCCAATAGCACCTTCTTTCAATGTGACTAGTTTGGGATGTGAGGAGGTGACCGTTCGCTTCCCAGCTTATGGCTGCCTCTGCTGCTTAGCCAAAGGCCTGAGCCTAAGCACAGGGCCACAAACTGTCACAGTAAGAGAAGGCCCTTACACTGGCAGACAGTGGTTTTGATTCTTTCTTTTATACCTCTATCACTAGCCAAGTGATAAGAATACACCTAAATTCTTAGAGTATAGGCCTTTACAGACAGGCCTGAATATCTATATCCTAACAGGTAGTATCTGAATTTTGGTGAAACGAAAAGAAAGAGCCCCATTTGTCTGTCCGAGCTGAAGGATGGTGCATGTAAAAGGTTCCATTCTCAGCATCGACAGAACAGACTCTGTTTAAGTTATACACTTCTTGGAATAGGGACTGCCCTTTAGTTCATGTTTTGAGCACACTGTTGCTGTTTAGCATCACTACTTAGAAAGGGATGTGCTTACCATCAGAAAAACAAGAACAGAAATACAAATAAAAGGAAAATAAATTTTTGTCTGGCAATGCTGGAAGAAAGGCAGGAGGCCATGGATGTGCTTTAATTAGGCCACAACTTTATTCACTTAAAATATCTGGAAGTACCCAGCAACAAATTATACAGTACAGAGTCAGCATCATTTCATTATTCATGTCCACATAATCCCCAGACTGATCCCAGCCATCCCTGACCTGGGATCCTGCCACACTCCCCTCATATGAGGTGAAAGGGGGGTCATAAAAGTGTGTGTGGGGGGGATCAGCTCCCCACTGTTCCAGAAATAGGAGCCCCCAACCCCCTTCCTCAGATCTCTTAAGGGAATTGCCTCTCTCGTTGTGGGTTCCAGGACTAGCTGCTCCAAGAAGCAGTCATTTATGGTGACAAGAAACTCTCTCTGCATCCTGTCCTGAGGTGACATGCTCCCAGTCAATATGGGGACAGATGAAATCCCCCATTATTGTTGAGTTTTCTATTTTTATAGCCTTCCTAATCTCCCAGAACATTTCACAATCACCATCCTGCTCAGGTGGTTGATAGTATATTCCTACTGCTATATTCTTATTATTCAAGTACGGAATTTCTATCTATAGATAGAAATATCTATTTATAGATAGATACTAAACTGGGAGGAGTGGTAGATACGCTGGAGGGGAGGGATAGGATACAGAAGGACCTACACAAATTGGAGGATTGGGCCAAAAGAAATCTGATGAGGTTCAATAAGGATAAGTGCAGGGTCCTGCACTTAGGGCGGAAGAATCCAATGCACCGCTACAGACTAGGGACCGAATGGCTAGGCAGCAGTTCTGCGGAAAAGGACCTAGGGGTGACAGAGGATGAGAAGCTGGATATGAGTCAGCAGTGTGCCCTTGTTGCCAAGAAGGCCAATGGCATTTTGAGATGTATAAGTAGGGGCATAGCGAGCAGATCGAGGGACGTGATCGTTCCCCTCTATTTGACATTGGTTTGGCCTCATTTGGAGTACTGTGTCCAGTTTTGGGCCCCACACTACAAGAAGGATGTGGATAAATTGGAGAGAGTCCAGCGAAGGGCAACAAAAATGATTAGGGGTCTAGAACACATGACTTATGAGGAGAGGCTGAGGGAGCTGGGATTGTTTAGTCTGCAGAAGAGAAGAATGAGGGGGGATTTGATAGCTGCTTTCAACTACCTGAAAGGGGGTTCCAAAGAGGATGGCTCTAGACTGTTCTCAATGGTAGCAGATGACAGAACGAGGAGTAATGGTCTCAAGTTGCAGTGGGGGAGGTTTAGATTGGATATTAGGAAAAACTTTTTCACTATGAGGGTGGTGAAACACTGGAATGCGTTGCCTAGGGAGGTGGTAGAATCTCCTTCCTTAGAGGTTTTTAAGGTCAGGCTTGACAAAGCCCTGGCTGGGATGATTTAACTGGGAATTGGTCCTGCTTCGAGCAGGGGGTTGGACTAGATGACCTTCTGGGGTCCCTTCTAACCCTGATATTCTATGATTCTATGATAGAGATTCTATGGTATTGTTTGATTCATTTATGATTTTTCCTCTCTTTGACTCTATGATTTCTTTCACATATAGTGCCACTCTCCCCCTAGCACAGCCTACTCTGTCATTCCTATATACAGTAGAACCTCACAGTTATGAACACAAGAGTTACGAACTGACTGGTCAGCACACACCACATTTAGAACCAGAAGTATGCAATCAGGCAGCAGCAGGGACAAAAAAAGCAAATACAGTAGAGTACTGTGTTAAACATAAACTACAAAAAAAAGGGGGGGGAAGTTAAAAAAAGATTTGACATGGTAAGGAAACTGTTTCTGTGCTTGTTTCATTTAAATTAAGATGGAAAATAGCAGCATTTTTCATTTGCACAGTAAAGTTTCAAAGATGCATTAAGTCAAGGTTCAGCTGTAAACTTTTGAAAAAATAATATTTTATTCAGTTACAAACAGCTGCCATTCCTGAGGTGTTCTTAACTCTGAGGTTCTACTGTATTTTGTACTCTAGTATTACTGTGTCCCATTAATTATTATTTTTTCCACCAAGTTTCAGTGGAGCCTATTATATCAATATCCTCATTTAATACCAAGCATTCAAGTTCACCCATCTTAGTATTTAGATTTCTATCTTTTGCATACAAGCATTCATAAAGTTTGTCACTTTTTAGCTGTCTGCCATCATGTGATGTAACTGAACAGGACTCTTTAGCTAGTGAGCTCAAACCATACGGTAAATTCACAACATTCAATCAATCTTATTATTTTTACCTCAGAAATTTGTTGAAAAGTCATTTGTTCACATAAATTGATTTTATTATGGGGTCTCAATCTTTCTTTTAACCATACACTACATTTAAAGTCCTATCAAGCAAAACTGTGCTTCAGGACATGTTAGGAGATCGAAAGAATCTCTGACTGGAATTTTTGCCTAATTGATGTTTAACACTGGTATGGAACCAAACTTTTGTACAAATAACAGTAAGTTTTGAAACCATGTGTTCTGTTTTCACTTAAACAGAAGAGCATCATTTGGAAAGAGAATTATTTTGTACTTTCTTTGGCCAGTTTTAATTTTGTGCAGGCCAGGTTGTACACTGTAGCTAATTGTTTTCTAACCATATCAAATAATACAGAGGGAAAAAAGCACTGTCATTGTCTAGTGTCTGGACTTAACAACAAAGAAGCAAATACGCATTAACTCATGTACCTAAGAGTTTTATCCACCTTCTACACTAGGGACCCAAAACCAGTTTGTTTTCCAATCCAACTATTAGGTATTTTTCCCAATCTGGGCTGAGATGTATCTGCCCTTTTGACCAGAACAATAACCAGAGAGGGACAAATGCAAAGGTCTTTTCTGTTTAAGTTTTGGCATTTGTTACTCACTGAGGTAGGAAAGGTGTTTGAAAAACATCAGACTAATGCCTTAGACCGGGGGTGGCCAACCTGTGGCTCCGGAGCCACATGCGGCTCTTCAGAAGTTAATATGCGGCTCCTTGTCTAGGCACTGGCTCCTGGGCTGGAGCTACAGGCGCCAACTTTCCAATGTGCCAGGGGGTGCTCACTGCTCAACCCCTGGCTCTGCCACAGGCCCTGCCCCGACTACACTCCCTCCCCTGAGCCTGCCGTGCCCTCGCTCCCCCGTCCCCCGAGCCTCCTGCAAGCCACAACACAGCTGGTCAGGAGGTGCCGGCCGGGAGGGGGAGGCGCTGATCGGCGGGGGCAGGGAGCTGATGTGGGGCTGCTGATGTATTACTGTGGCTCTTTGGCAATGTACATTGGTAGATTCTGGCTCCTTCTCAGGCCCAGGTTGGCCCCCACTGCCTTAGACCCATTGCCTCCTAGCTGCTGAAAGTATGTGGGGAAATGACAGGCTTCATATTATAGCTGCTTCTACTAAAGTGAGGAGGATGCAGTCTGTTTTGAAGGGGCCTTGTGAGCAGTCTATACACACAATCTGGAAACAGATTGCTAATTGGCCAATCTTCACTTTTTCGGATAAGGTTACTGGGAAGGTTGTGGCAAGGCAACTCTCATAATATTTAGCTGCCTCATAGCTCCTTGATATTTGCCAGCCTCATAGCTCCTTGATATTTGCCAGACTAGCTACAAACACTGCATCTATTGTGTTGGCTGATGATCTCCTCCTAACAAGGGATAACGATTAAAAGTCCATACTAATATTATTAGACCTAACAGCTGCTTTAGTGGATTGTGTCAAGAGTTGCTTGTTGGCCCCACAAACACGTTTGTGCCTTCTCCTTGGTCATGGGAGGGTTGGAAGAGTGCAGACAGAGACCTGGTTCTGCAAGGTCTCACACTCTGTTTGGGTAGGTTCAGTTCCTATATTGTCCTGGGAGAAATATTCTGACATGGAGATTCAATACTCTGCATTCCTCATTGAGGATGCCAGCTGCTGTAAGGCACATTCAATTGACTCCACAATGTTTTTTCTACCTCAAATGTCTGATGACATTCTTCTGAGCAATACAAGGACTTTTTCTTGGCTTGTGATATTAACGGAAACATCATATCTTTTTCATTGATAATTTCACTTCCTTGTTACCTTTTTTTTGGCAGGGAAAGGGGAACTAGTTATTTCACGGTCATTTCAACAATACTTTGTGAAGTACTTGAAACAGTCGTCTCCTTTCATTTTAAAGCTATAAAGCTTATTCCAAAGTTGCTATTAGGATACTACATCTTTGCCTTTTTCTAATGATACAGTATGAATAAACTAAACATTCAAATGAAGTATTAAGAAGTGATTAAAGAAAGGCAACAGCAAATATTACTGAAGGTACTTGAAACAATTAATGAAGGTTAAAATATGCACATCATAATAAGTACCATATGGTAAACTTATCCTTGTGTGGACATACGTGAAATGGCTCCCTTATGGTTTTAAGGCACCTTGCTTGTCTGCATTGTGGATGGAGTGAATTATTTAAAGAACCTAATGAGAAAGTCATTTTTCACGCTTTTAAAAACCTACCATATTATCGATGGAGCTCTGACACTAACTTTTGGTTGAAAACGTAATTTTAAAAAAATAGGCAACCTACAGTCTAGCAGGATATTCTAAGGTAGTGTGACAAGTTTGGCTACAAAATAACATGATTTCTTATCTTACTTTGCTTTAGCAATCAGAGAGTAAAATATAGGGGAATTATTTCCAAGCCAAATCACGAAAAGATGTATATTTAACTTGTATTTAACTGCAGAATTTGTATTTTTGTTTTAAGCGTCAAGTACATTTATCTCAGACTGATTTAATATGCAGTAATGAATTCTAATACAAATATAGTTACCTTTACATGATCTGTATACCTTGGTTATATTTTCTCTCTTTTTCTCATTTTGGAAAAGAATATAAAAGACTGGGTTAAAGACTACTTTCATGTCTCGCTATCAAAACTGCATGTATCAAAGCTGATAGCTTTTCCTATGACAGGTTTTGATCATAAATTACTCATATGGCATTTAGTACATCAAATCATATTTTTAACGTTTATGTCCAAACTACTTGAGTACTTTCCACTGAGTTGAGTGCTGTCACTTCTTATGTATCCTAACAGCAAAACAAACCGAATTCCATAATTTCCACCAAAGATAGGGACTGAAATGGGAGAACTAGACAGAACAATCTGCTTTGAAAACACACTTCACAACAAGATTTTGGTAAGGAAACTCACCAACTGATCATAATAACTGCTGTTTAATCAGGATAGAGCTTTGTTATCAACCACTCTGCTTAACGGGGAGAGTACAAAGGAGATAAATGGTGCTTAACCACAGTGAAAATTCTAAGTTCCAGTCTAAGTTATGCAAGATGGTACTATTCTGAAAATTTGGAAGTAACTTCTGAGCCCGGGTGTTTGTGAAGAGATCTACTTACAATGCATGAGGCTCCTGCACTAAAAGAATAATATAATCTGGAGTATTCAACCACTACCCAGATAGGTAGGAAGGCATTTATAAGCACACATGCTGGACTCCATAATTCTGTATAAATGTCCAAAAAACATCTTCCAGATTTTCCATAGTCATTTACCTTATTTGTTGTCTTAATTCCTATAAATGTCTGCCCAAGTGGTACAGGTCGAAAACGGCCATCAAAATAGAATAGTCCGATGTAGGGATTAACATGTAGAAATGTGGCAACATCGAGGTAATTAGGTAATGTAGCCGAAAGGCCCAAAATCCTGATCATGCTCTGTGTAGATTCAACCTATCAAAAAATTAAACAAATGACTTAGATATGAGTAAATAATCTGAGTTTTATAAATCAGATACAGAAAAGGATTAAAACATATCTTATAAAATAAGTGAGTCGCACTATTTTTTCTTGCAAACAGCTAATAGTTTAATCATAAAGGAGGAGAACAGAACACAAGCTGGTGGTTCCTGTCTATTCTATACACCACATCTCCATTAAAACATTCTAATACCTCTTCTCATTAAAACATTTTACTTCACCCAATAAAGTTAATAGTTTTGTACTGCCATAAAAAAGTTGTATCTGTAATAACTGCCACATTTAAAAGGTCAATACAGGGTTTAGTTAAGGAAAAGATAATTAGGCTCCCTCACTCCAATTCAGACCACAAATGTGAGGTTTATGAACCGGAAGACAATACCAAGATAGCTGTTTAAATGGTATAATTAGGTTAATTCATTCTAACACTGCTGTCTGCCCTCTGAATTGATATACAGTCTCTATTGGAAAAAAATGTCTACTTATAACTATATAACAACTTTTTTAATGTAACGACATTATGTTTGAAATGTCTTGATCAGATACACTCACATAAGCTTTTGTTGCATGAGATATTTCTTTTCACATAAGAGTTTATATGTTACCTGTACTTGTAGAGAGAAACCATTTTCAAATATATATATATTTTTTACTATTCTAGTTTAGTCTGCATAAACCTCAAACAATCTTTAAAGTAACAAACCATCATAAAATAATCACTTTTTAATTGTGCAATTTGTATCATCTCCTTTGCATTATGATTGCTTTTTGATACATAAATTTATTTTCTTCCCTGTAAACAGTGCAGATTTTATGATTTTTGTAAGAAGAGTAAAACTGATGCAGAAAAATACAAATTACATGCATTATTCTGTTGAGGAAATCCAAGCTAAGGAGAAATCTCTGATTCTACCTTCCATGGCAAATTGAGACAAATTTGCCAGAGATTTAATGCAGCAGACACATGACGACTTCCATTTTTCAAAGACAAGGCATGTTAAAGTTCCTCTCATGAGAGAGTGCATTCAAGAAAACAGAGCCTCTGAGAAACCAGAGTGAGAGAAAATTTTCAGCATTCTCCGTCATCTTCCTCTCCTCATCCCTCCTACCTCCTCACCTTTCCCCTTCATCTGTTCACATTCATGCTGTCACATTCCAGCTATTCTCCTTTACACTCCAGTTTCTCCATAATAAAAAAAGATATTTAAGAAATTAACCTGATTTTTTTAAAAAAGTATACTAATAAATAGAAAGACGACATCTAAGACTGGAACATGATAAAAGTGTATAAAATAAAGAATGAGACAGAAAAGGTTGACAGGCAGAATGGAAGTTCCCAGTTTTTTAACACAAGAATAAAGGAACATTACTCTGAAATTAAAAGGTGGGAAATTCAAAACCAATAAAGGAAATATTTTTTCCACACAACACGTGATTAAAATGCAGACCTTGTTGCTATAGGAAGTCATTGAAGACGAGAACTTAACAGTATTCAAATAGGAATTGGATATTTATATGGATATCAAGAATATCCAGGAGTTATAATTCATGACAAAAATTCTGTGTTTTGGAGCATAGGTCAATCTCTAACTACTAAAGTCTATAATGAGACCTATGCAGGGGGCAGGTTATCCCATGTCTCCCTTCTGCTAGGTTCTTACATCTTCCTCTGAAGTATCTGGTTCTGGAACTATCAGAAACAGAATATATTGGTACAAATGGACATTGATTAAGTATGGTAATTCCTGTGTTCCTAAATATAGATATGAACTTGGCAAACGTAATGCTAATATTATTGGCATCTTCCCATTCCAACTTGTTTGCTATCAATCATGTTGTAATTAAACATAACACAAACTCTTCAAAACATGCCACTTGTCATTTGCATGTCTCTAAAGCACATAGCACACTTCTGGGGAGTTAAATAAATAAATAAAAATAATAATAATACCTCTCCACATCGAATCTTTCATCTGAACGTACTCTCCCATCATCTATTTTTGGGTGTCCAGTCTCCATTTGAAACACTCACTCTTCAAAAGTGAACTTCACACCTTTCCTTTTCTATCTCTTTTGTCAACTCTGCTATTCGTTCTGACAGAATCTGATCCTTTCCGCACTGTCAGATGTCACTTAGGGCACGAAAAAGGCTCTGTCATACTTGTCTATCTTGGGACACTCTTTGCATGTCCTCAGTGCTGTAAGTCTCAAAACCTTTCCCCCTCTTTGGCCTGGTCTACACCTAAAAATTAGATCGACCTAGCTACATGGGTCAGGGTGGGGAAAAATTTCACACCCTGTGCAACCTAGTTAGGTTGACCTAACACCACTATAGACCCAGGTCAACAGAATAATTCTTCCATTACCTAGCTACTGCTTCTTGGAGAGGTGGACTAAATACATTGATGGAAAAAACCCTTTGGTCGATATAGGACGCATCGACATTATGGCACTACTGGGGCACAGCGGCAGCACCATAGCTGTGCTGCTATAGCCACTGTAGCGTACACATACCCTAAGTATCACTTCATGGAGGGATTCTTTCAGTCGGTATCTTTTAGGTCTTCTTCCAGCTGCCCAATGGCACACTTGCCATGACAGATATTAGATAAGTCTATGCAGCAAAAGACGACCTGTAGGGTTAAAAATAATTGTGTAGATGTTCAGGCTTGGGCTGGACGCCAGGCTCTGAAACCTGGTGAGGAGGGAGGGTCTCAGAGCCCAGGCTCCAGCCCGAGCATATAAAGGGCTACTTTTAGCCCTGGAGCGTGAGCCCAAATCACTTAACCTGGCCTCTGAGACTTGCTGACTTAGTTATTTGGTTTCTTGTACCGTTATTTTCATTCTAAACTCAGCCTGCTCTTCCCTTAGCTTTGCTACAACTGCTTCCTTTATTCTACAAAAGATGATACGGTAGAAGACTTTGTCTATCAGTGAAAGGAATGTAACACCTTTCAATTTAATATAATTACTCAGATCACCTTTCTTTTGGTAGTTTGATCACAGTGCCATTTTTCTGGAGACTTTTCTTGGTCCCATACTTTATTGAAAAGTTCAGTACTTTTAATCAGTGGTCTCATCATCACAAGCTTTCAATGTGTGCCAGGTGACTGTCTTCATCTGCACCCATCCCAGGTTTTAACTTAAACTCTGCTCCGACTCTCAGGACCACAAACGGTTAAACTGGCAGATGCTCTATCTAGTGCTTTGCCAAGTTTTCATTTTGTCCTTTACCATTTTTACTACCTACAACGTAGCTCAGGCTGCACTCAGAGTTTTGCATTATAGTATGAAGGAGATTAATTTGTTGGATGAAGCATGTTTCTCTATTTGTTGGACGAAAAAGAAAGTACTTTGTGAAAATGCGTGGAGTCTGTCACTGACAGTGAAAATATACTGTGTGAGCATTAAGAGTCAATGAAGAGATGTCCCATAACTTGGTATTTCCTTATTTTTTAGAGTTTGCGTGGGTGAGATGTCACACACACAACCTTAAGTCCTTTTGAATAAAGCTGTTTATGGAAAACTATACACACAAATACTTTATGCATGTGTGTGTGTGTATGTGTGTGTGTGTGTACAGACACAGATTGCGAATATATATGTGCACATGCGCGCACACACAAATTTCCCATAAATATTAGACATGTGTATATACACGTGTGTATCTATACACACAATATGCATGTATATGTACATACATATATACATACACATACATAAAATGATTGTTTATGGAAAATTCCACACACACAGGACCTGTCCCCTAAGTAATCTAAATCCCTTATACTTCAGGGCATAATCCAATCACTAAAATGGGGTTAAGAAGAAAATTTCTTATATTCAGGTTGTCCTTTCATTGTCCTTAATAGGATTTCCTTCACCCCCATCCTCCCCGAAGCTCCTGGACATTAGCCACTGTCAAGGACATCACACCGTAAGCGATGGACCCCTGGGGTTTATCTCAAATTCCCATGTTCCAAACTACTTGGGGCACCTTATATGAAAACTAGACTTTTGTCTCTAATGAGCTAATTTGGTCCTGTTGCTTATGCCTTAAATGGGATCATACCTGTTCATTAAATCAAATGCATTGGTGTAGAGATGATGACAGTGTCAGAAAACAGGATTGTACATCCAGGCAGGGATTAATTAGTAGAAACATATGAAATGACAAAAACCACAGTCTGGTTTCTAGTAAAAAAAACAAGAGTACTAAAAAAGAAATAATATACAGGCCAGACTGCCTTTAAGCAAGACATTTTTTTCAGCTTCCCAGGAAATGAGTCCTTTTTTATTAACACAATCACCGTGCAAATGTATGGAAGCACAATTTGTTAAAAATATTATGAAAAGTATGATAAAATCACAAGAACAATGAACATATTAAAAACAATTATTTGTGTACAGTAAGATGCTTTCATTGCACTTTAATTTATTTCTCCAAAACGGCCTCTATTGCCCATATGGTCCAGTTTAAGCGGCTTATTTTACAGAATGTATACAGTATATTTGGATAGTTCATTTTGTGTGCATTTAAGTCAAAGAAAAAACAACATTACTCATGCAGCATATTGTTTTCACTCAGTCGTTTTTATTTCTCAAACAAATTTGTTTCCTGAAGTCTTTGTACTATGCCAAATGTGATATCTTAAACAAATTGTATTTTTAAAGTTATCTGACCACCTTATAAATGTTCAACTGCAGAAGAGGTTTTGTTTTGGTCCTACCTGCCCACCAACTGAAAAACACTCCCTACTGCATAATAGCTCATTAGGTTTCCTTCAAATTTCCAAACACACACCCACAACGCAGTACTTGGGACCTGGAAATATGAAGGAGATTTCATCCCAACATCTGAGAGATTTCATCCCAATTTAAAAAGTTGTAAACCATGGATAATGGTTTAGACCACCATTATTGTGGTCTGAACCATAACTGCTTTGCTAGTGTGGCTTTAATTCCAAATAACGGACATAGATTTAATCTAAGGATATTGGTGCGGTAGAGTGGAAGTTTCACACTAGATACCTAATTAGTCTCTCTGAAATGCATGAAGGATGAACAAAGCGCCTGATTTTCTGCCTGATTATGTCCTATTCAAAGAAGCATCAAGTATGTCTTGAATATCAGGGCAGCAAAGGACTCAGTCGTAGGGTGTTTTACATAAAGACAAAGCAAAGAAAGTGTGATGTCTTGATTAATGTGGAAGGATTAAATATTCTTGAGAAAAAAGAGAGGACACGCTTCTCAGGGGACATGAAGAGGAAAGATTCCTGATGCAGAGAGAGCCCAAACTTGAAAACCTGTGTACAGAGACCGTTACAACAAGCACAGTAATTGATCATCAAAAATACAAACATGCATAAGGAAAAATAGCTGTCAAGTGGTCAAAGTGTACTTATAAAGTGGTGTGGTGCAATGTGATCACAACTTGGATGATTAGGCAGTGGATGTGATCCACTCAATAGCATAGGAATACAGTAACATTAGCTAACTGATTGGTTCTCATAGAACACAATAAAGCACGAAGAACAGATGTGCACAGGGAGAACTCACACTTAGTCCTTTATTTGAGGTCACACAAAAAATCTCCAGAATAAGCAGCAGTTCAGACCTATAGCAGCATCGCCCACCCACTGCCTCGGGTCCCCGTTCTTAGGAACCTCAATAACTTTGACAGACTTTCATGTGTTGAGTAACACCTCTCCTTGGGGGGTCTAGGTTTATTAAAGTTTAAAAGGCAACGCAAGAACTCCCACCCAGCCTTCCAAGCTGATTCACAACCCTTTATGCAGCGTTCTTAGTCCCATCCCTGCTGCTTTCCTCTAGCAGATTTACTCTTCACACTACAGTCTTCCTAGCTGGCTCCTGCTCCGTGCAGACTTGCATCCCCAGCCCTCTGTCTAAGAGCCAGGAAGAATCACTCTGTAGAATATCTCATTCAGTCCTCCTGCTCCCTGGAATCTCTCAACTTCCAGGACTTTGTAGCCAGAGATTCCCTCTCTCCCCTTTGACTGTACGGTGTCTCTCTTATCTACACTCCATGCCTCATTTAGACACACACCTGCCTGTCATGTGACACTGCTTATTTTCTGCACCTGGGGAGTAGAGCTAATTGTGTCACACCTGAGGCTGGACCCATTTCCTCCTCAAGGGCTAGTCGCCTTGTGAAAAGGGAGATTTTACATTCAAAAGTCTTGCACCAAGAGAGGCCTCGGAGAAGAGACCCTGAGCAAGCATGGTAAAGACTGCATAGGAGGAGATGTTATCCTCAATAGAGCCCCCGTCCCATCCTTTCTGCAGGAAGAGGTATATGAAAGCATGTACCAGGCCTTTAAGGCCCCCTGCTGGAGGCCCCATGACTCTACTGCAGCACATGTGGGTCTTCCATGCCTTTCTGGAGAGGCTTCATATGAAGTAGACAATAAAAGCCCAGCAGTCTTAATTAAAAGCACTGCAGGGGCATAAGTAGTTCAGTTCCTGGCTGGGACTGGTGCAGTAAGGAAGGGTGCTCCACTCTGGCCACAGAAGCTCAAGAGAACCAGAAATTGAGTTCTGGTTACATTTTGCTTTCTGCAAGGATAGAGTGGATCTGAGAACTGTAACTCCAAGGGAATGGGTGACAGGGCAGAGATCTGGTGGGAAGAAGACCAGGAAAAATAGTATCAGCTAATGGAGGGAGTTAAAGGGAGCTGTATATAACCACTGTTCATGGGGTCCCTGGGTAGGGACCTGGAGTAGTGAACAGGCCCAGTTTCACCCAGGAAGTGGCCTCAGCCCTGAGAAGAGGACAAGAAAGGGCTGGAATTTAAAGGACTCGGGGAGGGGCTGAAGACCCTGGTAACAGCAGCTAGACAGTCTGGTGAACCCTTGGTTACCCCTCTCCCCTGGAAGGGGACTGACCTTGAGAGAGGACCTAGCTGGACGGCTGGGGCAGTGAGAACCAGTGAAGACAAGAGTCTCCAGGGAGAAAGCCCTAGGGGCAGTGCTCTATAGCAGGACAGCTGAAGGACCTAAAGTTAGCCCGGAAGAGGCTGAGAACTGAGCCCAGAGACAGGAATGAAGACACTAACAAGGGCACAATGACAGTCCTCGTTGGATCTTTTTTTACCCAGGAAGGGGTTCATTCATGCATATTAACTGTGCGTGACTTGGCTGGACAGCTGAGCCACTGAAAACCTGCCTAGTGAGAACAGCAGCCGACAGGAGGTGCCAGACCCAAGAAAGATTGCAGCATTGTACCTAGCTGACAGAAGGAGCTCATGAGAGGTGAGTGACCCATCACAGGGAACAAATTATAGTTTAAAAACCTGTGCTGGATATGCCTGATGCTAATAACTCTTCAGAAGCATAAAGTGTGAACTGATTTCAAATCAATTCCATTTTTCTCTATTTAAACAACTCTTTCGGTCTTGAAATAAGACCAGTAGGCACTTGCTGATATACTAGTTCTGCTGCTTGTTCACAGGCACCAGCAAGATGACATCATGTTAATCTGGAAGTCTACTTGCATTCTTTTCTTCTAATCCATAAAGAAACTGAGATCTAGACAAGTTAATACTATATATTAATTTGCTTAAGGCCCTTAAAGTAAGAAAATATTAGCTTCAAAATGCACTTGTGGGTTCCTTTAATTCAACACACAGTAAAACTACATCAAGCATTTAACAAAAACACTTCATGTTAACTCTGGAACAACGTACTGTCTTGCACATCAAATATAGTTCTGTGCTATATAGACCATGGTTTCTGAGCAAACCAATAAACCCATGTCTTCAAACTATACCATTTTAGCTTGAAAATACCAGTTGTAATCTGCAAGGCTTCACTGGTGACACCATTGTAAATTTAACATTTCAGTTAAAATTTATCATCTGGCAAATATGTTAGTTTGATCTCTAATTAGAAGATAGGAAAAAATCTGTCCTGAATTCTAACTCCATATGAAACTCAAATGGGAGGGTTAACATTGATGCAAGCATAATTCAAAGTATCAAACATCATTAATGGAATTTCCTTTTCTACATAAAAGAATGCTTAAAATATCTGAAAGTTAAAGTTTTTAGCGCGATGATTCTTCTGTTTCATGTACATTAACCCATAAAAATATTGGAAAGTTCTGAAATAAATCCACAGGTAAATTCTGGGGGTTTATTTTGCTTAAATATGAAGATATAAACAAAATACTCATTGAAATACTGTTAATAATCTAGTTTAAAGCCACAAGTGACAGAATATTCAACATTAAATCAGATGCTTTTTAAAATCATCCCTCAGTATGTCAGTGTTCTCCAATACACACATCACAGTATGTTCAATCAGATTTCTCTGATTTTTCTGTATTGTCAACAGTATTTAAAGTAGATAGAGTAGGAGCCTCGACTAGGAATTTCATTGGCTTCATGAAGTTTGTTAGGTTATCAAGATTATTTTTCAGGGTTGGGGTGGGTCAGTTCACATCTTTGTTATTGTCAATGATGTGGTACATTGTATGGACTGTTACATTAAAGTTAATCACTATTGGGCATCCCCAAGAGCAAGCAACCTAAATCCTGATCTAAAAGAAGGAAAACAGGAAAGAGAGAACCATTTAAGCACTGGGTCAAAAAAAACAAAAACAAAACCACACCACACCAGATTCCTCCCCCAAAAGTGTTCTCAGCACTCAAGGTTAGGACCAGAACTAGAACTGCTTTTAAAAATAAAAGGGAAGCAGGAGGTTGGGGTGGAGGTTGGAGTACAAAATATCTCAAAAAAACATCTTGGCAGATTAACATCAAATTTACACAAAACAGTCCCATGTGCAAAGAGATCTGCATGTGAGCTCTTCAACAGAAACTAATCCTTCCTCTACTGAAATAAATGTAGAGTTTATCAACATAAGACTTATTAATTAAAAATACCTTAATTATGGAACCAGTTGCTCTACAGTATAATAAAAGTAATTAGAAAAGTCAATATTTGTCAGCCATAGGAATCTCAGAAAATGTGTGGCAACTGATGGAAAATTTTGACTTTTTAGTAACAGCCACTGTACCAAAACTTTCATATAAAATCAGCAATACAATAAAATATGACTCATTGTTTCCTTTCATCGTGCCCTTTCCCTGTGCCTTGGAATCCCTCTTTGATCATGTACCAAGATTCTTTGCTCACATCCAACTCTTTCCTAAAAACTCACTTTGATCCACTTGCCTTCCACCACTAGCTTTCCACCACTCTGCCCTTCTATTCATACAAAATACTACAAACTTTTTTTTTAATAAGTAAAGAACCAGGGAGCAACAAGAAGTGTGCTCAACCTAAACAAGCCAAATTCCTTGACAGTCATCACTCTCCTTGCTCAACTACTTTGTGCTTGTATATGTAATCTGAATTGAAGGCTATTTGGGTCATAAGCTATCTGTAAAGTATCATGCATGCTTATAGTTCTTTATAAATACAATACACTACTACTACCCAGGAGATACAGCGTGGCCAACCTAATGCTGTTGTGGTAATTGTAAAAGGCCAGAGGAAAAAAGTTAACTGTATATCCTTTTCTCCTCCTCCTCTTTCTGCTGTAATTATAGCTTTATCCTTTCAGTGATTTATATCCAGATGTGAACTTTATTTTTTTCTAATGATTTACAGATTTTTTTTAGAATGTGGGAATCAAAACTGATTGTATATTTTGTGTACTGTGTCTTCATTTGTAATCTCTGAACGTGTTAATTTGTGTTTATGTTTGCCCGTGTATGTTTTTAAAAGTCTGCCTTAACGCCCATTTGCATATTTTATATACATACGCTGCATAAAAATTCATATTTTGGTGTTCCTGTGTCATTCATTGTTTTTATTACAGTTGTGCCTAGAAAGTCTCTGACCCCATCGTACTAAGCACTGGGCACACCTTTACTACTAAAATTGCTTGAGTGTCCCAAATCTAAACATTTCTAAAATAATGAAACAGTTATTTTTAGAAATGTAATTTAGAATCTAAACCAGTTGACCTTGGTATTCACTTTAAATGTGTTCTTCATTCTACCGAAACATGTCCTTGAAGAATTTATTCTTAGGGTTTAGATGGAGGATGTCTTCAATGATCTTGAGCTAAAGATCTCACATAAGAAAAATCTGCAATAAAACCTCAACAGTTACAAGATTTCCTTTTGAGGAATAAATAGCAATCTTGTTTGTGTGTCCAGTTCTTTAAAGGATTCACTGTGCCTTATCAGTTTGATAAACAGGCTGTTATAACACTTCAGAAACAGGATTAGGTCAAGGAATAAAGCTGTTTTATATATGTATCTAATTCAAAGGAAACTACAATTCTGTTGGGGAAAGTGACAGCACATCTTCTCTTCGTTTAGTCAATACTGTCATAGAATCATAGAACCACAGAAATGGAAGGTACCTCAAGAGGTCATCTAGTCCAGTCCCCTGCACTTTATCTAGACCATCCTTGACAGGTGTTTGTTTAACCTGCTCTTAAAAATCTCCAATGATGGAGATTCCACAACCTCCCTAGGCAATTTATTCCAGTGCTTAACTAACCTGACACTTAAGAATTTTTTCCTAATGTCCAACCTAAAGCATCCTGTGACACACTGTACCTCGAGGGAACACTCATCCTTATAATATGATTGTGTGGTATCCAATGCAAAGTTTGTCATATTGGTTGTCTTTTGAAGGCTCATGATGCACGAAGCATTGTTATAGTAATGTTATAGGTTGCAATTTCACATAAGTAGTTATGAGGCTGAAAATGTGTCCTCATGGCTTAAAATAAGCCCAGGCAAAACACCCTAGGAGCAGAGGGGCAGTTCACACCGCATCAGGGCTTGTATGGGAGAAACCTAGCCCAACCTCACAGGAACAAAGGACACTGTCCTAGACAGCAACAAAGGATCTGTTGGACTCTTGAATGAGTTACCCCCTCCCCGTTCCCTTGGTTAGTTTATGACTACGATGAGGTAATGCTCACCTTACTCTGAAGGGAGGGGCAAAGCCAAGATGGAAGAAAGAACATGATAAAAGGGAGAGACATTTGTCATGCTCTCGCTCTTCCACCTCCAACTACAGACGCCACCACCAAGCAACTGAAGAGCTGATCAAAGGGGAGAGCCTGGCTGAAGGGCAACCAGCCAGCCTATGGTGAGAAGCATCTAAGTTTGTAAGGGCACTGAAAGTGTTAAGATCAGCTTAGACTGTGTTTTGCTTTTATTTCATTTGACCAAATCTGACTTCTTGTGCTTTGACTTATAATCACTTAAAATCTAGCTTTCTAGTTAATAAACTTGTTTGTTTATTCTACTTGAAGCAGTGTGTTTGGTTTTAAGTATGTCACAGACTCCCCTTGGGATTACAAGCCCGGTGCATATAAATGTCTTTGTTAAACTGACGAACTAATATAAGCTTGCAGTGTCCAGTGGGCATAACTGTACACTGCAAGATGGAGATTCCTATGGTTGTGTCTGGGACCAGAGATATTGGCTAGTGTCATTCAGCAATCCAAGCAGCAGCCGGACGAAAGTGCTCACTCATGTAGCTGGGAGCAACTTACATGCTAGAGGCTGTGTGTGAATAGCCCAGGAGTGGGGGTTCTCACAGCAGAGCAGGACAAGACTGGCTCCCAGAGTCAAGGATTGCAGTGACCTAGCAGATCACCAGTCCAGATAACACCAGGGGAACATCACACACCCTTTGCTGCAATTTAAGACAACTGCTTCTTGTCCTATCCTCAGAGATTAAGGTGAACAATTTTTCTCCCTCCTCCTTGTAAAAACCATTTATGTACTTGAAAACTGTTATCAGGTCCCCTCTCAGTCTTCTCTTCTCCAGACTAAACAAATCAATTTTTTTTTTCAATTTTCCCTCACAGGTAATGTTTTATAGACTTAACTTTTTTGTTGCTCTTCTCTGGACTTTCTCCAATTTGTCCACATCTTTCCTGAAATGTGGCTCCCAAAACAGGACACAGTACTCCAGTTGAGGCCCGATCAGTGCAGAGTAGAACAGAACAATTACTTCTCATTTCTTGTTTAAAACACTCCTGCTTATATATCTCAGAATGTTTGCTTTTGTTGCAAGTGTTACACTGTTTACTCACTGTAACCCCCAGATTCCCTTCTGCAGTACTCCTTTCTATTTCCCATTTTGTATGTGTGCAACTGATTGCTCCTTCTTAAGTGGAGTACTTTGCATTTGTCTTTATTGAATTTCATCTTATTTTCTTCAGACCATTTCTCCAGTTTGTCCAGATAATTTTGAATTTTAATCCTAACCTCCAAAGCACTTGCAACCCCTCCCATCTTGGTATTGTCCACAAAGTTTATAAGTGTATGCTGTATGCCATTATCTAAATCATTGAAGAAGATGTTAAACAAAACTGGACCCAGAACTGATCCCCGCGGGACCCCATTCTATGTGCACTTCCAGCTTGACTGTTAACCACTGATAACTACTCTCTGGGCATGGTTTTCCAACCAGTTATGCACACACTTTATAGTAACTCCATCTAGGTTATATTTCCCTTGTTTGTTTATGAGAAGGTCATTCAATCAAAAGCCAAAATATACCAAATGTACTGCTTCCCCACTATCCACAAAGTTTGTTATCCTGTCAAAGAAAGCTATTATGTTGGTTTGACATGATTTGTTCTTGACAAAGTCATGCTGTTACTTATCACCTTATTATCTTCTAGGTATTTGCAAACTGATTGCTTATTTGTTCCATTATCTTTCCTGGTACTGAAGCTAAGCTGACTGGTCTGTAATTCCCTGGGTTATCCTTATTCCCCTTTTCATAGATTGGCACTATATTTTCCTTATTCCAGTCCTCTGAAATCTCTTCTGTCTTCCATGAGCTTTCGAAGATAATCAATAATAGCTCAGATACCTCCTCAGTCCGCTCCTTGAGTATACTAGGATGTATTTCATCAGGCCCTGGTGACGTGAAAACATCTAACTTGCCTAAATAATTTTTAACTTGTTCCATCCCTATTTTCATTTTTACTGGCATTCTCTGAGTTAGATATCCAATTGCTACTAACCTTTTTGGAAAAAAAAAAAAAAAGCCATTTAACACTTTTTCCATTTCCACATTTTCTATTATTGTTTCCCCCACCTCGCAGAGTAATGGCCTACTCTGTCTTTTGTCTTACTCTTGCTTCTAATATATTTACAGAATCTTTTCTTGTTACCCTTTATATCTCTAGCTAGTTTAATCTCATTTCGTGCCTTGGCCTTTTTTAATTTTGTCCTTATATATTTGTGGGGGTCTTTTTATATTCATCCTTTGTAATCTGACCGAGTTTCCACTTCCTGTGAGACTCTTTTTTGAGTTTCAGATCATTGAAGATCTCCTGGTTAAGCCAGAGTGGTCTCTTGCCATACTTCCTATATTTCTTATGCAGTGGGATATCTTGCTCTTATGCCCTTAATTATGTCTCTCTGAAAAACTGCCAACTCTCTCAAACTGTTTTATTCCCCTTAGACTTGCTTCCTATTGGATCTTATCTACCAACTCCTTGAGTTTGTTAAAGTCTGCCTTCTTGAAATACATGATTTTTATTGATTAGTCTCTAAGGTGCCACGAGTACTCCTTTTCTTTTTGCGAATACAGACTAACACGGCTGTTACTCTGAAACCTATGATTTTTATTGTGTTATTTTCCCTTCTACCATTCCTTAGAATCATGAACTCTACCATTTCATGATCACTTTCACCCAAATTGCCCTCCACTTTCAAATTCTCAACCAGTTCCTTCCTATTTGTCAAAATCAAATCTAGAAGAGCATCTCCCCTAGTATCTTTCTCCACCTACTGAACTAAAAAAATGTCTCCAATACATTTCAAGAACTTTTTAGATAATCTGTGCCCTGCTGTATTATTTTCCCAACAGATGTCTGAGTAGTTGGAGTCCCCCCGCAACACCACCAAGTCGTGTGCTTTGGATGATATTGTTAGTTGTTTAAAAAAAGCCTCATCCACCTATTCTTCCTGGTTGGTGATCTGTAGTAGACCCCTACCATGACATCACCCTTGGGTTTGTTTTTGTTTTGTTTTTTACCCCTTTTATCCTTACCCAGACACTTTAAACAAGTGTGTCTCTTATTTCCATCTTAATCTTGGTACAAGTACATACATTTTTAATATAAGGCAACACCTCCTCCCTTTTTTCCCTACCTGTCCTTCCTGACCAAGCTGTACCCATCTATACACATATTCAAATTCCATGCTTATTGTCCCACCAAGTTCTGTTTGCCATCTGTGTCATAGTTATGTTTATTTATTGGTATTTCAAGTTCCTCCTGTTTATTCCCTACATTTCTTGCATTGATATACGGACATCTAAGATACTGATTTGATTCCCCACCCCCCACTTTCTAGTCTCTCTTGTCTTTCCTTTATCCCTGCTATAATGGCCAATGCTCTCCCCAGATTCCGACACCATATCTTTTTATAAGTGTATGACACACTATACTTATATAAAAAGAGATGTAAATATTAGCCACCCGTTGCTGAACACCCTTCTCCAGCACTATCTGCTCTTATGCTCACACTTGATCCTTTATAACTGATATGTACTTTATAGTGTAGATTGCTCAGAGTAGATAGGTCTTTCTTTCTTATTGTGTCGTTAAATCAACATCACATTATATTATTATTTGTATTCCGATAGTGCCTAAGAGTTCTATTCATGGACCAGAACTCCACTGTGCTAGACACTGTGCAAACACAGAATAAAAAGAAGGTCCCTGAACATAAGAACGGCCAGACTGACAAAAAGGTCCATCTAGCCCAGTACCCTGTCTTCTGAAAGTGGCCAATGCCAGGTGCCCCAGAGGGAATGAAGAAGAACAGGTAATCATCAAGGGATTCATCCCGTCACCCATTCCCAGCTTCTGGCAAACAGAGGCTGGGGACACCATTCCTGCCCATCGTGGCTAATAGCCATTGATGAACCTATCTTCCATGAACTTATCTAGTTCTTTTTTGAACCCTTAAGAAGCTTACAATTTAAGATTGCCCCAAGAAGCTTACAATTTAAGTAGACAGACAACATCCTGTGAGACTATGGAAAGTCTACGGGAAGACTCATTTTATCTGCCTTCCATACTTCTCACTAAATTTCATATTCTTAGCAAGTTTCCCGTTTTCACCTATTAAGACACTGTATTCCTAGAATTAAGATTGATAAAAACAGAATGCATCTCTCATGCATCATTTAATTTTGTCATTGAATTAAACAAGGCAGACATCACTACACTTTATACAAATTAATCTTTGATGTATGGTTAGGATGCTAGCCTGGGACTTAGGAGAGCTGGGTTCATCTCCCTGCTGCCACTTACTTAGTTTCTCTGTGCCTCAGTTCCCTGTCTGTAAAATGGGAATGGTACTTTCCTACCAGGGGAGTTGTGAAAATAAATACATTAAAACTTATGAACTGCTCAGACACTACAGTAATTGAGCCTTGCTAGACACACCTAATCTGGATTTAAATGCCTCCGATTGTCATTCCTCATACAGGTTTCTGTCCTGGGCAGATCAGTTATGCATCTATAAAGCATTATCTTACCATGGAAATTGAAGATATTAATGAACACCCAAGATACAAAGCGCACAGGTGGAAAATCTTTAGTTTGACTGCTACCTGAAAGGAGTCCTATAGGTATTAATGCTGTAACCAAAACACACTCTTGTTCGTTCCAGCTCATGTTTATGGCACTCTGACAATGCAGTAATATGGTCCATAGAAATGCCTAGATTAGATATAGGGCTTGTCTACATGGGACAGTTTTACCGGTTATATCGATATCGTTATACAGGTATAATTCCCCCTATCTTATTCAAGTATAAGTATGTCTTTTTCTGGTGTAGCTTAAACCTCTTCCCAAGCAGGACAAAAAGAAAAAAGAAAAAGAAAACTGTTACTATTTGCTGCTGTGGAGACAAAGAAACAGGAGCAGAAGGGACCATGGATGCGAAAACACTATTCCGCATCCATGAGCTGCAGAGAGGAGAGCAGCCCAGATGTCCAGAACCATAGGAGATGCCAGACTACAGAAAGCCAAGAGGAGGTGCCAAATTGAGGGGTAGATCCTAAGCTTACCCTAAACCATGTTAGAGAGAAGTGCAGGCAAAGGTGGAGGATGGGGCTTGCTCGCTCACTCTGGCCCAGTGTTAAACTGTTGCACCCTGGATAAATAATAAAAGAATCATTAGGCCAGAGGGCAAACATTAGAATGACTCTGTAGCCTGATGGTTAGAGCACTCAACAGGAAGGTGGAAGGCCCAGAATCAAGTCCCGCTATTCCAGTTACTTTTAAAAATAATTTAACCACCACGGAACAGCTTCAACAGGAGAAACTAAAGGAGCCCTACATCAGAATACCTATTGCCAAGTGGTTAGGGCACTCACCTGAGGGGTGGCAGATCCCAGTTCAAATCCCTTCCCCCCCTCAGGTAGATCCCAGGTGAGTACCTTAACTACTTGGCTAAAAGTTATGGAGGAAGTTCTCGCACCCCCCACTATATTTCTAGCATTTCACGTAAGCTTCTATATATGGGCTCGATCCAGCAAGTGAGGTCTGAACACCCTTACTGGATCAGGCCTCACAGGCAAGTTAGGCAAAGGATTGCCTATCTTCCTCTTGTTTGTGCATTGAACTGAGGCTTAGGAGTCTAGCTGCCTGACAAGGGGCTGCAGTGCACCGGCTTAGAGGTAGAAACAGGCACTTAGGGAACTTTTGCTGCAAAAATTTAGGCATTGGGCAGGTTTAGGCACCTCAGGGTTTGGGGGTCAATGAACAGCAGTTTTCTGAATCCCAATGGGATGTAGGCAGCTAAGTCCTTTTGTGAATCTAGCCCATCTAGTCATCACTGGTTTAATGATTCCTTGATTATCTTTCTGATTTAAATTCTTTTGGGCGGGATTTTGATTTAAAGTTTAAAAATTAGCTTTGCAGACATGATTTTACTCATGAGTTGTTTTCTCCAGACATGTTTTAAGTTATAGATATTCTGACACTGTGCTTCAGTTTTACCACAGTGCACACTGCAACAGTACTTTTAACCATTATAGGCCAGATGCAAATTTTTATTAGAAGCAAATTTAAGACTAAAATTTTGCAGAGTTCAATTTTTGATTCTACAGGTTAAAAAAAAAAAAAGACAGAAAATGAAAGGTTTAATACATGTGACACCAGTTAGCTTGACCTACTACACAACAATGTACTGAGCAACGATCATCTTTATCAATGTCTGAATAAATGAATCCCCATCTCGTGAGAGGCATGTTGGCATATCAGTAAATTGTAAATGTAGCAGAGGTATGGAGAAATGACTGACCTGTTATCATTCTGATGGGACTCTCAGTCCCAGATGTCAGCTCCCTCACATGAAAACATTGAGAACACCACGTGCTTTTGAAAATGTATACCCCAAAAGGTGGCAGCAGCAGAATGGAACACAAGCCTGACCCTCCCCCATTACCAATCATATGCTATCTGCTCAAATTAACTGCTGGACTTCCAGTTAAATATGGATTGCACAAAAGGCAATGATTCCAAAAGTAGTAAGTAATTTAAATAGAAAATAATTTAAATAGAAAGTATTTAACATATGCCAAAAAAATTAAATAGAAAATAATTTAAATAGAAAGTATTTAACATATGCCAAAAAAATTCATGTGCCAAAAATCAAACATCACAAAAAGTAACATCCAGACACTGAAAGGAGGTGTGGATGAATGTCTTAAGTTCTTCAGAGCAACAGAATTTCAGACCATTCAGTCATGTGCACTGTCACCTTAAAGCCAGTGGCTGATGTGAAAGCCTCCCTTTGTGGAAAGGGTCCAAGTGATGACATACTGGCCCAGGAGAACTCAGCATGGACTTAGCCTTTCACAATGGAGCCTTCACCTGCTTCCCAAACAAGATGTTTCTTGTGTAAGGAAGCTCTAAGCTCTCTCTGGGTCAGACAGCAGAATAAGGAAAGCTGAAACCAAGCAGACCTATGGGAGCCTAATCCCAAGGCACTAGCTTTTGCTGCTGTATCATCTGCACCAAAACCTATCTACATCTGATACCAGACCAGACCAGACCTACACCTTTGTCCACCAAGTTTCTAAGTTCCTGGTATTTTTTGTTGGATAGAGATTTGACCAAGTTAGGTCTTCTTCTTTAAAATAATTTAATCCGTTTGGCCATGAAAGCCTAATAATCTATTATTAAAGGTGGCAATTGCAGATTGGTAACACAATGCACAAAAGAAACACAACACTACAGATCATTACCATGTGAGCAGCAACTGTTCCTTTGAGCCATTGTTGCCTTTATCACCACTACCTAGATGTGAGTGCTAGTTTCTGTGCAAAAAAACCCTCCAACCACTCCTCATTCAGAGTTAGATGAATGCTTCAAATTTAGCACTGACGACTTAATACAGGGGTGGGCAAACTACAGCACGGGAGCTGCATCCGGCCCTCCAGACGTTTTAATCCTACCCTTGAGTTCTGTGCAATTCCTGGAAGCAGCAGCATGTCCCCGCTCCGGCTCCGACATGTAGGGGCAGCCAGGGGGCTCTGCACTGTGCTCCCACCCCAAGCAATGGGGCAGCACACACTGTCTGGCCGGGCCTCCGCGTAGGAGCCGGAGGGGGAACATGCTGCTGGTTCTGGGAGCTGCTTGAGGTAAGCGCCGCCTGGAGCCTCCACCCCTGACCCCCTCCCGTACCCGAACCCCCTGCCCCAGGCCTGATCCCCCTCCTGCCCTCCGAACCCCTCGGTACCATCCCAGAGAGCTCTCCTGCACCCCCAACCCCTTATCCCCAGCCCTAGCCCAGAGCCCGCACCCCCAGGCAGAACCCTCACCCCCTCCCGCACCCCAACCCCGAATTTTGTGAGCATTCATGACCCGCCACACAATTTCCGTACCCATATATGGCCCTCGGGCCAAAAAGTTTTCCCACTCCGGCTTAATGGAAGCCTCAGAGAGGACACTGTGATGAGCAGGTCACCCAGTATATACTCAAATCACTGTCTTTATCTCTGCCACAAAAACATGAACGCAGAAGGGATAAATCTGGGACTTTTGTAACTATACTGGCTGGGAATTGTGACAATGAGTTGCTGGCTCTCTTTCAATGGCTCAACACCTTCTGCAGAGATTCTGTTTCATCAGATAAGCCAGCATGCCTGAAGGATGACTTGAGAGCCATTCCCAATGTTTTCTTAGAGTCGTGAGTGACATCTGCAAGTAACTTTAGCCTTCCTTGAGTTTTCAGCCAACTCCAAGGCAAATGATGCAACAGAGATGGTTGTCTGCCACCAACATAAACCAGCCACAAGGACATGGTTTGTAAGCTACAAAACAGTTCTCCATCCTTCTTAGGTGTTGATCAGTTTGGCATCCTATAAACACTAAGTGCTGAGGTGAATCATCAGAACTGCTGCAGACACAGACCTCAAGATTCAAGCAGGGGTCCCAGATGCCAAAAAAAAGAAGGGGGGGGGGGGAGAATAATCCAGCTGGTGTTGAGAGTACCAGAAACACTGACACAGGCCCAATGAAACTCTAATTGAATGCAAAGAAACACAGGAACCAAACCAGGCAGTGAAGTACTAACATCAGCTTTCTCTCTGCAGCCATCAGCAGCAATGTAGAAGCACAGGTCATGAAACACCAGCTCCGCTGAGTTGGTCACTGTGATGGGCAGTATTTCTGTACTTCCCTATACAGTGACTGTACTAAACATGTTTCTCCTTTTCCACGCCTTACTGCTTATTGGCTATTTACACTGGTTTATACTGTTCACATGGTAATAGACATGAACAGAAAAGAGAGTAACAACATTAGTGCTCTCTCTTGGTCAGTCCTTATTTTACCTTGATCACCAGGTAAAAGCATCAATCCCAATTCATGAACACACACACTTTTTTTTTTAAATCCCCTCCAGTAAAAAGGAAAATTTCAAAGGAGTTTAGAAACTTCACAGATCAAGTTTGTAATTCTGCAAGACCTACCTTAATGTATATCTACTCCTCAAAGACCTATCAATAGTTATTCACTATGAAATTCAAAACTCACAAATTAATCACCGTAACTTGCAAAAAATATTTTTAATTATTTCTCACTGAGAAAAACAGTTTTGGAGTTTTTAAGACTAAGCTGCTCCCTGCCCTCCTCCCCCATGATATTACAGAAAAGGGTGGAAATTTTTCAAAAAATAATTTAACTTTTCCCCCTAATTCTTGTCTCAAAGCATATCATCTAATTAACATCAATCTCGTATAAAAAACAATTCCCTTGAAACCTAGCTAAGAATAGTCATTAATTTTCGTTGTTGCTGCTTTGGTTTTGTTTGTTTTTAAAGATGGGTGGGGAGGAGATCAACAGTAGGTTTATAATGGAAACTTTTTTAAAAAAACCTTAACTGTTGAGTCATGAAAATCTTTTAGGAATGATTTTTAACAAAACACCCCAAGCCATACATTAAAGGAGTTAAGAGTTTCAGTACAAAGCTTCCATTTTATTAGCAACAGTTTCCTTTTCACCATTACTAAACAATAGGAAATACTATGGTTCCATTAAAGGTTAGTAACATTACAATGAATGAATATAATTTCTTGTCTTTAATAAACAAAAATGGTAAATGGGAGAGCAAAAAGAAAATGTTACAACTGCAAAATCAAAAAGCATATTACTATAAAAAGTTTTTTTAAAAAAAATCAGTCATATAGGATTCAGTTTAAAAATCTATGCCCCTTAAGTATTTGGAACAGAATGCATTTGTTACTAGGCAACCACCTGGTTGTGTAATTTTATAAATGAGATTAATTCTGCCACCACTGACTCCAAGGGCTTAAAATACTCTGATCTCACCATTCTCCACTTACAGCACTTTTACAAAAATCAAGAAGTATGCTGAAAAAAAAAAATGAAGAACAATGTTTTCATACTATCTTGCCATGGCTTAGGAGCCATGATCATTTTCCCTCAGCCAGCATGCTAAGTATGTGTTATGTTGCCTCTCAAAGGCTTAAATCTTGAAAGTTAATTAGAGAAGTACCACAGTCCTGTGCAACCCCATGTTAATACTCATGAATGACAAAGTTGCAAAACACATGGTAAGCCTATTGTTGTTCCTTAATATTTAACATGTTTATTGTGGACATGCCTATGGGCCGACCAGACGTGAGGGCCCCATTATGCTAGGCATTGTTCAGATACCTACCCCGAAGATATTATAATCTAAATAGACATGACGAACACAAGATGGGGAAGAGGTACAACACACACATACACAGTGAACAACACTATGGCAGCAAATGTCACGTTAGTTCCACATTGTTTTGGTTTTTGGATGGGTTTACTTAGGAGGGATCAGTTAATGGAAAGAAAAGGGAAGGGTATTGGGGGAGGGAGTAGAAAAGAGAGTCAGGTGTAGAGTGAAGTTAAGGTGAAGAGACTGTGGGCTTGTCTACACAAACACTTAGTTCCTGGCAAGCTAGGGTGTAAATCTACCCAGCACTAATCTACCATGCACTTGGACCATGCTGACAACACTAACAGTTCTCTAATGCAGCGGTTCTCAAACTGTGGGACGAGCCTCCCAAGGGAGGCACGGGAAAGTGTCAAGGAAGATGTGAGCTGTGTGTTTTTTTTTTTAAAAGCTCAGGTGGCTGGGGCTCATGCAGAAGGGCCATGCACATCCAGGAGGCAGGGGAAAAGGAGACAACTGGAGCCCCACCGAACTGGAAGTGACAGCTGGAGCACCGCCATCTGGGTTCTCCTCCTCCTACCCCAATCCCTCACCAGAAGGCAGCCCAGACTCAGACTCTTCTCCCACATCCAATCCCTCACCAGAAGGGCTCTCCTTCCCCCAACCCCCATCCTGCACCTGGAGGCGGCAGGGCTCCAGCAGTTAGCGATAGAGTGGCAGCAACAGCCGAGAAGGAAGGGTGGCAATGAGGTGCTAAATCTCACTTTTCACACTCCCACTCTTACTTCTGTACTGCTGCTGGTGCAGCGTTGCCTTCAGAGCTGGGTGGCGGTATATGTACTTGGGAAGGCGGGATTAAATGACTACAGGCACAAAGAACGGGGGGGCGGGGGTTAAATACATTTGAGAACTACCGCCCTACTGCATTTAGATTAACTCCTGTTTTCAAAGTGGGGTAGATCAAAGCACATTACGAACTGTTGGGGCGCGCATCAGCAGGATCCACACAGACACTCAATGTGCAGCAGGCTAGTGAAGGGTAGATTTACACCCCAGCTTGCCACAAACTAAATGTTCATGTAAATAAGCCCAGTCAGGAAGAGGGAGCAGGAGGTTTGGACCCCTCACCAGCAGCAGAGGAGAGAGAACGTCTAGTCAAACTGGAAAATTCTCTAATTTTCCAAAAATAATTTCCTTTGCTGCTTCTGCCCCTACTGGCTGCAGTTTCTGGGCTTGTCTTCACAGTGAGGTAATATGCTCTCAGGGGTGTGATTTCTGAAGTGCACTTACAGGCTGTACATGAATTAATCTGTGTAGACCTTGCTGGTGCACATTAAAGCGTTCCCTAGCATGCTTTAACATAGCTCAGACCAATTAATGTGCAGCATATTAATGCTCTTAGAAATTGTACCCCCGAAGAGAGCATTAGACAACCATGTAAGTAAAAGCTCTGTCTGGTTGCTTTCTGGCTACCAACTGATCCTAGTACCCCGAGCGTTGAGGGTATCTCTTCTGCAAAATTCTGGATCTGAGTGGTGCTGGAAAGTGGCGAGGGGCGCGGCCTGGCTGGATCCTGCCCACTATAGCAGTTCCCGTTTTAGCTGCTTCTTCCCCTACCAGAAGGAGTATGTTCCTTAACTTGTGAACAAAAAGGAAAGATGGACTCTGTGATGCAATGCAACCGCAGTAGGTCTCAGACTCATTTTTATAAGTAGCAAAATACTGTCTAATGTATTGGTCTTCTCAAAAAGCACATAACCTAATCAGGATCTGGATTTTAATTTTTAATTCATCTTAGATTCAGAGGAATGTAGGGCTGAAAGAGACCTTGAGAGGTCATAAAGTCCAGCCCCCTGCACTGAGCAGAACTGAGTACACCTAGACAATCTCTGACAGGTGTTTTTCTAACCTGTTCTTAAAAGCTTCCAAGGACAGGGATTCCACAACCTTCCTGGAAGCCTGTTCCAGTGTTTTAACTTTCCTTACAGTTGGAAAGATTTTCCTGTCACCTACCTTGCTGCAGATTAAGCGCATTACTTCTTGTCCCCCCGTCAGCGGAGTTGGAGAACAGTTGATCACTTTATAACATCCTTTAACATATCTGAAGACTATAAACAGGACCGCACTCAGTCTTCTTTTCTCAAGAATACACATGTTGGGTTTTTTTTTTTTAACTACATCTTTCTTAAAATGTGGCATCCAGAACTGGACACAGTACTCCAGCTGAAGCCCCCCCAATACCAACTAGAGTGGGACAATTACTTCCAGTGACTTACTAAGAGTAAGTGACTTACTTACCTAAGAGTGATATTAGCCTTTTTTTTTTTTTGCAAGTGCATCATACTGTTGGCAAATATTCAATTTGTGATCCACTAAGTATAGTACTTCTCACTTGTCTTTATTGACTTTATTGTCTTCATCTTGCTGATTTCAGACCAATTCTCCAGTTTCTCAAGGTCATTTTGAATTCTAATCCTGTCCTTCAAACAGCCAGCAACCCCACCCACCTTCGTGTCATCCACATATTTTATAAGCATGCTTTCCTACACCATTATTCAAGTCATTAATGAAAATATTGACTACTAACAGACCCAGGACAGACTCCCACAGGACCCCATTAGATACACCTTTCCAGTTTGACAGTGAACCAGTTATAATTATTCTGAGTATCGTTTTTCATCCAGTAGTGCACCCACATTACAGTAATTTCATCTAGGCCACATTTCCCTCATTTGCTTATGAGAATGTCACATGGGACTTTGTCAACAGCCTTACTAAAATAAATATATATTATATCTATAGATTGCCCCCTTGCACTAAGTTTGTACCCTGTGAAAGAAAGAAAGAAATTAGGTTGGTTTTGCATGATTTGTCTCTTGACAAATCCATGTTAGCTATTCCATAATACCCTATTATCCTCTAGGTGCTTACAAACTGATTGTTTAATCTTTTGTTCCAGTATTTTTCCTGGTATCAAAGTTGGACTGACCGGTCCATAATTCCGAGTCCTCTTTGCTCCCCTTTTTAAAGGCAGGTGTCATGCTTGTCCTTATTCATTCCTCAACAGCTTCACTTGTCCTCCATGAGTTCCCAAAGATAATTGCTAACTGTTTCATGATTGCTTCAGCTAGCTCCTTAAATACCCTATGGTAAATGTCATTACACCCTGCTGACTTGAATACCTCTAATTTATCTAAACATTTTTTAATCTATTCTTTCCCATTCTAGTTTGTGTTCCTTCTTTCCTTAGAATAGCAGGAATATTCCAGAAGACTGGAAGATTGCTAATGGGCCAATATTCAGAAAGGGAAAGGAGGATTACCCAGGCTTGGTGGCCTTATATTAATTGTAGGCAAAGAGACCCTGTTTGGGATAAAAAAATGCCATGGGGAGAAGGGGTAACTGAGATAAGGTGAGCTAGTGGTGGAGGAGAGAGACTGGGGCAAGGACAGGTTGGAGAAGATGGGGCAGAATGGGTCAAACTTATGGGATACAGGCAGAAAGGTCTGTGACCACTACAACACACTCCCCTCCAGAACCAGAGATTGCTGTGAACCACTGTTCTTCTACTCTCAGCAAATATTTATGAAACCCATAGGCAATGTATCTCATCCCACTTTAACGATGGTCCACACAAACATAACTTACTACTGCTATCAGAAAAGGAGTACTTGTGGCACCTTAGAGACTAACACATTTATTTGAGCATAAGATTTTGTGAGCTGTTCTTTTTGCGGATACAGACTAACACTGCTCCTACTCTGAACACTGCTATCAGTTACTTCATTAACTCAAATAGCAGTGTTCTGAGTGGTGAATCTCAAGGTTCCAGCCTTGCTGATAGCCCATGTGGGTGTAAATATGATGCCACATAATGGAATTTTAGTGGGAGGGTTCAGTTGGCTTTATTAGAAACCTAGGAAATTTATATTTTAAGGATATGCTCACTCTGGAGGATTTGAGAATGCTTATTTCCCTTTTTTCTGTGGGGGAAAAGCATAGCAAATACAGCCTAACATCTAAAAATCACAGGTGCTCCTGAGAGTCAAGGGAGTCAAACAGGGAGCCTGCCTGCCTGTTATAAGTACACTCCTAACAAACGTTAGAAAATAAATTTTCTAAATGTTTTGAATACAATACAGATGTGATATCAGGGTAGAATAACGTTCACCCAAAAGCATCATCTTTGACATTTTCCTTTACTACAACTAAAATCATAAACACTGTCTATTCCAGTTGTCTCAACCAATGATTATGACCTAATTTAGTTGTTCCAAGTGTAGATAACAAGAAGTTGATCTAGCATATTTATGCTGAGCATATGTTTGGATGAAAGAAATATCAAAAGAAGTGCTTAATGTTGCAGGAACACAGACAGATTTATTATTATTATTAAAGAGATATACATTGGAGATTTTTAGTACAAACCAGTTTTTTAAAACTCCTACTCAAAGGATTTGAGAGGCACTAAGCAGAAAATTATTCTGAGCAACTGATATTCTGAATGACTACCTAAACATCCTGAATCATATTACAGGTCTCAAGTGTTTTTGATAAAAAATAACTTACAGCAAGAAAGGTGAATGAGAACACCAACAACTGTGTTCTCCCTCATTTTTAAAATTACCTCAAAGCTCATTTTATTGATTTTGCTCCTTTGGCCAAAAGACCTGTATTAAGATGAGGATGTACATAGTAGGATTTTTACATACAAGGTACATATTAGGATTATTTTTTGCAAGCCTTACAATATTGTGTATTATATTGACTAGGATTATTATTAATTCTACAATTTCAATGTGATAGAGTAAACTGCCTAAAGAGATTTGTATCTGTCTTCAGTTGTCTTGAAGCTGGCTGAAAAATTTCTAATTTTTTTCTTTTTTTTTTTGTCAAAAATGGGGACAAGTTTGTTTCACCAAAATGTTTTGACCAATTCTAGGTACTCTGTGTTCAGTTTTATTCAATTATTGACAGGATTTTATAATTTATTTTCATTTTAGTTGTTTAATCTGTGATTCATTTGGGAAAGAGGGAGAATCACAAAAACTCAAATGCTATTCCCACTGTTCAGCTAAGAATTAGTGTAATATCCAGTATGTCTTTTGTGAGGGAGCTACCTCCCTAAGTAGCAAAAGTGTCAAGAAGCCATCAACATCTCTGGATAATGATGACCAGATTCTTCAGAATATGTATCACCAATTCAGAAAACAGTTCAACTGGTCTTTTAAACCAATATGCTAAATAGATATTACAGAGCTGTAGAAATTTTGATTAAAAAGGTTTAAACATTTTGATTTTACATCTGTGTTATGCTCAAGACTACATAAAACTTTAAACATCAAAGCTACAAAATAGTTTCAAAGAACTCTTTTGATGTTATATCCACAGTATATCAACAGAGCTCAAAGCAATTTTTTCCACTAAAAAGAGTTTAGTAAAGTCAATTTAAATCACTTGCAAAAACATTCTTCAAAAATTGAAACGTGCAAATGAAAAATGCATTAATGAGCTGTTCATTCTACTAGAGCTAAGATTATGTCAGCAATTCTATTATACATATCTTTTTTCAGGTGTTTCAATGTCACAGGTTTGGTACCCAGCACACCTGGTAAGGAGGGGCCCCCAAACATGACCTCAATTCCTGGGTATCCAACTTCAGACAATAAGTACTTAATCACTTACATTTCCAAGTTAAGTCAATGGAAGCTGTCTCTGAACCTTAGGTACAAGTTGCCTCGTTTGGCAACAAAATCAGTGAACACTTTTGACAACTTCTTCCTTGATGCCTATGCACCAAGAATGTCTCCTCCCCCTGCAAAACCCCCACCTATTTTTGAAACTTGGTTATAGCTACAAAAGTAGTATGTAAAATAGGTAATACATATCGCAGTATGACTAGGCAGGAAATTCTAGAATACACATTTTCTCCCTTCAGACCTCAATGTAAAATCACTAACAAGGAAAATATATATATATAACAATATTATTAAATATTTAAAACAGGAATTGGTAAATGGTAAGCAATATTCTGGGCTATTTATCTGCAAGAGTTTCCTTATTTTCTAGGAAGCAATATGTGATTTGTTCCATGGGTAGTTATTGTTCAACAGTATGGATTGCAGATTTTTTAACTTCATGTGTAAAATGAATATATTTTAATAACAGTGTTGAACTTTCCATTCTTATCTTGTATGAGTAGCATTGCTATTAATCCCTCAAAACACTGGTGCATGATTAGATATGATTATGAATGCTATGTTTGTAGAGATTACATTGTTTGAACAGTCTAAGATGAAAAGAAATATCCATTTCAGAATTAGTTTGAGAAGGGCTGGAATGAAACTCGATCTTTATATGTTGGGGGATCCCTAAATACGTTACTCCAATTAAAACATTTTAAGGTATCTTTCAATTCCTTGGAGTTAGCCGAGGAAGAGATGGTCTGTCCGCCCACTTAGTTAATAATTAAACTCACCAGCTGCCATCATATTGCTATGCTTCATAGTGCTTTTGATACACATTAAAGGCATAAATGTTAGCTATTATTAAGTAATAAACCCTAGTTTTTATTTTATCACAAGCCATCTAACCAATATGTTTTATCATGTATGCAGTCTAAAAATTTATGTATCCTATATATTCATTTCAGTCTACCATCTTTACTCATGTTGAGCAGCATCTTACTCAATGAGACAACATGACATAAAGGGCCAGATTCTGCCACCTTTAAATTAGTATATGATAATGGACAAACACATTCCATCCAGTTATTTTATAATGTAACTTGTTTATAAAGATAAATGAGATGATTGCTAAAATATCTTTTTTTTAACGAAGCATAATCTTAAAAAAAAATCCTTCGATATATCAAGTGAACAACGTTAAGTCCCAAAAAGAGGTTTTTGTCAGTAATTTTTGTCGAAGAAATGTTGGTCCTTCCCACATATGGTCTATCCTAGAATCTCAAGTAGTCCAATTTATGATAGGCTTAATTAAGTTTGACATCAGCAACTGCAGGTAGACAAGCAAACATTTATTTTTGTGCAAGGGTGGTGGCATTCCTTGATTCAGGCTTTAGGGTTTTAGTTCATGTGTTACTGTAAGACTGGTCATGTTCAAAAGGCCTTACAGTAGATTCCAGAATACCAGTCACTATTCAAATTCGTAGTAGTGGCAGCAAAGCAGTTCTGCTTAAGGCAGAATTGCAGGTGGTCTACTGCCCCTTATAGCCTCAGTTTGGAGCAAAAGGAAAGTATCTGCATAGGCATGGAACAGACACTACTTTATAGAAATATCCAATCTTAGGTGCATGGTGCCCATGCATACCCACATGTGGAACACACATGAGGACCAGCACTTAAAGAAGAACCAGTCACTATTTAGATTTATAGGAGTGACAGCAAGGCTCTCTTCTTTAAGGCATTATTCCCAGTTGTCTTCTGGGAAGATTTTAGTGTAGGGCCTCTAGTTCTTAATTAAAGAACAACGAGTCAGACAGGGTACTAGCAAGGATTGATTTTCAACTGAAGCAAGGAAGAAGTCAGCTCAACTTCACATCACCCAAAAACAGGTCAGCTTGGTTGAGATATCAAGATTGTGCTGAATGAGAGGAGCAAAGTAGAAGTTTGCCCTGTGCAGACATTAAAAGCATTCATCACAATTCAGCCTTTGGGTCCAGGACCTTTGTTCATCCACAAAGATGAGATTTTTTTTTTTTTTTTAAAAAAACATGTTTCAGTTCACAGCAGTGATGAAGAAAAGTCAAGTTTCTCAGTTTGCCTTCAAAAGACTTTGACTCCTATTCATTTAGAACCAGGTCAGCTACATTCTCTGAAATGTTATGAAAGGCAGCAGATGAGATACATAATATTGGACACTTGCAATCACAAGTCTTTAGGTCTCAGATTCAGCCTCCTCAAGGTAATAATATTTGAACTGGAACTTTCACGGCTGAACATGCTATTGTTTGTTCTTCTTCAGAATCCAGCAGCAAAGCCTGACCTATAGCTATCTGTATATGTGGGCTTATTATTATTCATTGGGTTCACAAAAGGGCATTTCACCTCCAGCTAGGCTTCCCCAATTTGGCTGCCTGAGAGGACAGAGAAGGAGGGACACTATGGAAAAAGTGAGTGAACCTTCATTAACTCTATGGCAGGCTGTTCTCACTCACAGAATATCAGGGCTGGAAGGGACCTCATCTAGTCCAACCCCCTGCTCAAAGCAGGACCAATCCCCAACTAAATCATCCCAGCCAGGGCTTTGTCAAGCCTGACCTTAAAAACCTCTAAGGAAGGAGATTCTACCACCTCCCCAGGTAATTCATTCCAGTGCTTCACCACCCTCCTAGTGAAAACGTTTTTCCTAATATCCAACCTAACCTCCCCCACTGCAACTTGAGACCATTACTCCTTGTGCCGTCATCTGCTACCAGGGAGAACAGTCTAGATCCATCCTCTTTGGAACCCCCTTTCAGGTAGTTGAAAGCAGCTATCAAATCCCCCCTCATTCTCTTCTGCAGACTAAACAAACCCAGTTCCCTCAGCCACTCCTCATAAGTCACGTGTTCTAGGCCCCTAATCATTTTTGTTGCCTTCCGCTGGACTCTTTCCAATTTTTCCACATTCTTCTTGTTGTGTAGGGCCCAAAACTGGACACAGTACTCCAGATGAGGCCTCACCAGTGTCAAATAGATGGGAACGATCACGTCCCTCGATATGCTGGCAATGCCCCTACATACACGGCCCAAAATGCTGTTGGCCTTATTGGGAACAAGGGCACACTGTTGACTCATATCCAGCTTCTCGTCCACTGTAACCCCTAGGTCCTTTTCTGCAGAACTGCTGCCTAGTCATTCGGCCCTTAGTCTGTAGCGGTGCATGGGATTCTTCCATCCTAAGTGCTCTTGTCCTTGTTGAACTTCATCAGATTTCTTTTGGCCAATCCTCTAATTTGTCTAGGTCCCTCTGTTTCCTAACCCTACCCTCCAGCATATCTACCACTCCTCTCAGTTTAGTGTCATCTGCAAATTTGCTGAGGGTGCAGTCAGCGCCATTCTCCAGATCATTAATGAAGATATTGAACAAAACTGGCCCCAGGACCGACCCTTGGGGCACTCCACTTGATACCAGCTGCCAACTAGACATGAAGCCATTGATCACTACCCACTGAGCCCGACGATCTAGCCAGCTTTCTATCCACCGTATAGTCCATTCATCCAGCCCATACTTCTTTAACTTGCTGGCAAGAATACTGTGGGAGACCGTATCAAAAGCTTTGCTAAAGTCAAGGAATAACGCATTCACTGCTTTCCCCTCAACCACAGAGCAAGTTATCTCATCATAGAAGGCAATCAGATTAGTCAGGCATTACTTGCCTTTGGTGAATCCATACTGACTGTTCCTAATCACTTTCCTCTCCTCTAAGTGCTTCAGAATTGATTCCTTGAGGACCTGCTCCATGATTTTTCCAGGGACTGAGCTGAGACTGACTAGCCTGTAGTTCCCCGGATCCTCCTTCTTCCCTTTTCTAAAGATGGGCAATATATTAGCCTTTTTCTAGTCATCCGGGACCTCCCCCAATCGCCATGAGTTTTCAATGATAATGGCCAATGGCTCTGCAATCACAGCCGCCAACTCCTTTAGCACTCTCGGATGCAACGCATCCGGCCCCATGGTCTTGTGCTCGTCCAGCTTTTCTACATAGTCCCGAACCACTTCTTTCTCCAGAGAGGGCTGGTCATCTCCTCCCCATGCTGGGCTGCCCAGTGCAGGAGTCTGGGAGCTGACCTTGTTCGTGAAGACCGAGGCAAAAAAAGCATTGAGTACATTTGCTTTTTCCACATCCTCTGTCACTAGGTTGCCTTCCTCATTCAGTAAGGGGCCCACACTTTCCTTGACTTTCTTCTTGTTGCTAGCATACCTGAAGAAATCTTTCTTGTTACTCTTAACATCTCTTGCTAGCTGCAACTCCAAGTGTGATTTGGCCTTCCTGATTTCACTCCTGCATACCTGAGCAATATTTTTATATTCCTCCCTTGTCATTTGTCCAATCTTCCACTTCTTATAAGCTTCTTTTTTGTATTTAAGATCAGCAAGGATTTCACTGTGAAGCCAAGCTGGTCGCCTGCCATATTTACTATTCTTTCTACACATCGGGATGGTTTCTTCCTGTAACCTCAATAAGGATTCTTTAAAATACACCCAGCTCTCCTGGACTCCTTTCCCCCTCATGCTATTCTCCCAGGGGATCCTGCCCATCAGGAACTCACCCACTCCTCACAAACTATTGTTATTCACCTGGGGGAGAATGATTTAGACACAGGAAAAGGGTTAATTTGATCATCAGAATAAAGAGAGATGTCAGCCTCATTTCAGCTCTTTTCCCTGGATCTGTCTTTGTTTAGAGATGTTTCCAAGATAGGTTTGGTGAGGAATTGCCAGACCTGCCAAGATCAACCAGGCAAGATTGGAAGTGAACTGGGAAACTGCTAAGTATATTACAACAGAAGGGGATACAGTGGTTTCCCATACGGAGAGTAAACTTATCTCCCCAGAACTGCTGACAAATTCTATGAAAACATTGAAGTAGTAATGGAAACCAGTGGTGAAAAGAAAGAGTGGTAAACCTTATGGGAGACTGGAACACAAAAGTAGAAAGGTAAAAACTAACTGTGGCAATTGGCCCATTTGGCCTTGGTGAAAGAAATGACAGAGGAGAAATATTCATATAATTTCGTAAGAAATACAACTGCATTATTTGCAATATTTATTTTCAATAAAAAAGCAACAGGCATACATGAAAATCAGCAAGATGGATGTAAAAAGCAAAAATTTTTTTGTAAATCAATCTACCATGGGTACAGAAAAGGTGTTAGGAAACTTAAAGTTATGCCAAGTGCACATTGTGGATCAGAAAATAGACTGGTATTAATAAGACTGAATATCAAACTGACAAAGTTACAGAAAGCCAAATGCTACTCAGATGGAACACTAAAGCTCTGAGGAATCATGAGATACAAACTCACTCACAAGAAGTGTTGTGGATCATTAATGACAATAAAGATAAATTGACTTTGAAACGTCTGAAAGATGCTACCAAAGAAACTTCAGATAAATATGTAAGGAAGAAATAAATAACTAAGAAAAGCCTATGGATGACAAATGAAATCATTGCTCTTATGGATATAACACAAAGTAAAAGCACAGATTGAGAACAGAAAAAGAGGAATACTAAAGGTTAATAAAATGATTAAGAATAACTGGAGATTTGTGAAGTCTGAATGGTTGAACTAGAAATGCAAAGAAGTTGAACAGCTGGACAAAGAACAAATCAAGTGAGATGAATCAAAAGATAAGAGCTTTCAATTACAGAAGAAAGGTGACCATATGACACATTAGGACAAAAACTGACAGTATTTTAAAGACCCTGAAAGGTAAGAATGAGAGATGGTGAGACAACATCGAAGAACTATGGTGATAGCCCTGAAAAATTCTCAACCAAAGATTAATAAAGTAAGCCTTCCAATAATGGATGAAGTCATGGCAACAATAAAAAAAAGACTTCTGAATGAAAAAGTACTAGGCTGCATTGGAATACCAGCTGAACTGTTAAAAACCATAGGGGATGAAGGCTTGAAAGGCCCATCAGAGGTAACAAAGATTATGTTTGAGACAAGCAAATCACCAGACAACTTTACAACTTAATTGGGTATCTACATTTTTCCAAAAGACAATGTCATGGATTGTAACAACTACAGAACACTCAGCCTAGTGTCACAGGCCTCTAAGGTAGTTTTGCGAGTTGTTCAAGACCAAATACAAGGAAAGTTTGAGAAGGAAATATGCGAAGAACAATATGGTTTCAAATGTGGAAAGTCAAGATAAACGCTATTATAAACTCCCAATAATAACACAGTTATACTGGAATCAGAAGGCAATTATAAATGAAAGATGGAAGCGAAAATCTAAGAGATCAAGAGAGGAGTGAGACAAGGTTGTATATTGCCACCGACTTTATTCAACATTTATAGTTTGATTAAATTAATTGAAGAAACAGAAGAAGATATTAAGATAAATGGAAAACAGATTAACATTCACTATGCAGATGACAGTGTGGTTGGCTGATTCAGAAGATAATCTAATGAAGTTAGTGGAAAATTATACATGAATATGGCAAAGAATATGGTCTAGAGTTGAATGCGGACAAGACAAATTATGATGGCATGCAAGATTCCAGTGAGTGACACAGCCATACATCAAGTGACAAACTACTGCTACTCAGGAAGCATCATTACAGAAGATGGAAGATCAAATACTGAAGTCTGCACCAGAACAGAAAGAGCTGAAGAGACAGTCTGAAAAAATAAAAATCTGATGAGAAGAGATGTAAATCTGAAGAATAAAGTCCAGCTCTTAAAAACCTAGATTTGGTCTGTGTTAAATGATGGCTGTGAAACAAGGACATTCAAACAATCAATAAATTACAACCCTTCAAATTATGGTGATAGAGAGGAGTTCCGAAAGTATCATGGATAGGTCATATTCTCAATGAAAAAGTATTGGAAATGACTGGAACTCTTCAAACACTAGTCAAAGATTTTATTACATGCAAGACACTATTTATAGGATACAATTTAAGAGGTTCAGCAGGCAACCCCTAAACACAAGCACTAGAAGGGAAAACTGATGGAAGAACATGAGGCAGAAAAAGAAGATCATGGATGGATGATGTGGTACCCTGGGTGGATCAAAAGGACAATTCACTCACAGAGATTAGCACAGAATGGTTTGTCATGCTTGCAAACCTTGAGTGATGAAGATGAACTGTTTTGACAGGATGGAGTACAGCTATCCAACATGGGGTGAGAGGGTTTTTTTTTTTTTTTAAAAAAGGACCTCAGGCAGCAGGTGGATGCCTTTCTAGCTGCCTGGCAGGATTCAGGTAGATGTGTAAGCTGATTACTGTCTCCTCTATGGCAGGTTTCAGTGCAGTTGCAAGGAACCAATTGGAGGGCCCTGTAACCATTCAAATGTAGGACTGGAAGGAACCTCAGTAGGTTATCTAGCCCAGTCCCCTGCTCTGAGGTGGGACTAAATATTATCTAGGAGATCCTGACTGGTGTTTGTCTAACCTGTTTTTTTAAACCTCCACTGATGGAGATTCCACAGCCTCCCTAGGTAATTTGTTTCTGTGCTTAATTACCCTTACATTTAGGATTTTTTTCTAACCTAAATCTCCCTTGCTGCAATTTAATTCCATTACTTCTTGTCCTGTCCCCATTGGTTAAAGAGAACAATTTATCACCCTTTTCTTTATAACAAACTTTTATGTACTTGAAGACTGTTATGTCCCACCTTAGTCTTCTCTTCTCCAGACTAAACAAACCCAGTTTTTTCAATCTTTCCTCTTAGGTCATGTTTGCTAGATCTTTAATCATTTTTTTTTATTACTCTCTTCTGAGCTTTCTCCAATTTGTCCATATCTTTCCTGAAGTGTACTACCCAGAACTGGACACAATACTCCAGTGGTGAGTAGAGTGAAGGAATTACTTCTTGTGTATTGCTAATACATCCCAGAATGATGTTTGCGTTCTTCCCCCAAACAATATTATACTGTTGACCCATATTTAGTTTGTAATCCATCATAACCCCGAGGTCCTTTTCTGCAGTACTCCTTCCTAGGCAGTCATTTCCCATTTTGTATTTGTGCAACTGATTATTTCTTCCTAAGTGTAGTGCTTAGGATTTGTCAGACCATTTGTCTGTTTTGTCAAGATCATATTAAATTTTAATCCTGTAAACACTTGAAATCCCTCTCACCTTGGTATCATCTGCAAACTTCATAAGCATATTCTCTATCTCATAATCCATGAGGATATCAAATAGAACTGGACCCAAGACAGATCTCGGAAGGACCCCACTTGATGTGCCCTTCCCGCTCAATTGTGAGCCACAACTTTAATAACAAAAGAAGATAGGATTTTAAGCGAATTCAAGTATCAGAATTAAAGTCAGAAATGATTACATGAGAAAAGAAGATAAAATGTTTTCTAGTAGCTAAAACTTAACAAGATAGATTTGGTTCAAGGTAAAATCCTTACCACATGTACCCAACAACATGGTTGACCAAATTCTCAGGTCAGGATCTCCCGCTGAAGTCAAAGGGCTGGTTCCCTTTTCTTCTAACGTCAAAGAGAGAGAGCATGAATTTGGGATTTTCTCCTCCCCCCCCCCTTTTTTTTTTTTTTTTTTTTTTTTTTAACAACAGTCCAGTTAATTTGGAAGTGGATTCTTCAGAGAATTACAGCTCAAAGCAAAGTTTATTCCAACAGTAGAGAAGGTGAAATGGAGTCTGGTAGAGAAGGAGGCTCCATGTTCATTCTTCTCACCTGTGTTTGACGAAATGAAAATTTTCTTGGTCTCCTGCCATCTTCGCTCCCTGCTGTCTCGAGAACCCTGTTTACAGTTTGTCTAGACTATATTTCTCCAATATGCTGTGTGGGTACGGGTCCAGAGCATGACATCACATGGTGAGGAGGCATGCATCCATCTGTCACACAGCACATGGCTCCTGTCTTCTCATCTCTCTTACTTCCTGAGTGAAGGAAAGTAGGATTGGTACTCTGGGTCCCAGGTCTGGAGATGTACAGAAGGCAGTGCCCTCATATCATCCTCAAGTTTGTAGAGCCCTGCACTGAAATGGCCCTGCTGGTAATTTGAGAGAGACAGCGACAGAGTGTGTGTGTTTGTGCATGTGTTGTGGGGAGGAGAAAAGTCCCTGTTAGTTAATAAAGTTGCACGTTCCATATTGGCATTCTTGTCTCATTGTTTTCAAGTCCATAACAGTCTCTCTGTCTTAAAAGGCTAGACTTTTAATGTTTGTTTGAAATAAAACAGAGTTTTGGCATAAGATATATGATTGTATTGAGAGAACTATTCTACATTTTTTAGGGTGAAATCCTGTCCAAAAGGAAGTCAATGGCAGTAACCTGCTTTAATCTGTCTAAAGCAAAATATAAATGGAAACAATAGGCATTTCTTCCTTTGTAGCGCCTCATGCAGCAATGAACTCTAATTTTATAAAAAGCAGATTGCAGACTCACAAATTTTTTGCTTCCATTTTAAGAATATTAGGCAGCTGTTGTTCAAAATAGATGCATCTTGTTTGTCCTTCACCTCTGGAGGGCTCATTATTCTAAAACATTTTGATCTTTTTTTGTTTCTACCGCTTACCTTCTAATCTTTTACAAAAAGTTCTGTTTACACAGTTTTGTTTTCTCTGTTGATTAGCCTTCTCTTCTAGAATGTGTGTCTATCATAGTGAGGTTTTCTTCTATCTCAGTATTTTTATATTCATTTCTCTTCCGTTCCCCACAATTTTGCAAATTCTGTTATGAAGATATGCAGTACTCTCCACTTCTTCTTCTTCTTGCCATTATGAAAGCAAGTGGCAATTCATGAGGGCTCAATTTCTGATGCTACAATTTCTGCTTAACTATGGTTGGTGGTAGTGTGTTTTTCTGTTTGTTTTTGGTTTAAGATTTTTCCTGTTTGTTTTTTGGGTGAGGGAGGGGTTATTTAATTACATATTTACTGGACACAAAATTAGCTGAAGTCCAACAGTGATTCAAGAGTTCAGTTTTTATTGTCTTAAAATTCCAGTGATATCAATTTGAAACAAAATATCTTTGTGCTATGAAAAAATGATGCTGCAAGTCTCATAGGAACAAAAGAGTATGTAGATGCTACTCTTCTATATTAGAAATAGAGAAATCAACACTAGAATACCAGGTCTTTTTTATAAGACATCTGGGATAACAAACAATACCTCCCACAAAAGAAAAAAAAAAAAAACACTGTACACAAAATTGCACAGAACTCACCAAAAATCCACTGATCTGGAAGGTTTAAAGCTTTATTCTAAGACAAGGGATCTTAGCACAAAGTAGAGTTTTCCAACATTTTGAAGCAACAGTAGCAATGGTAATAATTATCACCTATATTGCACTTACACAGGGACATCAGTATTATCATAGTAGATCTAACCAGTGGTCCATTTTGTTCAGTATCCTGTCATGCAAGCAACCTTCAGTTGGCTCTTATGGAATAGCCTGCCTATAAGGAAGTTTATTTTTAGCCCTTGCTTGTTAATGGTTGGCTTCAGCCACAAAGCGTGAGAGTTTATAAGTCCTTCTAAAACAGTTGTCCTATACTGTGTACTTGTGGGTGCGCTAATTGTTCAAAGAAATGTCTAACCCTTTTTTGACCCCACAGATCAATGTGTTGATCACAACAATATTTCCTTTTATCTATTTCAGTTGTTTTGCCAGTTAATTTCATTGTAGGTACCCTTGTTCTTATATTATGAAAAGGATAAATAGGAACTCCATTTATCTTCTTTATATCATTCATTACTTTATCATGTCCCTTCTTATTCACTTCCTCTCTAACTTGAACAGTCCTGCACTTAAAATCTCTCTTCATATGGAAGCCTGCACCATGGCTCTAATCATATTCATTGTCGATCTCTGAACTTCTTCTATTTGTACTGGATCACGAGAATCTGGTATTCTTCTATGCTCTCCATTCCCTCTTTCCCCCCTCTGCTACACACCCCTCTGGTATTTAGAAAATACCAGTCAGAGTATCACATAACAAGATTATGCTTCTACTACTCCTTTACATAATACTTTTCCAGCAGCACTATAAATCTTCCTTAGTTTCAATCTACTACTCTGCATTCATGCTTTGTCAAACAGTATCATATCAGCAGATTTCACTTTGTATTGAAAAATCCTAGTAAAATGTAAGTTCCCATTCATAGTTTTGCCTAAGACACTAATAACTCATTAATGAAGCATTAATCCTAAAAAAATTATTCACATATAATATTCATTTAACGATGAAAAACACTTTGATTTTCCCCTTAGACTGGTAGCCAAAAGTAGCACAAATAAAATTTGCATTATATAATTTTTGACATCCCTTCCCAGTCATTTAATATGATACGATAAGGGAAGTCCGATTGGTAGACAAAAATGGACAAAAATTGGTAGACAAAAATTGGTAGACAAAAATACAAAGGAAGGAGGTGTATTGTAGCACTTATACAACTAAAAGAATTACATGCTGCCAAAGTACCATGAGGTAATATTTTAAAATACTTGATTTTTTACCTCTAAATTCTATTTATTCTTGAATTATTTCTGAAAGTCAATGTCAACATTTTTACTCTTACCTGACGTAAGGTGCGTGCCACTAAACTCTCTAGCACTGGTCCTCTGTCTTCATGCAACAGATGCACTTCATCAAGAATCAGGAGCTTTACAAGTTGAGAAAGTGCTACATCCCCAACACTCTTTCTTGTCACTACATCCCATTTCTCTGGAGTGGTCACGAGCATCTGTCAAACAGGAAAAAGAATCCTAAGCATCCACAAAGGAAAATTCGTGCCAGCTACATCAAAAAACAACAATTCTATCAATCTAACACTACAGGTGAAATTTTCAAAAGCATTTAAGTGACTTAGGAGACGAAGAGTAGACATACACTGCAATTAAGAACCCGGGGCTGGCCTGTGCCAGCTGACTCAGGTTTGCGGGGCTTGGGCTAATGGGCTGTTTAATTGGGGTGCAAATGTTCAGGCTCGGGCTGAAGCCCGAGCTCTAAGACCCTCCCCTTTCACAGGGTCCCAGAGCCCAGGCTCCAGTCCCAGCCCAAATATCTATACTGCAATTAACCAGCCCTTTCGCCTGAGCCGCACAAGCCCAAGTCAGCTAGCACAGGCATCTAACTGCACTGTAAACATACACTAAGTCTTACTGAATGATACCAGTGATAAATAAAATAATAGCATGTTTCCAATTTTCACCACCTGTCAGTTACAGGGCACTTCAGACCCCTTTGCAGCCCCTCTTGAGGGTACTCCTCAGGTGACAAGATTTTCTTCCTTTACTTCTCTCCAAAGTAGAGCCCCACTGTTCCAGTCTGAGTGGTTGATCTCTGGGTTGCAGCTCCCCTATTCACCAGTATCATTCACCAACTGTGGCTCCTCTAGCAGATCCAGTTGATCTTGGCCCCTGCAGGAGATTTTCCTTCAGGAGCTGTGACCAGTGGCTAACGACAGTTTTTCCAAAACCAGCTTATTGTTTATTCATACAAAGGTACATAATAAGCAAAAAAACCCCGAGTTAAAATTATGGAAGTGTAGTACGTGTCTCTCTCTCTCTCTCTCCACACATATCCTCCCCCCTCTCCTCCATCTTACCTAAACCTTATCCTTTCCTTACAAGTTTTGGTGATTTCTACTTGGCCTAGATACCTCAATCTTTGGGATGGGAGAGAGACAGCCCTGCAGCATTCTCAGCCTCTTACTGCGTGTCTGCCAATGTCCTGTTTCTCTCTCCATCCCCACCTCCTGAGGTGCTGCTGACTCACCAACCCTATCTTTCGCCCAGGGTATACTTTTAATTGTTTATGGCTCTTTTGATCTCTAAGCTCTGGCCAAAGCTGAGTAACTTCGCTGGTGTCTGGAAACAGCATCTTCCCAATTAATGGCCCAGCTATTGTTATCTTCACTGTCTTGAAGTTGTTTAACCCAGGTGTCTTATGTCTACCATTGATTCGTTTACTGCTTGCTCTTCCTAACTGCCCCTTTAAATTCACTCTGTGTAGCCAGACAGAATAATATCAAGCAGGTAAGCGGATGTATATATAACATTCATAAAAAGCAGTACAGGTATCTCCCCCGCACTGTACACCGTCTGATAACCCTGTCGAACACTACGGGTTACAGCTTTATGCTATAAGAAGCAACATCTTTAATTTGCAAATTGCCGATACAGTGGCCACCATTAAAGATATTTTCCAACAATATTATAGCTATACTCTGCAAATGGATGTCTCATATACCCCTCAACACTGAACACTGGCAAAAAATGGTAACTTTTTGGGTGTTTACTGCCAGGCATTTATGGCTGAGAGTTAGGATTACCGCTTTCTACCACACAAAATTCAACACCCTAGCCCTGCCCCTTGTTTGAGTCCCCGTCCCTGCTCAGTACATTTCCTCTCCCTCAGTGGCTCACTCTCCCCCACCCTCACTCACTTTCACTGGGCTGTGGAAGGGGTGAGGGCTCTGGGGTGGGGCTGGAGATAAGGGGTTTAGAGTGCAAGAGGGGGCTCCAGGCTGGAGCTGTCAGATTCGGAACGTGGGAGGGGGCTGTGGGCTGAGGTAGGGGGTTGGGGTGCACAAAGGGGTAAGGACTCTGGGGTGGGACTGGGGATGAGGGGTTCAAGATGTGGGAGGGGGCTCTGGGCTGGGGGTGCAGGCTCTGGAGTGGGGACAGGGATGAGGGGTTGGGGGTGCAGGAGGAGGCTCCAGGTTTGGAGGGGGGTCAGGACAGGGGGTTGGGGCTCAGGGTTGGGGCATGGGTTTACCTTGGGGGGCTCATGCTCAGCGGCGCAGCAGGGGGGCTAAGGCAGGCTCCCTGCTTGTCCTGGGGCACCGCACTGTGCCCCAAAAGCAGCCAGCAGGTCTGAGTCCTAGGCGGGGGGCCCAGGAAGTGCCGTGGAGTGTTCTCACCCGCAAGCACTGCCCCCCTAGCTCCCATTGGCCGGTTCCCTGCCAATGGGAGTGCGGAGCTGGTTCACGGGGCAGGGGCAGCACGTGGAGCTTCCTGGCCCCCACACCTAGTACCCGGATCTGCTGGTCACTTCTGGGGCACAGCACGGTGCCTCAAGATAGGTAGGCACTAGCCTGCCTTAGCTGAGCAGCACCGCCGACCAGACTTTTAACGGCCCGGTCAGCTGTGCTGACTGGAGCCACCAGGGTCCCTTTTCAACCAGGTGTTCCGGACGAAAACCAGACACCTGGTCACCCCACTGAGAGTTAAGGACAGTCATTTGTTGTTTATTTACATCCTTATAAATAATGTGATAAATCACTGCCCTGATAGTCATAAATCTCAGACTTCAAGGACATGTAGAAACCTTACCTGCCTCTTTTTCTTTAGGCTCAGTAGAAAAGCAACTTTTAACTATTGAAATAAAGCTTACAGTAATACCATTATATCTGAAAAGCAACTTGTAAACTAAAGAGAATAATTACAGTTCAGGCCTGGATAGTTCATTGAAACTGTATTACAAGAGTTAAGAAACCAGAATATGGGCTATCACCAGCAGGAGAGTGAATTTGTGTGGGGGGGTGGAGGGTGAGAAAACCTGGATTTGTGCTGGAAATGGCCTAACCTGACGATTACTTTAGATAAGCTATTACCAGCAGGACAGTGGGGTGGGAGGAGGTATTGTTTCATATTCTCTGTGTATATATAAAGTCTGCTGCAGTTTCCACGGTATGCATCTGATGAAGTGAGCTGTAGCTCACGAAAGCTTATGCTCAAATAAATTGGTTAGTCTCTAAGGTGCCACAAGTACTCCTTTTCTTTTTGCGAATACAGACTAACACGGCTGTTACTCTGAAACCTGTCAGAATATTCTTATGATTTATAGAGCAAAATTAATACTGTTCTTCTTGTTTTATTTATTTATTGAACAATGGGGCATAAGGATTCTTTGATTAACTTGATAGTGTTAACACAGGCTAAGGATTTTTTTTTATTAGTGAATGTATTTCTATTTAATAATAGAAAATGGATAGAAGTGACCATTTTTCCATATTGCCCTTGACCAGGAAGGATTCTCTCAAACAGAGGATAATTCATTCTGCAGTGCATTTGAAAATTTGCTCCCTTTGCTATGACTGTTTATAAGATTGTCAATTTCTGATGAGTTTTTAGTAATGTATACACTTGTCATCTAAGAATTGGACTGACGCCACTAATTCATTTTATATATGCCATTGAGTAGTTGGGGATTGCTTTTGCTTACTACTGATGTGGTCCAGATTTCAGCCAGTGATCTAGAAGGTAAAATCCATACCCCTTCGCTATTCTCAGACTACCCAGAATTTGCAAAATAGTTTGCCATAAAAACGGGTATCCTATATTATGAATACATCATATGTTTGTGAAACATTTATCTGCAAGTTATGAAAATCAATCTATGATTCAAAGCTGAATCCTCTTTGAATAAATGGTTTTCTCAAAGGTATGTTTGGAGAGTTGATACCAAGTCATTCTAGTTTGAGTGTTGATATAAAATGTAGCTATATTAAAAACAGAAGATGAACTTTTCAGGACACTTTCATTTATTTACATCTAAATGAAAAAAATATGATTTTTTTTTTCAGTACATATAGCTAAACAATCCTTCTCAACTTTGCACTGAGGAAAAAAAGCCACATTCACTTTAATGTTTCGTGTTTAAACAATCAGTGCTTCACACCAAAAATTAGAATTAACCCTAAGGCCTTGCAAGAAAAAAATATTCTGCAATTTCCTTACAGGTTCTTGTAAACTTTAAAAAAAAAAAAACAAAAACAAAAAACCTACTTTTCAAAACTGGATGCAATTTTGAATCTCAGCTTTTCAGAAGCTCAGAACTAAAACATCATGAAGAGTAAACAGACAATCATCTCTGCAGATGCCAGTGTCTGCAGATTGAATGTACGAATAGCAAGTCTCTAGAAAAGCTCACACAGCAGCTACTTGCATTCTGTACAATTTTGCTGTAATCTAAGAAAAGTTTTTACAGTAAGACTCCAAGCAATCCATTTCTGCAAGATATTTCCTAAATTCTGTGACAGAATGCCAGGTTCAGTCTTATCCACATTTTTATAATAATTGAAATACCCTACAGTAACAGAAGAAATAGCCTGCTTGCTATGATTAAAAATTAGTACTCCACTTCCTAGATACAAACAAGGAAGATATACCAAATATTCTCATTATTCGCTAATGTTTTTTCAGCAAGACCTGTAAGGGTAGATTAAGATTAAATTGGGCTGGGATCCACAATAATTTTGCTCCCTCTTCCCAAAATGTTGGGGTCTGCTTCAGAAATTGAGACATTCCCTCTCAATTTCCCCTCAACCTCTTTCTTCCATAGCTTCTTGAATATCTTTCCCCAGCTCCCAAAATAACTTCTTCCTTCAGCCGCTCAACTCAGCTAGGAAAGCTACAAAAATTATAGATTTTTCACCAATTCACTCTTCTAGGCCTTCTCAGATCACTAGACTCAGATTCCAAAGATCCTGCCTTAAAACATCTTCACAAACCACAAAACATCTTCAGAATAATTGGCACAGGAACCTTAGCTAGATCAATAATATTGCTGGAAGAACATGCAATTACAGGAAGTGGAGTTAGCTTTGTTAAAGAGACTGGTCTTTGTTTAAGTGAGTTCTAATAGAATCATAGAATATCAGGGTTGGAAGGGACCTCAGGAGGTCATCTAGTCCAACCCCCTGCTCAAAGCAGGACCAATCCCCAATTAAATCATCCCAGCCAGGGCTTTGTCAAGCCTGACCTTAAAAACTTCTAAGGAAGGAGATTCTACCACCTCCCTAGGTAACGCATTCCAGTGTTTCACCACCCTCCTAGTGAAAAAGTTTTTCCTAATATCCAATCTAAACCTCCCCCACTGCAACTTGAGACCATTACTCCTTGTCCTGTCCTCTTCCACCACTGAGAATAGTCTAGAACCATCCTCTCTGGAACCACCTCGCAGGTAGTTGAAAGCAGCTATCAAATCCCCCCTCATTTTTCTCTTCCGCAGACTAAACAATCCCAGTTCCCTCAGCCTCTCCTCATAAATCATGTGTTCCAGACCCCTAATCATTTTTGTTGCCCTTCGCTGGATTCTCTCCAATTTATCCACATCCTTCTTGCAGTGTGGGGCCCAAAACTGGACACAGTACTCCAGATGAGGCCTCACCAATGTCGAATAGAGGGAGACGATCACGTCCCTCGATCTGCTCGCTATGCCCCGACTTATACATCCCAAAATGCCATTGGCCTTCTTGGCAACAAGGGCACACTGCTGACTCATATCCAGCTTCTCGTCCACGGTCACCCCTAGGTCCTTTTCCGCAGAGCTGCTGCGTAGCCATTCGGTCCCTAGTCTGTAGCTGTGCATTGGGTTCTTCCGTCCTAAGTGCAGGACCCTGCACTTACCCTTATTGAACCTCATCAGATTTCTTTTGGCCCATTCCTCCAATTTGTCTAGATCCCTCTCTATCCTATCCCTGCCTTCCAGCGTATCTATCACTCCTCCCAGTTTAGTATCATCCGCAAATTTGCTGAGAGTGCGATCCACACCATCCTCCAGATCATTTATGAAGATAGTGAACAAAACCGGCCCCAGGACCAACCCCTGGGGCACTCCACTTGACACCGGCTGCCAACTAGACATGGAGCCATTGATCACTACCCGTTGAGACCGACAATCTAGCCAACTATCTACCCACCTTATAGTGCATTCATCCAGCCCATACTTCTTTAACTTGCTGACAAGAATACTGTGAGAGACCGTGTCAAAAGCTTTGCTAAAGTCAAGAAACAATACATCCACTGCTTTCCCTTCATCCACAGAACCAGTAATCTCATCATTGAAGGCGATCAGATTAGTCAGGCATGACCTTCCCTTGGTGAATCCATGCTGACTGTTCCTAATCACTTTCCTTTCATGAAAGTGCTTCAGGATTGATTCTTTGAGGACCTGCTCCATGATTTTTCCAGGGACTGAGGTGAGGCTGACTGGCCTGTAGTTCCCAGGATCCTCCTTCTTCCCTTTTTTAAAGATGGGCACTACATTAGCCTTTTTCCAGTCATCCGGGACTTCCCCCGTTCGCCACGAGTTTTCAAAGATGATGGCCAATGGCTCTGCAATCACAGCCGCCAATTCCTTTAACACCCTCGGATGCAACTCGTCCGGCCCCATGGACTTGTGCACGTCCAGCTTTTCTAAATAGTCCCTAACCACCTCTTTCTCCACAGAGGGCTGGCCATCTATTCCCCATGTTGTGATGCCCAGCGCAGCAGTCTGGGAGCTGACCTTGTTCGTGAAGACAGAGGCAAAAAAAGCATTGAGTACATTAGCTTTTTCCACATCCTCTGTCACTAGGTTGCCTCCCTCATTCATTAAGGGGCCCACACTTTCCTTGGCTTTCTTCTTGTTGCCAACATACCTGAAGAAACCCTTCTTGTTACTCTTGACATCTCTCGCAAGCTGCAGCTCCAGGTGCGATTTGGCCCTCCTGATTTCATTCCTACATGCCCGAGCAATATTTTTATACTCTTCCCTGGTCATATGTCCAACCTTCCTCTTCTTGTAAGCTTCTTTTTTATGTTTAAGATCCGCTAGGATTTCTCCGTTAAGCCAAGCTGGTCGCCTGCCATATTTACTATTCTTTTGATACATCGGGATGGTTTGTCCTCAACAGGGATTCCTTGAAATACAGCCAGCTCTTCTGGACTCCTTTCCCCTTCATGTTAGTCCCCCAGGGGATCCTACCCATCCGTTCCCTGAGGGAGTCGAAGTCTAAGTCCACGGTCCATATCCTGCTGCTTACCTTTCTTCCCTGTGTCAGGATCCTGAACTCAACCAACTCATGGTCACTGCCTCCCAGATTCCCATCCACTTTTGCTTCCCCTACTAATTCTTCCCGGTTTGTGAGCAGCAGGTCAAGAAAAGCTCCCCCCCTAGTTGGCTCCTCTAGCACTTGCACCAGGAAATTGTCCCCTACGCTTTCCAAAAACTTCCTGGATTGTCTATGCACCACTATATTGCTCTCCCAGGAAAATCAGGAAAATTAAAGTCACCCATGAGAACCAGGGTATGCGATCTAGTAGCTTCTGCGAGCTGCCGGATAATAAAATAAATTTCAGCTTCCAACAGTTAACAGACAATGGTAACTGGGATACTGAGCTATTTCCCTAAATTTAGAATGTGAAAAACCATTCCTCTTGAAAAGTCATTCCTCTCATTTGCTGGTCTGAGTTTTAAGTGATCATCCCCTGAATTCTAAAGCATATACAGTATTCTTATTTGGTGTGCATTGCGTTTTCCTTCACAATAACACCATAAAAAACTCAACGTTTATCCACAGTATCAAATCACAGTATCTGGGACACTATTTCTGCAGAGCCAGTCAACCTGAAAGTTTACTTCTCCGTGAATGTGAGCCACAATGCTGGGCAAATGTACCTTGCAAAGGATGTGGAGCTTCTCCCTGAAGTAGAGAGCTCTCAGTGATAACCTAAAAGTATATGTAGCTTCAGTTCCCTTGTCATATTCTGTCTGAATTGGTGTAACAGAGATGACAGATTCATAGCTTTTAAGACTAGAAGGAACCATTATAATCATCTAGCCTGACCTCCAGTATAATCACAGGCCATTCTCAACTGTTGCACATCCTACTTGCGGTGCTGACAGCTAGCCAGCTCAGATCACAACCTCAAGGAAGGGTTAAGTGTACCAATTCATTTGTGCCAGGTAATTACATTTGCTTTAAATGCATGAAAGCTAGTGACATAAGGTTATTGTCTTCACCTGTTTCCTGTGATTACTATCTTTCTACTTTATTGACCCTAGATCAAAGGATGTTTAAAGTTTAGATATGAATTTATTTGATGTATAAACTGCATATTAGCTAATGAAGTATTGTTCCTGGCTGTCACATTGTTCATGAAAACTAATTGTCTTGATGCCTGTAACTAAATGTATTATGTATATCTCTAATTAGATGGCCCATCAGGACTGAAGCCTTAGAACTTCAGATGAGAAGGTTAACTTCAAAGCGTGGGTTATTGTGTAGGACTATGGGAGATCCATAAACTGCATCAACAACCAAGAGCCCATGGTGTGCTAGGAATGCATTTATATTATTAAATTTCATCCCACTTCTATTTTTCCAGTCCACGAGGTCATCCAGTTCTTCCTGGTTATACTCCAATTCTTCTTTGTATTGATGATGCCTCTTTAAGCCATTAGCATATTTTATTAGCACACACCTTTTTTTTGCCAAGATTGTTAATGAAAATATTAAATAATATCAGTCTCAAGGCTGATCATTGAGGAAGTCCATTAGTAACCTCCCTCCAACCCAACAGTTCTCCTTTCAGCACAACCCATGGTCTTCACATTATTCAGTTCCTTATCCACTTTATAATTCCTGTACTAATCCCCATCTTCTCCCGTTTACCTAATAATTTCCTACATAGTACTATATCAAATGCTTTACTAAAGTTCAGATAGAATAGATCTACTCCATGTCCTTTGGATATAAAAAAAACCCTCGAAGACAGACAGACAGGTTAGTTTTGCACATTCTGTTTTTGGGAAACCCATGTTGCATTTTATCCCATTTTCCAATTACCTCCATGCCCTTAATTATTCTTTCCTTCAGAATTGTTCTAAAGTTTTGCATACTATTGAGGTCATACTTATGGGTCTGTAGTTGCCTGGATCCTTTCCCTTCACCTTTATTAAATATAAGTATTATGTTTGCTATTCCCCAATCATACAGTACCATCCACAATTTGATAAATATATTAAAAATCCTTTCTACCATATTTGCAATTTCATGTACCAGTTCTTTCAATATTTTGGGATGGAGATTATCTGGTACCCCCAATTTGAGCACATTAAACTCTGAATTTTATTTCCACTCCATTTCCATTTTTATGTACTCATTCTCATACGCTCTCCTATTTTTACCCCCCATGTTCGACATTAGCATCCTTACTGAAAACTGAGGGAAATCTTTATTTACTTTCTCAACCATACTCAGATTATCCTAAATCTCTACCCCATCCTTGCTGCTTAGTATCCTCACTTCTTTTCTTCATTTTTTTTTTTTTTTTAATATCCTTTGTAACATGCAACTCAGCTTGACTTTTGGCAATTCTCACTTTATCCCAACAATTTCTGGTCTCCAAGATATAGCTTTCTTTGCAGATAAATACCTTCTTCTATTTTTTGTAGGCCCTCTGCTTACTCCTAATATCCTTTTTGAAGTAGTTATTCTTCTAGTTTGAAGGAGCCCTTCCCTAAATGTTTTTCCCCCACTTCCTTGGGATGCAAAATATGGATAGTCCTTGCAGCGCTAACTTAAAAGAAATTCCAAGCCTCCTCTACATTTAAGTCAATCCAACTGATCTCACTGCCCAGTTCCCTAAAATTTTCAAAGTCTGCTCTTTTGAAAACCTTGGTTACTGACCTGTTTTTGATTATCCTTCCATTAAATTTAATTTGAATCAACAAAACATCTAGAAGATAATAACGTGGTAAGTAATAGTCAGCATCGGTTTGTCAAAAACAAATCATGGCAAACCAACTTTACAGCTTTCTTTAACAGAGTAAAAAGCCTTGTGGATGGGAGGAAGCGGTGGACGTGGTATATCTTGACTTTAATAAAGCTTTTAATACTGTCTCGCATGACCTTCTCATAAACAAACTAGGGAAATACAACCTAGATGGAGCTACTTCAAGGTGGGTGCATAACTGGCTGGAAAACCGTTCCCAGAGAGTAGTTATCAGTGCTTCACAATCATACTGGAAGTGTATAACGAATGGGGTCCCACAAGGATCAGTTGTGGGTCTGGTTCTGTTCAATATCTTCATCAATGATTTAGATAATGGCATAGAGAGTACAGTTATAAAGTTTGCAGATGATACCAAGCAGGGAGGGATTGCAAGTGCTTTGGAGGATAGGATTAAAATTCGTAATGCTCTGGACAAGCTGGAGAAATGGTCTAAAGTAAATAGGATGAAATTCAATAAGGACAAATGCAAAAGTTCTCCACTTTGGAAGGAAAAATCAGTTGCACGTACACAAAATGGGAAATGACTGCCAAGGCAGGAGTACTGCGGAAAGGGATCTGGGGCTCATAGCAGACCACAACTAAATATGAGTTAACAGAATAACGCTGCTGAAAAAAAACCAAACATCCTTCTGGGATGTATTAGCAGGAGTGTTGTAAGAAAGACACGAGAAGTAATTCTTCCGCTCTACTCCACACTGATTAGGCCTCAACTGCACTATTGTGTCCTATTCTGGGAGCCACATTTCAGGAAGGATGTGGACAAATTGGAGAGAGTCCAGAGAAGAGCAACAAAAATGATTAAAGGTCTAGAAAACATGACCTATGATGGAAGATTGAAACAAATTGGGTTTGTTTAATCTGGAGAAGAGAAGACTGAGATGGACATGACAACAGTTTTCAAATACATAAAAGGTTGTTACAAGGAGGAGGGAGAAAAATTATTGTTCTTAACCTCTGAGGATAGGACAAGAAGCAATGGGCTTAAATTGCAGCAAGGGCGGTTTAGGTTGGACTTTAGGAAAAACTTCCTAACTGTCGGAGTGGTTAAGCACTGGAATAAGTTGCCTAGGGAGGTTGTGGAATCTCCATCATTAGGGATTTTTAAGAGCAGGTTGGACAAACACCTGTCAGGGATGGTCTAGATAATACTTAGTCCTGCCTTCAGTGCAGGGGACTGGACTAGATGACCTTTCAAGGTCCCTTCCAGTTCTATGATTCTACGATAAACCGAGGCACCAAAAATCATTAGTTTTTGCAAATTGATTGCTTAATTATTTGTTCCATTATCTTTCCAGATACAGAAGTTAAGCTGACTGGTCTGTAATTCCCCGGGTTGTCTTTATTTCCCTTTTTATAGATGGGCACTGTATTTGCCCTTTTCCAGTCTTCTGGAATGTCTCCCATCTTCCATGACTTTTCAAAGATAATTGCTAATGGCTCAGATATCTCCTCAGTCAGCTCCTTAAGTATTCTAGGATGCATTTCATCAGGCCCTGGTGATTTGAAGACATCTAACTTTTCCACGGAATGCATCCGATGAAGTGAGCTGTAGCTCACGAAAGCTTATGCTCAAATAAATTTGTTAATCTCTAAGGTGCCACAAGTACTCCTTTTCTTTTAACTTTTCTAAGTAATTTTTGACTTGTTCTTTCCCTATTTTAGACTCTGCTCCTACCTCATTTTCACTGGCATTCACTATGTTAGACATCCAATCGCCACCAACCTTCTTGGTGAAAACCGAAACAAAGAAGTCATTAAGCACCTCTGCCATAACTGCTTAACTTGAGCCATTTTAAAGTTGCCTGGGTTTCAACAGGGCAAGGACTCAGCATCTCTGAAAATCAGGCCCCTTTAAGATTTCTCAAGTAAGACACCCCAAAATTGAGGCACCCAAAATCACTAGCCGCTTTTGAAAATCTTCACTCCTCCCCTCCCTCTCTCCTGATACTACTTAGTCATGTTTCCCAGAGACAGTTATCCCTAGAGCACCTCCAGATATTGTTCCAGTGCAGTGTTATTTGCCTTTGGAATACACTAGGTTTTATCAATTGCCAGTAATTCTAAAACTGCTTCTGAAGACTCATATCACAAGAAAGTCTGTGCTATCCCAACATTTACCATGCAATAATATCTAAGCATAGATATTATGTTAGAATTATTTATTTATTATTCAGATACTACTTTGTGCTAGCAGTTGGTAAATGTGGACTTTAAGGACCTCCATGGTAATTCAAGGTGGAGAAACGTACCACTGTAATTTATTAACTAAATTGTGACACTACTACAAATGCAGCTGTTATCACTTTGAAATGAGCCATGTCAACCACAAAAATTAGCAGCTGTATTTACATAGAACATTAATTAGCAAACTGTGATGAAATATATTTAGCAATGCATATTAAGAATTTAAAGTGTGAAATACTACAAATGCAAGCTACTTAACTAATTTGCTAAAGCTAAATTAGTACTGTTGAGATCACACTAATTTTTTAAGCCATAGTCTTGCTATCAGAAATTTTAATTATAAACAGATGTATATTCTTTCTTTTCCTGTTTTAGAAATATGTCTAAACATTCACCATGCACTACAATGAATGCTCTTTTATGTCTTTGAATCTTATTTTAAAATAATGGCTCAAGATGCTCTAAATAATGACCCAAATAAAAAACTACATAAGATATAGTCATACTTAAGGAAGCTGGAGACCTCTGGCAAATATCTTGCCAGCAATTGTGATAATTTCTTAGATTTATTTTGAAAGTAGCAAGCAGAGTTATGAAAAAAATTCCTCTGGAAAAACAAACTTTCTGTGGCCTGTTTCTGAAACAGTAAGTCTACTAAACTTTAAATTAAATTCAAAAATATTAAACGCTAATTAAAAATACAAGCGGAAATAAAAATGTCAACTAGCAAATGTTAAAACTACAGATTACTCTTTTCAATTAAAATAATAAACAAGCACTCTTACTATTCACCTCATAATTAGTTTTAAATGCTGCACCGGCATTTCTCTCATAATTAGCTTTCAGGGACAATGACATGTTTCATCCATTAAATTATAAACTCTAAATTTTGAGTCATCAGAAAGCTGCGCTACTTATCCTTTGCAAAAATTACAACTGAATCTTAAAATGTCTTTCTTGTGCATTCTCTGATATCCTTTGACTTCAGTTATCAGCACAGTGAGAAATGCATTCATTTATATCACTATTTCACCACTTAATTTCTCTCAGCACTGAAATGGCGAGAAAATAAAGTGTCACATTTGCTTAATGAATTGGAACTCATGCAAGACATTTCAATCTGGCTTTCGTATTAGGGCATGGCTGAATAGAAATGGGTTAACTGTCAATATTTTTACTGTCAACTTACATTTCTCTCTGCCCATGTAATTTTTTTTTTCCCAGCAGTATTCCAATTATTATTAGGAACCATTCCAGATTTACCTTGCCCACTGGGAAACATACAAAGCAGATACACATGGATATCAGAATTATACAAAAGGTCTTGCTTACCAAGTTTAGAGGAGTGTGTGGCAATTTGATATTTATACCAATGATCATAAAATGGAAATGTTTTAAAACTTTCAGTTAAACTTAGTTCAGGAGCAAAGCTGAAATATGAAATACTCAGAACCCAAATCAGCCTTTTGTCTCTGGATAAACAAGATGATGGAGCTCAGCGTTCATAGATCTAACATGTTCATGCTCCAAGACAGCAACAACTACTCAGAACAGTCATATCCTGATAGTCAATCCACAAACTGTAGCCTCTTGGCAGGCATCTGTCTTTCATCTGCTGTCCTAACCAGAGGAACCACCTCAGAATTTTGGCAGACTTGGGCTAATAAAATTCATGGAGGAAAAAATGGTCACAGACCTGAAGGTGTGAAAATACTTAGGATCCCAGTGGTCCTAGATTCTAGTTGTGCCAGAGATTAGAAGAAAAAGCACCACACAGACAACTGTCATTTTGGACAAAATGATCTTTTGTGCCATGGCTCCCTATCTGTTTCAGACACCTGGGTTTGAAACTTGATCAGGACATGCAAAACAATGAAACACAGACAAGGGGATAGATATCTAAGTGGAAGACCACAACTTAATGATCTTTTAAATTTAACGGGGGTGAAGGACTAACACCCCACTTCCCCCCCATCTCCCTGCCAAAAATCAGGCATTTATTTTTATTTTGGTTCAGTCTAGCGTTAGATGGCCTCCATACCAAATAGTCTGACCCTCTTCAGACTAATCCCTAATATTCTGCCCACCTCTGAATCCTCTCACCCTTCCCTTATGACAGAGAATGAGAAATATGAAATGTACTTCATTTTGCAAAAATGTAGGGACTCTCCTTCCTCCTCCAGGCTACTAGGGTCAACCAGTTATCCTTCTGAGTTTCATGTCTACCTATGGGAGCTGGCCCCTTTGACACCAGTCACACAGGGTGTCAGTAAACAGCTTGGTCACAACCTCCACCTCAGTAGCTAATTTCTGCCTCCCATCAATCCCATCTCTAAGGTCTCCCAACCACGTATCAGTTCCCATGTCTGACAAATGAGCCCATCTTTCATGTAAATCTCAGGATCATCATCCCAGATTTGCCAGTATGCGATCACCAGACTGCCAGTGTCTAAGATGACTCTGGTGACATTTTAGTTCACAACCTTCCAGGCCTGATCCACACAATCAAGACCTTATAATCATTTGAGACCAAAGCACATTTGGTACCCAGGCATAACTGTAATCCAATATACATTCCTGCTAAATTCTGACTCTCAAATTCACTCCAGCACAAATTCTAAGATTGCTCTCCCCTAAAAGAACAACATACAGGTATCAGAGTAGTAGCCGTGTTAATCTGCATCCCCAAAAAGAAAAAGAGTACTTGTGGCACCTTAGAGACTAACAAATTTATTTGAGCATAAGCTTCCGCACGAAAGCTTATGCTCAAATAAATTTGTTAGTCTCTAAGGTGCCACAAGTACTCCTTTTCTTTTTACATACAGGTATGTGATTCACCCATCAGGTGGCACAGAACCAGCCTAAACTGGTCCCACAAGATGCTCTCCTCCCAAACCCCTGAGGATGGACAACTTCAGACCTGAAGCAGAGTGGCGACCTACTTGCTGTTCTCCTACCCTTTTGAGGGATTGGTAGACTCTAATGCCTATAAACCCAGATATCCACATTGTTTTTGAGATTTCCGGAAAACTGTAAGCACAAAAGATTTAACTCATATTCTCCCCCTGCCCTGCTCGTCCACATTATAGGGTTGGCATAAGGCATTCCTATAGCCAGAGCCCCGAAGCTTGAACCCCTCTGAGAATCAAATGTCTCCAAAGCTGCAATGTAACCACACCAACACACCTGAATTGATTTAGTTGGTGTTGGCCCTGCTTTGAGCAGGGGATTGCACTAAATGACTTCCTGAGGTCTCTTCCAACCCTAATATTCTATGATTCTATGATACTGTGTAACACCACTTGCTGGACTGCACCCCAGGCAGGCTGAAATGTTCCTCAATACTGCAGGAAATGGATACCTGCTCAGGTAACTACCATCCCAAAGTATAATAAAAAGCCTGGCTCTTGAAAGTACTGATAATAAATACTGTCATTCCAGCAACAACAACAACAAAGAAGGAAATATTCTTTTTTTAGGTTGTGAATCATTAGGACAGTAGGAAAACAATGATCATCCTGAAAAATGAAATTTCAAACTATAATCTACTTGGATTTAGAAAGTGGACTAATCACTCACCTCACATTCAGCTCAGGCCTTTCTGGAACAATGGGTATGTAAGCTAGTTAGCCAAAACATATACCTAATTCACATGACTTGGGGGACAAAGCACGACAAGGATGTACTCAGTTTACAAGCAAAAAAGAATGTTTTCCCCCTTTTTGATGACAGCCCTGAAAACAGCCTAGGTTCTGGGAGTTGAGCTGGGTTCTTTCCATCATCCCCAGTTGAGAAGTTCTGCAGGCCAAATTATGCTCTTAGTGACAGCTATGTAACCTATTGGGATTGCACCGGCATCACTGACTGGAACTTAGTAACAGTGTTGTTGATGATGCATAAAATGGAATAAAATGCACTCCATTCCTTGTTAGAGATATTCCAAATGTTTTATTTAAATGTAATAGAATTCAATTAAAACTGGCATGACTGAAAAGTAAATGCTTATTTATTAAATTTGCTAAGAGGGTTAGACTTCAGATATTGCCTTGTGGAGGCAAATAATACCTTCTTTACCCCACGGTTGCCAGAGCATAGAATTTCAAAACATTTCTATGCCACAATCAGTCCAATTCAGAGAGCAATTCCTGCCACCATTGCTCTAACCTCCACCATATGCATTCAATCTGAAAATTAAAATCACCTGAACACTACTATGAGCAGGGGATATTAGGGAGCCACTGATTCAGTGTCAAAGCAGCTATGAGATCATAAGTACACCCAGAAGAGCTACAATTCCCACATGCAGACTGAAAATGCCCAAGAAAATAAGTCTAGATGATTACACTGAGGGCCTGGACAAAAGCTCTGGCTAGAAAAGGAACAGTTTAGCAAGGCAGTATGTACACCACAAGTATTGAAAATTCCAGAGGATTGAAACACAAGATGAAAATTCAGAGGAACCCATTTTGGAGAACCTTCTCCACCTGAACATAAACAAATCGCATAGCTACTTATCGTCTGTTCATGTTGATGCCAATGCTCATCTCCAATGTTTTTTCTGCAACTGTGAACTCTCAATACAAGATATAAGATTAGTTCTTTACATTACATTTTTCCCAGCCTCTTGGTAACCTGGGAATATTTGGCAACAAGTCTTCTTAATGAATCAGTTGCAAAATTCATAGCTTGCATCTTTTATTGATTAGGGGTCAAAGGCATCGCATTCCTTCTCTTCTTTTTTCAAGGAAATTATGGTGTAAGTGGCTCAGATATGGTCGCTCTAAAGTGAATTATAAGAGCCTTGAGAGCTATATATTAACTTAATAAAGGAATATGAACTAATATTCCCTAAGACATTTTTGCTTGATTCTGCAGAAAATAAAATTATCAACTTGTGCTCTTCAGTATAAATCAAGATTCTGAAGTTCTATCTATTCAGGCAAATATAGATTTTAGCCCTGCCAATGCATTATTCTTCTAAGGATATTGGTAAATTTGGGCAGCATTTTGCTACTAAAGCAATGTCATTGCTGACTTACTCCTCAGAGTGTCAGGAACACATTGGTGGTATGTCAGCCCCAAACATCTTTCCTAGTAGCTTCATATAGATGTTGAATAGAATTTGTGACAGATGGACGCTTGTGTGACTATGCACAATCCCTCATGAAGGGTAAGCCAAAACACTGCTGTCTGGGATCTCTCACAAAGGAAGAAAAAACCCAAACAACAGAAGGATCACTGTATCAGTCTCTACCGATGGGTTGGTAATCTTTTATAAATCAAAAGGTATAAAAAAAATAAAATAATAAATAATTAATAAAATCAACATCAACATCTTATCCTGCTCCACTACCTGGAGGAAATCACTATTAATAGTAACTGACTTAGTCCATACCCCGGTCTGAAACCAGATGAAGGAGGACTCTAGAAATATATAGCCTCCAAGTTTTGATAGAACAACCTTACCACACCTTTCCTGACAAACTCCCCTAAAACGGGTAAGTTTAAAACAAATCAGTAACCTGAAAGACTGTTAACATCCTGTTTTATTGTCCTGCACTGTATATAGGTTTTACATCACACTCATCATTATAGTATCTGAGCACCTTCCAACAGTGCATTAAGCAACATAACTAACATTGGTCATGTCTTTGTTTTCTCATTCTTTTCCCAAGGGTAGGTATGTGTGCACTAGAATGTTTTGGGGTTTTTTGGTTATAAAATAATACTAATACATACTTTTCCATATGTTTATATTCGAAAACGCAAGGTTGAAGAAATGTGCCTTGAACTTGGAATGGAAGGTGTTTTTTTCCCCTGAGTATCAAGCCCAACTACCACCCATTGAGGGCAGTTGGCATTTTGTGAGTGGTAGGGATTGTTAAATTTCTCTAAGAGCAGTCCAAATGTCTCTGTTAACCTTAACTAACTGTAGAACATATTGTTCCATCTCCAAGCTCTTAAAGAGTGTGTGCACCCGACTTGCACATCAGTTGTGTAAACGCACCCAAATATGCATGTACAAAAATATCTTAAATTTGGGGTGCATGCAAGAGCACATATGAACTTTTGAACATTAAGGCCTAATTATTGTATTTACACCACCAAAAGACTTCAGTTATTTGCGGTAGAGCTAGTGGGGAAACTAGAATAAGGGTGGATTAACTTCAACAGGGGCAGAATTAGGCCAACAATGAGCATTTATGAAAATCCTACCACAGTAGTCCAGCACTACTTTAGTGATTACAACATAAAAATATGCATCTTGTAGCTCCACTACTTTATGTTGCTTTTACAATGATAAGGCAAACGGAACCTATTTAAGCAGACAGAACCAGAATAAATAAAATGTCAGGAAAATAGGACCATGTCTTTTATTTAGGCAACTAGCTTCACACTGCACTTCAACAGTAGACCTCCATCAAATGGACCAAGCAATCTAATGAAGTCTACTAATAAGCAAGAGGTAAACAGGCTGGCCATGACTCTGACCATTACACGCCCCACCAGGCACTGTTAAAAAGGTATCGTCCTTGTGGGATTTCTCTAGATGCAATTTTCACTCCAGAACTAGAGGTTCTGATCCATGACTGACCTCCATGAACACCCTCCTGGTCATAAGTCTTATCTACAATGTGGGTTGGGATCCCATATATAACATATCTATACATAGGTATATGAAAAATATTGTATCCTACTCATTATGGAATAATTTGAATACCTGATAACAAAAGTATTCCGTTTATATTTTTTATACATAAAGCTCACATTATTACTAATAATTTTGCAAAACCACATGTACTAAATCAACAGATATTTTCCACAGCATGTTATTCCTTTTCTTTCCCTTTGTTTCCTTCAACTATCTTGATTAATTGCTATTGTTTTTTCCATTCTGTATCACTACTTGTTTGTTCCTTTCTCTTTTCCATTATTTAACCGCCTTCACTGTCTCGTCTTTCTTGAGAATGCAGAGAATTTGTGTTTTAAACAATTTTAGGGGCACCTCATGTTTAATACTGTATATGTGCTCACGTGCTCTCCTGCTGCCTCTGCCTTTTAAATGCTAACCCAGTGTGCTCCTCCTGTGCAATGATCGATGATGTCGGGGCTGTTCATATTGCTGATGAAGGAAAAAGTTATGACTGAACATACTGAAGCTGGAACTAAATATGTGTTTGTTGTGGGGATAATGCCAACAGCTGAAACATAGGTCAGAAACAAATAAAATCCAGTTGCCCTAGTGCAAAATATACATTAGATATTTTAGAAAGTAGACATTTAACAAACAAAATCTTGGTCAGATAAGATAATTGGAAACTATTTCATCACTTGCTGAAAATGATTATTAAATAAGTTTTACTTTAATGAAACTATCTGGAATACTGTAAAATAACTTACAGATATCAAAATTACAGAGCAAAATGTTTAAGAGTGCCAAAGGGATTTAGGAGCTTATCTCCCTTTGACTTTCAGCAAGACTTAGGACTGGTGTACATGACACAGTTAGGTCAATGCAAGGCAGCTAACGTCAACCTAATTTTACACATGTTTACGTCTCAACTGGTCTCCCACCTTTCTAAGCACCCCCCTACGCCAACACAAAAGTAACCACCAACTCCCCAAGTGGCACAGAGAAACAGTCAATGTACTTAGGTTAACACAGTGCAAGTGTAGATACTGAATCAGTTATCCTTAAAGATAGGATTTAGTCAACGAGATCATAGAAGTCACAGAATCTGTGACTTTACCGTGACTTCTTCGGCTTCAGCTGTCAGCAGCTGTGGCCGAGACCGTCTCCTGCCCAATCCCCTTGTGACTGTGGCGTTCCAGCTGTCAGTCTCCCCCACACACACACCCCACTCAGCCCTCCCTCCAATTATTTTTACTCACAGACAGGTCACGGGCTCCCATGAGTTTTTGTTTATTGTCCGTGACCTGTCCACGGCTTTTATTAAAAAAAACCATGACGGAATCTTAATCTTAGTTATGTTGACCTTACCTGTCCTCCAGCAGTTGTCCCATAATGCCCTATACTGATCGCTGTCGTGAACTCCACTGCCCAGTGGTCACGGAGACTGGAAGCCACCATGGCCCTTTAAAGCCCCACAAATTTTTAAAATCTCTTTTCCTGATTACCCAGCTTGACGAGCACACCAAGTTGCTCTCCATTGTTGAGTGCACCTGCCCATGCTGACCATGCCCATGACACGCTCCAGAGGCACACCTGCCCGGAATGGACATCAGATACTGGATCTCCTGGGCTGGTGGTGAGAAGAAGCTGTGCAGGCACAGCTCCGAACCAGCCATAAAAACATCGACATATGAGCTGATTGCTCAGGGGAAATGGTATTACAGGGACCAGCAGCAGAACCACATGAAAGCGAACAAGCAGCGGCAGGCATACCAGAAGGACAGAGAAGCCCACAAGTGATCCTGTGCAAAGCAGCAGACCTGTTGTTTTTACGAAGAGCTGCATGCCATCCTCAGCAGAGACCCCACCACCACCCCCAAGAGCACCCTGGATATCACCGAGGAGCCCAAGTAACAAGCGTCTACAATGAACAGCAAGGATGGTGGATGAGGAAGGAGGAGGAGAAGTACAGGGGACAGGTGACAGAGGGATCCAGCTACGCAGAGAGTCGGGACCTGTCTTTGACTCCACCACAGTCCAGTTAGTTGAGCACGGATGCACGGGAAGCATAAATGTAGATAAATATAGATAAATTTTCAATTACAGAGATGCCCTCTCCTACAAAGTAGCAGGACACAATCTTTTGACTTCTCATTCATTTACTTGTATTAGAAGAGGCAGTGGTGCAAGCATAAGAGGTATAGTATCTATCTGCTTTTCTTTGCCCTTTAAAGTTGGCACATGAATATCTTGACTTTAGTGAGGCTTTTGATACTGTCTCACATGACCTTCTCATAATCAAACTAGGGAAATACAACCTAGATGGAGCTACTGCAAGGTGGGTGCATAACTGGTTGTGAAATCATTCTCAGAGAGTAATCATCAGTGGTTCACAGTCATGCTGGAAGGGCATAATGAGTGGGGTCCCGCAGGGATTGGTTCTGGGTCCTGTTCTGTTCAGCATCTTCATCAGTGATTTAGATAATAGCATAGAGAGTACACTTATAAAGTTGGCGGATGATACCAAGCTGGGAGAGGGTGCAAGTGGTTTGGAGGATAGGATTAAAATTCAAAATAATCTGGAGAAATGGTCTAAAGTAAACAGGAGGAAATTCAATAAGGACAAATGCAAAGAACTCCACTTAGGAAGGATTAATCATTTGCACACATACAAAATGGGAAATCATTGCCTAGAAAGGAGTACTGCGGAAAGGGATCCGGTGGTCATAGTGGATCACAAGCTAAATATGAGTCATTGTTACAAAAAAAGCAAACATCATTCTGGGATGCATGAGCAAGAGTATTGTAAGCAAGACATGAGAAGTTTCAGAGTAGCAGCCATGTTAGTCTGTATCCGCAAAAAGAAAAGGAGTACTTGTGGCACCTTAGAGACTAACAAATGTATTAGAGCATAAGTTTTCGTGAGCTACAGCTCACTTCATCGGATGCATGCAGTGTGGGGGGGGGAGACAACAAAAAATCTTTTGTAGTGATAATCAAGGTGGGCCAGTTTGCAAATTAGGCTTGAATAAAGACTTGGGGGGGGGGGGTCACTTGTCAACTTTGGGATGCCTTCTCTGAATACCCTGGAAAGATAGCGACAAAAAAGTCTGTACAGAGCTGAGTTCAATAAAAAAAATCACAGTCAGAAAGGACAGTATGATATACTGTCAGGGTTCCTTCTCCACTCTGAACTCTAGGGGACAGATGTGGGGACCTGCATGAAAGACCACCCCTAAACTTATTCTTACCAGCTTAGGTTAAAAACTTCCCAGGGTACAAACTTTGCCTTGTCCTTGAACAGTATGCTGCTATCACCAAGCATGTTAAACAAAGAACAGGGAAAGAGACCACTTGGAGACGTCTTCCCCCAAAATATCCCCTCAAGCCCTACACAGCCCCTTTCCTGGGGAGGCTTGAGAATAATATCCTAACCAATTGGTTCCAAAATCAAAAGACCCAAACCCCTGGATCTTGGAACAATGGAAAAATCAGTCAGGTTCTTAAAAGAAGGATTTTTTCTTTTTTCTTTTCTTTTCTTTTTTTTTTTTTAAAAGAAAGGTAAAAATCATCTCTGTAAAATCAGGATGGAAAATACTTTACAGGGTATTCAGATTCAAACCACAGAAGAGTCCCCTCTGGTCAAAACCTTAAAGTTACAGAAAACAGGAATAAACCTCCCTCTTAACACAGGGAAAATTCACATAAAACAAAAGATAGACTAATCCGCCTTGCCTGGCTTACCTATACTGGTTGCAATATTGAAGACTTGGATTAGGATGGGTTGAAGAAGATGGATTTCTGTCTGGGCTCTCTCAGTCACAAGAGAGAACAACCCCATAAACAAAGAGCACAAACAAAAACCTTTCCCCATTCCAAGATTTGAAAGTATCTTGTCCCTTTATTGGTCCTTGGGTCAGGTACCAGCCAGGTTAGCTGAGCTTCTTAACCCTTTACAGGTTACAGGATGTTGCCTCTGGCCAGGAGGGATTTTATAGCACTGTATACAGAAAAGAGGTTACCCTTCCCTTTATATTTATGACATATACAAAGGCTATAAATGAAAAGGGAGAAATGTAAAAAATTAACTAACCAAAAAATATATTTTGCAGGCTCATTGCACTAATGAGGCCAACTGAAAGGCCAGAATGAACAGGAAGGCCTAACAGAAGTCAAGTGCAAGCTACAACCATGCAGCTAGGTAAAAATTCACAGAAAGAGCCAATAGGCTAATGAGAAAACTGATGGCCATACATTTATGGCCTGATCTTCCTTCCACGGAAACCAATGGAAGGTTTGCCTTTGAATTCTACGTGATCAGGAGTCAAAGAGGGAGAGCAGATTAACTACATGAAGACTAAAAACAGCAGCAATTTTGAATAGGAACTTGCGATAGGTAGGAAAGCATTAACATAACAGATGTTGAAATCATATAGTGTTGCTTTCCAGAATCAAGAGAGAGTGGTCCGAGTCCTATATTTTAAGATATATGGGGTGAAATCCTATCATTACGGAGATTGATGGGCAAATCTCACAATATATAGAAAAACAGACCAGGGAGACATGAAATGAAATCGTACATTTTGGATCAACAGCTAACCCGCAGTTTATGACACTGAGGCCAAAGTAAAGATCAAGGTTATGGTAATGACAGAGGATTTAATGGCATATGCTTTTGAGGCTGTCAAGACTAAATTATCACCTCACCAGAATATTACACTTAACCTGAGGAGTTAGATGGAAGATTGAGGACTCAGAGTTAGTAGTTAACTTTCAGTGATGGATAAACAACCCACTGTGAAGATTCCTGATGTAACAGTGTCATAAAAATAAAGGGAAGGGTAACCACCGGTCTGTATATAGTACTATAAAATCCCTCCTGGCCAGAGGCACAAAAACCTCTTACCTGTAAAGGGTTAAGAAGCTCAAGTCACCTGGCAGGCACCTGACCAAAAAGACCAAAAAGGGGACAAGACACTTTCAAATCTGGGGGCAGAGGGGAGGGGGGAGGCGGGAGGCTTTGTCTGTTCCGTGTGGCTTTTGCCAGAAACAGAACAAGAAAGCAAGCACTCCAACTCCTTAGTAAGTATTTAGCAAGGAAATGTGTTAGATTATCTTTTGTTTTGGCTTGTGATTTTCTCTGTGCTGAGAGGAAGGTATATTCCTGGTTTTTCTTTTTGTAACTTTAAGGTTTTGCCTAGAGGGAAATTCTCTGTGTTTTGAGTCTAATTGCCCTGTGAGATTATCTCCCATTCAAATTTCACAGAGATGCTTCTTTTACCTTTTTCCTTTCTAATAAAGTTCTGGGTATTTTTAGAATCTGACTGGGTTTTTTTAGTGTCCTAAAAAAACCAAGGCTGGTCTGTGCTCATCTTGTTTATTCTCAAGCCTCCCCAGGAAAGGGGGGGTGTAGGGCTTGGGGAGATATTTGGGGGGGAATAGGACTCCAAGTTGTCCTTTCCCTGATTCTTTGTTAAATTATGTGGTGGCAGCATTTACCTAATCCAAGGTACAAGGGAGAATTTGTGCCTTGGGGAAGTTTTAACCTAAGATGGTAGAAATAAGCTTAAGGGATCTTTCATGCGGGTCCCCACATCTGTACCCTAAAGTTCAGAGTGGGGAGGGAACCTTAACAAACAGAGATGGATATTACTATACCATGGGAATCTACTAATAACCCATTAAATCTGCCAACCATAATCAGTAGCAGAGCTAACGATGAACTGCATTATCCAGGAAGTTAGTCCAGCAAACTAGTGACAGTCACCAGACACTTAGAAGCAGCATTTCCTTGAGTTGGTAAACAAACGTTTGGCTTAATTGGCTTCAGCTTTATGTTTATTTGGTCTAGACCATTTATTCGGTCTAGACCATTTATTCAGAGAAACCAACCGGTAATAGAGACAAAACAAGGAAGATAGCCTCTTTCTTCTAAGTAATGAATGAAAATAAAAAAACGAGTGAAGTTTTCTTGTTCTTGAAAACCTGGTGCTCTCATTGGCTATGCTGCCTCCTCCATTACAGTTGAAAAGTTGCCAAATAATAAAAATGGTGTTGCTCCATTACACAAGGAGACATAACTTGGGAATCCTGGACTGTTGATCTAAAGCCCAATAGCTACGTAGGGATCTCATGTACCCAGTTCCAGATGGATTAGAGATGTGACTGTAGATCTATCAACATGAAGATGCACCAATCAGTCCACTCTGTGTAGGGGAAAACACAGGTACTGAACACATGAAGATGTAATAGCAGCTGTAGAGCAGTTCCACTACCACTTCATAGTTGGGAGTGGAAGAACCACCCCTCTACACTAAACCTTGCTAGCGCAGTTTGGCACAGGGGGTAGAATTTCCCATTAACATGAATGTATAGAGAAGTTGTTTGATACCAGAAAAACGCCATAGTCCTGGCTATAAAATTATTTTCTCTATTTGACTGAAATAAATTGCAGTTCTGTACAGGCCATGTGTAAAGAATTCCATGATGTCTAGATGACAGATATATAACACGATCAATTCAAAACTCTGAATCAACAGATTTTTTTAATTTAGATAATTTATGTTTTATGTCAATTGTATGTTTAACATTTCAGATAGTCAAACATTAAAAACAACCAAGGTATGACTTACAAAGTACAGCACAATCCTACACAGGAGGATTCACAATTTCATACTGATAAGAGACAGATAAAATGGATTACAAAATTCCCCTAGAAATTCTAGGTATTCCATTTAAAACTTGATATAGTGGACTGTGACAATCATAATAAACTGGAATTAAATCAAATGCAGGCAATCAGGTGGATAATTCCTTTTCTCACGTGCAGTGAAAGCATTAAAGTTGTGCTTCTTAATAGAAGAACATAATGTTGTATATACAACCTAGTTACATGAACTCTAAGGAGAAACTATGCAGAGCAATAGGCACTAGGGTCATATTTACTGTTGTGAAAAGTAATATCATAAGCACACCTGCTCAATATATTTTTCTGGGGTAAAAACAGTCTGTTTGGAGTCAGTACAAATCACATGTTAACAGCCAGGGCTACAGATGAAAGAGAACAGCTTGCATGCTTCATTAAGTTCAGCTCTTATATTGTAAAATATATAATTAGTTACACAACCTGTAAGTTTAAATAAAGATTTAAATGTTTTAAACAGGAGCTTGAATTCCAAATGCTACCTTACTTTTTTTTTTCTTTTTGCTGTCAATTGCTTCATAATTATGGTTATACTAAGCTCAGATATACCACTGTCAGCTCTGATTGATGCCAATACCCCTTTAATCAGATCTGACAACTTTCAGCTAGTGTCTGTCTCTTGGGGTACAACCAACCAACCTGTTCACTTTAATGTCTTCCCTATGCTCCTTTTTTCTCCCTTTTGCTGCCCCCTCTTCTACAGAATAAATGTATATTGCAATAGCAGTAACATTCAAATATATAAATAAATGTTAATGTACATAATTATGCACTTTGAAGCATGTTCATGATTGTATTTGGGTCAAGAATGACAACTTCCATTTACTGGATAAGCATTTACTATTAACAGTAAAGATTTCAAGTACAAGGGTATTTGCTGGGAAATCTACTGGCATTTGTGCGAAACTTCTAATATGATCATTTGCCTTTTATCTCGGACCATGTTAAAAAGAAGTTGTTTCAGATGTGACAAAGTTCCTCCTCTACCTTGGTGGGTCTTGCGCTTATTGGCGGATTTGCTCGCCTCGAAGATTCACAGCAGCCCTCAGTTTGGCTGTTTTCGTGAACCCACAGTCCAGGTCAACTTCTCCTGTGTCTGACCAGGAGTTGGGAGGTTTGGGGGAAACCTGGGCCCGCCCTCTACTCCGGGTTCCAGCCCAGGACCCTGTGGAATGCAGCTGTCTAGAGTGCCTCCTGGAACAGCTGTGCGACAGCTACAACTCCCTGGGCTACTTCTCATGGCCTCCTCCCAACAACTTCTTTATCCTCACCATAGGACCTTCCTCCTGGTGTCTGATAATGCTTCTACTCCTCAGTCCTCCAACAGTACGCGTTCTCACTCAGCTCCTAGTGCCTCTTGCTCCCAGCTCCTCACACGTGCACCACAAACTGAAGTGAGCTCCTTTTTAAAGCCCTGATTAGCCTGCCTTAATTGATTCTAGCAGCTGCTTGATTGGCTGCAGGTGTTCTCATCAGCCTGTCTGTCCTAATTGTTTCCAGAAGGTTCCTGATTGTTCTGGAACCTTCCCTGTTGGGAAACGGAACGTCTTTTGCTTGCTCCTCAGCTATCTGCTTTCTGTTCTTTCCTAAAGCCCCCGGCCCGGATTTTTCTTACTTTTTGCACCTGCCTTAGTCCCCCCGCAACCGGGCCAGACGCTTTTTTTGGTTTTTTTTCATTTTTTGTGTTTTTTTTCTCGTCTACGTACTTCGGCCCTTAGCTTGCCAGCACCCGCCCCCCCCACGCCTGCTTTTGGGCGCAGCTACTTGCCTCAGCTGAGCCCCCGGAGGAGGGGGGGGAAGATTGCCGATTTGCTGTCCGGCGGGGGAGTGGAAACCCCCAGACCCAGCCGTTTTGCCAGCAGCTCGGACTTTACAACATTCTTAGCATGCCGGAAGCTTGGAACACAGCCAACACAGCCGGAGAAGAAGATTTCAGCAGACAGAAGAAATAATTCAGGAGAGCTATAAATCATCGTGAGGGGGCCGTAAGACTGAGTAATTTTCTGAATTATACTCTCGTGGGGGGGAGTTTGACTGTGATTACTTGCGTTTGTGGCGGCACAGGGGGTGTGGCGTGGAGACCCCCACCCCCGATCCATCGGTGCCCCTACCCCCCCATCGTTATTACAACTGTCACGGCCCCCCCGCCGTCTGTCCCTGCTGGCAACCTGCCATCTCCCTTCGGATCCAGCTGTTCACTTTGAACTTTGCCTTCCAGACCGGACATAACAGCCGACCAACCGAGACTCTTTGGACAAACGTGTGTGGGTCTGCACCCCCCCCCCCGGATTGCTTATCCCACAATTTGCCCCTATTACCGGACCCCGATTTTGTTTTTTCCCCCCCTCCCCCAGTTTAATTCCCTCGGCATTCCCCCCCTCCCCGCCCGCAGCCTAGCGGAAGGAGGGGCTACTCCATTTCTCCCCTCCCCCCTCCTCCTTCCGGTGTCTTCCTGTCTCTCCCTGCTCACAATGGCGGGGAACGAGAGGGGCGAGACTGCTTCAACAAAATTAGTTGTCCCTCCCCCACCACCACTCCTGCCCGACCCCCAAGGTCCCCCCCCACCACTATTGTCAAGATATTTGCTACCCCCCCCTGCTGGGGCACCGGTAGCAGGAGGCACCAGGGTGATTGCTGCTGCTGCTGCACCCACCACCCACCCAGATTCTAGGAAACCCCCCCTGGTTCGCCGGAAGGGCCAGGGCGGGTGGAAAGGAAAGGGCCCTGCTAAAACCACTGAGCCCTCCATGGCAGGGGCTGCCCCCACCGCTGCAGCCTCGTCATCAACCGTGGCGCCCCTCCCTGCGTTTCCCTCCACCAGCTCTGCGATTGTCCCTCCCCCGGCCCCCAGGACGTATGCCCGGGCGGCAGCGGGCTCCCCCCTGCCTGCCGCCTCATCATCTCGCCCCCCCCCACCTCCACCACCAATCACCAGCGGCCGAGGCCCTTTCCCCGCCTTGACCAGGAAGCACGGCGTCCGTTGCCTCCTGGTGCCCGCCTCGCCCCACGTGGAGACGTACGTGCAGGCGCTGGCGAAGGTGGTAGGACCCACGGCTATTGTGGCGGCCTCCAAGATGTATGGGAAGGTCGTTTTCTTCTTAGCCTCGGAGGATGCCGCCCAGGAGGCGGTAGAGAGGGGCCTGACGGTGGGGGGGGTGTTTGTCCCCCTAGAACCGTTAGAAGACCTGGGCGTTCGCCTCGTCCTTACCTCCGTTCCTCCCTTCTTACCCAATGCTGCCCTGTTACCCGCTCTTTCCACTCTGGGGAAACTTGTCTCTGTCATCAGCCCTCTCCCGTTGGGCTGCAAGGACCCCACCCTCCGTCACATTTTTTCGTTCCGCCGGCAAGTGCAGCTTCTACCACCGGCAGGGGCGCGTGACGAAGAGGCGCTTGAGGGGTCCTTTCTAGTCCCCTACCAGGGAGCCCGCTATCGGGTCTTTTATTCTACCGGAGAGGCCCGGTGCTACCTCTGCCGTTCAGCGGGGCATATCCGCAGAGACTGCCCTTTGGCCTGGGGGGGAGGGGCACCCGAAAACCCCGGGACCCGGCAGGACATCGGCCCCGTCGCTGCCGACACCCCCGGCTGCCCAGCACCTGAAACCAACCCTCCTCCTACTCGACCCATCGCTGCTCCCGTCCGGGCCTAAGAGATGCCTTCCCTACAACGCCCGGGCGAGCAAGGGAGTTCCACCCTTGCTAGTACCAATCCAACAGAGCCTATGGAGGAGGGTGTGGCAAGGATATTATCGGGTATAGGAGAGGGCCCTCCCCAAGGAGAAACCCCCACCCCTCATGTTGCCTCACCGCTACCTCCCCGAACCCCTAAACCATTGCCTCCGCCCCCCCGACACGACCCCTGCTAACCAGCCCCCAGATGTCGCTATGGAGGGCTGGACCCTAGTCCAGGGGAAGCGAGGCAAGCGGAAGGCTCGAGCTCCGCTGCATCCACCCGACGCGGAAGCCCCCCGGAAGACCAGGAAAGGAGGCACTGCTATCGAGCCTCCCGCCACGGCCACGAGCGAGATCCATCCGCTGGTGTCGGGAGGGGATGACGGACTGGCATTGGAGGGCAGAATCCCCCCTCCATGGGAGACCCTCCCCTCCAAGACTTCTGAGGACGCCCCTTCTGCCTGGACACTACCCGAACCCCCCGCGGACCCCGAGGCGACCGTTGAGGCGGGCCCTAGAGGAGAGGCCCCCGGGGTGGCAGGAGTTGGCCTCTCCCCCATGTACGTGGAGATTGAGGCCCTAGACTTGACCCCGGTCACCCAGGGAGGGGATGATCTGCTGCCAGCTGGCCTCGAGCTGGGCAGCCTTACCCCAGCCTCCCTTTCCCCATGCTCCCTCCCCCTAATTGCCTTCCCGGGTGAGCACCCTGCAGAAGGTGGTCCACCACCTGATGCCATGGCCGCTAAGACCACCATGGAGCCAGCACCTAGCATTATTGGGAGCCCCCTCCCTTACCCCTTAACCCTTGACTCTGCTCAGGAGGCACTTTCCTTTAGCTGCTTGCCTCCTGCACCCCAGAGCCTTACCCCTGCCCCTGCCCCCACCCCTGCCCCTGCCCAAGTTCCCTCCTCCTGCAATGTTAATGCCGCCCCTGGGGTTATTTCCTTTCCGCCTTTCGCAGATTCCCCCCAGGGAGCAGTCTTTGCACTTTCTAGCCGCGACCCATTAGGAGTGGCAATTTTTCCCCTGCCATCCCCCTCCACCCCAAGGCGTGAAATGAATTTAATAACCCCAGCCTGTCAGACGCCCCGTCGGTGGTCCGCACCCTGTCTACCCGCCTTAGCGGACCACGAGGCTGTATTAAGAAGCCCATCAGGGAACACCTCGGGAATTGTAACCCCACCCCCCCATGAGCTGCGGCATGCGCTACGGAAGTTCCTAGAGCACACCCGTGGCACCCGCGATAGGGCACAGCTGGCTCTTCAGCTATGGGGGGACTTTGATCAACTCCTCCAGGCCACAAGGGCCCTTATAAAGGAGGGCAGGGGGCAAGGAAGGCGCGGTGCTGCGGCCTACGAGTGAGCCCGCAGCTTCCGACGCGATCTACTCACCCACGGGATGGGTCACGGGTTGCTGTGCAACCCGCCGGGGGCCCTGAACACCCCCGCCAATACGAGGCCCCCACCCCCCCAGCCCTCCGCATGACGCCTCTTATTATTGCGACCCTGAATACCAGGGGCTGTAGGATGGCTCTCCGCAGGTCCCAGGTGCTCTCTTACCTTCGGGAAGGGAGGTACTCTGTAGTTTTCCTGCAGGAGACCCATACGGACCCGGCCGCCGAGGACAGGTGGCGGCTGGAGTGGGGGGACGGGGTATACTTTAGCCACTTCGCGACCTGGCAAGCTGGAGTGGCGACCCTGTTCTCCCCCAACCTACGGCCTGAGGTGCTAGGGGTCAACGAGGCCGTGCCGGGCCACCTGTTGCACCTTCGAGTCCGTATGGAAGGGCTCGTGGTTAATCTTGTTAACATCTATGCCCCGCAAATGAGCTCCAGGCGGCCACAATTTTATCAGCAGGTGTCCGACTTTCTCGGCACCCTGGATTCGCACGAGTGCCTGGTCCTGGGAGGGGACTTTAACACCACCCTCAAGGAACGGGACCGCTCAGGGGCCGAACCGAGTCCGGCCGCTGCGAATATTCTCCAAGGGATAGTTGACCATCACTCCCTAGTGGACGTCTGGCGTGACCATCACCCAGATGACACCTCCACGTTCACCTTTGTCCGGGTGGAGGCCCATCGGTCACACCACTCTCGGTTGGACCGTATTTACTTCTCCCGTTTCCATCTTTCACAGGCCCACTCCTCCGCCATTCGGCCGGCCCCATTCTCCGATCATCATTTAGTCACCGTAACAGTCTCCCTCCGTGCAGAGAGACCGGGGCCAGCCTATTGGCACTTTAATAACAGCCTGTTGGAGGACGAGAGCTTTGTGATGTCCTTCCGGGAGTTTTGGCTGGCCTGGCGAGAGCAGTGGCGTGCCTTTCCCTCGGTGCGGCGATGGTGGGATCTCGGGAAGGTGCGCGCCAAGCTCTTCTGCCGTGACTACACTCGGGGCACCAGCCAACGGCGAAATGCGGCGATAGAGCAGTTGGAACGGGAGGTCTTAGAGATGGAGAGGCGCCTGGCTGCCGATCCCGAGGACCCGTCCCTCTGCGGAGCGTGCCGGGAGAAGCGGGAGGCGCTCTGGGCCCTTGAGGACCACCGGGCCCGAGGTGCCTTCGTTCGGTCCCGCATCTGCCTCCTTCGGGAGATGGACCGCGGCTCCCACTTCTTCTATGCCCTGGAGAAAACGAGGGGGGCCAAGAAACACATCACCTGCCTTCTTGCGGAAGACGGCACCCCCCTCACGGATCCGGAGGAGATGTGTGGGAGGGCCCGTGACTTCTACACAAGCCTTTTCTCCCCGGACCCGACCGATCCTGACGCTTGCGAGGTGCTCTGGGAGGAACTCCCCACGGTCAGCGTGGGCGACCAAGACCGACTAGAGCTGCCTCTCACCCTGGCCGAGTTCTCGGAAGCCCTCCATCGCATGCCCACCAATAAATCTCCGGGCATGGACGGGCTGACCGTGGAGTTTTACCGCGCGTTCTGGGACATTCTCGGCCCAGACCTAGTCACCGTCTGGGCTGAGTCCTTGCAGAGCGGGGTCCTCCCTCTGTCGTGCAGGCGAGCGGTGCACGCTTTGCTGCCGAAGAAGGGGGACCTCCGCGATCTACGAAACTGGCGTCCCGTCTCACTCCTTAGCACGGATTACAAAATCGTAGCGAAAGCAATTTCGCTGCGGCTAGGGTCCGTGATGGCGGACGTGATCCACCCAGTCCAGACCTATACTGTCCCGGGTCGCAGCATTTTCGACAACCTCTTTCTAGTCCGGGACCTTTTGGAACTCGGGCGGAGAGATGGTCTATCGTTCGCCCTCCTGTCTCTTGATCAGGAGAAGGCATTCGATAGAGTAGACCATGGGTACCTCCTGAGCACTCTGCAGGCGTTTGGATTTGGACCTCAGTTTGTGAGTTTTCTCCGGGTGCTGTATGCCTCCGCGGAGTGTTTGGTTAGGCTCAACTGGACCCTGACTGAACCGGTCAGCTTCGGGCGAGGAGTGCGGCAGGGGTGCCCCCTCTCGGGCCAGTTGTACGCTCTGGCGATCGAGCCTTTCCTCTGTCTCCTCCGCAGGAGGATGACAGGGTTGGTGCTGCGGGAGCCGGAGCTGCGGCTGGTCCTGTCGGCGTATGCCGATGACGTACTCCTCGTGGTCCAGGACCCGGGCGATTTGGCGCGAGTGGAGGCATGCCAAGCCATCTATTCGGCAGCCTCCTCCGCCCGCGTCAACTGGGTCAAGAGCTCTGGCTTGGCGGTGGGGGAATGGCGGCAGGTAAGCTCCCTCCCACCCGCACTTCAGACCATCCGGTGGAGTGCGGGTCCACTGCTCTATCTCGGCGTTTACCTTTCCGCCACGCATCCTTCCCCGCCGGAGAACTGGCAAAATTTAGAGGGCGGGATGATAGAGCGGATCCGGAGATGGACGAGGCTACTCCGATGTCTCTCCCTCCGAGGGAGAGCACTGGTGCTTAACCAACTAGTCCTGTCCACGCTCTGGTACCGGCTCAACACCCTGGCCCTGGCCCCGGGTTTCCTGACCCACCTCCGGAGATTGATTCTAGAGTTCTTCTGGTCAGGAATGCACTGGGCCCCTGTTGGAGTTCTTCATCTACCCCTGAAGGAAGGAGGGCAGGGCCTGAAGTGTCTGTACACTCAGGTCCGCGTTTTACGCCTCCAGGCCCTGCAGAGGCTCTTTTATAGTGCAAGTAGTTCGGCGTAGAGCATACTGGCGCACGCCTTCCTGCGCCGTTTCCAAGGGCTTCGATACGACCGGCAGCTCTTTTATCTTTCTCCGAGGGGTTTTCCGCGAGACCTCTCCGGGCTGCCGGTCTTCTACCAGGACCTCCTCCGGACCTGGAAACTGTTTCTAACAACCAGGTCCGTGGCGGCCACCGTGGGAGCAGATCTCCTCACGGAGCCCCTGCTACACAACCCCCAGCTCCGTGTGCAGGTGGCGGAGTCCCGCTCGGTGCGCCAGAGGTTGGTCCTGGCGGAAGTCACGAGGGTCGGAGACCTCCTGGACTACGACCGGAGAGACTGGCTGGATCCCCTGATGCTCGCTCGGCACATGGGGCTCTCCAGCCTCCGTACCCCCGGCGCGTACTTCAGGAGGTGAAGGCCGCCTTGACCCCCGCTGCTCGGGCTTATGTTAGCCGAGCCTTGTGCGAGGGCGCACCCCGCCCATCCCTTACCCCAGGCCCGCCAGACCTTTCCATCGGACCCCTATCCCGTAGATCCCAACAAACCCCTCACCCTTTCACTGCAAGCCGGCTGCACGAAATGCAGCCGGTTAGCTTTCAAATTGCACCATGGAAATACTTATATACACTTACACTTCACACCCTTCATGCCCACACCCTGGTGTCCTGCCCCGATACAAAGTGGCGGGACCTCCTGCCACCTTTGGAGGGTGAGCAACCTCGGTGGGCCAGCCTGTATTCCACCTTGGTCCCAAGGCCCGTCGGGGACATCAGTTGGCGGCTCCTTCACGGAGCTGTGAGCACAGGTGTGTTTTTGACATGGTTTACCCCCATCCCAGACACTTGTCCTTTCTGTAATGTGAGGGAAACCCTGGCGCACGTATATTTAGAGTGTGTCAGATTGCAGCCCCTTTTCCGGCTCCTCACAAATATTCTATTACGCTTCTGGCTTCATTTCTCCCCTCACCTTTTTATCTATACACTTCCCATCCGTGGCCCCACAAGGTCGCGGGATCTTCTGGTCAACCTCCTCCTAGCCTTGGCTAAAACAGCCATTTATAAAACCAGAGAGAGGAGGTTGGCCCATGAAGCGTCCTGCGATTGTGGGGCCTTTTTCCGATCCTCAGTACATTCACGTATCCGGGCGGAGTTCCTCTGGGCGGCGTCCACCGACTCCCTTGACGCCTTCGAGGAGCGGTGGGCGCTGTCTGGGGTTCTCTGCTCGGTGACCCCGTCCGGTTCCCTCCATCTGACCCTTTGATTGAGGGGAAGAGCGAGAGACGCCAGCCCCAGCCGTTGCCGCTGTGGATACCATCATTCCTGTCATCTAGGAGGGGTCCTATAATACATGGGTTTCTACCCCCCCCACCCCTAAACCGCCCACCCCGCAGCCGTGCCCATCTTACCGGGCACTCTCAGGAGAGGGAGGATCGGTGACACTGGGCGCGGCACTAGGTAACTCGAGGGGGTGGAAGACCACGAGTGTCGAGGAAGCCCCCCCGCTCTAGGCCACCAGGTAACTCAGGAGGGTGGAAGACCATGAGTGTCGAGGAAGCCCCCCCGCTCTGGGCCCGGGCTAGCCTGAATACTTCTCCCTCCTGAAAGCTGCTGTGTTATACCTTCTGATTGCGTTGTTTTGTTGCATAGTTGTTTTGTTTCCTTTGGTAATTCTGTAAGCATTACCAATAAACTTTCTTTCTGTTTCAAAAAAAAAAAAAACCTTCCCTGTTACCTTACCCGGGAAAATGGACCTACTTAACCTGGGGCTAATATATCTGCCTTCTATCACTCTCCTGTAGCCATCTGGCCCAATCCTGTCACATGAGTAATTTTTCCCTTCCTATAATTATCTTTCCTATACATTCAATAATAACGGGCTGTTTTAATTAGCAATAATGCAAAAGAGAAAAAGCACTCTGAAAAAGCACTCTGAAAATGCCTTTTTTCCTTAATTGAATATAAGTGGAATGGCAATTTTTGTACCTTTTGAGACAATAGGGACTGTCTCAAAAGATACAAAATGGCCAACAATGACTTCTAATAGTTATTCAACTGTGTAATTTAATAAACAAACAAAAGTCCCACTAGAAGATTATGTAGTTTGCTACATAATTTTAAATATTTGTTTACGGGCATCTCTCCAAGACTCATCACAATAGCATCTGGGAGTATGTCTACACTTACTTCTGGGAGCAATCCTCTCATCCCAGGTAGACAGAGTCAGGCTAGCAGGGCTTGAGCTAGTGCATTAAAAGTACCAGTGTGGATGCTGCAGAGACTGGGGCTAGCCACCTCATCTCAAACCCAGCAGGTTGAGTTGGCTTGAGAGTTTGCGTTTCTACGTCCACACTGCTCTTTTTAGTATGTTAGCTCAAGTCCAGCTAGTCTGAGTCTGTCTACTTAGGCTGGGAGACTCATTTCCAGCTAAAGTATAGAGATACCCTGTGTTCCTGAGTATCTATAGTTAGCCATTAATGTTAAGTCCAAGCATCCTTAATTAGCTGCCATTTTTTAAAATTTATGACAGAAAGAAATGTGGGTTCAGTCAGAGCAAGTTGGTACTAAAACAAGCTTAAAATCTCTCTCAAATTGCTTCAGGACATCACTACACTGCAATGCCACCCCAAAATATAGTGGGATCCCATTCTCTAGAATGGGAGTATCCAACTTTTTCCTCAGTTATCCAGGAATTGCTCTTAGAACACAGGGCTGTTTTTGGCTAGCTGTTCCTCTTGTGTCCTGCCCTTCAAACCATACTCCTGGGATAGGATCCTACAACATCGGTTTTTCTAAGTTAGTTTCACAATACAATTACTTTGGAATGCCACATTGTAATTATAACTAAGGAGGGCTGCTGTTATCCCATAGGTTGAACAGGTGTGGAGTGAAGGGGAAGAACAGACATTACATTAAGAGACCTAATCATTCTACTTATTCACAAAACCACAATACAAGCTATATATTAATCTGCACTCTAGAGAAAGTTATATATTCAAGTCATCTTGCTAATGGGAAATAGTGAACCTACAGTACAGTACAACTCATAACTGGGAGACTATAAGCCTAAATGTTACTAGAAAGTATCCGGAGACCAACACGGCTACACCATCACTGCATACCAGAGAATTAGTAATTTGCATTCCTGCAGGATTTGCTACCTGACCATAGCAAACATTTATTTTGCAACCTTAAATTGCAATTTAATTGCAGTATTCACAATTAAGACCACCAATTAATTAAACATTTAATTGATGAGTGCTCACAAATTATTGTTTGGTTGGGTTAAAATCTCTCTGAAAATAAGGTACTATTTCTAATAACCTCTCAAATGTAAATTCTAAGCATGCTTATTTCAGTCAAACATGAAATAAATTAACATTAATGCATGATTAAATTTTTACATAGATATAATTACTGAACTAGCCTGTAAATATTGTGATTTCTATAAATGATTCTTAAGGACTTTCACTGTGATGCAGCTGTGGAATCAGAATACACTTTATATCTATAATCTACAAAATAAATTGGAATTATGTACAAACATTTATCTGTAGTCTTATTTAGGTAAAGTTATTCCTTTTCCATAAATAATCATATTAAATGCTAAATAAAAAATACACTAATCGTGGAAAAGAGCAAACTAACTTAGAGAATGTAACCTATAAACTGCTTTAATATTATTTCTTAATTTAAGTCTGTGAAAGATGGCCACACACATAACAGGTCATAAAATGTTAAATAAATCTGGTGAAGAGCCAGAAAAAGCAAATACTAACAGAACATGTTTCCTCTCCACCCCATTCAAGTAATTCCTTTCTTCAGAGGAATATTCTAACTCAGCAGGCACAGATGTTATTCTGCAATTTTTACAGCTAAATCAAGGATAATTGGACTTGTGAGTACCTTTAAATTGTACTCTGAGAAAAGGGTCTAGCTTAATGCATCACTTGCATTAACTATAAAGACTGCTTTTTTATCCTTTAAAATTTATAGTGCTTTTTTTGTATGTGAGGAAGCACAAAACAGCTATACAGTAGTTTTATAGACATATGTGGACTTCTTTGCCCAGAACATTTTAAGTTATTTTATGAGAGACCATTAAATCTTGCAAAAGTAAAAAATAATCAGTAACCAACACCAGGGGATCTACAGTGCTACAACTATTTTTTAACTAAGCGATCAATAAAAGTAATGAGACATTCTTCAAAAGGGGACTCTCTTATTAGTTTTCTTAATAATATGCCTTCTATGCAGACAAACAGCTTTCTTTGGCATCAAACTATCTGTGTTATATTTGGTGCTTTAAATAAGTTGCTTGATCTCATTAACTATATGCCTATGAGCAACATCATTTCATAAGACTACTTATTCAAGCCTCGATCTATTACCATTTTATATAAGAATTCTAAATCTTTTTAGATCGTCTTCTTTTGAGAAACTCAGGAACTACTTATTCACTTCTCTTACTGTAGCTTTGTATTAACGTTTAAAAAAGCTTAACATTAGGATTTCCAGCCTTGATCTTAAATAAGAAAATATAAAATTACAGCTGTATTTTCCCCCACACCCTCTCCACTATCACTGGTTTTGGCTAGAATTTTTAATGTATTTCATAAAGTGTCTTCTGCAAACACAAAACAGACCCAAAATTAAGGAACTTCTCCACATGCAGGACAGTGTCTAAATTAATTTGTATTGTTCATCATTTATTGCTACACAGTAGTCAACACCATATGCAATTTAACTAGAGAAGGCAAAAATCTAAAACTGGAAAGACAGGTATAAATACCAATGTTGAACAACATGATTAACAATAATAGTTGACAGAATTGTTGAGTTTTCTTGAAACCCAAAAGCTTTGGTGTTTTCCATCTAGATTTAAAATAAATACAATATTGAAGTGACGTATTAAACTGTAATTGAATTGATTAGCATTACATCATCCTTCACTGATTTATGAAGCAATATGGACAGCACTAGAGTGAGGTGTAAAACTGTATTTTATTCTAGTTGCCCTAAGTAATGCATGCCTGAATCACAAATCTGACCATGCAGATTTTCACAAAATGCAGAAATGTAAAATACATCCTTCCATACGGATATATTTCTTGTGTCATTCTTTAGAATACAATTGGTTTAAAATAATGTGTAACTTGTTTAAATTTCCAATGACTCAGAACTACTGGCCACTAAATTGCAGATTATTTCACATGGAAGCTATAGACATACATTTATGCTTTATAAATGTCATTTCCTGAAGCAAAGCAAGCGGCAAGTAAGGCATTCCCAATGTCTGAACAAAGTAGTGTGGTATGGGCTATTCTTTTAACAACCACTCTATATACATAAAAGGAATATATTAAGGAAGCTACCAGCAGAAACTTTTAAATATACACTATAGTATTACAGGTGTAATATTGGGACGATGGTATTTATGTTTAGGTACATGGTTAAGGGGTAATTTTCTATTATTTTCTAGTAAACAAAGTAATGAAAGTCGCTGAGACAGGCCTAATGCTAAAAACTCAACAGCCATTTACTGAAAATACTACAAAGCAATAAGGTTATAAGAATTTTTAATATTATATTAGAAACCATACCATGATAAAGGTTTCTTTTTTAAATGTTCTTCCCTTGAGAAGGTTCAACCCATTTTTTTTGGTGTGGGTGTTTTTTTTATGTATGTATGTTTGGTTTTTTTGCATTTCCCAATTATATTCACCTTGGGCAACACAGCTAGGAAATACATGTAAACAAGTGTAAAGCCAAACAACAATAGATTGCCAAGGGCATGTTTCACATAGGAATACTTGATCAAGAAAGTAGCAAGAGCAGCAAAGCAGTGATGCGTTTATCATCAGTACAGCTTCAATATAAAGCAGAGGTGGCCAGCCTCCAGAAGGAACCAGAATTTACCAATGTACATTGCCAAAGAGCCACAGTAATAAGTCAGCAGCCCCTCATCAATCCCCCACCCCGCTCTTCCCACCCACTGGCAGTCGCACCGATCAGCGCCTCCCTCTCCCTCCCCCATCTCCCAGTCAGCTGTTTCGCAGCATGCAGGAGGCTCGGGGGGGGGGGGGGGGAGGAGGGGGAGGGGGAAGAGGAGAGCGAGGACACGGAAAACTCAGGGGAGGGGATGGAGTGGTGGAAAGCCTGTGGCAGAGCCAGGGTTGAGCAGTGAGCACCCCCCGGCACATTGGAAAGTTGGCGCCTGCAGCTCCAGCCCCAGAGTCGGTGCCTATACGAGGAGCCGCATATTAACTTCTGAAGAGCCACAGGTTGGCCACCCCTGACAAAGTTCAATTCTGGGGCGGGGGGGTTAATCATCTAAAATTCTTCTCTTCTTGAATAGCAGATATGCAGTAAACAGCAGCACTAAATAAGTCCAGGTCTCCCCTTAAGAAGTTATGTCAACCCCACTACTTCACTCAAGGGTGTGAAAAATCCACACCACCCGAATGATGTGGTTAAGCCAACCTAACCCCTGGTGTGGACAGCACTAGATTGATGGAACCTAACTACCACCTCTCGGGGAGGTGGATTAAATACATTGATGGGAGAATCTCTCCCTTTGCTGTAGTGAATGTATACACTGAAGTGCTGTCGCTGTACTGCTACAGTGTTTCTAATGAAGACGTCGCCTAAGTTAGCAGACTTTGGGAAGGTTCAAAGAATAGGCTGAATGGACGATTTAGCTTTGTACCCATTGGTAAGACGCTAAAGTACAATCCAGGTCAGTAATGATCTAAAGTGATTTAAAACTTATTCATTAGCTATATGAAATGAATTGATCGCCTCAGTCTGACTCACTATGGACAAATATTTTCCTCCTGAAAACCACCACCATGCTAGGAATCACTTTGTGTCCTGCAGTTTTAGATGAGAGGACAAAGATGATAATGTTGGTCATAGGCATTTAACTATCCCTCTTTCTACCTCAGCTTAATGATCCCTCTAGATAAATGTGGGGACATACTGGGAGGGCAATGTGAGGAAGCTGGTTAGTCTGTCACTATTTTGTGGGGGCTATTCAGTCTTCAAGTCCTCTCAATAAAGCATTAAACTTTTTAAAGAACATATAATCTCCTTTTAGAAACACTATATAAAACATAGACCAGACCAGTATTCAGTATAATGGATCGCTGCTCATTAGGCAGGTGAGGTGTTATGAATGTTATTTATCTCACTGGTCACCTTTGTGCTATTCGCTGTTTGTTGTGTCCACCTGTTATCTCATCTTACAGTTAGATTGTAAGCTCTTCAGGGCAGGGACAGTCTCTGCATTATATGTCTGCACAGTGCAGTTGCAGTCTCTAGTTTCTACCACAATGCGAATAAAAAACAATAAATGGATGTAAATTTTGAGTTCAGGATTGAACCATGTGTGGCCACACTTGGTCAAATAGACAGTCATGAAACACCCCGAGCGACGTAGCTGAGTCGAACTAACTTCTTAAGTGCTGCCTTTTACTACATACCTGCTATTCAAGAAAAGAATTTTAGATGATTACACCCCCCAAAAAAATTAAACTTTATTTCTTTATACTGAAGCCATATTGATGATAAATGCATCACTGCTTTGCTGCTCTTGCTACTTCCTTGATCAAGTATTCCTGTCTTAAACATGCCTTTGAATAGTCTATTGTTGTTTAGCTTTACGCTTGCCTACATATATTTCCTAGCTACACTACCCATGCTGAGTACCTTTGGAAAGAAAAAATAAAAATAAAAAAAAAAAAAAAATCCCACAACACATTTAAACAAGTGTTTTTGTGACATAGGTAAAATCTGAAAATAGGGAAGGGAAGTCCTTTCAGGATTGAGAGAATCTCCAAAGATAACCAAAAACATAATTCTAACCCTAGCATTAAGGATTTAAAGTATAAGCCATTATGCAATCATGGTACACCATGTCATATTCAAACTGCAGATTTACTAAGCTAATACCAATATATTTTTACATTCTTAGAATGAAAAAGGGCCTTCATTACGTACTATAACTTCTCAAACGAAATACACCCCATTGTAGTTTGGTCAAACTAGGTTTCTTCCTAAAATCTTACAATGAATATTAGTTTTCATTCAAATGCAAGCTGTCCCAGTTCTTATTGAAAGAAATCTGTTCTACGTATTTTTTTTTTCCTTAAGTAAAGTTGATTCTCCAAGATATTTCTACAGTTGGGAGAATATTAAAAAAAAAGTTGTGTGAATATTAATTTGAATTTCAACACAAATTCAACACACTTTCGTGGTGTGCATTCCATTTTTATTTCCTTTCTGCAAATATCCTAGCATGAATTTATTAACAGGAGTGTTCACTAAAAATGAATTTTAAAGAAATATTGCAGAATATGAATAGAAAAATGCCTATATTCTCATCAGACCTTGGACTCTAACAGTTAAGCTCGTTGAATATTCAAAATGAACTCTTTGCAAGCCAGTTAAATATAACAAATTGTTTCAAGAAATTATTTTGCAGTTTTTTATAGCAAATTAATTTGAGAAAATTACCATCTGTTCACAGTTGACACTAAGAATAAAAGGCAAGAATCATTAAAATATGCATTATAAAATTATTCACTGATTTTCAATAAATACCTTATCTTGTATATCTTAGATTTCCCATTTGAAGGATTAAGAAAGCTCTTTGTTTCACCTGCAGGTGACACTGTTGGGCTTATCCACACAACCAAAAAGCCACAAGCAGTAAATATTTCCTCTCAATATATTCAACTGCAGTCTGGATCGATCATGTATCCCAAACACAATTATTTTCTTTATATTTGTACATTAGTTCTTTAAAGTTCCACGGTAATATCCAGCCTCTGCAGAGACAGTGACTAATATAAAGGCTTCAAGTTTAGATATATTAAAAACTGAATTTATTCAGATAAAGTTTAAAATAAATGAAAAAAGGTGCACACTGTCGAAAAATACACACACACACACATATATATATATTCAGAAAATATATATATATAATTCAGAGCAATGGTTATTCACCCAAACTGAACTTATGCATAGTTTGATTTTAGTGTTGAAATAAAATACATGACAGAGATTATAGACATTTATTAATAAAAATTAGATTGAGACTTCATTTTCAGACAGGTTTAGAAAAAGTTTCAGGAAACAAGAATAGTCAGGTGTGAACAAATTTACTTCCAATAAACAAGAATGCACAACAAAGTATGCAATTAAAGATAATCCTATACAATTTAACTATAGAAATTGAGTGGAAGAAGTTTGTTGCTGTACAAAATTACTATAATTTTACTTGGCATCATTTCAACTGAATTTTTCTTCAGAAACGAAGCAATAAATTAACTCTGTCCTCCCCTTCCTGAGCAAAATTGAGAAAATCCAGATAGAAAGATCTGAGTAGCTCAAACACAGAATGTTAAATACCAATTTTAATAGTGTATTTTCTCAGACTATGGATATCTATTATTAAAGGCAAAGTAGATAACTTGTGTACTCTATATGAATGTTCCATGAAGTCTTAGGCAAAACAGCACACACTGTAATATTAATAAACCATGACCTCACTGTTTGAAAGAGAAATCAATTCACATATAAAATTCAAACGTATGTTTAGTAGCAGTTAGCAAACAAGGGAGCTACTTGTACTGGATTTGATTCATGCTTTTATAAAGTTAGAGATTAATACAGGCCACAGAAAGTATCCCCAATTCCTAATGTGGAGACTAATGCTTCTGATTCAAATTATTGCCTTTTGATCTTGCATCGGTACAGTAAAAGCTGCTTTATCCAGCACTTCACCAACCGGAAAGCTCTATAAACTGGCATTTCTGATCTTCATTGAAATTCTGGTTTATAGTCCGGTGGGCGCAGAGCCAGCAGGGGGTTGGGGCGTGGAAGGGGATGCGGGGCTAGGGCTCAAGCTCACGGAGGGAGTTTGGGTGCGGGAGGAGACTCAGGGCAGCAGGCTGGGGCATGGGAGGGGGTGTGGGGTGCCAGATCCGGGGGGTGCTCACCTCGCGTGGCTCCCTGCAAGCGGCTACCTGTCCCAGCTGCTCCTAGGTGGAGGCGCAGCAGGCTCCTAATATCTGATCTCAAGAGTGACCAAGCAGTCGCCTTATCTTTTTATAGAAAAGATGCTTTAATAAGTAAGGAGGCAAAGGAATTTGATACAGAATCTGTAGATTTTTAAGTCTTACCTGTCTCAAAAGATATTCTAGATGGGGTGCTTTTCTCATGCATAGTTCTGCCCTAAAGGCAGAATGAAGAAATAACAGGGAAGTAAGTTTTTGTTCTGTGGAGTGTAAATCCACCTGATACAAAGCAAAATCCATAAGAAAATGACACAGCATGAGATGGGGAAGACTTTGGATAACAGAAACGATATGGTATAAAGAGATTTTGATCTTCTTAAGGACAGCTATACATTTTAAAAAGTATCTCACAGCTCTGACCACCACATCAATCTTTTGGAACACTGTGTCTCATATGAAAGATAAAAGTTTTTAGTACTTCATTTAAAGGGAGGAAAAAAATCTGGTTTTAAAAAGATCTTTTAACATTCAGAATAAAGGAAGTTTTCTTTCAGCAGGATTATGCCACAGAGAAATGTTGTGGGAGAAGAAAAAATTCTTACTACTTTTATTAGCATTAGACTGTGATGCCCTTTGGTAAAGTTACATCTCCCAGTCCAAATGTTGATCAAAAGAGGAGATTCTACTTCTGGAGCTCTGTGGCTGTGCAGTTGCATTCATGTTAGACACGATGGAAGAAATATTAGAAGTGTTACCTGGCTTTAACTCTTCTTTTCAAATGCAAAGCTGTGGAAGGGTAGCCACTGTGTGGTTCTGGAACCATTTCTGGTAGTCTGTAGAGAGCTGGTGGATCAGCTCATGGATTGTCTTCCTAGCTTCAGCTACTTCTACAGATGTCTAAAGTTTTCACTGTAGAGAGCCCAGTAAATGTAAAGCATGGGAAATAAGGAAGAGGAGCCTATCTAAATGTCTCCTTTAGGGGATGCTGTAACATAAGGAGGAAACAAGGGGAAAAGGGAGTCATTCTGAGGGTATGTCTACACTGTAATTAAATGCCCATGGCTGACCCGTGTCAACTGACTCAAGCTCATGGGGTTTGGGCTGTGGCACTGTAAAAATGTGTCAGACGCTTGGGCTGAAGCCCAGGGTCTGGGACCTTGTAAGGGAGTGGAGATGGGACTTCTACACTGGAATTTTACAGCCCCGCTGCCCAAGCTTGAGTCAATTCACACAGGGCAGAAGCAGCTGTTGAATTGAAGGGTAGACATACCCGTAGAGTCTGGTGTCAGCAGCAAGACTAGTGCTTTCAACAAACCCTGAGACTTACCAGCTGGAAGATAAAGGAGTCACCATCAGGAAATGAATGTCCATTGGAGAAGGGGAACAGCAAACTCCGACACCACAGAGATGAGGGCTAAATAAATACCTAACAATTAGGCAGCAAAAGTAGGGAAGAAATGGACTAGTCACAACGGAGCATACAGAGAACGGAAGTGTACAACCCAATGTATTAAAGAGCCAACAGAACAACAAATGACATCTTACCTAATATATTTTCAATGTATACAATTGCTGTAGTTGCCAAAAGGATATAGGGTACAAAGCTTCCACCAACCATGATAGTCAGTGAGGGAACCTGGACAAGACAGATCCTGAATACAATTTGATAAATACATGATTTTGATTCTCCCCTTTTTATTCCTAACAAAGAAACCCTGAGAAAAGAATTGTGTATCAAGTATTCTCAAACATAGAATCATATCAGAGATGGAAATTCATTAGCAAGGAAATGACTGATCTAATGTCTTTTTAAAAATCTGAGTTCTATAATATGGATGTTTCCCTACTGGCCAACAGGAAGTGGAATTTCACACTCACTGACCTCACCTAGGACACCAACTATATGGGGCTACTTAATACTGTGGTAATACAGCAACTCTGAAAACCTGTGCACTCCTCCTCATTATTGCTACTTGATTCCTGCAAAGGAAACCTCTGCATGCTTCATGATATGACCAAAGCTCTGAGATGATCTACAAAAGGATGGAGCTGATCTACAAAAGGCAAGCAAACCTTCTCAGAATAAAAGTATCATTCTCCAAACTATTATTTTTGTACTGTATCTAAATTAGTATATATTGGAAGCACTGCACTATATAAACCCTCCACCCTACCCCCAAATAATCCACATCACTTGCATAATTTTTCTAGAATAATCATACATTTTGAGTACCGTAGTTTAGCACATCTTTCTGACGTTAAGGAAAATAATGTATTACTAATGCACACTATTGTTTTCAAACCTCTAGAAGTTACTTAAAAACAAATTAGTCAATCAAGCAGAGACACTAGTCCTCAATCGAGACTGCTTGAGTAGTTACACAGTTGAGTAGGTCCAGAAGTAGATCAATAATGGGTATCCTTCTGTTGAATGGCTTAGTAACAATTCTGTCATTAATTTTTGCCACCTCTGAAGTTTAATAAAATATTTTTTTAAAAGCTATACTTCAAATTCAAATAATTCCTGAAGTCTGGATTTTTTTTTAATTGTTTTTTATTTTTATTTTTTTTTTTAAAGAAACCCATTATTTGTGGGTTGAAACGAAGCATGAAGAATCTGAATGCAATGGTTAATGTTTTGAGAAATTTATATGACAAAAAATAATCAGAAAGTGCAATTTCCATTTCAACGACTAGAGTGTCACTACCTCATCAATATACCACACACACACACACACACACACACACACACACACACACAGCTTTTAATAGTAAGTCCATTCATGTAGTTAGTAGCATGGGTGTTCAACACAGTACACTGCCATCATAACTCATTGCAGAAACAAATGTACTGTCTCCATTTTCCATCTCCTACACAAAGAAAAATACAATAGGTTTCAAATTCTTACTAAATCTGTTTTATTAAGATCATGAGAATTGTACGTAATATGTAAAACACTGCAGATCTCAGACAAAAGAGACTGACACTGCAGACTTATAGCTCTCTCTGTTACTTCAAGTAGTTTTGGAGCTGATTAGTTTTATTTAGCAGGTGAGAATTTAAAAAGAAAAAGGCATTATTCCATTGTATTAGAATCAGATTTCAAAGGGGAATAAAGCCTTCATGACTCAATATTAGAGTCCATCAGCTGACAAAACCCATCAGGGTAATCATCCATATTTCTCAAAGATCCTGATGCCATTTGCCATCCTCAGTACCACTCACCCTATCAGCTCTGACAGTCATAGTCTCTGCTTCACTTCTCACTTCTGCTTTGTCATCACAAGTACAATTAATCAACTAATCCTTTAAGATGTCACTCTATTCAGTCCTCTAAGCTATTTTCTCTGCTCAAGAAAAATCATCTCTGCACCAATAACCAGACAATTACCTTTGCCCCTAAAAACCACACTTGCATAAATTCTGTTTTTATTTTTCCAAAGTGGCTTTTTGAAAAACAAATTGTTTATATCAGTATCGTATTACCTATGATCTTCCGAGGAGGCGATTAATGTTCTTCTCTTTTCTAATTTTCAGGAAGAATCTCCCTTCTATTTCAAACTACACAATACTGACCTTTGTGGCATACATTGACAGTCATAATTGTTTTCATATATAGTTTTAATATGGCAATTATCCAAGTCATTTGTGTGTGTTTTGGCTATTTTACAGTTGCACAACAAAAATATTTCTCTTTCCATAAAACTTTAAAAGCAAAGTGCTAGACCAAAAACGTCTTAATCCTTTTAAAACTAACTTCGACATAAACCTAATATTTACCTTCTCATCTTTTCTACTATTTTGAGAAAAATAAAGAAGCGGTATACACTGTATGTAAGCATTGCAATGACACAGCTGCATCTGTTCTGAGGATAGATTTCAGTTTATCCCAGTCAAAAAAAAAAATTAAAGAAAATGCTTTTCTTTAAAATGATATGTACTGAGATTTTCAAGCTCCACACTGCTCAAAGTTAAACACATTTTGTTTAACTTTGAGCAGTTTAAATTCATATAGACAAGATTGCAAACTGTATGCTGCAGTTTCAAACTACCAAAGTCAAAGTTTCAGTGAAAATGATAACTTTAACTAACCAGTGCTGTTACAGCATCCATATTATAATTCCTCTGGAGAACAGCACATAAAAAAGATTCTTGAATGATGTAATGTAAGTCCTTGACACTTTACCTTAAGGTGTTAGTCACAAGGAAAGCTTCTTAAACACAGGGTTACAAAAAATGCTTTGGCAGAGTATGCTCAGAAACTACATGATTTTTATATTGTAGAATGCTTGGGGAGTTGGTTTGTTTGTTTTATTTTATAACAGATAGCTGCAAAGCACAAGAAGTTTTAAAATCCTTTAATGTGTCCTATCCTTGCATTTCCTGATGATCAGCTCTGTTCCAGCAATAAAACCACTGAGGATAATATCTTCACAAAGGAAAATTTACAATATACCTCTAGGAAATTTAAGAAATCAGCTCGAAGTATCATCATCATTTAGTTTTGGCAAGCTAGCAGAGAACAAACATGATAGTCAGTTGTCTATGTGTGCTAGTCAACAATGAAAGTGATTAAAATGACATTTTTTTTTTTTTCAGCACTGAAACAAAATATGCAGGAGCATAAAACCAAAGAATTTCCCTATAACACAGACTGCTGCAAAACAAAAAAACATTTAAGTTGATTGTATTGAAATTTCTTGGAATTTTTCAGAGTAAGGGATCCTTAAAATTATTTGTATATCAAGCATGAAAGTATTAATGACATTCAATGTTGCCCTGTTAAATTTGCCAATACACTCCATAAAAATGGCATTTTTATATTGGGGGGGAAGGAAGAGAGGGAATTATGTCAGTCCTGTTCTACTCCTGGGATGGGACAGCACAAGGAAAGAACTGACTCCCAGGAAAGAATTAATCTGTTACTGGATCCATGCCAATAGTGAATTATTGCCACCTCTATGCCAGCAAGGCTCTGCTGGTAGGCACATTGGGAGGTTTACCCACTCACCACTCTGTCCCTTCCCTGTCTACCCATGAAAGAAGAGCCTATCAGTCAATATGGAGGCTGTGATCTGCAGTTTTTTTCCCCCATCAGGTATGTGACAATACTCTCCTTAAGCAATTAGTCCTACAATGAAACACATAAAGCTGTTAGTTTTTAAGTACTGAGAAGTTAAAGTGTTGGACACTGAAGAGAACTGTAAAACAGATCATTTTAAATAAAAAAACTTGCATCTTATAAGCTTTGTTTGTTGATCAAAAGACAATGAAAACACCATACATTAAAAAACTACATTAAAAAAAATTAAGGTTGCGAAGTCAAGCACTCAAAGTTAGAAAATGGAAGAATTACGCAACATAAATTTGTCCCCCTTGTGTATATGCATTATGATAGATTCATAAATTCCAAGGCCAGAAGTGACCCTTGTGATCATTTAGTCAGATCTCCTATATATAATACAGGCCACCAACTCGTACCCCACATTGTGCTTTATCTGCTAGGATGCTGATCCATAAATATTTAAAATCATTTTCTCCTGAATTATAATTGACTTGGAAATAGGTAATACCTTTTTCTTTTGACAGAGTGCCACTTCCCCTTCCTAAAGAGGTTATAACCATTGATTTTAATATTCCAAATATGATAATCAACCCACCAGGTTTCAATAATACCAACTAAATTGAATCTATGTTCATAAGTGAGCAATTCCAATTCCTCTTATTTGTTACCCACGCTCCTAGCATTGGTGTACAGGCAATTAAAGAATTTCTTGTGCTCATGTCCTTTGGTTCCTTGATTAATTTTGTCTCAGTATCTTGATTTTGTGCTGAGTGCTCATATCTTCCCTCTTTTTACCCTCCCTTTCTGTTATTAGTTTAACACCTTCCTAATAATACGTGATCATGGAATTAAAGACTCCCTCCCCCCCGCCACAGGAACGCAGCATGTGCAAACTGATATTTTACAAAGTACAGCAAAAGGCTCATTCCTGACAAAAGGGCAACCCACTCTGACAAACTTTGAGTCCCTGCTTCAAAGCATGCTGAATGAAACAGAGGTAAGTTTTTTTTTTTTTTAAAACAGGAACAAAAATGTATTTTTTCCATAATTAGTCCTAGAAAATGGCTGAACTACTTTTGCTGAAACTAAACTAAAACTAAACTAAATTAAGCCAAGCCTAATGTATTGCATAGAAAATTGTATTAAAACTGTTAATGTTTGCAAAAAGAAAAGGAGTACTTGTGGCACCTTCGAGACTAACCAATTTATTTGAGCATAAGCTTTCGTGAGCTACAGCTCACTTCATCAGATGCATTCAGTGAAAAATACAGTGGGGAGATTTATATACACAGAGAACATGAAACAATGGGTGTTACCATACATACTGTAAGGAGAGTGATCAGGTAAGGTGACATTCTTGTTAACTGCTGGAAATAGCCCACCTTGATTATCATTACAAAAGGTTCCCCCCTCCCACCCCAACCCCCTGCTGGTAATAGCTCACCTTACCTGATCACTCTCCTTACAGTGTGTATGGTAACACCCACTGTTTCATGTTCTCTGTGTATATAAATGTCTCCACTGTATTTTCCACTGAATGCATCCAATGAAGTGAGCTGTAGCTCACGAAAGCTTATGCTCAAATAAATTGGTTAGTCTCTAAGGTGGCACAAGTACTCCTTTTCTTTTTGCGGATACAGACTAACACGGCTGCTACTCTGAAACCTGTTAACGTCTGGTAAACTTATAAGCAACTGAAATACTGCTTGCTCAGTGACATCAAGGTATTTAAATTCCCTCTTTTCTGACCATTTTCACATCACTTGCACACTTTTAAGGAAAGATTACTGACATTTATAGATGTGGAAGGATGAAGTGGAAGTTCAAGGCAAATATCACGGCAAATTCCCACACCACAGAACAGGGGATCAGCAAGCTTTGGCACACGGCCTGTCAGGGAAAGCAGCTGGCAGACCAGGACGGTTTGTTTACCTGCAGCGTCTGCAGGTTCAGCTGATCGCAGCTCCCACTGGCCGTGGTTCGCCGCTCCAGGCCAATGGGGGCTGTGGGAAGCGGTGGCCAGCACATTCCTCAGCCCGCGCCGCTTCCTGCATCCCTCATTGGCCAGGGACAGCGAACCACAGCCAGTGGGAGCTGCGATCAGCCCAACCTGTGGACACTGCAGGTAAACAAACCGTCTCGGCCCACCAGCAGCTTTCCCTGACAGGCTACGTGCCAGAGGTTGATGATCCCCGCCATAAAATTTAAAAAAAAAAAAAAAAAAACAATACATAGAGAAACATTGGTGATTTAGGTCCTTGGAAAATATGAAGTCTCATTCTAAGAGCCATGATTTCCCACCAGTAGCAACAGCACAAATCCAACTGCACCAGTGTCTTATCCTTTTGAAGAGGTGAAACCCCATTTCTTGGGATTAAAATGAAATTGGGAAACATATGGGTCTGAGAACTCTACGATTTAAAGCACAGAAGTCCATATGCGGAGCTAACAAACACTTTTTACAGGTCCTTAATGAAATTTAAGAGTGTTCTAATTTCTCAGATTAAATGTGACTGAAAAGTAATGGCATACAAGAGGCTAAGTAGCCAAACAGTTTTGAGGAACCTTGCTATCTTATCTCATCTAAGACAATATTTTGGGGAAATTCTCCTATATATCCAGGCCACAGATGGACACTGGTCAATCACCATCAAATTGGTTAAATCCTAAACTAGGATGCAAGGTTTAAGCTTTCTGCTGTCACTTTGTCCCCGCTTTCTCTCCTTCCTATCCTTATTGTCTTCTGTCTAAACGATTTCAAGCTTGGCCAGATTCTGTATTAGTTGAACTGCATGATCTTACCAACATAACAAGCACAGGCAGCCTTCTCCCAGCATGAAGCAGTCCCTGTGCTGGAAGGACACTAGACATTGCCCACCAGAGTTCAACCCAGAAAGTGCAAGCACCATGGGATCAAGCAGCTGAACTGAATCTGTGCTAGTCTGAACTGTGTGTCTCATTCAAGTGCTGTAGGCACGATATGGAACAAGAATGAGCCAGGCAGAAGTTTTCCTTTCCTTTTATTATTTCATTCTCCCTCTTGAATACATTTGTCATGTGTGTCTAAGGGGCAAGAAATGTCTTAACAAGAACTGAAGTTGAAATCCAACAGCAAAATGACTTCTTCCAAGGGAAACTTTTGCTACTAGTAAAAGACATTCTAAACAAAAAGGGGAAATTTCTCAAAATTAATTATTGCATTCCACTTTTGAGCCCCAAATGTTTTACTTTTCTGTTTTTTGTTGTGTTTAAAATAAATTCTATAAGTATGGCTGTGATAACCAAGCAAAAGTTCCTTTCCTCACAACTCTCAAACTACAATTAACACTTTAATTCAGCAGCCATAAAAAGATGACACCAACAACTCAGAGACTGATATACCATTCTCTAACAAGCCTTTTTCTGCAACAACCACCACCACCACTGATATGCATCACCAAATCTGTCAGCATACATAAATACAAGGGAAAGCCAGCAGAGGCATGTGTATTTTTGTGAATACACTAGTTGCACCTCCCTTGGCAAATGTGGCCTTCACACTCAAAATAGCAAAATGACTTGATGGTTCTTGAAAAGTAAAGAAATTCCATGTTTCTACTGTGTGAACATGAAGCCATCTTAAATGTGTTTTCCTGTTATTACCATGTCATAGATCTCCCTACTTATCTTTAAACAGCCAGCTCCTTTGCATATACAGCAATAAAACATCCTTAATAAAAGCACAATTCAGCATAAATGCAATTAAAGTGGAACCCACACATGTATCAAATCATATTATTTAATACTATCTCCCTCTAGGCATTAATATGCTTGGGGGCCAGGAAGCTATTTCTGTGATTCTCTAAAGGTTACAGCTGTCTACCACAGGCTAAGACATCATGCTAACAGAGCCATCTGTTTATAATACAAAATGCCAGCATACGCCAGCGTCACAAAAACATGTTATATCTCCTAGCCTAGTGATTTACAAACAAATCTGCACTAGTTCAAACCCATTTGTGTTCTCCATGGTCCAGGGGGTTTCAAAGATATTTGTAATTGTTTACTGTAAGACACTGGGCAGAACTATAAAAGGATAGTTCTCTTCGGAGGGTTTTGATAAACCCTGTTCAAAGCTGTAGCATACATTCTTGTCAATTACATAAAATAAAAGCATTTTGAGGCTACTGTAAAGCCCAAACGAACAACACCCCATGATAGCTGATATCCCAAAACCATCATTACGTATATATTCTGTAATATAAACATTAAGCAGCATGTACACGTTAAAAAATCCTACTACACTGCCATTTCCCCTTGGAGAGAGGATGAGGAAATAACAAATCACATGTAGCAGATGTTAGTTATGTCACTTAATGCACTACTGGTAGGCACTCAGATACTATGGTGATAAAGGAACCTGTAAAGAATAGAATAGACTCAAAGCCACACTCAGTCAACTGTACACAAGAAAGGAACTTGTACTCCATAGCAATCTGGACTTAAATTCTGCAGCAAGGTCCCTAAATTCTGTACTCTGGAGAAGCAAAATGGAAAAACTGCAAAGCTCTATTTCAACTAAAACCCCTGATTTTTAAAATTGAAATAATTACAAAAACGAGGAATAGAAACAGCACAGTAGTTTGTTATTTATTTTTCACAGTCATCACAGTCAGTTTCCAATGTGGCAAAGATTTCTGCATTGACAGCATACAACTGCATTGCAGAAGTTATACTGGGGAGAAGGGAGACCAGAAGTTTTCCAGGTGGATGGGAGCCAGGTGAAGTTTTGGGGGAATAAGGATAAAGTCCCTGAATGCAAAGACTTTGTACCAAGTTCCTTTAGGAATCTTTACATTAAATGTAAGGAAAGGGCATCTGTAGAAACTTTAGGATGTTCAGACTCCCAGAGTTCTTGAACTTGATACTTTCTTTGTAACGTTTTCCATTGTTTGGAGGACACTAGTGAGGTGGATCTTTTGCTAGAAGCAAACAGAATTTGGAACATCTCCTGAAAATAGACTGCTTCAATTATTATTAACTCTCTTACAAGATCCAAGCAGCAAAGTTGTAGCCGTGTTAGTCCCAAGATCTGAGAGAGAGAAGGTGGGGGAGGTAATATCCTTTATTGAACCAACTTCTGTTCCTGAGAGAGACAAGCTTTCAAGCCACACAGAGCTCTTCTTCAGGTCAGGAAAGAAACTCCCAGTGTCACAGCAAAATGCAAGGTGGAACAGATGGTTTAGCAGAAGTACTTAGCACATATTATAAAGGACTATTCAAGGAAGAAGAAAAGGAGTACTTGTGGCACCTTAGAGACTAACCAATTTATTTGAGCATAAGCTTTTGTGAGCTACAGCTCACTTCATCGGATGCATCCCCACTCTGAACTCTAGGGTACAGATGTGGGGACCTGCATGAAAACCTCCTAAGCTTACTTTTACCAGCTTAGGTTAAAACTTCGCCAAGGTACAAACTATTTTACCCTTTGCCCTTGGACTTCCACTGCCACCACCAAACTTTATCCGGGTTCCTGAGAAAACGTTGTTTGGAAACGTCTTTCCCCCCAAAATCCTCCCAACCCTTGCACCCCACTTCCTGGGGAAGGTTTGGTAAAAATCCTCACCAATTTGCATAGGTGACCACAGACCCAAACCCTTGGATCTTAGAACAATGAAAAAGCATTCAGTTTCCTTACAAGAAGACTTTTAATAGAAGTAAAAAAGAATCACCTCTGTAAATAAATAAGGTAAATACCTTACAGGGTAATTATATTCAAAACATAGAGAATCCCTCTAGGCAAAACCTTAAGTTACAAAAAAGACACACAGACAGGAATATTCATTCTATTCAAGGAAGAGTGGCCTGTTAACATCTCTTCAGTCATAGGACAAAAAAGAAGAATTAGTGGGTCATAGTTTGTAGTAAAACTATAAATCCTGGTTTCACCCACATATTTATTGGGTCAGACAATCACTCTGTTCTCAAATGAGTTCACACAGGGAAATGATAAAAGACAAAAACACCCTATCAGCTGTGTGTGAACTGCCCCAACAACTATGTGGGTAGTGAAACCAGGATTTATGGCTTATTACAACAGACTAACTCACTAACCCCCTCTTTTTGTCCTATGACTGCAAAGGTGTAAGCGAGCCATTCTACCTTGAATGGTCCCTTAGAATACATGCTAACTACTTAAGCTAAACAATCTGTTCCACTTTGCATTTTGCTGCGACACTGGCAGTTCCTTTCCCAGACCTGAAAAAGAGCTCTGTGTGGCTTGAAAGCTTCTCTCTTCCACCAACAGAAGTTCATCTAAAGAGATATTACCTCACCCACCTTGTCTGTCTAAGGGCATGTCTTCACTGGCAACGTTAAAGCGCTGCCACCTCAGCAGTTTAACATGGCTTGTGTAGCCACGGCACAGCACTGGGAGAGAGCTCTTCCAGAGCTCTAAAAAAAACACCTCCACAAGGGGTGCGGCTCCCAGCTCTGGTGCACTGTCTATACTGGCATGTTACAGCACTGAAACTTGCAGCACTCGGTTGAGGGGGGTGGGGGGGGGAGGGGGAGGGTTTCACACCACCAAGCAAGAAAGTTGCAGCACTGTAAAGTGCCAGTGTAGACAAGCCCTTAGATCCAAGCAGTCAGATTCAGATACCTGTTACTGGTTTGGTCACAGAGACCAGCTTGGGACTGTCACCTGATGTGCTTAAATTACCTCCGAGCCTGTTTTCGCTGCCAACTTGGGACTCCAGAACCCTGTCTTGTTGAGCCAGATATGCTAGCCTGCTGCAACACAGCCCCCAAAGCTGCAGACTTAACTGAAAACAGCTCAACAGGTTGCCTGGCTCCAGCACCCAGACACCCAATTCCCAATGAGATCCAAACCCCAAATAAATCTGTTTTACTCGGTATAAAGCTTATACAGGGTAAACTCAAATTGTCTACCCTCTATAACACTGACAGAGATATGCACAGCTGTTTGCTCCCTCACGTATTAATCACTTACTCTGGGTTCATTAATAAACAGAAGTGATTTTATTACGTATAAAAAGTAGGATTTAAGTGGTTTCAAGTAATAACAGACAGACCAAAGTAAGTCACAAGCAAAATAAGGAAAAACACGCAAGTCGAAACCTAATACATTAAGAAACTGATTTACAGGTAATCTCACCCTCAGAGATGTTCCAATAAGCTTCTTTCAAAGACTAGACTCCTTCCTAGTCTGGGTCCAATCCTTTCCCTGGTTCAGTCCTTGTTAGTTCCAGCAGACATCTTAGGTGATAAGCAGGGGTTTTCTTATGACTAGAACCCCTTTGTCCTACTCAAGTCCCTTTTATAGCTTTGGCACAAGGCTGGAATCTTTTGTCTCTCTGGGTCACCACCCCTCCTTCTGAATGGAAAAGTACCAGATTTAAGATGGATTTCATTATCAGGTGACATGGTTACATGTCCCTGTGACACCTCATTCTTCATTACCCATGGGCTGGCCCACACATACACAGGAAGGCTTGCAGGTAAACAAACCATTTACAACCAACTGTCCAAGTCAATGGGAGCTATCAAGATTCTAAACCACCATTAACGGCCCACACTTTGCATAGTTACAATAGGACCTCAGAGATATACCTCATATTTCTAGCTTCAGATACAAGGATGATACATGCATACAAATAGGATGAACACACTCAGTAGATTATAAGCTTTATAATGATACCTTACAAGAGACCTTTTGCATAAAGCATATTCCAGTTACATCATATTCACATTCATAAGCATACTTTCATAAAGCATATGGAGTGCAACGTCACAGTATGCTGATTTTGCATATAGAACTAGACCATGAAACAGAGCATCTAGCCTGTGAAGTAGAGGCAGGTTTGGACTACAGAATCTCTAATTGGTCTGAATAACATGGTTTTATTAGTAAATTTAGGATATTTAGGATTACTTTGTGCTTTCTGATTTCATCCTTCAGAGTACTTTGGAGACTGAGCATTCAGATGGAATGTATACAGGGAGGATTGTGGCTAGTGGTGAGAAAAGGCATCCTTTCTCACCACTTTCTCTCTTCAAAAAAATAGCTGAATGCTTTTGTATGGTGACGGTTGGGCAACCAAGCCTCGTGTTGAATTCTAAATGTTTATATTACTTGGAAATTGGATGCCTTAGACAATAGTTCGATTGGACCATTATCTGCCTGCCTATCTAACCAGTCTGCATTTTCATTGTTCTTTCAATGAAGAGATGAAATGGATCCTAATCCAATCTCTGCACAAAAAGAACAAGTATGTCTCAAATGAAGTTTGTTCCTCTTTGCCCATTTATATACATCATTAGCAGATTTTTGTTATCTCTTGATCTCTTCCACAGAAACTGGATAGCAAACTTTGTAGGAGAAAGAATGTTACTGGAGCAACAAGGGTACCAAGAAGAATCAAAGTCTTATTGCATATATTTTATGTTACTAAATTGTTCTAAATGAGCACTTTAAACATTACTTCTCAGTTGTTCACTACTATTAAAAAGACACTTGACTTTCAGTTCTGTAAACCCCTTAAAAGGAGCTGAATTAGATGTCTTTCACTGACCATTTTTTCCCTTTTCCATCTGGTAAGCATTGATTTCTCCCCTTCCCTCCATTTCTAATGAAGCTTAAAATTAATAAGACTTTTTGTTTACTTCCTTGCTTGATATTCACACTGCTCTAGAAATAAGATGAGTTTGTAAATTACTGCTGTACAGCCAACAGTGGCAGACCACCACTTTTTAAAATTCAAGTTCTTCAGAACTGTCCCTATACTTTGGGCATGCACGTGTTTTATTTTGCCACAGTGACTTTAGTTTTTCAGGTTTCAGAGTAGCAGCAGTGTTAGTCTGTAAACGCAAAAAGAAAAGGAGTACTTGTGGCACCTTAGAGACTAACGAATTTATTTGAGCATAAGCTTTCATGAGCTACAGCTCACTTCATCGGACGCATTCAGTGGAAAATACAGTGGGGAGATTTTATATACACAGAGAACATGAAACAATGCATGTTCCCATACACACTGTAAGGAGAGTGATCAGGTAAGGTGAGCTATTACCAGCAGGAGAGCGGGAGGAAAAAAACCTTTTTTTAGTGATAATCAAGGTGGGCCATTTCCAGCAGTTGACAACAATGTGTGTGGAATAGCGGCGGGGGGTGTTAAACATGGGGAAATAGTTTTACTTTGTGTAATGACACATCCACTACCAGTCTTTATTCAAACCTAATGTAATGGTGTCCAATTTGCAAATTAATTCCAATTCAGCAGTCTCTCGTTGGAGTCTGTTTTTGAAGTTTTTTTTGTTGAAGAATTGCAACTTTTAGGTCTGTAATCGAGCGACCAGAGAGATTGAAGTGTTCTCCAACTGGTTTTTGAATGTTATAATTCCTGACGTCTGATTTGTGTCCATTTATTCTTTTACGTAGAGACTGTCCGGTTTGGCCAATGTACACATCTGTATCATCCGAATCAGAGGAGTCAGAGACCTCCCCAAATGGTGGTGCTGCTGGAACCACCAGAATGGGAGGTGGTAGGAACATAGCAGGAGGAAGGATCCCTGTGAGCAGGTGACCAGGTCGGGGCTCATGATGACAGCAGCCCTTCAAATGCAAACAACTCATGGAGACCCAGAGCACTTCAGAGTCTCCTAGCGGTCAATGGTAGTCGTTCCACTGGAGGGACCAGTACTGGTAACTACATTTGTCTGGAGACCAATGGTTCCCAGGGGCTGGCGAAGTCACAGGATCCATGGTCGGTACCAATGGATCCAGTGATCGGTGCAGGCTTTCTTGCTCTTGTGAGTCTTGGAAAGCGTGGTTCCTCCATGGCCGGATCTTGTGGATGGTGCCAAATCCTTCTTAGGCGTGGAGGAAAATTTATTGCCATGCTTATGTGCATGCTCCCTTGCCTCATGGCTAGGCCCCGCAGCAGGGCCCTTAGTGCTGGTACCAGCAGAACCCAATGGAGGCTCTGCAGTAGGGGGAGCGCTCTTCGCCTACTCAGGCTGATATAAGGGGAGGTTCCCTGGCCAGGATCTGACACTGGTCCCATGGCAACCTCCATGAGGTGCTTCTTGAGGCAGAGAACCTGGTTTTCTAACGCATGGGCATGGAAGGAGAGGCAGATACTGCACCTTATCACAATATGGGATTCCCCCAAGGAGTTTAAACAGTGCTTGTGCTCGTCACTAATGGAAAACAAGCGGGGGGCAGGAAGCACAGATTTTCAACTTCAGCATAATCCAGTATCTAAATCTGGATACTGGGCGGGAATATGCAGCAGTGAAAAACAACTGGAGACACCAGAAGCCCGCTGCACTCTATCGCCTTGGGCAAAACCATGAGGTAATATAATTAATGCCATCCAACATCGGTTTATGAAAAACAGATCTTGTTGTACGAACTTGATTTTTTTTTAACAAGACAAGTTTGGTTGATATAGGTAATAGCGTTGATGTAATATACTTAGACGCTTCTATACAACACTTCATTTGGTACCACTAAATATTTTGATTAAGAAACTAGAATGATATAAAATCAACATGGTCCACATTAAATGGATTAAATGCTGGCTAACCGATAGCTCTCAAAATGTAATTGTAAATAAGGAATCATCATCAAGCTGGTGTGTTTGTAAAGGGATCTGGTGGGGATCGGCCTATGATATTTAACATTTTTGTCAATGACTTGGAAGAAAACAAAAATGACTTATCAAGCTTGCAGATGACAAAGATTGGGCTGTAGTAAATAATTAATAGGACAGTACATTGATATAGAGCTAGCTGGATCGCTTAGTAAGCTGGACGCAAGCAAACATATTTCAATATGGTCAATGTAAGGTCATATATCTAAGAATCACATATGTGGTCCATACGTACAGCATGGTGAGGCTCTAAGCTGAGAAGCAATGATTCTGAAAAGACTTTCTGACCATTGTTGATAACCAGCTGTACATGAGCTCCCAATGTGATGTTATGGCCAAAAGGGTTAATGCAATCTGTGGATGTATAAAGAGGGAATACCTAGGGGGACCAGATAAGTTGTATTACCTCTGTACCTGGCAATAGTGTGACTGCTACTGGAATATTGTGTCAAGTTCTGGTGTCCACAATTCAAGAAGGATGCTGAAAATTTGAAGAGGGTTCAAAAAAGAGCCACAAGAATAAACAAAGGATTGGAAAACATGCCATATAGTTAGGGCTACGATTTAGCCATGGGTATTTTTTTAGTAAAAGTCATGGACAGGTCATGGGCAATAAACAAAAATTCATGGCCCATGACCTGTCCATGTTTTATACTATAAATACCCCTGAATAAATCTTGCGGGGGGTAAGGAGGGTGCGCCACGAAGGGCCGCTGCTGGAGGAGAAAGCCCAGGGTCCACTGCAGGGGGGCGTGACGGGGCCAGCAGCTGCTCTTGCTACCCCAGGACCGCTGCCCGGGGCCGCCTGAGCAGCAGCTGGTGTAGCTGGTCCCAGGGTCGCTTCAGCAGTGGCCAGCGCAGCTGGCTATGGATCTGCCCAAGAAGCCAGATGCAGGGCCGCTCCAGCAGCAGCCGGTGTGGCTGTCCCCCGGGCCACCTGAGCAACTGGCCCTAGAGCCAGCTGCTTGGGCAGCCTGGATTCAGCCACACTGGCTGCTGCAGAAGTCACAGAGGTTGTGGAAAGTCATGGAATCCGTGACTTTCCGTGACCTACGTAACAGACACTGAGCCCTACATATAGTGAAAGACTCTAGGAGCTCGATCTGTTTAGTATAACAAAGAAAAGATTAACGGGTGACTTAATCACAGTCTGCACTGAAAATGGGGAATAAAAGTTTGATGAGAAGGCTCTTCAGTCCAGCAAAGGTATAACAAGAGCTTATTGCTGGAGCTTGAAGCAAACTAAAAGTAAGGTGTATATTTTTAATAGTGACAGTAATTAATCATTGAACAACATACCTGGGCTGTGGTGAAACCTCCATCATGAGGAATTTTCAAATCAAGACTGGATGTTTTTTAAAAAAATCTCGTTCAAACAGGAATTAATTCAGGGAAATCCCATGGTCTGTACTGTACAGGAGGTCAGGCTAGATTATCACAATCATCGCCTCTGGATTTACAATCCATACATCTATATTTTCTTTTTAACATAGGAAAAGAACTCTCCAGTCTAATAACGGAGATGTAAAGCATATCAAAACTAAAAAGAAAAAAGTATCTCTCAATTGAATCAATGTTAATTACTACAGGATTAATGACACAGAAGTGTTCATAATACATAATCAATACAGCCAAAGCTTATTCGGATTCATGAAATTAGGAGTCAAAAGGGTAACAACAAGGAGTTTAAGCATAAAAACACAAATGCTTGTTTGTATTGTGGAAAAAAGTATTACATCGCTGGCTGAAAGACGGCTTGCCCAAAATGTACACCTGATAAAAGCCTCTTTTCTAAACAAATAAGGCAATATGGAAATAGTCGTATCTGCTAACGAAAAATGTGTATGCTGCACAACCCTGCAGATGAAGTCATGTATGCAAATTCAGTTATTAAAATATCTAGAATTTCTCAAAAGGCAAAAAGAACTTCATTAATGATGCCTGATGTTTTTCATCACTTAAACGCTCTTTATCCAAGGAAATATACTGAGATTAGTCATCAGCAGAATCTTCAAGGTTATTAACCCTTTAAAAAGATGATTAACAAGGTGGGTGAGGTAATATCTTTTATTGAACCAACTTCAAATACGAGACATGACCTCCCCAACTTGTCTTTCTAATATCCTGGGGCCAACACAGCTACAACACCACTGTATACTTTAAAAAGACGTCTGACAAAATATTCATTTACACAACAATATTGTCGTAATATTTCAAACTTGTTTTGCATTTTCCATTTAAGGACCTGATGCTCCTTGACTTTTGGGTGTATGTGGGGTATGGGGTTGTTTTTTCTTGTTGTTTTTTTAAATGGAATACCTAGTACCACAATCCCTGACATAATCATTCAAAGGTAGGAATAATCCATTAAAAAGCTGGAATCCAGAAGTAAGGGACCTGGTTCTACTAATGGTTATAAGCAATGAAGAGACCATGGGTCTATCCAGGGACCTAATAAAACCGGGAAAGTTGTGGGTGTATTATAGGATTGTAGATTGAACCTCAAATTTCAGTGAAAAAATAGATCATTTTAGGTTTGTGTTTCAGATCTATCTGAAAGTTTTCTCCATTGTGAATGCGTTCCAAACTTTGGTCCCATTTTAAACATACGCAGTATAATTAATAGCATGTTACATCCCAACTACTACAACATTTGACAACGAAGTTTTTTAACAAATGAAAGTGTGCACACATGCGTGCACACAGGCACTCTTCATCTGAAACAAAACATACCTGTGTTCGCAGAATTTCACCTTTTGACAACTGCATATCACCCGTCAACTCTTTCACAGTAATGCCTAGTGGCTCCAGACGCTTGCTGAAGTAATTTGTCATTTCAGCTGCCAAAGCCTTCATAGGAGCAACATACACAATCTGCACCAAAAGGACACGAGCTTGATAAATGAGCAAACTGCACAATGTCATTTGTTTCATGGCAACCAACACAAATCACAATTTATTGTGAAATATGATTGTAGCTACTTACAGTGAAAAATCTTAATAGCGATATATGAAAAGTAGTTATCTTTGTTAGATAAGTGTGCCACTGTTTAGAGGACAATGGATTTTGTTTATTCAGCCTCATTACTTTGAGAATTGGATCTGCATCAAAGCTAAATGTATTTTCATAGCTTTTCACATGGGTAATAAGATTTTCAGAGCACAAATAGGAATTGGTTTAATAGTAATGAAGTAAATCACCAGCATTTTCTATGAGACTTGGAGATGTATAATACCCTTGAAAATTTCTTGATTTCATATAATGGGTAGAACTGTATAATGGGTTTTATCTTATGAGTTAAAAAAGTCGGTTTTGGTTCACTGAATTCCTACCTTAAACTCATCCTTTTTGATAACTCCTTGCTGAACATGCTGGCGAATTTCATGCAGGACAGTTAGCATGGCAATGTTAGTTTTCCCAGCTCCGGTGGGTGCACAGATCAGCATGTTCTCATTTGTACTATAGGCAGTCTCAAAAACTATTGATTGGATTCGGTTTAGTCTTTTCATGCCTTTAAAAACAAGTTGCCCAATCTGAAAGAAAACAAAGTATTGCAATGAAAATACAAGGACAGTAATAAAGGAGTAATTTTTGGATCCTCTTAGAAATTAGTCACAAGTCTTTAATCCCAAAGGCTAAATCTACTATGCTGGAAACTTCAAATTTCTTTTCTTATGTATTCCAAGTAGGATAACTTTTAAAACATTAACATAATCAGTTAATCTTAACTGCACCACTGTTACGTTTTTCACTTTTACCAAAAACACACTGACCAAACTTCATTAAGAGTTAATGAATATTAGCATAAAAACAGTATTAATAGATTATATGATTTTTTTGTATTTTAAACATAATTACATAATTATTAGTGAAAAAATGGAGACCTTTATAGCACTTTATAAATTAGGAAAGATGTACTAAGTTGACATCCTAAAGCCATTTTAAGGCATAACGAGGAAACAATCTCCTCCTCCTCTCTGATTGGAAGGGACACCTTCAGACCATTGTCAGGCCACTACCTATATAGACTTCATAGCTAAACGAAAAGTCAAAAATATAAACTAACCTATTACATTAAAAAACAATATTAAGAGAACATTAAAGTTACAAAGTCAATCACACAAAAATTAGGAAATGCCAGAACTAAGGTTGCTTTTCTGCCTTATGCTGACCCCCTTTAGCATATGCAATATGATTAGGGCCCTTCATTTTCTGTTTTTATTGTATTTAATTTTTCCCAGGAATTTATCGGTGTTTATTACAACAACAACAACAAAAGCAGGTGAAAATCGGTGGAAAAAACTATTACTTTTTCTAGGTAAATAATCAGGGTTTATTTTGTTGGACGGAAGGACAAAGGAAAATAAGTATTCAGTAGATTAATGCTTTGATGAATGGAATTCTATGTGGTTTGCTGCAGAACTAAAAACAAAATGCCACTCTGAGTTTAAGAAAACAATACATCTCTAGTCCCCAAATAAAACTTTTCATTTGAATAAAAACAGTTTACTGTTTTGACTTAGAACTATTAGCCTATAAATGTTTACATTTAATAACTGGGCCACACCATTCGCAGCGCATACACTCAACTTCATCCTTTTTGCCTGTTTTGTTTTTTAAAAACTTTCCAATACATCCTTGCATTCTGAAAAGTATTCTGATAGATGTTTGTTTTTTCCACTGTGTCAGATATTTAAACCATTCTCTGTTAACAGCTTGAAATATGTACATGGTGGGAGTGAGATTCATCAGTACAATAAGATGCGCATGGACTTCAGAGCTTGAGCATGAACCTGTTTATTGTGTGTATCTTCTAGACCAGTGCTTCTCAAGCTATCTGATGTGGAGGACCGGCAATTTTTTTTTCCAATGTGCATGCAGACCAACAGCCGATGGCTCGCGGACCAGCAGCAGTCCGCAGACCACTACTTTTAGTATCACTGTTCTAGACTAATACATAGCCTTACTTCAACAGACAGCTTTGCGTATATGCCCACACTAATGTATTATCACAGAACATATCTCATGAAATATCTCCTACTTTCCGAATAAAACAAATTATTTTTATGTATTTGAATGATACAGAAGTAGGGTGAAAATTAGAAAAAAAACGAACAAAACTTTTTGTAAAACCTGGGTCTTTGGGTTTTTTTTTAAAAAAACCAGACAGTACTACTACTTTTCCCACAGGACCTTTGTGTTATTCAGTGCACAGCAGTCAGGGTTATGCAGTGGAGATGGTTGTTTGTGGGTATATATACACTGCACACTAAACCCAGACTCTGACTCAGGTTCGAGCCCAAGACCCCTTTCTGTTGACATACAAATCAGTTTGACTTGAGTGAGCAAGCTCAGGTCCTAGGACCCTGCTGTGACTCTGGTCCAAGCCCTGCCATTTTGCAGCGTAGATGCAGCTCAAGCTGCAGATCTGAGTTAAAAAGTCTGTGTAGTGCACTATGGACATGTAAGCACGGCTATGAGACACAGGTCCAGCAACTGCAAGCCCAGGTTTATGATGCAGTGTGGATGTTTAAGCACTGATTTGGAAATACCACGTTCACAAGCCCAGATCCCTACAGATGCAGGTTTAAAGTGCAATAAAGATATACTCTGTAGGACCCCTGCTTCGTATATGGCAGAAGTTGGAGGGTGCCTAGTCAATGAGGCAGAGGAGTGCAGGAAGAGAAAGGATGATCTCCTAAGAATGGTCATACTGGATCAAACCAATGATCCATCTCGCCCAGTATCCTGTCTTCCAACACTGGGCAATGCCAGGTGCTTAAGAGGAAATGAACAGAACAAGTAATCATCAACTGATCCATCCCCCGTTGCCCATTCCCAGCTTCTGGCAAACAGAGGCTAGGGACACTTCAGAGAATGGTTTTGCATCTCTGTCCATCCTGGCTAACAGCCATTAAGGGACCTATCCTCCACGAATTTATCTAGTTCTTTTTTGAACCCTGTTAATAGTCTTGGACTTCACAACATCCTCTGGCAAGAGTTCCACAGGTTGACTGCACTGTGTGAAGAAATACTTCCTTTCGTTTGTTTTAAACCTGCTGCCTATTAATTTCATATGGTGACCGCTAGTTCTTGTGTTATGAGAAGGAGCAAACAACACTTCCTTATTTACTTTCTCCACACCAGTCATGATTTTTTAGACTTCTAACTTGTCCCCCTTTAGCTGTCTCTTTTCCAAGCTGAAAAGTCACAACCTTATTAATCTCTCCTCATATCGAAGCTGTTCCATACCCTTAATGATTTTTGTTGTCCTTTTCAGTACCTTTTCCAATTGCAATACATCTTTTTTGAGATGGGACAACCAGATCTGAACGCAGTATTCAAGATATGGGCATCCTGGATTTACATAGAGGCAATATGATATTTTCCCTCTTATTATCTATCCCTTTCTTAATGATACCGAACATTCTGTTAACTTTGACTGCCACTGCATATTAAGTGGATGTTTTCAGAGAACTATCTACAATAACTCAAAGATCTCTTTCTTGAGCGGCAACACTTAATTTTATATGTATAGTTATATACCATCATTTTATATGTATAGCTGGGATTATGTTTTCCAATGTGCATTAATTTGCTTTTATCGAAATTGAATTTCATCTGACATTTTGTTGTCCAAGGCATCCAGTTTTGTGACATCCCTTTGTAACTCTTCGCAGTCTGCTTTGGATTTAACTATCTTGAGTAGTTGTGTGTCATCTGGAAATTTTGCCACCTCACTGTTTACCCCTTTTTCCAAATCAATTATGAATATGTTGAACAGTACTGGTCCTGGTCAGACCTAAGTTCCCTCTAAGCTGCACGGCCGTGCAGCAGACTATCAAGGGCCACGCAGGCAAGGAGAGGTGCCTCTCCCCTGGTCCCAGCCTTGGAGCTGTCACAGCGAGAGAGAGCTGGGGGGGTAGTCTGCCCAGGGGCAGCCTGCACCCCAAACTCCTCATCCCCAGCCAGAGCTCTCACCTCCGCATACCCCAACCCTCTGACCCAGCCCTGAGCCCCGTCCTGCCCTCTAAACCCCTCATCCCTGGCCTCACCCCCAACCCCCCCACAGTGCAACCCTCTGCCCCAGCCCTACAGTCCCTCCCACACTCTAAACCCCTCACTCCCCCCCGCCCCAGCCCACATCACCTCCATATTGGTGCACATAGCAAAATTCATTCCACACATGGATGTAAAAAATTAGAGGGAACATTGGTACAGACCCCTTGGCGACACCATTATTTACATCTCTCCATTCTAAAAACTGACCATTTATTCTTACCCTTTGTTTCCTATCTTTTAACCAGTTATCAATCTATGAGAGGACTTTCCCTCTTATCCCATGACAGCTTACTTTGCTTAAGAGCCTTTGGTGAGAGACTTCGTCAAAGGCTTTCTGAAAATCTAAGTGCAGTCCTTGAGTTCCTTCAAAATTCTCGGGTGAATACCATCTTGTTCTGGTGACTTATTACTGTTTAGATTATCAATTTGTTCCAAAACCACCAGATTGTCATCTCAAAAGGCTCAAGTTTGGAAATCTTCCTCAGAGCCTCAGCCATAAACACGGATGCAAAGAATTCATTTACTTTCATGAGTGTTCCTCTGGCATCTCAATCGTCCAGCGGCCGGCCACACTGATTGTTTAGCAAACTTCCTGCTTCTGATATACTTAAAAAAAATTGTTATTACTTTTTGAGTCTTCAGCCAGTTGTTCTGCAAATTCTTTTTTGGCCTTCCTAATTATATTTTTACACTTCATTTGCCGGAGTTCATGCTCCTTTCTATTTTCCTCACTAGGATTTAACTTCCACTTTTTAAAAAGATGCCTTTTTGTCTCTCACTGCTTCTTCTATTTTGTTGTTTAGCCACAGTGGCACTTTTTTGGTTCTTTATGTTTTTTTAATTTGGGGTATACATTTAAGTTCAGCCTCTATTACGGTGTTTTTTAAAAAGTTTCCATGCAGCTTGCAGGGATTTCACTTTTGGGATTGTACCTTTTAATTTCTATTTAACTAATTTCCTTTTTTGTGTGTAGTACCCCTTTCTGAAATTAAATGCTACCATGGTGTCTCCCCTCCCCATCCCAGGGATGTTAAATTCAATTATATTATGGTCCCTATTACCAAGCGGTTCAGCTATATTCACCTCTTGGACCAGATCCTGTGCTCCACTTAGGACTAAATTAAGAATTGCCTCTCCTCTGGTGGGTTCCGGGACTAGCTGCTCGAAGAAGCAGTCATTTAAGGTGTCAAGAAACTTTGGGCATGGCTACACTTGCAGATGTAGAGCGCTGTAAGTTAAACCAGCCCTCGGAGAGCGCAATAGGGAAAGCGCTGCACTGTGTCCAGATTGTCAAATTCAAGCACATTGGCGTGGCCACATTAGCAGCTCTTGCAACGGCCACAGAGAGCACTGCATTGTGGTAGCTATCCCAGCATGCAAGTGGCTGCAACATGCTTTTCAAATGGAGTGGGGTTCAGTGGGGTGGAATGTGACAGGGAGCGTGTTGTGTGTATGTGGGGATAGAGAGAGGGTTTGGGGGGGAGATGAGAGCATGTCAGCATGCTGTCTTGTAAGTTCAGACAACAGCAGACCCCTCCCTCCCCCGCCTCTCAAGCGACATTCAACACTAATGGTTGCTTCGTCCCAGAGCAGATAAGCATGTCAGATGTCAGAAATGGAGCTTTCAAAGGGCATATCCGCATTCCTGTAGCCGATTCCAAACAATGACAAGATTGGCCACTTGACTTAAGGGGATTATGGGATGTTTCCAGAGGCCGATCAGAGCACAGTAATGCAACACCTTATTCACACTGACCCTGGGGCGTTTCAGCTGAGGTGCACCAAGCATTATGCTTCTCGTGGAGGTGGATTACCAGGAGCACTCCAGCTGCAGAGTCCAGGTACTCTAAGTGCCTTGCCAGTGTGGACGGGTCATGAGTTAGGGAGCCCGGGGCTGCTTTAATGCGCTCTAACTTGCAAGTGTAGCCATGCCCTTTATCTCTGCATCCCATCCTGAGGTAAAATGTACCCAGTCAATATAGAGATAATTGAAATCCCCCGTTATTACTGAGTTTTTTATTTTTGTAGCCTCTCTAAACTCCCTGAGCATTTCAGAGTCACTATCATCATCCTGGTCAGTTGGTTGGTAATATATCCCTACTCCTATATTCTTATCAATCAAGCATGGAATTACTATCCATAGAGATTCTGTGATACAGTTTGGTTCATTTAAGATTTTTACTTCATTTGACTCTACGCTTCCTTTCACATATAGTGCCACTCCATCTATTCTGTCCTTCCAACATATTTTGTACCCAGGTATTACTGTATCCCATGGAATATCATCAATCCACCAAATTTCTGTAATGCTTATTATATCAATATCCTCATTTAATACGAGGCACTCAAGTTCACCCATTATTTAGACTTCTAACATTTGTACATGAGCACTTTAAGAAATTGTCACTTTTTAGCTATATTCCATTACGTGATGTAATTGAATGGGACTCTTTCATTTGACTGTTTCTCATCAGATCCTTCCCATATTTTATCATCTTCCAGCCTCTCCTCCTTATTAGGACATAGAGAATCTCCATTAATAGATCCTCTCCTAAGGGATGTCTCTGTCCAAACCATGTGCTCCTCCACACCTGTCGGCTCTCCCCCAGCCCTTTTGTAAAAAAAAGTGTTTGTCAACAGGAATTTGTCTTATTTTTTTCTGTGAGTGTTCATTTGAGAAGGTAGTGATTATCTGGTTTCACCTACATAGTTATTGTGGCATTTGATGAACTGGACAAGGTACACCAATGCTGCATATGTAGGACCCAGGAATCTTGAAAGGCATGTTGTGGGGGGTGTAGGTCATTGTAGTTGTGTGGATATATCTGCAGGTTTTCCATCTGTTCTCGCAGGGTACAGTGCTATTTTGAGTTGGTGTGTCCTGGTCTGTGGGCAGCTTGCTTCTGATGATGAGCTTGGAGAGGCTGGGGGCAGAGGCAGGAGTTTGAAAGGTAGACAAGGGGGTTTGGGAAAGATTTCTTTCAGGATGTGAAATATAGGTTATAATTGTTTGATGATACCCCACTGGATACCCCACTGGGTTCCTGTGTGGGGTGGTAAATGACTCGTAGGGGTGTGAGGTCAGTGGATTCCCCCCGCCCCCATACTGAAAGCTGGTTCTCTCAGGGTATTTGGGTGGCCCATTCCATGATGCAATCTACTTCTTTGGTGGAGTGTCCTTGTTTGGTGAAGGCAGTTTAAATGTTTTAAGATGTATACCCCAGACTTTCTCCTCAGAATATATTCTTTGGTATCGGAGTGCCTGATTAATCAAAAGGGCAAAAAGGCCTTTTCATCACAATAAGCCATAAATATTTAAGCAATAATACTATCGTAAATTAAAATCACATGGCACAAAAGCTTAATATAAAATATGCTTTTATAAATGTAGTGATATGGGACAAGAACACAAATTAATTAGCAAAGAATTTGTGTATGAAAATTCTTAATTTTCCCTTATGCACAATAGTAGCAGTGCTACTCAAACTCAGTTTGTACTTTTGTTTACAGCATTTGAATTCATGCTTCTATACATATCCCAAGTGTATCTGAATGTCTGCTATAGTTCACTGAATCTTGTGATTCAGAAAAATGTTTATTTCTGCCTTGATCTATTTTAAAGTATTTTCAGAACTTTTCAGGAGGTCTCCTTATATCTTTAAGTTGTGTTTCAACACTGAAGCAATCTTCACTAGTAATATCCTTTTATAGGTTATTCTATTTGCAAAACTGCAGATGGAAAGCCATTTGTTTCCCATCTACTGCCGTATGTACATTTACTCGGTGTCTCTTCATTTTCATCAATGGGGCTATAATAAAGTGTTAATGAGCTCCCTACAGAGGCAATGATTGCACAGCCATATCAGGGTTCGATCAATGTATTTTATAGCCTTTTTATTTGTCTTGAGTTTCCCGTTTGTGCACTGTTTAATTTTAGGAATTCTTAAAACACCTTTGAAAATGGTTATATTTTTTTCTTTGTTTCTTAAAGTTCCATTTAATTAGGTTTTTAATTCTGTGCAAACTGTTTGGAGGTCATACTGAAGGAATTACTGGAGAACAACATATACATAGGTAATGAATAAATAATAAAGCTGAATAAAATATTCAAGTAACTTATGGGATTTTACCAGAATGTCTTTTTAAAAAGGTATAAGTAATGTAACAGTTCAGCTGGAGATAGCCTTTAGTATGGTGAAAAAAGGAATATGGCCTTGATTAAGCAAATAAATTAAATACGTATTTAAGTGTATTAGTACACCTGTTATCAGTAGGACTATTCACATGCTTACATTAAGTATGTGCTTACTATTTTGCTGAATCGGGGCCTGTAAGACTATATTAAGTCTGAGTCTGTTAACCATTCAGGACACAACAAAAGGTTTATCTTTTTTCCCCCTGGCAATCAGGGAGGGATTTTTATATCTTCTGTGAAAGGTGTATACTCAGTTGCCTTTACTTAACAGGGTAAGCAGGCCAGTTCTTTATATTCATGTATTTTATTGTGAAATATATAAGGGTTCCCCAATAGTATGCAGTTGGTGCTTATTTATGTGTTTATAAATCCAAATAAACAAAAATAATATATATTAATACACGATGCGTGGTTCATTTAAATAGGTATATGATCACTGTCACTGCTGTATGGAAATACAAAAACACCTTTAATAGGAATTTGCTAGCACACACAAACAAAAGTAACTTTAGACACCTATATGAAAAATTAGGTTTATATTTAGCAACCTTGAGAGGTATATGGGAAAAAATAGACTGGTTTTAAATAGGATGTTTAGAAAATAAACTATTGGCAAATGAGTCTAACAGAATGTTAGTCATTTGGGCGCATGTGTGACCCAGCATATCTATTAGGGGTTTTGGCTTTGTGTCATAAATATAAAGGGAAGGGTACCAAACTTCCTGCATACAGTACTATAAAATCCCTCCTGGCCAGAGACACAATATCCTTTTACCTGTAAAGGGTTAAGAAGCTCAGGTAACTTGGCTGGCACCTGACCAAAAGGACCAATAAGGGGACAAGATACTTTAAAATCTAGGGGGGAGAAGGGAAGGCTTTTCTCTGTCTGTTCTGTGTGCTTGCCAGAGAGAGATCAAGAAAGCAAGCAATCCAACTCCATTAGAATTAGTAAGTACTAGCAAGGAAATGCATTAGCTTATTTTTGTTTTGGCTTGTGATTTTCTCTGTGCTGAGAGGAAGGTGCATTCCTGGTTTTCTTTTTGTAACTTTAAATTTTGGTCCAGAGGGAAATCCTCTGTGTTTTAAATCTGATTGCCCTGTGAGATTAACTTCCCTTCTAATTTTACAGAGGTGCTTCTTTTACCTTCTTTGTTTCTAATAAAGTTCTGTTTCTTTTAAGAGCCTGGCTGATTTCTCTACTGTCCTAAGACCCAGGTGTTTCGGTCTGTGATCACTTTGTAACCAATTGGTTAGGATATTATTCTCAAGCCTCCCCAGGAAAGGTGGTGTAAGGTCTTGGGGGGATATTTTGGGGGAATAGGAACTCCAAGTGGTCCTTTCCCTAATTCTTTGTTAAATCACTTCATGCTGGCAGCGTACACTCCAAGGGCAAAAAGTTTGTGCCTTGGGGAAGTTTTATCCTAAGCTGGTAGAAATAAGCTCAGGGGGTCTTTCATGCGGGTCCCCACATCTGTACCCTAGAGTTCAGAGTGGGGAGGGAACCCCGGCACCTTGTAAGACTGGCAGCTGTAGACCCAGGGCACGTGACTGGAAGCAGGCATGTGACTGACAGGAAACAAGATGCAAAGCTTCCTGTTTTGGATGCTGGGACCAGCAGAAACAAAGATCGTGGACTAGGAGCGAGCTTTTGCGCATCTCTCCACAGATAACTGTAGAAGGATGACTCTCTGTGAAAGAACAAAAGCTAAGGGTTCAGAACGCAACCAGTGGAGCAAGCGCAGAGGGAGCTGGGGCACAAGCCCAGAAGCAAGATTAGCAGAAGTCCTTGCTAAACAGAGCAGTCAAAGTCTCACACAAGGATGACAGGGGAAGATCAAATAGGAGCCAGATATAGAGGCAAAAGGAGGCATACTTTTTATTTAATGATATTAATAAACCAGATACTAGACTTTAGTTTGAAACACTATTTGTGTTGTGAGAGAGAACTGGAAGAGTACAGTAGGAAGGAGTGGAGGGGGAAACTCAGGGAGTAGAGTAGCTGATGAAGGTCTGGGAAGGCAACCCGGTTACAGCGTCCACTAAGGAATACTTAATCACAGAATCATACTGAACACTCAGGATACAATAGTACTTTTTACTGTAGATCACAGAGTCTTCTAACTGACTAACTGTTTAAAAAATTACGCTTGAACAAAATGTAGGAGAATTGCATAGAAATAAGCTTGATTTTTTTTTTAAACTACAAGAATGAGCATGAATATTGGAAAAATGTTAATGTGGTTTGGTTCTGATAAGTGACTAAAATAGTATTATGGAGTTCCAAGCTCACTGTCAATGATTTCTATATAAAATAGGCCCAGTTTATTAGATTTTAATTGCCAGCTGTCATAAATATAAAGGGAAGGGTAAACACCTTTAAATCCCTCCTGGCCAGAGGAAAAACCCTTTCACCTGTAAAGGGTTAAGAAGCTAAGACAACCTCGCTGGCACCTGACCAAAATGACCAATGAGGAGACAAGATACTTTCAAAGCTGGAGCAGGGGGAAAACAAAGGGTTCTCTGTCTGTGTGTGTCTTTTGCTGGGACCAGAGCAGGAATGCAGGTCAGAACTCCTATAAAGGGTTAATAAGCAATCTAGTTAGATGTGTTAGATTCCGTTTTGTTTAAATGGCTGATAAAATAAGTTGTGCTGAATGGAACGTATAATCCTGTTTTTGTGTCTTTTTGTAACTTACGGTTTTGCCTAGAGGGATTTTCTGTGTTTTGAATCTGATTACCCTGTAAGGTATTTACCATCCTGATTTTAGAGAGGTGAGTCTTTTACTTTTTCTTTAATTAAAATTCTTCTTTTAAGAACCTGATTGCTCTTTCATTGTTCTTAAGAGCCAAGGGTTTGGGTCTGTGTTCACCTATGTAAATTGGTGAGGATTTTTTATCAAGCCTTTCCCAGGAAAGAGGGTGTAGGGCTTGGGGGGATTTTTTTGGGGAAAGACATTTCCAAGTGGGCTCTTTCCCGGTTATATTTGTTAGACGCTTGGTGATGGCAGCAATAAAGTCCAGGGACAAAAGGTAAAATAAATAGTTTGTAGCTTAGGGAAGTTTTAACCTAAGCTGGTAAAAATAAGCTTAGAGGGTTTTTCATGCAGGTCCCCACATCTGTACCCTAGAGTTCAGAGTGGGGAAGGAACCCTGACACCAGCCCTGCAAACCTAAACTGGTTTAAAAGTCAAACAGGGTGCTTATCTTACGGCAAATCATCTGCAGCAAAAAATTCTCCAAGCCAAAAATTCTGTTCTCAGCTACACCTCGGCAACCCATTTGTGCTCAATGGGATTGCAAAGACATATGCGGACAAAATTTGGCTCTTGACTGAAGGTGCATGAGAAGTAACTGGGTCCAATTGTGTTGTCTCTGCAATAGATACAGGGTGGTAAAAAAAAAGTATTGTTGCCACTGAATCCGACAAAATTTACTCTCAATGCACACAGGGAGCAGATCTTTGCTGTAAGAAGAGACAATTTTTACATAGTCATTATCCATAATATAAAAGACCACTGTGACTTCTACTTTCTCCACAGCCAAGAGACAGCCATCTTCAAGACGGGCTTGAAATCAGTTAGAGAGTGGGACTCTCTAGCTATCTCCCACTTCAATTTTGAATCCAGTGTTCCCCAAATGCTGTAGGACATTTAGGACTTTTGTATGTCCAGTCAGTATATCTGACCAGACACTGTCAGACACACTCTACTTTAGGCATAAAGCAAGAGCTCCTCATAACATGAGGTCTGAGGTTCTAGTATTCATAGAGTTTAAGGCCAGAAGGGTTCATTAGATCATCTAGTCTAACCTCCTGTATATTCAAGGACCTGAACTTTCACCCAGTTATCCCTGTATTCAGCCCAATAATTTGTGTTTAACTAAAGCACAACTGTCTGGCTAAAGCATAACCTTCAGAAAGGTATCTGGTCTTGACTTGAAGATGCCAAGAAATCGGAAATACATCACTTCCCTTGACAGTCTATCGTCTTCACTGTTTAAAAAAAAAAATTAAAAAAAAGGTTCCTAATTTCTAATTTGAGTTTGTCTGGCTTCCACTTCCAACCATTGGTCTTTATTATGCCTTTTTCTTTGTTACATTACAGAGCCCTTTAATACACAGTACTCTCTCCCCACGAAGGCACTCGTACACTGTAATAAAAATCACCTCTCAATCTTCTTTCTGATAAGCTAAACAGACAGAGATCCTTAAGTCTATTACTGTAAGGCATTTTCTCCAGACTCGAAATCATTTTTGTGGCTTTTTTCTGCATCCTCTTGAATTTTTCAATATCTGTTTTAAAATGTGGGCACCAGAACTTGATGAAGTATTCCAAGATCATTCTCATTAATGCCATATAAAAGGTAAAAACACCTTCCTGTTTATACATCCAAGGAACACATTTTTGCCACAATGTCGTATTGGAAGTTTAAATTGAGTTGCTTGCCCACTATGACCCCTACATCCTTTTACGAATCACTGCTTTCCAGGTTACAGATTAGGTAAAGATAGTCAGGATAGTCAATTCACTACAAAAGATGTTCACTTTGGTGTTATGCTAATTATAAACAACAAACCAGAAATTGCTAAGTGTGAAAATCTTCTTCAAGTCAATAATCTAAGGTGAAATTCACAGGCATGCACAACCACCTGAACAACTGGGCTGCATATGGGAAAAGTCTACAGTGATTTGGAGAAATCCACCCTCCAGTGAATGGTCAAGTTACAGGGTGGAAAAACATCTATACCACCAGTCAGTATTTACTGCCTACGGATTGCAATAAAAGCCACAGCTCCTCAGTACCTGCCACACAGGTGGTTTAGGGCACTGGATCCATAAGCTTCCTGAGCCTCCCTTCTCGCAGGGCTACTGGATCCACATAAGCATAGTTCCAATAGGCCTGCACAGCTTCTTTCATGCGGGCCTCTTAGGTCTGTGCATAGACCCCTTCCTGCCCAGAGCAGAACACCACTGCTACAATCATTAGCAGCAGAGAGCCTTGTGTGCATTCTCCATGTTTGCTAAATTCCACATGTAGTGCATAAATACCATAGTTAGCAGAAATCATTTGTCACAGAGAGTCAACTCCAATATCACAAAATTTCACTAGATGGCTCAGTATGCTTCTAAGTCTGCTTAAAGCTATTATGCTAGGACTTTAGCAGCAGCTCACAGTTTTAATGCTTCCAGACACAGAGTTAAGATAGCATGTCTTCACACAGCCATCTGAAGCAACAATGGCAGACCAAATTTCTTCACTTTCTCCCTTGCTTTACTAATCTCCCAGAGCCAATGATTTGAGTACTGTTTTTCTGAAATGTGTGAGTACTTTGATTTATTCATAGCACACACTCAACAGCTCTAATTTAAAAATAGGTATTTGACATTCATCAATTTCATTTCTCTAGAATACCAATACTAGACTCAGATTATTTCCTATTTTAAATGAAAAATTTAGTCCTTGTGTCTTAATTGTACAGCATACAATAATTTAATTAAGATAAATGTCCTACAGTGCTAACATCTGTTATTTTAATATAACAAATTAAAGAGTTTATTACTCATTCATCATAATAGAGTTGCCACCCTGGTAATATTTAAAAACTGGACACTTCAGCAGGAGTGCCGGAACCTCCCCTGCCTTGCCTCTACCCGAAAGCCCCAACTATGCCCCACCTCTTCCCCTGAGGCCCACCTCCATCCACTCCTCTGCCCCTCTCCCACCCTTTGCTCACTGCTTCTGCCTGCCCTCCCTCCCACCTGGGTCCAGAGGGACTGGCCTGCGGAGCCGGGGCTGGGAGCTGCAGCTGCCTGATGAAGGAAGTAGGGGATGGCACATGTGATGACCCGGCGCCTCCCCCGCTTGCAGTAACTGGACTTTAGGCGTCCACTCAGTAGATCTGACTGGACATTGTCAGGCCCCCTTTTTGAGCAGACTTTCCTGTCAAAAAACAGGCGCCTAGCCACCCTACATCATAAATGTTATACATTTAGCTCAGATCACAAATTTAAACATGCAGCTTTTGCTAATTGGTTTGATTTGAATAAATGCCATACTCAATGGACCTTTTACATGTTACAAGCCCCATGCTGTATTCACTTGTCTTACTGCATTTTGGGGTAGGAGATAATTAATCTCACTAATATAGCATGGACTTACCTATGTAGTCTTACAGCAAGTCTATGAATCTCAGCAAGATCTGGATATTCCTCAGCCATGTAATTAAGTAATCTCTACGCTATGGTGTCCTCCTCCCCCATGTTGGTTTATCCATGAAAGTAAACTAGGTTAATAGGAATTTTCAGTCAGTGCTCTACCTGGACTCCACTTTTGCACATACAAAATTGGCACATACCTGAGACTCTCACATGCTCTGCGCACGTGCTCGTGCTCCTTCTTAAAAAAAAAAATCTAATACTTGAACAGTCACAGGTTTTAGATTACTTAAAGGGTGCAGACAAGCATTAACAGAGGTGTTACACCTACCTAGGGCACAGGCAGGTAAGGGCTTCATGCATTATTCAGCATACGCAAGTAGACATGAGTGTTGGAAAAAAGTCTATCCTCTGATGTTTTATCAGAAATGGTAATACATAGATATTTCTGATAAAGCATTGTGTGCGCATGTGTTAGCGTTGCCAGCCCTTCCGGAATCAGGCTCCATCTCCTGGAGACTACTGAGGCCAAACAGGGAGGCTCCCTATCTGTCCTGGCTCTACACTGATCCCAGAAGAGGCCGGCATGTCCCTGCACCCCCCTGGGGAGGGGCAGGGGGTCTCCGCGCGTTGCCCTCACCCCAGGTCCAATTCTGCAGCTCCCATTGGCCAGGAACTACAGCCAAAGGGAGCTGCAGGGGCAGTTCCTGCAGGCACAGGCAGAGCGCAGAATCCCCTACCCCCTCCCTCCAGGGACCGCATGGACATGCCAGCCACCCAAGGTAAGCATCTCCTGGCCGGAGCCTGCACCTCTCACCCCCAACACATGCCCCAGCCCTGAATGTCCTCCCGCACTCATACTCCTTCCCAGAGCCTGCACTCCACACCCCCTCCTGCACCCCAACCCCGTACCCCAGCCCGGATCCCCCATCAGCACCCAAACTCCCTCCCAGAGCTTGCACCATGCACCCACTGCTGCACCCCAACCCTCTGCCCCAGGCTCAGCCCAAAGCCCCCTCCAACATTGTGAACCCCTCAGCCCCAGCCCAGAGCCCATACCCCCTCCCTCTGTCCCAGCCCGGTGAAAGTGAGTGAGGGTGGGGAAGAGCGAGCAACAGAGGTAGGAAGGATGGAGTGAGCAGGGTGGGGTCTCAGGGAAGGGGATTTGATTATTTGATTTTTTACCATTATGAATCGTTAGCAATGTTAGCATACTGGCAAGAGCTCAAATAAAAAGTGTTTAAGAAAAAAGCCAGACTGCACAGAAGATTCACTAAAGTCAATCATTTCTCAATAAAAACTGCCAATCAAATCGGGTTGCTGGTTATTCCTGCCTCTCCATCTTCCTATCTGATGTACTAGCCATCTCCAAAGTTTCTCAACCTGCTAGAGTCTTGATTGAAGCAAGCTCTGGACCAGCTCGGTATGCACTCAGGATAACCTAACCTGGAAGCAGCATGTCTGGGGCTCTGACCCCAAGCGGCTGTTTGCCTCTCTGGGTTTTTGGTAGGCTTGCCTGAGCTCCTTAAGTTTCACGTGGCACTTCTGCGGGTCCCTGTTATAGCCTCTGTCCTTCATGTCGTTGGAGATTTTTTCAAATGTTTGGGCATTTCGTCTTTTGGAACAGAGGTCTGATAGCACGGATTCGTCTCTCCATACAGCGATCAGATCCCGTTCGGTACCTCCCGTTCGGTACATGCTGGAGCTCTTTTGCGATTCTGGGACTCCATCATGGTCACCTCTGCTGATGAGATCTGCGCTCACCTGCAGCTTGTCATGCTGGCCAAACAGGAAATGAAATTCAAAAGTTCGCGGGCCTTTTCCTGTCTACCTGGCCAGTGCATCTGAGTTGAGAGTGCTGTCCAAATCGGTCACAATGGAGCACTCTGAGATAGCTGCCGGAGGCCAATACTGTCTAATTGCGACCACACTACCCCAAATTCAACCCGGCAAGGTCAATTTCAGTACTAATTCTCTCTCGGGGGAGGAGTACAGAAATCAATGTTTAAGAGCCCTTTAAGTCGAAGTAAATGGCTTCGTCGTGTGGATGGGTGCAAGGTTAAATCAATCTAAGGCTGCTAAATTTAACCTAAACTCATAGTGTAGATCAGGGCTCAGACTCTCAAGTCTATCTTGCCACCCATACATACTGGATTTTGTGCTCATAGTCATTTAAACCAAAAATCACACCACATCAGGTTACTCCCAATCCCAAAAGACTGGTCACTTGCTCCAGATCAACTGTTACTCCAGACCTTACACCAAAGACAACGCTGGCAGCCGATTCTACTGTAAACTAACTAAAGGTTTACCAAGAAAAGGAAATGAGAGTTATTGAGAGGTTAAAGCAGGTAAAATATATGTACAGGTGAATCACAGTTTGTAACTTCAAATGGTGGCAGTGATGTAGTAAACTGCCAGTTTCCCAAAAGTATTTTCAGGGTGCCCAAATTGTCTGTCTGTTTGGGGATTTCTGCTTTTTCATCTGGTACACTTCCCTGTAAGAATCCAAACAGTCCAGATATGAAGGATCTTTCTTTGAATCCTTTTTTATAGCTTCTTCTCACAGAAAACAAGCTGACTGTCTCTACCAATGTGGGCTTTTGCTTTGATGACTATGAGTGAGGAAGCACTTTTGAGTCTTTGACCTTGGTTCATCACACACATGGCCATGTTCTTTGGAATTAACACTTCTTTTGATAAAGTCCTTCATTAGCATTTCACAAGGTTTCTTTGATGTCTGTTGAGTTATTTAGTTTTAGGGGTATTTACAGTGTTACTGTTTGCTACTGCATCATAACAGGCTATACATAAGAGAAAACAGTGCACGTAACATCCCATTAGTTTTATGAAGTTTAAACACCCGCTACACTTAAACATTTAACAATCGCTTTGATCTATACCAATACACACAAGTGAATTGACCTGAATACACTGTAGCATGACCCCGTCTGCCAGTGTCATGTCATTCTTAAATTTTAATTGACATCCACTGTTATAATTTCTATATTGGCATGTATCCTGACAGTCCTCACAAACCTGGTCCCTTAAAGTCTATCAGAAACTCACTGATGGGATTGTAATACCAGAAATAACAGATCCAGCCATCCTTCAGTTCAGTTCTTTTACATGTTGTAATCTATTGCTTAAAATGCCTATAAAAAGTTTTAAAATCAAACTTTTTAAGGTGAAGTTTGCGGCATATACATCTGTAGAAAATGCAATTCATATAATACATTCACTCAACCGAAACAAGATGATAAAGATAAAATTACTGAACAATACATTTGTTTGTACAGTTGTAATTTTTGTCCCCACTATGCTGGTGGTTTTCCTTAAAACAGTATAATCAGGTAAGTAATTCTCATTTAAGTGCTTTATTCTTTTCCATATTTTAGTTGTAATTTTAGGATTCATGTTAGGTTACTCTTGTTCAGAGCATCAATTGAAATGATACAATTCTTGAAAAAATGATCTGTTGTGGGACTCTGAAGGCATTAGATTTGCATGATTATAGAAAAATATAAGATGGAGTAATGGACTTCAGAATGGCTAAAGATTACAAAGGATATATTTAGCTTGGATAATATGAAGAAACTTTTTAAAATGGTACAGGGGACTGTTTGCCTCACGATCCCCTGCTTCTTTGAAAATTGAAATTTTAATGCCAGATTTGTTATGGAAATAATATTTAATAATGAACAGAAATTTTTTTAAGATCTCATTGCAGTTGCAAAACTTCTGTCTCTCATGCAAGTTCTGAGAGATGGCTCTCTCTCTCTCTCTCTCTCTCATACATACACACCTCCTTTCTAATGATTTCACTTTACTTCTCAACTCCTTTTCCTGTTTACACTGGGTTGGAGGTGGCCACATTTTTTTGTCACTCCTTCCAGCTCATAGGTCTTTGAGTTTCAGTCCTTTGCAAACTTCTGACAGCCTTTTTCCATTGTATCTTTAGTCTTCCACATTACTTCTTGCTGGCCTCTTCCTTGCACATTTTGCCAGCTGTTCTTCCATTTTTATCACATGTCCAGTTCACAACAAATGTGGACTCTCCAGCCTGTCTACCGCTGAGTCCTAAGTTCATTTTTCCTTTACTTTCTTCCATGCATGCTCTGTCTGCCATTCTCCTCAGTATATTATTTTCTACTACTAGTATCTTCTTTTCTTCTTTCTCTGTAAGACCCACCATTTGTAAGCTTCAGAGCAGGTTGGGGAAACACATGGAATATACACTGTACCTTTCTAAGGATTTCTTTATAAATATACCATTGTTTCCTACTGTTACTTCTATAACAGCTTCATTTGAATATCACATATACAATATTCTCTCTCTTTGTTTTATACTGTTAGCTTTAAAATTGTATCCTAATAATTTGACTTAGTGTGGTAGTATCCAAAATGTGCTAGTGTCATAAAAATAAAGGGAAGGGTAACCACCTTTCTGTATACAGTGCTATAAAATCCCTCCTGGCCAGAGGCAAAACCCTTTCACCTGTAAAGGGTTAAGAAGCTGGGGTAACCTCGCTGGCACCTGACCAAAATGACCAATGAGGAGACAAGATACTTTCAAATTGGGAGATGGGGGAAAGGGGTGCAGCCACCACTACCCCACCCCTGTGCTTTGACTCCGTCAATGGATTATCATGCAACAGGGATGCACATTTTGAGGACAAGGAAGATGATGATGAGGAGGAGGTTGAAGATAGTGCACATCAAGCAAGCGGAGAAATGGTTTTCCCCGAGAACCAGGAACTGTTTCTCACCCTGGACCTGAAGCCAGTACCCCCCAAACCCACCCAAGGTGGGCTCCTGTGGACCCGCCCAGAGGAGAAGGGACCTCTGATGAGTGTACCTTTGTAAATAGAATACATGGTTTAAAAGCAAGTGTATTTAATGATTAATTTGCGGCCAGTACAGCTACTGGAAAAGTCTGTTAACATGTCTGGGGATGGAGCGGAAATCCTCCAGGGCCATCTCTATAAAGCTCTCCTGGATGTACTCCCAAAGCCTTTGCAAAAGGTTTTTGGGGAGGGCAGCCTTATTCTATCCTCCATGGTAGAACACTTTACCACGCCAAGCTAGCAGCATGTAGGCTGGAGTCATGGCATAACAAAGCATGGCAGCGTATGGTCCCGGTGTTTGCTGGCATTAAAGCAACATCCGTTCTTTATCTCTTTGTGTTATCCTCAGGAGAGTGATATCATTCATGGTCACCTGGTTGAAGTAGGGGAATTTTATTAAGGGGACATTTAGACTGGCCGTTCCTGCTGGGCTGTTTGCCTGTGGCTGAACAGAAATCTTCCCTGCTGTTAGCTACACGGTGGGGGGGAGGGGTGAAGCGATCATCCCAGAGAATTGGGTGTGTGTGTGTGTGTGTTAGGGGCGGGGGGGTTAGTTGGATTTGTGTTGCATGTTAGCCCGGAAACCGCAGCCCCTTTTAAATTGCCAACCCATTTTAAATGGCCAGCCCAACGGGTGCTTGGTATGTGAAATTAGGGTGCTGCTGTCTGAAACCATTCCCACATGTTATGAAGGTTAAAGAAGCCAAAAGATTGTGGCTTACCATGAATTCTGTTGCCTGCCAGCCCTGCATTTGTGATCTCTCACACCAAACCGGCAGACCCTCAGTATAAGAGGCAAAATGAGACCTTGTACCGAATGCACATGTGCTATGTAATGTTAATAGGAAGGTTCACCCTGAAAGAGTCTACCCATTGGTCTCTAAAATGTGTCTTTTTAACTACTACTCTCCCTTTTTTTTTTCCCCTCCTGCAGCCGCAAATGTTTCAACGCTCACACTATCATCTCCTTCCCAGAGGCTAGCGAAGATTAGAAGACGAAAAAAATGCACTTGCAATTAAATGTTCTCTGAGCTCACGCAGTCCTCCCAAACTGAAAGAGCCCAGCAGAATGCATGGAGGCAGACAATGTTAGAGTCCAGGAAAGCACAATATGAACATGAGGACAGGTGGCGGGTTGAAGATGGTAGGTGCCATTACCTTGCTGACAGAAGGCAGGAGTCAATGCTGAGGCTACTGGAGGATCAAACGGATATGCTCTGGCATATGGTTGAGGAGCAGGAAAGGCAGCAGGAGCACAGACCCCTGCTACAGCCTCTGTGTAACCAACCACCCTCCTCTCCAAGTTCCTTAGCCTCCTCACCCAGACACCCAGAACGCAGTGGAGCGGTCTCCGGGCACTCAACCACTCCACCCCAGAGAACTGCCCAAGCAACTGCCAGAAAGCTGGCATTCAGTAAGTTCTGAAGTGCAGTGTGGCCTTGTCCTTCCCTCCTCCCCCACCCCTCCCGGGCTACCTTGATAGTTATCCCCCTATTTGTTTGATGAATTAATAAAGAATCCATGAATTTGAAGCAACAGTGACTTTATTGCCTCTGCAAGTGGTGATCGAAGTGGGGAGGGGAGGGTAGTAGCTTACTGGGAAGTGGAGTGAACCAAGGTGCAGGGGTTTTCATCAAGGAAAAACAAACAGAACTTTCACACCATAGCCTGGCCAGTCATGAAACTGGTTTTCAAAGCTTCTCTGATGCGCACCATGCCCTCCTGCACTCTTCTAACTGCCCTGGTGTCTGGTTGCATGTAATCAGTGGCCAGGCGATTTGCCTCAAACTCCCACCCCTCCATAAAAGTCTCCCCCTACTCTCAAAGATATTGTGGACCACACAGCAAGCAGCAATAACAATGGGAATACTGGTTTCACTGAGCTGTACCCGAGTCAGTAAACTGCGCCAGCATGCTTTTAAACGTTCAAATGCACATTCTACCACCATTCTGCACTTGCTCAGCCTATTCAGTTTAGAATGGTCAAACTGCAGCGGTGATCTGAGTGGGCTCCACGCTTGCAGTGGTATGGCGTCTGCAGGAGAGCAGAGCGGCAGTGGAAGCAGCAGGTGCATGACGATGCTGACAGCAATATGGCGCGCGGACGGAAAAAGGAGCAAAATGATTGTTGGCCGTTGCTTTCACAGAGGGAGGGAGGGAGGGGGGAGCAAGGGGTAGGCTGGCAGCAGACAGTGCAGTATGACTGCTAGCTGTCATCATCTCCTGGGTGCTCGCGGTGCTCCTGGCTGGGAGAGCAGCCTGAGGCAGAATGGCCTCCTCAAGGATTGAACTCACAACCCTGGGTTTCGCAGGCCAATGCTCAAACCACTACCAATATTCCAGGCAGAACTAAATCTCCATTAGACAAAACTTAAAGAGAATGACCCGAGTCACTCCCATTTATGTCCAGGCGCCCCTAACAGACCTCACCGAGGTCTGCCCGGAGCACCCATGTCTGCCCAGGCGTCCCAACCAACCTCACTAAGGCCAGCCAAGAGCACCCAGGAGATGTGAGCTGAGCGGGCTCCATGCTTGACACAGTATGGCGTCTGCACGGGTAACCCAGGAAAAAGGCACGAAACAATTGTCTGCCATTGTTTTCACAGCAGCCCCCACCGTAGATTTGCCCACTCCAAATTGATTCCCGACTGACCGGTAGCTCTCGGGCGTTGCAAGCTTCCACAGGGCTATTGCCACTCACTTCTCAACTGTTAGGGCAGCTCTCAAAGCTCTCAAAGCTCTCAAAGCAGGATTGGTCCTGCTTTGAGCAGGGGGTTGGACTAGAAGACCTCCTGAGGTCCCTTCCAACCCTGATATTCTATGATTCTATGATTCATCTTGGTATTCATGCGCTTCAGGGCAGTGGAAAGCAAGTCACATAGTTCCATGGAAGTGCCCTTACGCATGCAAAAGTTTCGCAGCCACTGGGAATCGTCCCAGACCTGCAACACTATGCGGTCCCACCAGTCTGTGCTTGTTTCCCGGGCCCAGAATTGGCGTTCCACAGCATGAACCTGCCCCATTAGCACAATGATGCCCACATTGGCAGGGCCCATGCTTTGAGAGAAGTCTGTGTCCATGTCCTCATCACTCACGTCACCACACTGACATCGCCTACTCGCTCGGTATCGCTCTGCCAGGTTCTGGTGCTGCATATACACCTGGATAATGCGTGTGGTGTTTAATGTGCTCCTAATTGCCAAAGTGAGCTGAGCAGGCTCCATGCTTGCCGTGGTAAGGCGTCCGAACAGAAAAAAGACGCGGAACGATTGTCTGCTGTTGCTTTCACAGAGGGAGGGAGGGAAGGAGGGCCTGACAACACGTACCCAGAGCCACCCGCGACAATGTTTTTTTGCCCCAACAGGCACTGGGATCTCAATGCAGGAACTGTGGGATAGCTATCCACAGTGCAACGCTCCGGAAGTAGACGCTAGCATCGGTACCGTGGATGCACTCCGCTGACTTAATGGTCTTAAGTGGGGGGACACACTATCGACTGTATAAAAATCAATTTCTAAAAAATCGACTTCTATACATTTGACCTAATTTTGTAGTGTAGACATAGCCTGAGGGGACTGTCTGTGACTCTATGGTTAGACTGGCATAGTGACTCAGGAGTTCCCATTTGTTACCGGCTTGGTGAAATCTAATTATAGAACACATCACCAGTTTGGGGTTTCTGCCCTGTTTTCTGACAGTCTGCCTGAGGTAGGCAATCACAGTTGTGAGCCACTCCAGACAGAATGACAACTGTTTTGTGAGGACTGGCAGGATACGTACAGATACAGAAATTATAAGGATGGATGTTAATTAAAATTTAAGAGTCAGCATTGCAGTTGCTCCACAAATTATGCCCCACCCTGGTTGGTGGGGTCGGAGGGGGCGCATCTGGAAGAACTACTGGCTGCAAAGTGACTACGGAATAAAAAGGCAGCTAAGTAACAACAACAGGAGGAACAAAAGTCCAAAGACTTGCGTTCAGAGCAAAATTAGCTATCTGGGCTGAAGCCAGAATAGTTGATCTTGCAAATGAGAACCATTTAAGCTGGTCCTGGAATAGGATACTAATTAGTGTATCCACTACAAACTCAGGAATATTCCTTACTTCCAGGTAATATTTTACAACCATTAACATCAAAACATGCAGTGTATACTTCATTTAGAGTTTGATGGGATAGTTACAAGAAAAAAAGTCTACAAAGAGCATTTTACTAGAAATTGTGGCCTTAACAGATGAAAAGATGAGCGTCCTTACAGTAGATCGGCATATTGAAGAATAGTCTATGCTTCCATCAGAAAACAAAAAAAAGTTATCAGAAATCACTATAATCAATCTGCCCCTCAAGAAGGAGCCAAGGTTTTACTTCATTTTGGACCACTGCTCTTACATACTGATTCACAATGTCCTCACCAGTTTCTCACTACTCATGATTGTTAAAATTCTGAAGTACTCAATTTGCTAAGCAATTAAGCAGTTCTCAGAGCAGTGAAAAATACTGAGTGGCTCATATAATGTGTGTTCTTCCAGAAAGAGGAACTTTGTACTACAATAGAGCCATTCTCCACCCTGAGGGAATGCAAAGAAGCCTAATTAAAGAATAAATTACAACAAAGTGTACTTGCATATTGCACCTCTTTTCCCTACCCTTTGTCTGTTTATTTTCACACAAGCTTTTCCAGACAGGGACCAGGCCTTCTTTTGGGTTTGTATAGAGTATAGCACTTTGTTTCTAATAGTCCCCACAAACAGAGGAAGAGGATCAAAAGTAATAAATCAATAAGAGACAAAAGAATGTTAGGGCTGATGCTTTCTCCACAAAAAGGGGTAGGAAGAAAGTTCAATGAGCAGCAAGGGCTGTTAGCAAATATTCAGGAGAGTTCTCAGAGTAGCAGCCCTGTTAGTCTGTATCCGCAAAAAGAAAAGGAGGACTTGTGGCACCTTAGAGACTAAAATTTATTTGAGCGTAAGCTTTCGTGAGCTACAGCTCACTTCAACAGGAGAGTTCTGTCATCCAATGAGATGCATATTGGCACATCATCTACAAATGATATTGGACAAAAACTTGGCCCTATTGAAGTCAGTGAAAGTTTTAATATTGACTTCAGTGAGGCCAAGATTTCATCCCTCATATTTAAATGTTTATTTAAAGCTAAATATATTTATATATTTCAGTTTCTTGCTTTTGTTACGATTTAGACATTCTAACACAATAACACGTCTACTACTGTTAACTTCTATAATTCTCTTTCTGAACTGTTCTACCTCTTATCTGCTTTTTATAATATTAAAGTATTATTAAACAATATTCTCTAGTTTAATCTATAATATCCAAAAAGTGATGCATGGCCATAATTTTGATGGGAAATATGTAATGGGAGCTTAGAGAGTCTCATCCCCTGAATGAATAAAAGGGCATATTGTTAAGTCAAGGACAGTGGGCTCAGCACTCCTGATACTAGCTACACTGAGGCAGCAGATTTCAGACAGAGTGAAATGGTGGGTTTGTCACTGTCTCCCAGTAACCGGATTTGTAGCAATAGGGTAACAAAGCATTTCAAAACGAGTATTTTAAAATAAATCAGTTGTTTCTACTATGTGCCACTGCATCACATAGGCTTAGGTATATAATTTGACATACTAGGCAAGGTTCGGATCTCAGTGGCATCAATGTGGATCTAGAATAACTCCACAGATATCAGTGGAATTACTTCAGATGCACATCAGTGCAATTGAGATCAGCATATTGCCTGTTATTATGGCTCCTTGTACTCTATGGCATAGCCCACTAATTTATGCAAGAAAATTACACTGAATTACACACCTACCAAGTTTGTGAGGAGGAACAGCATGGCAGTTGAAGCAGCTCCTAACAGTTAACTTCAAAAGTCAGAATTTAATCAAGATGCATAGGGCTTAAATAAAGAAGTTTACATTTAATTCAAGTCAGACCACTGGGAGGAGAAAGTACAGAATTTGTGAATTCCTATTTGTAAACAATTTTATGCCATGCACAGCTAGGAGAGCGGCGGAGAGAGGCGACTGCTTCTGGGAAGGAAAAATAAAGCAGAAGGCTGAGATACAGGTTTTGCACTTCCCAGGCAAGGCAGCAACAACAAAAGACTAGGTAGGAAGGGAAAATGCTGGCCCTTATGTAATTACTTGTTTGCTAAGAAGTGGAGAAATATCACTACTTGATCCACTGAAAAACAACGGCAGAGGACATAGACAAAAATCTGGTGGTGGAATTTGAAAATGAAACTTGAAAGATACTGTATAGAAATGTCAAGTACTTTATGTTCTGTGGTATCTATTTTATAGCATAGACTATAAATAAAAGTTGCTTTATTTTTGCTTTGATGGGTTGGGGAAAGGTTTATAGATTTCCCATTCTAGTTTAATTCCAAATATGTTTTGGATGAAAGGGTAGGTAAATCCTGTAATACTCATGAAACTCACTGATCAATCATTTTAATCATCAGATGAATATAGACGGATCATTTTTGATTATTAGTTTAACAAGGTTTCAGAATATAGAAGAAAGCAAAATTACTGATATCAACAACATGCCATTCTCTTTCAGCCTACGTACTACATGCTTCTCTGTGATTTGGTAAAATCTATAACTATTCATCTTCTAGAATTTAGAATTTCTACTGTTCGCAGTTATGTAATTTGGGGGTGAATGAAGACCATAAATCTCATGTGGATAGCAATTCCTTTTTGCCAGTCACATCTCTTTACTTTCTTTATCTCACATAATTTTTAAAAAAATTAAAACTGCCTGATGACTTCTAAATTAATCTCTTGGCTCTGGCAACCAAAACAAGCCCCATTTCTATCACTGGAATGAACAAGAAATCTCAGCGCCCCAAAAGCAAAGTTCAGTTTCCAAAATAATGCACTTAAACTGTATTAGTTAAGGACAATCCCTTAAGTTAATGTTAAATAAGATTTGCTAATAAGATTGAGGCTTTTAAAGGCAGTAGTGTGCAAGACTTAGTGTATGCTCTGCCCTCATCTAAAATCTCTCACCTGCATGGACATTAAACCCAACAAAAATACGGTACTTGGCCAAACTATTTTATATCCTTGAGAAGAATTTTAATTAGAATTTAAAACATCAATCTACCTTTCTAGTTAAATTGAAGACCAAACACTCCGACGGACGAAATTCTCCTTTCAAATGATTGTGCAGGGTTGTCATTAAAGTCAACCTGGCATGCCCTGCAGAATTGGGAGGTTTTCTTCATTCCACAATTGGTACTAGCAGCTACAGAACCTCACATTTGCACTGTGAAACCTTGACTGGCTGCACTTCTGGATCATGACAGGACGAAACAGAAGCAAATTAGCAACTCTCCAGCTATTCTGTTGCCCAAAGCTAAGATGTCAGTTTCTGTTATTCTGGCTCACAGCAGCTAAGACTTGTGTTACAAATCGATCTTGGTCTCCAATACCACTAGTTTTTACTTCATTGATTTTTAGGAATCAGGGTGTGTGGAGAGTATGCACAGGTTCTCTTCACACTATTCCTATCACTGCCATATTAATGATTAAAACAACGGGGACACGGCTTTAAGTTTTACAATGATGTCCTGATTAAAGCATCATGAAGCTTACTAGTTTCCAGGATGCCTAAAATTATGGTAGCTGTTTCCCCCCCACACACACAAGGCATTACAGACCCCGATATGTGGTATATGCTCGAAGAGCAACTCTGCATTTAGGTAACATGAAACAAACTTTTTCTAAAAGCATACAAAATAAGGATTCCAGGAGAGCATCTCATCTTCAAAAATATTTTACTTACAATTTTCCTTTTATCAATACCAATAAACAACAGCTTCAAACAAAGTCACCTAGTTATTGCTAGATTCATTTCGGACACCTGTTAAAATATCAGATGAATAAGGCTGTGTAAAAAAAATCACAGAGTGCTGTAAACTGGAGGCTGGAGCCCCCTAGGCCAGAAATGTGTACACTTCAGTGGTAGAATACGTATATCTGAAGCTCTTTGGGATCTTTCTTGGTGAAAATTATATTTCACATAAATGTGTAACAAAACTTTAACTGTTGCTATCAAGCCAACATAGATTTCCCCTGATTTGTGCGACAATAGCAGCAGTGCTCTTTTTCTAAATTTACATTGAATCACTATGGTGACTCTCAGTACTGTGGGCCTGAAACATGTGCATTTTTTTTCTTTAAAAGACAACTTTGAATTAAAGTGGTGCTCTCTTTTTTTAAGCTGCAATAGGGCTAAACTTTAGGTTAATTCTCTGAGTGGTTTTAATGCTATATTTAAATACCCACAACCTTTTAACTTCTATTTGTTTTGAAAAACTTTGTGAATCCAATCCTGTCTTATGGACACCAGCTAATGGCATGAATTCTAACTGCTCATGTACGAGTCATGGTTAAAGACATCTTCAACAATCTTATCTCTGAAAATCTCTCAATCTCTAAAGAATAGTAATTTTTAATGTATGTATTTAAATTTTATCCCATGATATAAAATATAAACCACCTCTTCAAGCTTGGTGTTACAATGTCTATTTAACAAAAAGGGGGAAGAACAAACAGACTACTTTAAAGTTAATAATAACTGACAGTAGTAATAACGTTAACCCATCAAGTAAAAATGAGACATCTGCAAATGGAAAGAAAATTCCTGAAGGAATAAACACTGATGTCATGATCTTCTGAAATTTTTTGACTCATTTTCTTTCTGGTTAGCAGCAACATGAAATGAAATAAAAGAGAAGAAAGTAAAGTGATTTTTGAAGGTAGATGTAAAATGCATTTAACCATATTTTACTTAAAAAAAAAGAGAGCAAGCATGATCATCCATATTTCTAAGAGAAAATGCATAATTTTATGTTCAACTAGATGAACCTAAATCCCCAGACCACATGCTATTACACAACTACATTGCTTCTTCTTTTAATCAGCCTCACAGTACGGACACTAATAAAGACTTCTAAAATATCTTCTACTATTCACAAGTATTTTTCCTCAAGACTTTAAATAGTATTCTTTCCCTCCTAAGCACATTCCTTAGTTACACTTATACATGAGGTATGGAGTGCTTTCAAGGTCAAGTGTGCAATGATGTTGGAACTGTTACATACTGGTAAATGAAGCTTTTAACTGGCTGTCTCCAGCGTACCAGTACAAAATATAGACCACAAAATCCACAAGTATTTAAAAAAAAAAGCCACAAGACACTGTTCAATCTTATCTATGCCTGTGTAAGTGTGGAAAGAGCAAAATGGGGTGTTAACAGCTACAAGACTGCTGTAGAAGCAGTGTGTGCTTTAGGATTACCCACAAAATACCTGTCACAGTGCACAGTAAGGCATTAAAACTAGCAGATTATTCCTGGGGGAATTCTGCACCACTGCGCACATGCAGAATTCATGTTCATGTGTTCAACAGGTTTTTTTTCCTCCACAGAAAATATTCTGCTGGAGAGGCTCTGCAGTTATGCCTTTTGCTCACTAGGAGCAGCTGTGGTACCAGAACAGAGGCAACTGGCTCACCAGCCGTAGCAGTCAGCAGACACTGCGTTCTTCACAGCACCCTGCCTGTGCGGCCAGGTGAGGAGACACAGGATGGGGGGGGGTGGGCAGTCAAAGACTAGAGTTCAAAAGGGCTAGTGGGGTTCAGACTGGAGTAGAGGCACAGAGAGACATGGGGACAGAGGTGGCTTAGTGGAGGTACAGGGGGACACATGGGGACAGGGAGTTGAAGAGACATGGGGATGAGGCAGGGAGTGGCTAAATGGGGATGCAGGGACACATCGGGTCGGGGCAGATGTGCCTGACTAAATAGGAGAGGCTAGGGGTCAGCCTGCGTCTGCATGGGGGAGGCTCCTCAACTCCCTAGTAATCCCTCCCCCGCCCACCCCCCGAAAAAAGTTCCATACTTGTCCCACCCAACAACCCTACAGGTTCACTCCCAAGCTCCTTCCCAGCAAATATGTCTCTCTCCCTCAGCTCCTCCGTTACCCCTGACTCCCCCAAGCCTTTGCATTGCTTTTGAGGGGTGCAAGAAATGTTTCTGTATTGTAGTTTAAATGAATTAGTCAAATTTATGCATTAATATGCCTAAGACGGAATCTATTTGTCAAAAAAGATTTCCTGAATCTTTTTTGTTGTGTCTATTGTTACAGACATACTTGTTCACAGGTATTTTGAAATAAATTACCAAAATAATTGAAACTGGCATTATTATGCAGTGTTATTTTAACCAAATAAAATATGCAGAATTCTAAAATATTGTGAGCTGAATTTTTAATTTTTGACACAAGATTCCCCCAGGAGCTCCGTGACTTCTGCAGTGGCTGGCTATGGAGGCAGGGGGTTGGAGTGGGAGCCGGCGCTTACCCCGGAGAGGGGCTCCCTGCTCTTGACACTGACATGTCCCTGCAGCTCCTAGGCAGAGGTGCCAGGGGGCTCTGTGCATTGCCATACCCGGAGGCACCGGCCCTGCAGCACCCATTGGCTATGGTTCCTGGCGCTTGTGGCAGGAGCAGCACGTGGAGCCCCCCTAGCTGCCTCTCCCCCTAGGAGCTGCAGGGACATGCCGGTCAGAGCCGGGAGGGAGCCTGCCAGCCCCACCAACACACCCCCGCACCCAAGAGCCAGCAGAGTCCTGAGCTGCATGCCACCACCCCTCTCCCCCGGACCAATAAGGTCCCAGGTCATGGAAGTGGACTGGACTGAAGAGCTCAAGGATCTGAATGTGGAGGAGGCTTGGAATGATTAAGTCAAAGTTCCAGAAGCTATCTAAAGCCTACATCCCAAGCAAGGGGAAAGAATTCATAGGGAAGGGTTGCAGACTAAGCTGGATGAGCAAGCATCTCAAACAGGTGATTAAGAGAAAACAAAGTCCATGAATTCAAGATGGTAGGGATCAACAAGGAAAGCTACCTCTTAGAGGTCAGAAAGTGTAGGGATAAATTGAGACCTGCCAAAAGCCAAGCAGAGTTGGACCTTCCAAAGGGAACTAAAACCAAGAGTAAAAGGTTCTATAGCCATATAAATAAGAAAAAAAAGGAAAGAAGTGGGAACCATTAAGCACTGAGGATGGAGATTAAAGATTATCTAAGCATAGCCCAACACCAAAACCAATACTTTGCCTCAGTTTTTATTGAGTCTAATGAAGAGCTAAGGGGTAGTGGAAAGGTGGCTAATGGCAATGAGGATATGGAGGTAGAAATTTCCACATCCGAGGTGGAAGTCAAACTCAAACAAATGAGACTAAATCGGGAAGGGGGGGGGGGGGATAATCTCCGTCCAAGAATATTAAAGGAACTGGCACATGAAATTGCACGCCCAGAAGCAATGATTTTTAATGAATCTGTAAACTCATGGATTGTACCCTATGACTGGAGAATTGCTAATATAGTTCCTATTTTTCAGAAAGGGAAAAAAAGTGATCCAGGAACAACAAGTCTGTTAGTTTGACCTCAGTTGTATGCAAGGCATTGGATCAAATTTTGAAAGAGCAAGTAGTGAAGGACAGAGGTGAATGGTAATTGGGAGAATACACAACATGATTTCACAAAAGGTAGATTGTGCCAGACCAACCTGACCTCTTTGAGAAGATAACTGATTTTTTACACAAAGGAATGCAGAAGATCTAATCTACCTGGATTTCAGTAAAGCATTTGATATAGTTCCACACAGAAAAATATTAATTGAATTGGAGAAGATGGGGATTAATATGAGAATTAAAAGGTAGATAAGGAACTGATTAAAGGGGTGACTACAACGGGTCATACCGAAAGGCGAATTGTCACACTGGATGCAGGTTACTAGTGGAGTTCCTCAGGGATCGGTCTTGGGACCAATTTTATTTAATATTTTTAGTACTGACCTTGGCACAAAAAAATGAGAGTGTATTAATAAAATTTGCAGATGACACAAAGTTGGGAGGTATAGCCAATACGGAGGAGGCCTGGACTATCACACAAGATTATCTGAATGACCTTGTAAACTGGAATAATAGAAATGCTCAAATAAATTTGTTAGTCTCTAAGTTGCCACAAGTACTCCTTTTCTTTTTGCGAATACAGACTAACATGGCTGCTACTCTGAAACCTGTCAGAAAGGGGATGGAATTTAATAGTGAAAAGTGCGAGGTCGTGCATTTAGGAACTAGCAACAAGAATTTTTGTTATAAGCTGGGGACTTATCAGTTGGAAGTGACAGGGAGAAAGACCTGAGTCTACTGGTTGATCACAGGATGAACAAACATCCTGATGTATCCATGAAAAAGGCTAATGCAGTCCTAGGATGCATCCGGCGAGGCATTTCCAGTAGAGGCAGAGAAGTGTTAATACCATTATACTAGGCACTGGTGAGACCTCATGAAGAATACTGAATATTGTGTGCAATTCTGGTCTCCCATGTTTAACAAAGATTAATTCAAACTGCAACAGGTGCAGAGAAGGTCTACTAGGATGATCGGAGGAATGGAAAACGTTCCTGTCATAAATATAAAGGGAAGGGTAAACCCCTTTGAAATCCCTCCTGGCCAGGGGAAAGCTCCTCTCACCTGTAAAGGGTTAAGAAGCTAAAGGTAACCTCGCTGGCACCTGACCAAAATGACCAATGAGGAGACAAGATACTTTCAAAAGCTGGGAGGAGGGAGAGAAACAAAGGGTCTGTGTCTGTCTGTAGTCGGCTTGGCCGGGGATAGACCAGGAATGGAGTCTTAGAACTTTTAGTAAGTAATCTAGCTAGGTATGTGTTAGATTATGATTTCTTTAAATGGCTGAGAAAAGAATTGTGCTGAATAGAATAACTATTTCTGTCTGTGTATCTTTTTGTAACTTAAGGTTTTGCCTAGAGGGGTTCTCTATGTTTTTGAATTTAGTTACCCTGTAAGATATCTACCATCCTGATTTTACAGGGGGGATTTCTTTATTTCTATTTACTGCTATTTTTTATTAAAAGTCTTCTTGTAAAAAACTGAATGCTTTTTCATTGTTCTCAGATCCAAGGGTTTGGGTCTGTGGTCACCTACGCAAATTGGTGAGGCTTTTTATCCAACATTTCCCAGGAAAGGGGGGGTGCAAGTGTTGGGAGGATTGTTCATTGTTCTTAAGATCCAAGGGTCTGGGTCTGTAGTCACCTAGGCAAATTGGTGAGGCTTTTTACCAAACCTTGTCCAGGAAGTGGGGTGCAGGGTTTTGGGAAGTATTTTGGGGGGAAAGACGCGTCCAAACAGCTCTTCCCCAGTAACCAGTATTAGTTTGGTGGTGGTAGCGGCCAGTCCAAGGACAACGGGGGGAATATTTTGTACCTTGGGAAAGTTTTGACCTAAGCTGGTAAAGATAAGCTTAGGAGGTTTTTTCATGCAGGTCCCCACATCTGTACCCTAGAGTTCAGAGTGGGGGAGGAACCTTGACAGTACCTTATAAGAGATTCAATGAGCTTGGTTTGTTTATCCTAAACAAATGAAGGCTGAGGGGAGATGCGTACCGCGCTCTCTTGTGCTCTTCTAACCATCCTGGTGTCTGGCTGCACGTAAGCAGCAGCCAGGCGATTTGCCTCAACTTCCCACCCCTCTATAAATGTCTCCCCCTTACTCTCACAGATATTGTGGAGCGCACAGCAAGCAGTAATAACAGTGGGAATATTGGTTTCGCTGAGGTCTAAGCGAGTCAGTAAACTGCGCCAGCACGCCTTTAAACATCCAAATGCACATTCTACCACCATTCTGCACTTGCTCAGCCTGTAGTTGAACAGCTCCTGATTACTGTCCAGGCTGCCTTTGTACGGCTTCATGAGCCATGGCATTAAGGGGTAGGTTGGGTCCCCAAGGATAACCATAGGCATTTCAACATCCCCAACAGTAATTTTCCAGTCTGGAAAGAAAGTCCCTCCCTGCAGCTTTTGAAACAGACCAGAGTTCCTGAAGACGCGAGCCTCATGTACCTTTCCCGGCCATCCCACGTTGATGTTGGTGAAATGTCCCTTGTGATACACCAGAGCTTGCAGCACTATTGAAAAGTACCCCTTGTGGTTCATGTACTCACCGGCTTGGTGCTCCGGTGCCAAGATAGGGATATGGGTTCTGTCTATGGCTCCACCACAGTTAGGGAATCCCATTGCAGCAAAGCCATCCACTATGACCTGCACATTTCCCAGGGTCACTACCCTTGATATCTGCAGATCTTTGATTGCGTGGGCTACTTGCATCACAGCAGCCCCCACAGTAGATTTGCCCACTCCAAATTGATTTCCAACTGACCGGTAGCTGTCTGGCGTTGCAAGCTTCCACAGGGCTATCGCTTCTCAACTGTGAGGTCTGCTCTCATCTTGGTATTCATGCACTTCAGGGCAGGGGAAAGCAAGTCACAAAGTTCCATGAAAGTGCTCTTAAACATGCGAAAGTTTCACAGCCACTGGGAATCATCCCAGACCTACAACACTATGCGGTCCCACCAGTCTGTGCTTGTTTCCCGAGCCCAGAATCGGCGTTCAACAGTATGAACCTGCCCCATTAGCACCATGATGCATGCATTGCCAGGGCCCATTCTTTCAGAGAAATCTGTGTCCATGTCCTGATCACTCACATGACTGCGCTGACGTCGCCTCCTCGCCCGGTATCGCTCTGCCAGGTTCTGGTGCTGCATATATTGCTGGATAACGCGTGTGGCATCCGCACAGAAAAAAGGCGCGGAACGATTGTCTGCCGTTGCTCTGACGGAGGGAGGGGTGACTGACGACATGGCTTACAGGGTTGGCTTACAGGGAATTAAAATCAACAAAGGGGGTGGCTTTACATCCATGAGTATTTCAGGCAGGACTTCACGGAGGGTTCCAATAAGAAATGGTGCACCTAAGTAATTGTTCTTATTGGAACAAGCAGGTTGGTCTGGCCTCTGATTGATACATGGCTAGATTTACCTTGCTGCACCTTCTCTGTGAGTGACTGCAGTGTGACCTAGAGGAATGAGTCCCCAGATGGGGGAGGGGGGGAAGCAAATGAGTACAAAACAAATCTGGTCTATTTCTTGTTTTGATCCACTCCATCTATCTTTTACATCTTTGGCTGGCAGCAGACGGTGCAGAAGGACTGCAAGCCATCCACATCTCATGGCTGCTCGGCAGAAGATGGTGCAGTAGGACTGCTAACAATCCGTATCACCTGCCTGCTCACCATAAGATGGTTCAATACGACCGACTGCAGGAGTAAAGAGCTTGACCCGTCAAGTCACTCCAAATTTAGTCCCTGCGCCCATGTCTGCCCAGGCGCTCCTGGCCGACATGGCCAGGAGCACCTCGGACATGACGATGACAGGTACCAGTCCTACTGTACCGTCTGCTGCCACAAGGCAATGGGTTGATGCTGCTGTGGAGCAATGCAGTACCACGTCTGCCAGCACCCAGGAGACATACGGTGACGGTTACCTGAGCGGGCTCCATGCTTGCCGTGGTATGGCGTCTGCACAGGTAACTCAAGAAAAAAAGGCACGAAACGATTGTCTGCCCTTGCTTTCATGGAGGGAGGGAGGGAACGGGGGCCTGACGATATGTACCCAGAACCACCCGCGACAATGTTTTAGCCACATCAGGCATTGGGATCTCAACCCAGAATTCCAATGGGCAGCGGAGACTGTGGGAACTGTGGGATAGCTACCCACAGTGCAACACTCCGGAAGTTGACGCTTGCCTTGGTACTGTGAAAGCACTCCACCGAGTTAATTCACTTAATGCACTTAGAGCATTTTCTGTGGGGACACACACACTCGAATATATAAAACCGATTTCTAAAAAACCGACTTCTATAAATTCGACCTAATTTCATAGTGTAGACATACCCTAAGAAACATCTCTCAACAAATGGAACCAATCAGTTATGTGATGTCCTGCCATTAGAACAGCAGGATCTATTGTATACTTGCTGTGTCTTGCAGTTTCTCGGTATACGTCACTACCCATAATGCACTTGAGGCTTTTGAGTGCCCTCTCTAGATTTATCTAGTCCTACACATTGTTGTTTTTATTACAGGATTAATATTCAGTTTGTTGTGGTCACCAAGACTTTTGCCATCACAACTTCTTAAGGTTTATAAAAATACTCCAAAGGTATGCCGAGCTATTTTGAATCCTATCACTTGAATATATTGCCATTTTGCACAAAATATTTTTTTCTTCAGTATTTAATACCCCTTATTCTGTTTTACAAGCATGTGAGCCATCAAGGAACCAAAATCCTTTTGGCAGGTAAAATAGGTACTTGGTTAAATTATTTCTAGCTACAGGAAGATGCATCTCCTCCCACAGTGGCTCAGCAGGTCTATTTCAGCAGCTGGTGCCCTTTGCTGGTTTGCTGTTTGTAAGTGTTCCCATCAGACTGTCAACCATTTCACAAGCACAGCACAACACAGCAGACAGACACACTTAGTAGCTGTTCAGAAAGAGAAGCACAGCTAATATTTTGCATCAAGTGAGATATATGTAATTTTAATGTTAAAGCGAGGTAAAAGTTTTGTTCTTTCATTTTCATAATTAATTTTGCATTACAAGGCCAGTAGTTACCAGCAAGCTCCCAAACAGTAAAAACATGTGAATCTCATGTTGCGACTTGCACTGAAAAAGGTTTTCTAGAAATCTGTGAAACATGTAATTCTCAGCCACACAATACACATGCTTTCAATGAGTCTAAAAATACATATAGAATGCAAGATACAGTAACAAATATGGTTTTACATAATTATTCAATGGTCATCCCTCTACAGCATATAGTTTTTTAACGGCATGACGAAATGTTGGCAACGTATTAAAATATTTCCCCGGTACTACAATAATTATTCTTTTCTCTACATGTTCACTATCTGTGCCATAAGTAAGGGATAAAAACAGTCCCACATTGCTGAAATAATAATCGTGTTCAGTAACTTTCAATTAATAGCAAAGCTGTAGCAAATGTTCTTTAAAAATATATTTACGTATAATACGTCCTTTTCTTTGAATTTGGGGTTTTTTCTATTACTATAACTACACTGCTCAGCACTACACATCAACACTTGTTTTGATTAATATGAACACTTGTTTTAATATACTTGAGGAAACATATAGTGCTGATACAACAAAGAACATAGCTATTAATTTTGCAGAGACACTCCACCTCCCAAGATCTCCAGAGTCCTAAATCCAGCTCATGCATACATTATACCCCTCAGACAGCTGTATAGGGAGCTCAGAGAGTATGCAAACATATTAGCCTATGCTGGAAACCCACATGGTTACCCTATACAACCAAATATGCTCTTCTCAGAATGTTCAAAGGCTGGTGCCTGTAAAAAAGTCAAAGGGCTTGGATGTGTTCATGGGTCCATAGAATTCTTGTTAGCATTTTAATTAACCCATTTATGGAGCACTTCAATGCCATACAATACAGAACACTTTGAAACTCAATAGCACAGCCAAGGAGAACCACAGAAAATCCAAGGAACCACAAAGCAAAACATCTCAGAAACAAACTGGCTCAAATTCTACACTTACACAAACAGGTAAGATTTGAGTAGGAGTTGGGTTTAAAAGAAGGAAAAGCGATTTCAAACCACCAAACAAAACAGATGAAATCTGTAGTATTTCCATAAGAAGAGCTAGCAAAGAACTGTGGCACAATTCTCTCAGAATATCCACAACAAATGGATCTTTACCAAAGCAATGTACCCTCCAGCTGTTTCTAAGAGAAACAAACGAAACAGAGCAATTCCCTCTATGTCTAGTTTCAAAGCAAACATAGAATCCTGTTGTTAAACCCCTTAAAAATGGATCTATGATGGTGGTTCTGACAGAATCCTAAATAGCAAGGGGAATAAGAGTCAGTGATTGTTTAAGTCATTTAGAAAGTCTTTTGACAGGGACTATGACATGTCCATTTGTGACCTGAGAATATGGATACTACTGGGCTGCTTACACGCTTCATCAGTATTCCCTGTAACCCTAAGTTAACTCCAAAATGGCAATTTTGTGTTATACCCTACCCTTCACCCAAAAAAGGATATGTTCTTCAGCCAGCCTTCTCAAGTAGGAGTTTGAGATTTAACAGTATTTGGCTTCCTGTAGGAGCAGTTTGTTTTCAAGCAAGTCTGTATCGTAACTCAGTCTTCAAAATCATTCTGACAATAAAGGCTGTATCTTTGCAGTATACACACACACAAGAAGGTATGTTTGATCAAACAACTGCCAACATCTAAGCTGTTAAAATCTTTGGAATCAGGCTGCCAGGATATAATCAACTTGTATACATCTTTAAAGGGATGGAGTAACTAGTACAAATTCTGCAACCTGTTTATAATTTCCACTAAACCTCTTCCAGATCCATATCTATCACTGATTGTTCTACTCTTGCAGTTGGACTCACCTTGCTGCTTGAACAGCCAACTGGTGAAAAACTTTACTATTAGGAGCATTTAACAATCCTTGTCATCCATTTCCACTTTAACTACAAAAATTTCTCCAACAGAAATTAATTTACTTTAATAATGGTTTGAAACAATTCTCCCTCACCATTGCTAGGAGAAAAGGAGTACTTGTGGCACCTTAGAGACTAACCAATTTATTTGAGCATAAGCTTTCGTGAGCTACAGCGATGAAGTGAGCTGTACCTCACGAAAGCTTATGCTCAAATAAATTGGTTAGTCTCTAAGGTGCCACAAGTACTCCTTTTCTTTTTGCGAATACAGACTAACACGGCTGCTACTCTGAAACCTGTCATTGCTAGGAGAATATATGTTACAGGGACCTTTAACTTAGAAATCATACTCTGAGTGATATGGCTTAGCTTACCGTTTTAGTTGTAAATCTAGTAAGAACCAAATTTCTGCTGTTTGGGTAGATCTTTTATACAGCAACACTGGAGAAAAAAACCTATTTCAAAAGTTGGGAACATGCAACTCTAAAACCTCAAAGAAGGACAGGGACTTCAAGGACAAGGAATACCTGAATCTACTTTTAAATTCCTTTTTATTTTAAAATGGACTTTGTTTCAAATTGATAGTGCCCCTTTTAAATGAGTGTGACAGGTGTCGGTCGGTCCTCCGAGCCCCTAGGGGCGATGGAGAGCTAGGGTCTCTGTGGCAGGCCTCAGCCACACCTTCCGGGCGTTAGGGAATTAGCGGGGAAGGTGTGCCGGCAAGAGTCAGTGGCGCGCCCCTCAGGCAGGGGAGCGCCGGCAAGAGTCAGTGGCGCGCCCCTCAGGCAGGGGAGCGCCGGGGTAGGAGAACGCAGGCCCACCCAACTCCACTACGTTCCAGCCCAGGGCCCTGACAGTGGCGGGAGGCAAAGGTCCCGCCGCTGGGTCAGCAGGGCAATCCGCACCCGCTGACCAAACACACCCACCCCACGGTGCAGTTCGGCCCCTGGGCTACTTCCTACCCAGTCTCTCAGGCGGGTCGCTCTGGTCCCTCCATCTCCTCCGGGTATTCCACTGTGGGCAGCTCTGGTCCCTCCATCTCGTCCGCATATTCCGCTGCGGGCCACTCCCGCTCCCCCTCGGTATCGGACTCACGCTGGCCCGAGCTGCAGTCGGGCCCCTCCAGGTCCTCTGGGTATTCGGCGGCTGGCAGCCCTGGTTGCCACAGGCCTTCCTCCCAGTCAGGCTCCTCCTTGCCCAGGGCTTTGCCTGGGTCAGCAGCAGGATCGCGAGGGAGCAGCCAGCAGCCTGTGTCTGTCTCCCTTCCTGGCGCTCTCTTCACTGGGCAGAGGGCCCCGCCCTTTGTACTTCCCGTCCCACCCTTCCCCTACCAGGGATTGGCGGAAGCTTGGCCTGGCCCCACCCACCCAGGCTGAAAGGGTGGCTCTTTACCCTCTGGTTCGGAGGGGAGCCACCCTGGCTCCCTACAATGAGATATAGAGGCCTCATGAATGTTAGGAACCATTAGGAAAGGGATAGATAATAAGCCAGAAAATACCATAATGCCACTATACAAGTCCATGGTATGCTTACACCTTGAATACTACATACAGTTCTGGTTGCCCTAGCTCAAAAAAAGATATATTAGAATTGGAAAAGGTACAGAGAAAGGTAACAAAACATATTAGGGGTATGGAACAGCTTCCATCTGAGTAAAGTTTAAGACGACTGGGACTTTTCAGCTTGGAAAAGAGGATCAAGGGGCAGATATCAAAGTTCCATGAAATCATGAATGGTGAGGAGAAAATGAATAAGGAAGTATTATTGACTCCTTCTCATAACACAAGAACTAGGCATCACCAAATAAAATTAACAGGCAGTAGGTTTAAAACAAAAGGAAATACTTCTTCACACAAATGTATAGTCAACCTGTGGACTTGCCAGGGATGTTGTGAAGGCCAAAACTATAACTTGGCTCAAAAAGGCATTAGATAACTTCCTTTAGGATAGGTCCATCAATGTCTGTTAGCCAGGATGGATAAGGATGCAACCCCATGTTTTGGGTGTCCCTAGTCTCTGACTGCCAGAAGCTGGAAGTAGAAGGGACTGAAGCATTCAACAATTGCCTGTTCCATTCATTTCCTCTAAAGCTCCTGGGATTGGCTGCTGTCAGAGGACAGGATACTGGGCTAGATGGAGCATTGGTCTGACCCAGTATGGCCATTCTTATGTTTCCTGTAATTAAATTAGTGTTAGCCCCATCCTCTTCACTCCATGACAAAGACAGTAGTCTTCAAAGTCCATGTTTGTGCCACAGTCCTTACTACTGGCTGCCCCAGCATTACAAAGCTATTTAAAAATGGACTGAACAAAGCACTCACACTGGACGAAATAATCGTGCACTGGCAAAGGGATGAACAGTATGAAAAAGGCACGGTCATATCCAGTTTCTATGATCCTGCACATACATGGAATCTGAACGCAGAAAAAAAAAAATAGATAGTAAAAATCTAAACCAAAATGTGGGTACCAGTAAATTTGGTATATTGGGTAAGAGGTCAAAGGAGAATAGATGTCTCAAAACACTAATAAAAAAAATCACATTTTTCAACGAGAAAGCAGCAGCTACAAGCCACATCTCCTCAACTTAAATAAATGTCTGATACTTGTTCAGCACTGAAAACCCTACCTCCACTGTGTACAATCTGTTCAGTCCCACTTTTTCCTCACATTTTTTGTCAGTCTCCTTAAATATACAAAGGCTGTTCCAAGCCAGAAAAGCTAGAAAGTTTGGAATAATCTCCATTGCCAATTTTACCTTTTCCTCTTCATTTCTTTGCCTAGAACACCAGCTCTAGCTTTCCTTCACACTTTCCTTCCCTAGGAGCCGCTCAACTACCCCTTTTGAATCTCACATGAAAATCTTCATTGCTTCATCTCTTGATTAATTCCCACAAATACTTTCCTTACCCCATTCACAAAATCTTTCCTTCTCTCTTTAATGTATTTTGTTTTTGAATTACAAGCTTTCTGCTCCAGTCTACCCTGTACTGCTTCTGCTGTATTTTTATGAGTTCTTGTATCTACCTTTTTTCCTTGTTCTAAACTATTTAAATATAGTTTCTATTAAAAACACTACAGAGATAACTTGAATTAATATTTGTTTCTCAGTTTTGGGAAACTACAAAATGAATAGCCATAGAACGGTGTTGCACAAAAGGCCTCTAACTTTCCCAAAATGAAGAACATTTATAGGAAAAATTCTTATATGCAAAAAAGCACACTGGCAGTTCATCTAGAAAAAGGTTGTTGTGAATTGTAAATATACTATATGATATTTAAATTATAGGCTCCATTGTTTCTTTCGATGATGAAAAAATACTTTCAGTTTGTGAGAAAAAATTAAGGGGTTTTTTTTAGTGGTTTGATTCATAAGTGAAAGTAGCACAAAATTATTGCTACTCAATAAGAAGTATTTTTTACTTGACTGTTTGAGAAGAACATTTATTCATATTGAGGATACCATTATTAGTGGTGTGCTGAGAATTCAGAAGAGACACAGATAGGCGAGGTGCATGTTTATAAAATTAGGTCACTGCTTAATGAACGGGTACCTATAGTATCTTAATCTTCAAAAGGAAACAACTGCAAACACGATGAGAGGACAACTGTAACGTGTGTTGTATTATGCACTGCTAATGAAGTCATGTAAACCCCGGAGACTCTGATGTAGTATTTCCTAAGGAAACAGTTATGGACCATGTGCCCGGGGTTAAGGGCCTTGGGATGACCAGTCTTCTAACATGACAGTGAACAGAAAATTACCAGCCACCCCCTAAAATAATAATTAGCTGAGATTATATTGTACCATACGGTCTTTATTATCTTTGTTTAACAATAAGCCACAACCTATATTTGAATTTACCTTCTCTAACGCTGTGTGAAGGTCATAACTTTACCATGACCAGAGCGCTGAAGGAGTCTTTTTTGCATATATCACAACAAACCCAGGATTTTAACAATTAGTTTAGCAGCTGGCAAAAAGTTATAGTTTTCATGAAGAATTATAGTTCATGAAAATAGTAAGTAAAATAGGCTGAAGGTAGTAAGATTATCAAAATTGTCCTCAGACAATTTAAAAAAAAAATTGACAGGAAAACCCAGAAATCTCTAGCATACTTCCAGTCTCTACAAGAGAAAATTCTTTCTGTTCTCTAAACATTAAAGAGCAATAAGCCTACTCCAATTATGTATTGGCAGCTGGTGCCTTCTGTAATATTGCTGACTGTATGAATTCAGCATTCATGATCCAGTAATACACATTTCCATTTCTCCCACTTTGAAGTATAGATAGTTTAATGACCTGCATTCACAGGTTTTATAGAACAGCAACAGATCTATTTGGTATGACATTTGTAGAGGCACTTTCATGAAAATTTTGTAGCTAATGCAGAAAACACTAACAATTTTACACTAAAAGTCCTGTTTTGAGATAAAATATATCACTTTATATCTACAGTACATGCTTGCATGCAAATCCTCATCAGTTCAGACTCTTATCCTGTGTGCAAAATCCAAATGCACAAAATTGAACGAGACAATATTTGCATAGGATTTGATCTTTCAGAAAAAAGAAGTTTTAAATATTGCATTAGTATTGAATGAGTAAAAACAAAATACTCTTCCGATCACATATATTACAAAGAAATTGAAGTAAACAGAAATAGCCTGGGTATATGAAAGTAGTAGTTGATAATACAAACAAGCAATTACTCAACCCTAAATTTAGTGGTTACTAACAACTAATGGGATGACCACAGAGGTTGGATTAGCAGATATGCCTACTAAAACGAACATGATTGCAAAGGTACATAAAAAAATTTAATGTTTCAGCTATATGGCCTAAGTGTGTCTAGTCACACAATTACATTGCTGTTTTAAAACAAAAAGACATATTACAATATTTCATCAGAATACATCAGTGAAAAGAGTATTAAATCTACATTTCATAAAACATAGGTACAAAAAACATTCTATATAAATCACAGTTTTAATATTCCCACAGTGAACATCAATAAACATGAAAAATACATATGCATAAATGCATTCTATTTTCAGAAAGAAAAAAAGATTAGAATGTTGTTGCTATCACACATTTTTCAAAGTCCAGAAATTAGAAGGATGCATTATAGGTCAAAAACACAAATGCTAGAAAACACACAGTTAGGGTTCTCACTCCATTTTAAATTTTGCTATCTCACCCTGATTGTCCTCCAGGTCTTCGTAGAATGCAACTACCAGCCTCTTCATAGGAATTTTAATATTGCTTATTGAATTATAGTAGAAAGTATGGTTATGTAGAGTCTAACTCATCAGGAAACAGCCATGTGCTTTTGTGTTTGTACAATTTCTAGTACATGCTAGGTGCTACCAGAAACATGAAATAAATAATATTTATCCACTATAATGAACTCAGTATGGTATTATACTGTATGCTAATATAATCTATGTGAAGTACAGGTAGAAAGCACATTCCATATTGCAAAACGGGGGATATCTGTGACCTACATGGTCAGGATCTACACAGGAAAAGTTCATAACTAACTTGCATATGGAGTCTCCAGAAGGTATCAGGAGGGGCAATGGATAGCGAGATCTGGATATCCAGCCCATAGTGATGTGGTACAGGATAATGTGTGTTTGTATGGGGGGAAAAAAAGGGGGTGGGGGGAGCACTATGGTATGAATAACAAACCTCTCTCATTGGAAAGGTGGAGGGTTTGAACATGAGCCTCTAATTAGTGAGTATCTCTATAGTTTGCATGACACCATGTAGGTGTGTGCCTGGAATAGCAGAGGTTCTGTTACATATGAAATTTAGGCTATGATCCTACAAACTTGTCAGTACATGTGTAGGACTACACAAGTAGTTACTGAAGTCATGCATGTGTGTGTTTAGTTAGAAGTAATCGTAGGGAGTAGAATGTACTTTTGAGTTGGAAACCAGAATATTTCCACATTTGTTGATGTTTTGGTTTTTTGAGCTTCAATTTTCAAGTTTCCTAACTTTCAAAGGTATTTCCATTTTGAATTTCTTGACTTTCAAATTGCTTTTGTTATAACTACAATATTCCATAATGCTCTTTTAACTTGGATATCCATTTACCAACTTAATTTTTGTTTGTTTTGTAATTTGGCATTGCATTGGTGTAATAGACCAGTGGTCCATCGAGCCTAGTATCCAGTCTTCCAACAGGCTGGTATCAGATGCTTCAGAGGGAGTGAACAGAACAGGGAAATTATCGAGTGATAAATCACCTGTCCCCCAGTCCCAGTTTCTGACAGTCAGAAACATGTTTAAGGACACCCGAAGCATGGGGTTGCGTTCCTCACCATCCTGGCTAATAGCCATTGATGGACCTATCCTCCATGGTTGGCACATAAAATGTAAGAGTGAATTGCAATTACTGGTAAAAGAGTCTAAGCTGCTGGTAATGCACCTCAAGTCCAACATATTTTTCCAATTTTAGACTGTATTAACAATTTTGTACTTGGTAAACTTTTTAAAGAAGTTTGTACTATATTTTTTACTGACTAGATGATGGTAAGACCGCCAAACACAAAAATAATTCAAAAACTAATCAATGCAGCCCTACTGTCAAATATTAGTTGAAAAAGTACAAATGAAATATACCACCATATCAACAGTGGAATAAATAGCTAAACGTTAAGGATAATGTGAGAAGTATAAATTATACACTAATGCCTCTACCTTCACCCACCTTGCTTACCTGGTAAAATTATAAAAACAATAGAGTATTACAGCAAGAAAAGGGGAGTATTGATTTTGTAATAATTCCTAAGCATTAAGCAACAACAACAAAAAAACTATTTTTTATTTGGACCAGTAAGTACTGTAAGTAAAAGGAAATGGAAATAGCATGAAACGAATAAATAAATCCTATCCCGAGCATCCACTTTAGGTGAAAAGCTAGAGCCATTTATCAGCAACAGTGATTTGTTAGACAGAACCACTTTTTCTCCATCTTCTTACATAATTTTCATTACCTTAAAGATACATTTGTTAAAGAGTTGCCAAAAAACGGGGGAAGGGGAAGCAACACTTTTACTATAAATACACAACTATATTTAAGTAATGTTCAGAATGTATATCAAGCAAAAAAATCCAAACTCATGTCTCATTTTAACCTGTCCTCTTAGAAACAGTGTTTCACACCTAGCTAATGTGCCATATATGATAAGTTTGCAGTGTTGCTGTAGCCGTATTGGTCCCAGGTTATTAGAGAGACAAGGTGGGTGATGCAATACCTTTTACTGCAGCAAATTCTGTTAGTGAAAGAAAAAAAAAATGTTCTCTTTCACCAACAGAAGTTGGTCTAATAAAAGATACTACCTGACCTACCTTGTGTCTCTGATATATGGAAAGTAACATTATCTAACCTCAGACTAAGGAATGCAGTTTACAATGAGACAAGTTAGGGACACTATCGGCAGCCAGTAAAGGACAGAGTTTGTGCTTCTTGGGCTTTCTCAGTTAGTATCGCCCTAACCAGGGCGCAGGTTAAGCGACACTGTGGAAAATCTCCCTAAAGCACGTGAGACTAACAATAGGGTTATGCTTCCCAGGGAAAGACTGGCTGAATATGCAAAGGTTAGACCAAAAGGGGGAAGGAAAAAAAAAGGGGGGGGTTTCCACGGTCGGTATTAGACCTACTTAAAGCACAACACAACACAAAATGGTGCCAAAACTAGCTGGATCCTACTTCCAAAAGGAAGAGAAAACAGAGGGAGCAGGAAGAGTAATGTAAGCAATGTGCCTGTGTAAAGAGAGAAGGGTCTGTCCTCAACCCAAACAGGCTGCACACTGCCAACACAAAACTGGGAGAAGAAAGAGGTATGGGTCTAAGAAGGTCAGTGGAGCCAAAGAAAAGCCACAGTTCAGTGACACGCAGGCAGGATGGAGAAAAGTAAACCCCATTAAGAGACAGCTGAAGAACTGGGCTCAAAACCATAACCAAAGCAGATGCACCAATTAAGCTGAGATTCCAGGGCAACAGAAACGGAAGAAGGGGCCAACACAACCAGAGCCGCGAGATGAAAAAAGTACAAGCTGCCTTAAGTGTACAGACAACAGGAATAAAATTTTTTTAAAAAAGTAATTTTTCAATAAAAATTGACTTAATATTTCCCGTGTTCCCTGCTAGAAGCTTTATCTTTTCATAAATCAGCAGAGCCAAAATGGATAGGCTACTTCAAGCAGCTTCCTATTTTGGGGGGGAGGGGCGGCAGGTAAGGAGTACAGTCATCTTTGGAGCAGCACCTAGTGTCCAGGCATAATGTCGACAGGACCCTTGGCTCCAGTGCCTACTGCTGGCAATCTCCTATGGCTCAGCCCTCCAGTCAAGTCACAAAGTTGAACCTCTTCTGGGGTATCATGAACCAGTCCAAATGAATCTGCATAATTTTCCTGTTTCCTTGGGCTCCTGAAGTCTTCTCCTTGTAAAACCTTGTCTTGGGGTTTCCCTGGCAGGAATCTGTTATATCTGTCTGTTACTTTAACTCTGGGCTTCTCAGCCAAAGAGATCTGTCTCCTCTGGAGTCTCTCCAACAACTTAGCACCTCCAGTCTACATATTATTGCTTAGATCTGCCCCTCTGCCCAGGAGCCAATTAGCTACTCACCTCCCAGGTGCAGAGCATTCACTAGCCTTGCAGATTGGGTTAAACCTGTTCACAAGGTTGCATCAAATATAGTCAGAAAGAATGAGTATCACATAAACGTGCGTGTACCATGGGAGATGGCCTTCCTGTATGACCTTAGTCCCCCATTGTCTTTGTGCCTCAAATCCTTACCTGTAAAATGGAAATGACAGCACTTCACAACACCTCTGTGAGGTAGGGAAGATAAATACATTGAAGATTGTAAGGTGTTCAGAGAACAGAATAATGGGGAGCCTAACAGACAGATGAGGCAGGTGACATATTGATGACATCTGGTTACATTTCATATCAAAAGAATGCATATGAAACAGTGATGTAACTACACTACAGAACCTGAGCAACCCCCAAAAATATGACAGGGACCAATGTAATTTTCAATGCAATGAAGCTGAACCTCCTGCTATGTGGCCTTGAATCAGAGAGGAGCCAGACAGAAAATTCAATCTGTAGGGCAGAAGCAGCCAGAGTGTTGGAGACCCCAGGGCATGGCCACTAGTTAAGTTGAGGGGATGGAAGGCCATAAGGGTCGAGGAGGTCTCCCTGCTGAGGCCTAAGGGCTTCTTCTCAACCCCCCTTAATAGAATTCAGGCCTGGCTGGTTTGAGTAAGCTCTTTTGCTCTTAAAACAATGTTGCAGTTGTAGATAATGCCTTACAGTGTAAGGTTTGCTGACGCCAAGGTAAAGATAACAGGAGAGACAGCTACAAGGCCAGACAGAACGTGCTGGTTGTTTAAGTTGCTAGGAATGCTTGTTAGAGGTTGCAGGAAATAAATATTGTTGTAACCCATATAAGGAAGGCAGAGTATTTGTGCAAAGTTTTAATTGGCTGATGTGTAGTGCAGTAGCATTAAGGAATATAAAAGTGTGTGTAATGACCTGCTCTGATGTGCAGGATTTGAGATTCTATTCTCCCTGTACCTTGTTTGCAGCTGCAAATAAACTTTTCTCCACCCCGTTGTGATTATTGAGTGAAGCACACCGGGTAACGAACCCCCCCCCCGTTGTTCGCCTCTGGCACTGGGTGCCAGCAACAAGAGCAAGGACCTTCAATCATTCAGAGAACTTTCTACAGTTTTGGCTGGACTTTCTCTGCTCTGTGCCGATTGGCCATTGCTACAACCCTTTCCCTCCCTTTTCCTCAGTCTCCTCATTCCAGTTTCACTCCACTCCTCCCCCTTTTTCTGTTTAGTTTATCCTATAGTCAAAATGATCAAATAAAACTGTGGAACTAACATAATGTTTGCTGCCAGCACACTGTACATTCTGCTGTGTCTGTCTTATTTATTTGTAAGACAGACACAGCCTCTTTGTAACCTCTTTGGGGCCCTAACCAAAAATCCTATCAAACAGATTTCTTCTGTAGCGTGCCACCCAGGTCACCAAATTCAGGCAATTCCAGTCTAAGGCTACAGAAAGCACATTCCAGAGTCCTAGAGAGCTCACAGAGAACACTCTGGGTGGCTGGCAGGCAGGCATTATTTTACAAGGAGATTCAGCTCCAGCTCAGCTGTAGTAGTGCAGCATAGGGAGCGTGGTGATGCCTCTGGCAGGGCAGTCCCAGCCCATTTAGACTTTATAGGTTATCCCCAACATCTTAAACTTCATCCAGTAATCCACCATGTCTGGTTGCAGCAGTGCTGATCATCAAGTTCCAACTCCTCTGTCACTACCATTGTAGGAAGGAGTCGCTTACAGAAGATTATAACGGAAGCTCAGTAGTAAATTCAACTGCAAATTTCCCACATCAGCACATAAATTTCAGTCTTTTCACACCAGGCAAGCACACCAAATCAATAACTCAAAGATCATGGAACTTGGGGCAAACAAAAGTTTGCTCATTGACTGGATTGGAATTGGCGTCTCCCAGCCAAGATATGGATAACATTCTGGGTTTTGTAGATCTTTGTAGATCACTGGTAATTAAGTCAGGAAAAATTAGCTTTATTTCCACAGACCTAAGACCCAAGCTAGTATATTTAAAAGGTAGTTAGACACAGAGACATGGTCCCAGAGTGAACTGTCCCAGAAATATATGTAAAAGATCTAACTTCCCCTTCCCTTATCCAAAAACAGAGATCTTGTCAGGACCTTTCCTGACTGGCCATGCAACTGCCAAAGCTCAGTTTTCTTACATGCTGTATTTCAGGGAAAATTGAGAAATATAAAGGCTGTAAAAACCATACTTAACTGAATGATCTCTTTGGGATTTGGGCATAACGTTTCTAGTATTTACAGTATGATCGACTGCCTATGTCTGTGGTTCTTCTAGCCAACTTCTTCCTTTCTTATCCCTTTAACCAGAGATAATCTCCCCTTAAAACTATAGCTAATTCAGAGGTTAAAAAATAATAAAAGTAAATTTGAATATTCTGAATGGTTGCTAGGAGAATATGGAAAAGTGAAAACATTTTTTTCCCTACAGAAAGCTGTTTTAGTTTGGTTTTGTTATTTAAAATTTGATTTTTATTTATTTAAGGAAAAACTTTATTAAGATCACTACAGTTTATCACAGCAGTAATAAACTAAATCCAGGACTTATTTTTTTAATATATAAAATAGAAAGTGGTCATGTATACGTGCTTGAAAATAGAAAGTCCTGAATTTTGTATATTACTACTGTAACAAATGATAGTGATCTTAAAAGAGAGTTTTTCCTTAAATGAATAAAAATCAAATACATACACACACACACACACACACACACACACAGAGAGAGAGAAAGACTGATCCTGCACGACTGAGATAAATGGAGTTTTGCTATTCGCTTCAATAGGAGCAATACTCATTCACCATAATGAGTGAAAACCACACGTACACTTGAAGATAGCAAGTCTTGAATTTTTTTTGGTTTTCCTCCAATGTATACCATGGAAAGATTGTACAGTTATCTTCTAAAGCAGGGGTGGGCAAACATTTTGGCCCAAGGGCCACACTGGGGTGCAAAACTCTACAGAGGGCCGGGTAGGGAAGGTTGTGCCTCCCCAAACAGCCTGGGCCCCGCCCCCTATCTGACCCCTCCCACTTCCCAGCCCCTGCCTGCCCCCCTCAAAACCCCCCACCCATACAACCCCCCCCACTCCTTGTCCCGACTGCCCCCTCCCAGGACCCCCCCCAACCGCCCCCTGGGACCCCATCCCCTATGTACCTCCCCATTCTCCATCGCCTGTCCCCCCACCAGAACCTCTGCCCTATCCAACGACCCCCTGTTCCCCATCCCCTGACCGCCCCCACCTCAAACCTCACCCCCATCCAACCACCCCCTGCTCCCTGTCCCCTGACAGCCCCCCTTCCCCAGAACCTCCTGCCCCATATCCAACTCCTCGGCCCCTGCCCCCTTACCATGCCACTCAGAGCGGCATGTCTCGCAGCTGTGCCGCCCGGCCGGAGCCAGACATGCTGCCGCGCTGCCCTGCATGAGCACACAGCCCCGCCACCCAGAGCGCTGGCAGCGTGGCTGCAGCAGGGCATGGGGGGGAAGAGAAGAGCTGGGGAGGGGCTGGGGACTAGCCTCCCTGGCCAGCAGCTCAGGGACAGGATGGTCCTGCGGGCCGAATGTGGCCTGTGGGCTGCAGTTTGCCCACCTCTGTTCTGAGGAAGAGGAGAAGAGAATTAATCTAGTGCTCTTACTCAGAACATTTCAGGAATATCTTAAACTCTTGCATGCATACACACACACAACCTCTTTACAAGAGAAGCCAGCTAAAATTAGAATCTCACCATATTATTTTGTAATCTTGGCTGATACTACCTACTGCCATATTTTTCAAGTGGCTGACAGCATAAATGGAGAGAAAAATTGAGCTACTGCAGCCATAACGTGACATTTTTAATATCAGTATTCAGCATAAAACTTTCTCCAGTGAAAAATCTTATCCAAAGCACAAAGCTAAACCCTTTCTGCAAATTTGTAATCCTCCAATAGAAGTTCTAAAATTCTGAGAGATGTTCATAATATTTCAGATAAATGAGCTCAACTAGAATTAACTATCTAATGAAAACTGTTTCCGGATTTCAGAACATATAACACACTTAAAATAAATGAGCCTTGAAATTATTCAATTATGCAAATATTTCAGAGCATTTAATTTTTCCTTTTAATAGGTGCGTATCTTTAGGGAACTTGTATTTTCAAGTATACATTAAAGTTCTACCTTATATATAAAGAAAGGAACTAATTTAAATTTCCACATACATGCTCTCTCATTTATTCCAAAATGTATCAAACAAAGCTTTTTAACTACAACCAGTTTTATAATAGGTTTTAAAAAAAAATCCTCTAGGGTCCAACTTCAAAAGCATTCGAGTAATTTGTGAACAGTCATCCCCCTTTATCAAACTTTCATTGCATTGCTTGCCAACTTTTAGCAGATTTTTCATGACCCTTCGTCTAGTTAAACAGCACCTCACTCTGTGAGAAGCCCCATATTCTACTGAGTAAGGGTGTGAGTATTTGCCCCTTTATACCATTTCGGACATACACTTTTAGTCCTAGAATAAGATTGGTTAAAGAATTTTTTCTCAAGCTAAAGTACTTGTGCCTCAAAAATAACACTCAAGAATTCCTCTTGTCTAGGTTACCATCTATTATTGTAATACCTAGCAGGCTTACTAGGACAGGGATCTAGCCATTGTACACATATATATTAAGCGACAGTCTAAAGAGACAACATAAAACAGTTGAGTGAGAGGAGGGAGGATGGAGTTAACAGTAACTGGATGTTTTAGCAGAGATAGCTGCATGCACAATACATACACAGCAAACTAATCACTCACAACCTCTCCATCCATTATCAGATGGCAGTGTTCTGTATGCATTGTGGCAGATTTAAATGCTACATATTTAATGAATTTGATTTGAAATATACTTTAAGATAGATCATGGAATAGGTAAACGTATTTACAAAACATTAAAAGTACAACCTAGAACAATTTAAAAAACAGGAAAAGCCAAAAGGCCACAATATCCCACTTTTCCAATACATACTTTGACGTGTTTGTCCATTGAGAGGGATGATGCACTTTTTTGGGGGGGGAGAGGGGGGGGTCCCACATCTGTTACACTGGGGTGTGCCCTAAAACAATTTCTTTCCTGCCAAGAGACAAATCGGACCGTTTCTAAATTCGCACTCAAGATCATTTTCTCTCCCTTTGCCTCAGGTTTATGAGATTTATCAGCACTAGGATTCAGAGAAGTAGATATACTTGGTTTACTTAGGTGTTTCTCCTTGTTACCTTTCTTTTTACAGCCAGAAATTACCCACAATGACTTCAAGATATTTTTCTTGAATGGTAACAGCGAATTTAGAATCTATCATTTTTTATGTATGGTTGGGAATTACATTTTACAATGTGCATTACTTTGCACTTATCAACAGTGAATTTCATCTGCCATTTTGTTGCCGAGTCACCCAGTTTTGAGAGATCTCATGGTGACTCTTCACAATCCGCTTTGGACTTAACTATCTTAAGTAGTTTTGTATCATCTGCAAATTTTGCCACCTCACTGTTCACCCCTTTTTCCAGATTATTTATGAATATGTTGAACAGCACCGGTCCCAGTACAGACTCTTGGGGAACACCACTATTTTCCTCTCTCCATTCTGAAAACTGACCATTTAATTCCGACCCCTTTGTTTTCTGTCTTTTAACTTGTTCCTGGTCCATCAGAGGACCTTCCCTCTTATTACATGACTGCTTGCATTGCTTAGGAGCCTTTGGTAAGGGATCTTGTCAAAAGCTTTCTGAAAGTACACTATAGCCACTGGATCACTCTTGTCCACATACTTGTTGACCCACTCAAAGAATTCTAATAGACTGGTGAGGCAAGATTTTCCTTTACAAAAGCCATGTGACTCTTCCCCAATAAATCATGTTCATCTCGGTCTCTGATAATTCCGTTCTTTACTATAGTTTCAACTAATTGGCCTGGTACTGAAGTTATGCTTACCAACCTGTAACTGCCATCATCACTTCTGGAGCCTTCTTAAAAGTTGGGGACACATTAACTATCATCCAATCATCTGATACAGAAGCTGATTTAAGTGACAATTTACATATCACACTCAGTAGTTCTGCAATTCCATAGCTGAGTTCCTTCCGAACTCTTAGATGAATACCATCTGGTCCTGGTGACCTCATTTATAAATTTGTTCCAAAACCTCCTCTATCAGTATCTCACTCTGGGACAGTTCTTCAGATTTGTCACCTAAAAAGAATGTCTCAAGTGTGCGAATCTCCCTCACAGCCTCTACAGTTAAGACTGATGCAGAGAATTAATTTAGCTTCTCTGCAATGGCCTTATCTTCCTTGAGTGCTCCTTCAGCACCTCAACCATTCAGTGGCCTCACTGATTGTTTGGCAGGCTTTCTGCTTCTGATGTACTTCAAAAAAAATTGTGATTAGTTTTTGAGTCTTTAGATAGTTTCTCTTCAAATTCTTTTTTGGTCTGCCTAATCATACTTTTACACTTGACTTTCCAGAGTTTATGATTCTTTCTATTTTCCTCGATAGGATTTAAGGATGCCTTTTTGCCTCTAACCACTTCTTTTACGTTGTTGTTTAGCCATGGTGGCATTTTTTTGGTCCTCACACTATGTTTAACATAATTCACCATTCCCTCAGCTAGCAGTGGGAATAAAGCTGCATGTTCCATTAGCTCAATTTTGTTATCCTTTTCAAAAACTGTAGTACTTTATTTCCAAAGGATATATACAATATGCCACTTCAGTAACTTTTCCAATAGTACTTCCAATACTGTATATACTCTACCAATTGATAATACAGAAAGGTCAACTTTTTGGCATCCTATTAACAAAGAAGATCTTTTTAGTTATATTTTCACATTATCAATGAACTACAACCTAACCTGGAAGATGATCCCTCACTCTCACAGACCTTGGGAGGCAGGCCAGTCTTCGCTTACAGACAGCCCCCCAACCTGAAGCAAATACTCACCAGCAACTACACATCACACCACAGAAACACTAACCCAGGAACCAATCCCTGTAGCAAACCTTATTGCCTACTCTGTCCCCATATCTACTCTAGCGACACCACCAGAGGACCCAGCCACATCAGCCACACCATCAGGGGCTCATTCACCAGCATGTCTACTAATGTTATATATGCCACCATGTGCCAGCAATGCCCCTCTGCCATGTACATTGGCCAAACCGGACAGTCCCTACGTAAAAGAATAAATGGACAGAAATTGGACATCAGGAATGGTAACATACAAAAGCCAGTAGGAGAACCCTTCAATCTTCCTGGACATTCTATAACAGATTTAAAAGTAGCTATACTTGAACAAAAAAAACTGCAGAAACAGATTTCAAAGAGAAACTGCAGAACTAAAATTCATTTGCAAATTTAACACCATTAATTTGGGCTTGAATAGGGACTGGGAGTGGCTGACTCACTACAAAAGCAGTTTTGCCTCTCCTGGAATTGACACCTCCTCCTCAATTATTGGGAGTGGACTACATCCATCTTGATCAAATTGGCCCTGTGGACACTGGTTCTCCACTTATGAGATAACTCCCTTCTCTTCCTGTGTCGGTATATAATGCCTGCATCTGTAATTTTCACTCCATGCATCTGAAGAAGTGGTTTTTTACCCACGAAAGCTTATGCCCAAATAAATCTGTTGGTCTTTAAGGTGCCAGCGGAATCCTTGTTGTTTTCATAGTTAGTTTGAATTCTGAAGGTATTGTCACTGAGATTCCAGAACAGTCTTCCACTGTTTATGAGGAACATCTCACAACAACATCCTTGTGATTCAATTAAATATTTTTTTAAACTAACATGGATCCTGATGCAAAGAGAAGCTAAGTGATTTACTCACAGTCACATAGAACTGTGAGTGGACATTTCAATAGGACTTTAATCCAATCAGGAGCATTGTTAATGTTACCATTGACACTACAAGTGACAGCCACATTTTAATTGAATCAGTAACCAACTATATTGTACTCCTGATTCAGTAGTTTTGTTGCTTTTTTTAGCATGGAATGACAGCTCTAAATTACTGACTGAGTCCTGTGCTTTCACCAGTAGTACTTCCTTGTAATATTAACATTTAAATACAACCTATTAAATAAAACTTTAAAAGGATCACAGATCATTGCAAAATTCAGTATTAACGTATCTTCAAACAAGTAATTATAAAAAATAAGAAAACTATCATTTAATTACCTTTTCAAGTGGTTTACTCACCTCATCTAAGTCTTTGATATAAACTATTTTTTCCTCAGTGCCAACAGGCATTGGTTCACTATGGGGGATCTTTACTTCTTCATACATTTTGTTGTTTTCTCTCTGGATCGCCTCCGGTAGAAGCATCTGTAACAATTTGAAAAAAAAAAAGTTACTGGGAGAAAGAAAAAATGGCATTAAAATATGCTAGAAATAATGAATTGAGTGACCAATGATTTATCTCTTGTCCTCCCATATACATAGTTAACAACTAACGTGACTGAACTTGAAGTTAGAAAAATCCCTATATGTTTATTACTTGTACAGGTGGCAACAGAATCAAAAAATGGGGGGAAAAAACCACAAGCATTTTACTATCCAGAGGTTGGTTCATAAAACTGAGATGAATTAGACAATACTTGTTTCCTGTTAAAAATGATAGGTCTAATTAAATTTAAGGAGAGGAAATTATTAAAAGCCTGGATTTTCAGGAAGTGTACATTTTTTAAGAATCAATTCAACAGCTTCTGAAAAACAACTAAGGAAGAAAAAAAAATATGTAAAGACGTAAGTCTCCATGGAAGTGAAAACAAACCCATCAGGAGGAAGATTATTGTCTAAGTAAAAATAAAGTATTTGAAAATACTCAACCATTTGCAGAAGCAAAATTTGGTACAGTGCTTCAATTAGCAGTAAAACATCTGAGGTAACAAAAGAAACCCAGCTGCATATTATTTACTAGGATAAATGCATTGTTGAGAAAAGGTCATATAGCAAAGGTATACCTTTGCACCCCCAATGAATGCTGATGTTCTCATAGCTTCAGCCTGGGAATCATAAACATGTGGATAATGAATTTTTTCAAAGTTCATCTCTCTCTGCCTGCTTAGGACCGGCACACTTCGAGCATTCAGAAGTGATTGTTCTCTGTAAGGAGAAAAATAACTGAAGTAATTCTGCCAATCATAGGCCTACCTTGCCCAAAAAAAAACAACAAACAAACAAATACAGTATGTTAATATCATAGTAACAGAATGTTCTTATTGATGTTTTTGTTCTTCTCACTCCCAGGTACATAATGTGCACCAAAATTTAGGATTCTCCATATTTAAAATTCCAACTGCTGTTTTTCTCAATACCAAAGGCAATGCCTTTTTTGCTTGCCTTCCCTCCCCCCGACTCCACTTTTACATGACAACATGGAAAACAATACCCATTAATCTGGGGGATGGGGGAGAAGGAGTTTTGAAACATTTGGTACAGACTTCATAAATCTTAAGCTAGTGGTGTGCGCACAGCACTCAAGGAAGATGGCTTATCTCCCTAATCTACATCTCTAACCCATGTGGATGAGACCAAGAAGATTCTAATTAAGCAGATGACTGCTTCTTATCCCAGAAAATAAGGTTTTCATATAAAAAAAATTCTAGACTTGTAATAAGACGTGACTTGAAGTGAGAATCATCTAATCGCCAAAGGTGAACTAAAAGAAAATAAATGATTATGATACATTAAAGTTGCAATTACAGCACAAGCATTTTTCAACTTTTGGCATTTATTACCTTTGCATCCGCAGCTCCTTGGGATCAAAGCACATTAGTCCTTCTCCAAAACTTTCTCCATCTTCCCCAGCTCGTTTTTCTCGTCTGGCAATTCGTTTTTCTTCCCGACGATATTGTTTCATTAACAGCTTTTCTTGTTCAGACTGAATTGTGACTTGACAACCATAATTGGGTTTAGTGTTGTCCCCTACGAGTTTTTTACACTGTTCTGCAACATGGAAACAGATATGGCTCTCTGTGAACATTAGAGACTGACTTATTTTTCTAAATGATTTTAAAAAGGTGTTAATTTTTTCAAAATATAACAGAAGTTGTGACAGATTACTAATGCTTAAAATTGTTTAGCATTATTTAGTTTGCAAATGTGCTAGATTCTTTCAAAACACAGTGAAAAAGACAGCCCATGCCCCAGAGAGAAAACAATTTAAACATTATCATTAGGAAAATATTATGCTTCACTTCATGTCTTCAACTACATAATTCTTCATTCAACAGCACTTGGGGCCAAATTGTGAAACACCTAGCATGATGGTGAATGGATGTACAGGGTTGAAAATTACTCCCTTGTTACCCTAAGACATATATCCATGCCATCAGAGTAAGCAAGATCCTCAAAATTTCTAACAACTCCTCCCCAACAACCCAATGCCTGAAGTGGGCAGATCGGAGTGGAAACTGGTTGGCGCCTTTGTCTGCCCCTTCCCAATGTACCAGCCAATGTAGCTGCACTGCATAATAGATGTTCTACTGGTTACAGACCCAACACAATGTATTATTTCCCTAAGCAGTCTGTGTCTCCGAGCATGGGGGTTGGGTAATTCTGGCTCTGCAGAAGATTATTCAGCTTCAACAACTAAACCCAGGAGTTAAATTCTGATGGGGTAAAAGTTTTGCAGCATATACCTTCCATCTACGCTGACATCCAAAAGACTAAGCCCCAACTTCTCTCAATATCTATATTAGATAAGTCTGATGTTATGATTCATTAAACAGAAACTGTCAAGATACACACATTATATTAATCACTTCTCAAACTCTTACTGTTGTAATCCTCATCCTTCCTGTATCTATTGCCATCTCTCACTGTATTAAGTTTAATTCAGACTGAAATCCTCAGGGCAGAGCCTGTTACTTGACTTATCTATAAAGCACCATGCACATGTTGATGCTGTGCAAATACATTATATCAGACATTTTACTCTAAAACATGCTCAAATACTCCACTTACATCACATTAGAAAGGAGGCAGCTAGCTGTGTATAGTCAAAGGGAGGGATACTTAAAGTAGTCTTACATAGTTCACATATATACACTAAGGAAAATGGTGATTCTTCCAACATAGCTATTAGGTTATATAGATCAGCAGTAGGTAGAAAACTAGTGATGTTCCTAGCATAGAAGTCTGGAACTTATTTTATGATATAAGCAGGCCAGAGTTTTCAAATCTAGGTGCCTACAGTTAGTCTTCTGAATACATATTTAGGCATGAGGGCTATTATTTTCAAAGTGAGAGCCTACAATTCAGGTTCCTAAGTCTACATTTAAGCACCTAAAGAAATTACCTGATTTCAAAGACTGTAGAATAGATAGATTAATAGCTCTCTTTCAAGAGAACAGAGGCTGTTAAGCAGTGATTACTTTTGAAAAATCAACCTACCTATTTAAACTCTTAAATATAGCCTTGGGTTCCTAACTGTAGGCCCTCACTTTTGAAAACGTTGGCCCTGCTGTAAATGAAAGCTGCCAAAACACCTGCAGTTTACATGGACTTCAGTAAAATTTGCAAGTGCTCACCACTTCTGAAAAACATTCAGACCGTTTTATTTCGATGCGTAAATATCAGTTTAAGAGCTTAACTTTAGGCACCCACGTTTGAAAATGTTGGCCACAATCTATAAAACCATAATTTTTTTATTATTTATTTTTATAGATTTTTTTTTTTTTTTTTTTTTTTTTTATAAATTAGGTCAGTATTATTATCCCCATTTAACAAATAGGGAAACTGATCCAAGAAAGGTAATGTGACGTGGCCAAAGTCAAGCAGCTGGTTAATGGCAGAGCCAGGAATAGAACCCAGGTCTCCTAGTTCAGTACTTCCCAACCTGTGTGCCACCAGGCCTGAACAGGCGTGCTGTAGAATATTTTGAAAAACTACATGTGAGAATGAGAACAAAAAAACCTTTGCCTTGTATTTGAATTAGTGTCGGCACCAGATTGCATTCTGTACTTTTGCTCTCCGGGACAAGGCCTCTTTCAAATATTATGCATGAGCCTCTGGAGCCACCACTCCCACACAGCCTGGAAGGGAAGTGGGTATTCCGCTGCAGTCCCCCAGGGTTGGGAGAAGGGAAGAACCCCAGGAGGAGAAGTAGAGGTCGGGGTGGGGTTGAACTGGGAAAGTGGGGGTTGGATGTCACTTTCTCCAGTGAGTATAAGAACTCTGGACGAAAACAGGCTGAGTTTTAATGTTTGTTAGTTTCCACCATTGAAAATGTTAATTCTGGCACAAAAAAGACAGATTGAGATCTAACGTTAGCTGTTATGGTTGTTTTAATTTTAAATCTGCCAGCCTTGTTCTGGATTGGCTCGTGAATATTCATGAGTTCATTTGGAGACAATATGGTGTTGTGCCTCAAAATAATTCAAGGTCTCAAGGCGTGCCATGGCAGAGAAAAGGTTGGAAACCACTGTTCTAGGTCACAGTCCAGTGCAATATTGACTATGCCACTCTGACAGAAAAATCAGACACGTACAGTTAAAATATAGACTCATCTTGATTTAACACGGTTATTCTTCTGTAAAGAAATATTTTGGCATCAACAGATTTAATCAACAGGAAATATTAGGTATGCCTGGACTGGAAAAAATTTATCCATGTTAGGTGTTTAGTGATCTACAGATTGGATTTATTTTCTTTGATGGTTGCTTTTTTAATACAGTGGTATACATTTTTTAATTAATGTTCTGCTAGAGTTGTTTTCATTTAAAATGTAACTTTCAAAAGGAAAATGATTTTAGGTAAATTAGGTCTGAAATTATTAAATACAATTACAATTCCTCATATCTCATATTTGCTTTCAACAATTTTTCCAACTTACAACTGACTCCTCAAATTTTAAATTCTGCAAATATAAAACTAAGGCCAACCTTTGAAAAACGCATTTTGGTAAACTGGGGGCAGGACTAGGAATTCATCTGAGACAAATTCCCACGATGCATTTGCAAAACCCAGAACAGCCCACTCTTCACTGTCACGTTCCATTGCCATAAACTTTATTCATACTACGCATAGCTGTGTTTCAGAAGCAGAGAAAGGAATTCTAACGGATACTGCAGACGGGAAAAAAAAATTGTTTCCAAACATGACTGTGATGCCATATTTATCCAGAGTGGCTCTCTGCACCAAACAATGTTTAAAATTCTGTTATTTAATATTAACATTGAAAAACTGTAGACCACCCTTATGGGCCCTTCTCACATGCTCCACCTATTGCCATTCTTTTTTCTGGGAAGATCTAGAAGGTCCAGTCTGCAGATGCCTTCTCCCAGCTCAGGTTGACAGACTCAGGCTCCCAGGGCTTGCGCTACCATGCTAAAAATAGCTGGGTAGACAGCATATTGAAGTTAAGGGTCAGGCTGGATCTTGGGCTCAGAACCCACTCACCTCCCTAAACTTCAGAGCCTGATCTCCAGCCTGAGCTGCAAAATCTACACAGCTATTTTTAGTGCAATAGGGCAAGTCCCGCAAGCCCGAGTCACTCAACCCAGACTGAGAGGCTTGCTGCCACAGGCTGTGCACACACTCCCTATGTGCCGCCCACCCTATTGCCAAAAAATTCCTTCATATTTGCGATTAGTGTATTGGGAGACAATTAAATTAACTGGCACAAAAATATTTTCTACACACTCAGGCTTTAATCTAACACACAACCTAAAGATTGAACACTGAGGAAAAACACAGTATCCCCTGACCATTTGAGAGTCCACATGGGTTACCAACTCCACAAGGCTGTCATACATTGTGACATAAATCCACTCTTCTCTAACTACCACCGCTCTGCAGTCTACTACTGTCAGCCATAAGTTTTACAGGCTAGCAAAACTTTCTATTTAGGATTTGTAAAACTGAAACCACAAGCAATTTACCGCTGGTTAAGTTAATTGTAATGATCCTATTCATGGGTTTCCCATTCTAAAAAGAGGAGTAAAAACACCTTCTCCAACTGGTCATCTTGCCAAATCCTTCAGTTTAAATTTCTTGGCAACTCCTGGCATACTGGGATCTCTGGATGGACACTTTGGGCACACATTTATTAATATAATCTGCAGTACAGTCAAACAAGTACTGCTTCCGACTGTTGTAACTGACTCGGTAACAAGTGAACTGATATAGGTAGTGTGCAAGAAGCCCAGGCATAAGCAGCTTCTCTCTCACCAATCTAACCATCAGCTTCTCCTGGTGGCCTGAGAGAGCTGCTACATGTAGGTTCTGCAGGACAGTTAGTAGTGTCTCCACTGTCTGTGCAGTTTATAATGCCTTCAGGGAATTGGAAAAACCATTGATGTCTTGGCAGATCGCTCTACTTTTTTTCAGCTGAGATATCTTTTCCTGCTCCCAAGTCTTTAACCAGCAGATCACTAGGTGGGTTCTCAACTGAGCAGCACAGTCATTAACTTTATATTGCCAGGGGACCTGAAGGCCTCAAGCAGGTTAGGCCCCCATTCTACTGTATACCGTGTGGGCATATACAAAATGAATGTTTCCATTCTATATAGTTTCCAATTAAAAAAAAAAGATATGACATGAGGGTGAGAAACAAGTGGGAAGATGGGGGAAAACAGGGTAACAAAAACAATCAGATGTTTTATGACAGCATAGCACTGTGCACAGTTCTTAGCCAATTAGTAGCCACAATCAAAGCATATCACCTGCTTAGCCTTTACCAGATAGCAATTTTCTGTACTCCTTGCAATAGAGGTGAAAGGTGAGGAAGGAGCTGAAGGAAGATAAATAAGGTGGTGGCTTGGAACCTCCATACAGTTGGGGAACTTCTACAGGAGCCGGCTGGCTCAGTCTCTTGCTTTTCTGTCATTTCTACCATAATTGTCCCATGAAAGTTTGGGTGGAGTCAGTATCAAAGCCTGGATTATTGCCTTTCCTGAGTGCTCAGACATTTTTTCTTTACTTTATAACACTGATTTAAAATTAATTATTTATAATGCAAGGCAATGTACTTTATAAAAACAAATCCCTGTATGCCACCTTGACCTTTCTTCACACATCATTCTTTTGAAAGGTGGCTATAATGCAAAGGTGCTACTCTCCTGTGACTTGTATTTGAGCAATAGGAGCATGCGGTGAAAGCAACAAGAATAACCAAACATCGACTCAGCTGAATGACAATCTGGTGAAGAAGGACCAACACAATGTCTATGGTAAAAAATGAGCACTGGAGAGTAAAACGAAAGAGACTATTATTTTAATTCAAAATTAGAGGCAAGCAAAGCATGCTCCCTTCTTCAATATATTCATATAGTGAAAACTTTTTAATGGGATAAAGAAACTTGTTTGATTTATCTAATCAGACAGTTTAAAACAAAAACTCTGACTTCTATTGATTTTGAAAAGATTTCAACAGTTTCTTACCTTGTAGAGACTGCAGCTTGTAATCATTTGGCCAGGACAGAGATCTCTCCACAATCATAGTCCTATTCTGTAGGAGTTTCTCTATGAGTTCAAAGCCCTCAGGGCCTAACAGCTCAAATAACTAAGGAAAAATAGAAAACAAAAAGATCATGCTCCTAAAACATTTTTCCACAAATTAGAACAAGAGTTTATAAACTAAGAGTCTATAATAATTTTGCCCTGGGTAACACTGTATTTGTTGGAGATTTAAACAAAAGTAATTCTGTCCAAAATAGGTCACACCTCGTATTCATCCAGTGCTTTCACTACTTCTGTCAATTTTAGAACAGAAAGCACTCACATTTTATGATGAGTGGCAATATAAATCCAAAGAGAGGGAGAGAGGATTAGGAATTGTTCTGGCCACAAAATTCCCCTACCTCGCCAGGGATAAATAGAGCCAACTTAAATTCACAGGGGAAAGAGGACACCTGATCAAAGGAACACTAGACCCTGCCACACTTGCACTAAGAAGTATCTTACACCACAGTTTGTCCAATTTTCTTCAATGGGACAACGTGGAGTACTGTATTACTCTATGTGAGATAGGGTGGCAGATCTGGCCCTAATAGTAAGTCATGAATTATGTATTCTCTTTTCTGCACAGCAAGTTCTACTTGGTGTTGACTTTTCTAATGTAGCAAAAGCCCTATGTTTCTCCTCCATATCTCTGTTTTGGTCATTAGGTCTTATATGCAATGCCTCAGATTTTTTTGCTGTCTGCCATGTTGCCTTCTGGGTCTGATCCAAATGCCATTGAACTAAATGAAAAGAATCTTACTTCAGTGGGCTTCCTATCAGGCCCAAGAAAAGTATCCACGTTTTTCCATATTGCATTAAAAGATATCACAGAGATCAACTTGCCCATTAGCAGACTTATTAAGAATTATTAAAAATCACTCCCTTTCTTGATCAGACTACCCCTTTCTTTCAATGGAGACTGGATACTCCCTGTTTCCAGATAGGAACAACCTGCCGTCGATCTTTTGGGGAGTGTAAAGAAGAAAATGAGTCATAAGTCCAGTCAGCAGTATCTCCCTGTCAAGGTTCCTCCCCCACTCTGAACTCTAGGGTACAGATGTGGGGACCTGCATGAAAAACCTCCTAAGCTTATCTTTACCAGCTTAGGTCAAAACTTCCCCAAGGTACAAAATATTCCCCCCCGTTGTCCTTGGACTGGCCGCTACCACCACCAAACTAATACTGGTTACTGGGGAAGAGCTGTTTGGACACGTCCTTCCCCCCAAAATACTTCCCAAAACCTTGCACCCCACTTCCTGGACAAGGTTTGGTAAAAAGCCTCACCAATTTGCCTAGGTGACTACAGACCCAGACCCTTGGATCTTAAGAACAATGAACAATCCTCCCAACACTTGCACCCCCCCTTTTCTGGGAAATGTTGGATAAAAAGCCCCACCAATTTGCATAGGTGACAACAGACCCAAACCCTTGGATCTGAGAACAATGAAAAAGCATTCAGTTTTCTTACAAGAAGACTTTTAATAAAAATAGAAGTAAACAGAAATAAAGAAATCCCCCCTGTAAAATCAGGATGGTAGATACCTTACAGGGTAATTAGATTCAAAACACAGAGAACCCCTCTAGGCAAAACCTTAAGTTACAAAAAAGACACACAGACAGAAATAGTTATTCTATTCAGCACAGTTCTTTTCTCAGATTATGATTTTTTTAAATGGCTAACATGTACCTAGCTAGATTACTTACTAAAAGTTCTAAGACTCCATTCCTGGTCTATCCCCGGCCAAGACAGAATATAGACAGACTATAGACAGACACACAGACCCTTTGTTTCTCTCCCTCCTCCCAGATTTTGAAAGTATCTTGTCTCCTCATTGGTCATTTTGGTCAGGTGCCAGCGAGGTTACCTTTAGCTTCTTAACCCTTTACAGGTGAGAGGAGCTTTCCCCTGGCCAGGAGGAATTTCAAAGGGGTTTACCCTTCCCTTTATATTTATGACACTCCCGTAAATGTAAACAAACTTGTTTGTCTTAGCAATTGGTTGAACAAGAAGTAGGACTGAGTGGAATTGTAGGAACTAAATTTTACATTGTTTTGTTTTTGAGTGTAGTTATGTAACAAAAAAAAAAATCTGCATTTGTAAGGGAACCTGAGAGGCAGTGACCATGAGATGGTCGAGTTCAGGATCCTGACACAAGGAAGAAAGGAGAGCAGCAGAATACGGACCCTGGACTTCAGAAAAGCAGGACTTTGATTCCCTCAGGAACGGATGGGCAGAATCCCCTGGGAGAACAACATGAGGGGAAAAAGGAGGCCAGGAGAGCTGGCTGTATTTTAAAGAATCCTTATTGAGGTTACAGGGACAAATCATCCTGATGTGTAGAAAGAATAGTAAATATGGCAGGTGACCAGCTTGGCTCCACAGTGAAATCCTTGCTGATCTTAAACACAAAAAAGAAGCTTACAAGAAATGGAAGATTGGACAAACGACCACGAAGGAGTATAAAAATATTGCTCGGGCATGCAGGAGTGAAATCAGGAAGGTCAAATCACACTTGGAGTTGCAGCTGGCAAGAGAGGTTAAAAGTAACAAGAAGGGTTTCTTCAGGTATGTTAGCAACAAGAAGAAAGTCAAGGGAAGTGTGGGCCCCTTATTGAACGAGGGAGGCAACCTAGCGACAGAGGATGTGGAAAAAGCTAATGTACTCAATGCTTTTTTTGCCTCTGTCTTCATGAACAAGATCAGCTCCCAGACTGCTGCACTGAGCAGCACAGCATGGGGAGGAGGTGACCAGCCCTCTGTGGAGAAAGAAGTGGTTCGGGAATATTTAGAAAAGCTGGACAAGCACAAGTCCATGGGGCCGGATGCACTGCATCCGAGAGTGCTGAAGGAGTTGGCGGATGTGATTGCAGAGCCATTGGCCATTATCTTTGAAAACTCATGGCGATCGGGGAAGGTCCCGGACAACTGGAAAAAGACTAATGTAGTGCCCATCTTTAAAAAAGGGAAGAAGGAGGATCCGGGGAACTACAGGCCAGTCAGCCTCACCTCAGTCCCTGGAAAAATCAGGCAGCAGGTCCTCAAGGAATCAATTCTGAAGCACTTAGAGGAGAGGAAAGTGATCAGGAACAGTCAGCATGGATTCACGAAGGGCAAGTCATGCCTGACTAATCTAATTGCCTTCTGTGACAAGATAACTGGCTCTGTGGATGAGGGGAAAGCAGTGGACGTGTTGCTCCTTGACTTTAGCAAAGCTTTTGACACGGTCTCCCACAGTATTCTTGTCAGCAAGTTAAAGAAGTATGGGCTGGATGAATGGACTATAAGGTGGATAGAAAGCTGGCTAGATCGTCAGGCTCAACGGGTAGTGATCAATGGCTCCATGTCTAGTTGGCAGCTGGTATCAAGGGGAGTGCCCCAAGGATCGGTCCTGAGGCCGGTTTTGTTCAATATCTTCATTAAGGATCTGGAAGATGGCATGAATTGCACCCTCAGCAAGTTTGCAAATGACACTAAACTGGGAGGAGAGGTAGATACGCTGGAGGGTAGGGATAGGATACAGAGGGCCCTAGACAAATTAGAGGATTGGGCCAAAAGAAATCTGAAGAGGATCAGCAAGGACAAGTGCAGAGTCCTGCACTTAGGACGGAAGAATCCCATGCACCGCTACAGACTAGGGACTGAATGGCTCGGCAGCAGTTCTGCAGAAAAGGACCTAGGGGTTACAGTGGATGAGAAGCTGGATAGGAGTCAACAGTGTGCCCTTGTTACCAAGAAGGCCAATGGCATTTTGGGATGTATAAGTAGAGGCATTGCCAGCAGATCGAGGGACGCGATCGCTCCCCTCTATTCGACATTGGTGAGGCCTCATTTGGAGTACTGTGTCCAGTTTTGGGCCCCACACTACAAGAAGGATGTGGAAAAATTAAAAACGTCCAGTGGAGGGCAACAAAAATAATTAGGCGACTGGAAAACATGACTTATGAGGAGAGCCTGAGGGAACTGGGATTGTTTAGTCTGCGGAAGAGAAGAATGAGGGGGGATTTGATAGCTGCTTTCAACTACCTGAAAGGGGGTTCCAAAGAGGATGGATCTAGACAGTTCTCCCCGGTAGCAGATGACAGAACAAGGAGTAATGGTCTGAAGTTGCAGTGGGGGAGGTTTAGGTTGGATATTAGGAAAAAAAATTTCACTAGGAGGATGGTGAAGCACTGGAATGCATTACCTAAGGAGGTGGTGGAATCTCCTTCCTTGGAAGTTTTTAAGGTGAGGCTTGACAAAGCCCTGGCTGGGATAATTTAGTTGGGCATTGGTCCTGCTTTGAGCTGGGGGTTGGACTAGATGACCTTCTGAAGTCCCTTCCAACCCTGATATTCTAGGATTCTATAATTCTAAGTTACACTTTCATGACAAAGAGATTGCACTACAATACTTGTATGAGGTGAATTGAAAAATACTATTCCTTTTGTTTATTATTTTTACAGTGCAAATATTTGTGATAAAAATAATATAAAGTGAGCACTGTACACTTTTTATTCTGTGTTGTAGTAGAAATCAATATATTTGAAAACGTAGAAAAACATCAAAAAAATTTAATAAATTTCAATTGGTATTCTATTGTTTAAAAGTGCAATTAATCGCGATTAATTTTTTAAATCATAGTTAATTTTTTGAGTTAATCGCATGAGTTAACTGCCATTAATCGAAAGCCCTACTTACTCCTAAGTCTGGAAAGTGACTGTAACCTGGAACTAATCTAAATTTGGGGTTGATGAGGTGTAGAAGAACACTACTTTGTTAAAAAACAAATATCAGAATAAAGAAATGAACAAAAAAATATATGTTGGTTTCTCTACCAGAGCTTGATTATGAAAATTTTATCAACTGACTGCAGTATCTTTTACCCAGCCTATTAAGAACCCCTTTCTCTTTTTTAATATTGCCCCTTCAATACAGAGGCTTTTGCCCCTTGGTTGGTCTGTGTTTCCATATCCATAGGTAATTATGTAATTTATAAAGCACATAATGCCTTCCCCCAAAAAAATACAAGTTATTTAAAGGTTTCAGAGTAGCAGCCGTGTTAGTTTGTATACGCAAAAAGAAAAGGAGTACTTGTGGCACCTTAGAGACTAACTAATTTGAGCATAAGCTTTCATGAGCTACAGCTCACTCACGAAAGCTTATGCTCAAATAAATTTTTTAGTCTCTAAGGTGCCACAAGTACTCCTTTTCTTTTTGGAGTTATTTGAAGTGGAGGGAAGGGTATACTCCTGTAACAAATAACTTTTACTCTCATCACACTTAACACTATCTCAAATACAGAATTTAAATAAAAAAAGAACTTAAGGAACACTTTGCAATTTAATGGATGACAACCTCGGTAAAAATACAGTGATAACGTTTCTTAGATGATTTAGACAAAGCTGCATTCTGTAGACTTCCTTGCATATGAAACTTTCCCTAAATTGATGTAAGTTTAACTGAAACCACCATAAATTAATCAGTTACAGAAAAACTGGACAGACTGTTTTGACTTACAGTACAAGACTTATATGAGATACTATCCAATATAAGTAGAAAGAAGTAACACATTTTATTTCCTAATACCTTTTGCTCTCAATAAATACCCTTTTTCAGTGTCCTTCTGACAGTCATCCAATGGAATAATGTGTCTCAGAACAATTTTAAAAGATTTGTTTCAAAGGTGTCTCCAGCTTCTTCAACAAATCCACAAGAAAATATCTTGCTGTATTTGACAATAAGATGCTAACAGATCCATGAAAGTCTACAGAAAGTTCTAATACTTCGAATTCTTGTTGAAGATAAGCAAAGGGAGACATTCTTCTAACATTAACTACTAACCAATAAAACAAATTAGAAATCTGAATCACTCCTGGGGAAATTCTGCATCACTGCGCGTATGCAGAGTTCATGTTGTCCGCAGATTTCTTTGCTTTCCTGCAGAAAAATTATTTCTGAAAGGAAAGCAAAGGGAAGCTGCAAGAGTGATCATGTGACCCTCACCGGAAGCACAGGCAGGGTGGCTTGGGCGCCCGGAGCAGCTGGTAGAGAGGTAAGTCACCACAGGGCGGGGGGGAGGGGAGAGGGGCAGGAGGGCGCTGGGCAGTCGTGCAAGCGAGAGACACAGATAGACAGACACTGTCCTTCTTGCTTGCTATTGCAGCATGCTCAGCATGGAGGGGCAGGGCTTCAGGGTGTTTCTGAGGCGGTAGGCATGGAATAGGCTCTATCCCCTCAGGCAGAGCAGAATGTAGCAGCCTGCGTGCTTAGTGAATTGTTCCCATTGCTTTTGTTAATTCCTCCAGGAGTATAAAACAGGTGTTAAAGTTTTAAAGCTCCTTCACATTGCCAGAGGGGTGTAATGGACAGTATGGCCCCATAAATGCTTATGGTGCTTTCGTGATTAGATCTGGTCTAAATTTTGACTGGAAAATTTCCCATCAAAATGTGCTCTATTGAACAGTTTGCTACTGACCTTTCTGGAGATGGTCAGTAGCCAATATAAATTGTGAGTTTGATTCCCCAGCCCTCACTTGCTCTTCAGTTGCCTGTGATGTAACACTGAGCATATGGCTGCATGTATTTGTTGATTAATAACTAGAATAAAGGGTCAAACCTAGCCACATTACTATTAGGCAAGGGGGGTTGGGGATTTCCTTCAATGCTCCCCACTCATTCTCCATCCATTGTATTGTAGTTTAAATAAATTACCGAAATAATTGAAACCAGAGTGATTATATTGTGTTATTTTGACAAATAAAACATGCAGAATTTTAAAACATTGTGAGCAGAATTTAATTTTTGATACAGAATTCCCCCAGGAGTACTGAATATATGTGTACGAGAAATAATATAGGCACAAGATTAACCCAGCAGCATGTTGAGCCTATAGACCATCAGAATTAGAAATCTCTCAAACTCAGCTGAAAAAGCAGAGTGCCAAAGTGCAAATGACCTTTTAAAAAGAAAGCCCTAAAGACCTACTTAAACTAGAGGAAAAGTTGTTCTGTTATCAGTAATGTGACTCGTTCTACCATGAAGTATCCCCAGCACTATCCTAGGGATCAGCGGATTATAAACATTGAAAAACCTCTAAAGTTAGTGTGCCATCACAATTGCCATTTTTCCCAGCATTGAGAGTAGGTGCAGTTCCAACGTAAGCTGCCGGCTATTTTGGCACTACTGAGTGATTATCTATAAAGGTACTGCACAGATGCCTGAATCAGTACTATGCAATACAAATCCCAGATCCCCACAAAGAAAAAAAAAAATGGAGATACCAAAAAACTTTGTTACTAGGAGACAAATACCAACTTCATCTTGTGGCAGGGACAAATATTTAGTTAGAAATAAAAGAAAGCAAGTGACAGTTCTTGCAAAACATCCATTAAAAGGTGAAAGTAATTTTTTGACTGTGGTCAGAATCAAATCATCCATAATAACTGTTAGTATCCTGGGATAAGTAAATTTATAAACAGCTACAGTAGGCATAGCAACAATTTTTCCAGAAAGTCACAAATGCAGATGTTCACCTTGACAAGAGCATTACAAAACTAACAGCACTGGCAACTATGGAATAATACAATATGGAATGATACAAAACTACCAAGATAGTTAAGTCCCAGGCAGACTGCGAAGACCTCCAAAAGGATCTCACAAAACTGGGTGACTGGGCAACAAAATGGCAGATGAAATTTAATGTTGATAAATGCAAAGTAATGCACATGGAAAAACATAATCCTAACTATACATACATGATAGGGTCTAAATTAGCTGTTACCACTCAAGAAAAAGATCTTGGAATCATTGTGGATAGTTCTCTGAAATCACCCACTCAATGTGCAGCGGCAGTCAAAAAAGCAAACAGAATGTTGGGAATCATCAAGAAAGGGATAGATAATAAGATAGAAAATATCTTGTTGCCTCTATATAAATCCATGGTACGCCCTCAGCTTGAATACTGCATGCAGATGTGGTCACCCCATCTCAAAAAAAAATATACTGGAATTCGAAAAGGTTCAGAAGAGGGCAACAAAAATTATTAGGGGTATAGAGCAGTTTCCATATGAGGAGAAATTAATAAGATTGGGACTTTTCTGCTTGGAAAAGAGATGACTAAGGGGGGATATGACAGAGGTCTCTAAAATCATGAATGGTATAGAGAAAGTAAATAAGGAAGTGTTATTTACTCCTTATAATACAAGAACAAAGGGCCACTGTTCTGTGCTAGGCCGCAGGCCTATCAGGAGTGCTCCGAAAGAACGAGGCCCACACGCAGCAAAGCAACAAGTTATTGGCTTTATTGAAGGTAAGTGACACACCCGCAATGGGGACTCCAAGCATTGCTGTCACGGAGGCGGGGAACCCAGCGCACCGGAGCGCTGCCTTGGACGGAGTCCAAAGAAGGAGTGACTAGCAAGCCATAATAAGCAGTACACACACACAGCTCATGAATATAAAATTAGGTACTTTCCTAAAGGGGCTTCCCGCAAACTGGCAAAGGGCCATACAGGGCAGACAGAACCGGCCTAAAGCCAGTTATAGCTGGTTATCCATGTCCTACAGTGACGGGTCTGCTCCGAGAAAGCGGAAGTTCCCTAGCTAGGCCATAACAAAGTCTTCCGCCGTCCCTTACAGCCACCAAATGAAATTAGCAGCAGGTTTAAAACAAACACAAGAAAGTATTTTTTCAAGCAACGCACTGTCAACCTGTGGAACTCCTTGCCAGACGGTGTTGTGAAGGCCATACTATAACGGGGTTCAAAAGGGAGCTAGATAGATTCATGGAAGATAGGTCCATCAATGGCTATTAGCCAGGAAGGGCAGGAATGGTGTCCCTAGCTTTTGTTTGCCAGAACCTGGGATTGAGTGACAGGGCATGGATCACTTGATAACCATCTCTTCATTCCCTTTGGGGCATCTGCCATTGGCCACTGTCAGAGGACAGGATACTGGGCTTGATGGACCTTTGATCTGACCCAGCATGACAGTTCTTATGTACTAAATACAACTTTAACAGAAAGATTTAGCTGACTAGAGCGGAACACTTATTTTAGTTGTTCCATGGTGAAATGAAAGTGCCTAGAAAAACTATTTAAATAGGTCAAGCATCTGATTCACACGGCTTATTAGAGCTGGCTGAGGAAAGGTAATAGCATTTTGCTGCAATATTTTGACGTTTGGTTTTGTTCTGATTAGGAACACAAATTTCAAAATTCTCTCTTCAAGGGAATTGAATCTCATCAATGGGGCAATCTGCATGGTGGGTTGTTCCAGAGCTACAACCCCTGGAAGCCCTGGGTTCCCTGACTCCAAGGCTGCTCCAGAGATGCAGACTCTAGAAGCCCTGGAGTCCCTTGGCCTCAGGGTAGTCCACAGACCTAGGAAAGATGAGCTGGCAGGAAATCAAGCAGAGTTCCACTGGAAACCTGCCTGGATTCCACTGGAGCTTTGGTAAAATCAAACTGTCTCTGCAAAACATCTTGATTTTGCCAAATCAGCACATTACAATTAAAACATTTTGTTAGCATTTTTCAAATCAGCTCTCTTGTGAACATTAAACTAACTAGCTGGCAAATCAAATTCTGATATAGTTAAATTGTCTCTGCATAATCAAATTTCCTTTAATCAGATCCTCTCCTTCTCTCCCCTTCCTCCCAATCTTACACAACTTTCAGTTTTAAAACTAACTAGTTTCACCTTCCTCTGCAGCACAGTGCACTTGCAGGTTTAAACAAGTGTAAATGGTGAATTCTCTTAACTTAGTCTTTAACCATGATTTGAAGACTTCAGTAACTCAGCCAGAGGTTAGGGTCTATTACAGGAGCGGGTGAGGTTCTGTGGCCTGTAACGTGCAGGAGGTCAGACTAGATCAGTGGCTCTCAAACTTTTGTACTGGTGACCCATTTCACAGAGCAAGCCTCTGAGTGAGTCCCCTTTTTACTTAAAAACACTTTTTCATATATTTAACACCATTATAAATGCTGGATGCAAAGCGGGGTTTGGGGTGGAGGCTGACAGCTCGCAACCCCCCATGTAATAACCTTGCGACCCCCCGATGAGTCCTGACTCCCAGTTTGAGAACCACTGGACTAGATGATCATGATGGTCCCTTCTGACCTTGAAGTCTATGAGTCTAGCTATAGCAATGAAGTTTATACAGCTCTACCCCGATATAACGTGACCCAATATAACACAGGTTCGCACACAACACGGTAAAGCAGGCCCTCCCTCGTCTGGGTCTGGGAGGCAGGAGCTATGGGGGGCCACTTTTGGCCAGCAGTGGCAGAAGCGGAGCAGCCCAGCCCGAGCTCACTCCACTCCACCAGCTCCCAGCCACGGCGCTCCGCTTCCTGCCACCGGTGAGTGTGCGGGGTGTCCTTTCCCCAACCTCCCTGCACTCACCAGCGGTAGGAAATGGAGCACCATGGCTGGGAGCTGGCGGAGTGGAGCAGGCTGGAGCTGGGATGCTCCGCTTCTGGTGAGTGCCTGTCAGGGGGCAGGGGAGTGGATAGGGGTCGGGGCAGTCAGGGAACAGGGGGTTGGGGTCTCTGGAGAGGGCGGTCAGGGGACAAGGAGCAGGGGGGCCAAAGCAAGTTCTATATAACGCTGTTTCACATATAACACGGTAAAAATTTTTTGGCTCCTGAGGACCGTGTTATATCGGGGTAGAAGTGTATAGTAAAAAAAAAAAAAAAAAAAATCAGTGGTCTCTCTAAAACAGGAGAGTTTATTTAACAGCTTAAAAATTATTTTTAAATTGCTTTATTTGCCATAGCAAATAAACACACGGTTAGGACCAAAAAAAACAGGACATAAGACACTTCATAAAAGACACTTATCATTAGAAAAATATTCCGTAAGTTACATTTTAAAGAAGACATCAGTAACAGCAAACTGAGCCATGGCTCCTCTGTAGAATTTTATTTGTCAGTTCAGTGATTAGGCCTTTGCTGAACTAGGCCTCACAACATGGCACATATATTCCTTTGGCATTAATTTTGAACTGTGAATCTGGCACAAGGATCCATTGCATGGAATAAGTTGTAGGATTGTGGTCTTAATTTTTAACACTGATAGCTCTGTTAGTTACATTACAAACATTTGGAATGTCAGACAAGTTATAAGCTGCAATTAAAACAAGTTCAAATCCTGATTCTGCAAAGAAATCTCTAAAAAGACCACATTTACATGGCCCTAATTCTACTTTTGGAACTTCCTGAGTTGAGTATTTAAATGTTCAACCTTACTGTTACTTTAGCAAAGTTTGGAGGCTTCCCCTCCCCCCTCATTTAATTGCTTTTGTTTTTTCCAGGTTTTTCGATTGAACAATGTTCCATTTCCTCTCTACAAAAAACAAGGAGTTATGGATTGTGCATACTCAAATATTTGTTTTACTTAAGTTTAGCATGGGAAATAGTATTCACAGAGGCTTGGTCATATTCCACATCTGAAGTTTTCACTTCTCTTTCAGTTACTTAGGCACAAAGTTACTTTTCTTTAAAAAAAGATTTTCTCCACTCAACTCAAAAACTGAGAAAAATAAAACATTTATACATATAAAAATCACCGCTGGCATAAGAATATCTATATTATTAGGATTTCAGCCAAAAAGCTTAATTTCTCAGAAGGCTACAAACTATTTTTAAAGGTTTTCAATGGAAAACCCTTCCTTACTGAAAACAGAGATGACTTGATAACAGCGTACAAATACCTTCACAGGGAGAAAATAACAGGTACTAAAGGGCTTTTTAATCTAGCAGAAAAAGGCATAACAAGAATCAATGGCTGGAAACTGAAACTAGACAAATTCAAATCAGAAGTTAGGCACATATTAACAGTGAGGGCAGGGGTGAAAGTGGGCCGGTAGCTGCCGCAGTGCTTTACCATCATTGCCCCTTTTGCCCCCCGGGCCTCCAACTGGGAGCAGGTGGGCAAAAGGGGCAGCTGCCTCGGGGCCAGCAATTTAAAAGGGCCTGGGGCTCCAGTGGCTGCCATGGTACCTTCAGCCTAGAGCCCCAGGCCCTTTTAAAATCGCCGCCGTAACCCCAGGAGGCCAGCGTGACTGGGCTGGCTTGGGGAGGCTGACCCCCCAAACCCCGCCCCTTCCACCTGAGGCCCTGCCCCTTCCAGGAGCCCGCTCTGCGACCCCGTACCAGTAAGAATTTTATATTACTTTCATGTCTGAGTGAGGGTGAGAGCCCATTGGAACAAACTACTAAGAGAAGTGGTGGTTTCTCCATCTCCTCATGTCTTCAGATCAAGACTGGATGCATTTCTGGGAGATATGCTTTTGTCAAAACACAAATTACACTTTGGTCAAACAAGCTATTGGGCTCAACAGAAGGGAAACTGGGCGAAATATAATGGCCTGCAATATACAGTCAGACTATGATCTAATTGTTCCTTTTTGCTTTAAATGCTACAAAATTATTCACTATGTAGTGTGGAAGTATAACATTGTATAAGTATAACCTTGTATAAGGGAACATGCTGGATACATTGTATATGAGAGGGCATGCCAAAACATGTTACAAAGTATCTGAGGGAGCACACCTAGGGACAGTTAGCTTTTGAATGGAGAAGCAATTGATAGAGCCAGCACGTCTAAGAAGCAGGCATCAGAATGGAAGGTGTGAAGGGCAATTAGTTAAGTTAACTGGAAGCTGTTAAAGGAGATTGTTAAGGGTGGCAGGTAATTGAAGATACGTGACTGGTCTCAGGGATCTCGAAGGGTGGTGACTAAAATCTTTTTCTTCTTTTGTCTGTAACTTCTCTGTAACTTGTTCTACAAAAAACTATATAAATTAAAAGACACAAGCCCCACTCGGGGGGCTCACTTCTAAATGTATTAGAGCAGCTTTGCTAATAAAACAGAGTGGTCTGATAAATTGTGAGTCTGAGTCAAACTTTGACAGTAGCATTTGCTATTTTGAACATTACAAGTACCAATGGAATGTTATTCTAAAATGAAGAAAAAAGAAAGAGTCCCTGTATTGTACAGTAATATGTTACTAGGTAACCAAGAATAAGTGTTCCTGCCTTACAATAAACTATGTGGCACCTTGAAAAGAGCCCAATTTGTACCACTCTGAACACTACTAAGAAATGAAAATTACATAGCCTCAAATTTGTTCTATTCAGTTCTAGTCACTCTTTTTGCCATTATCGTAGCTTCTTGATATTAGGTTACACTTTGATATCTATCTGCAGAGAAAAGGACTACAAATTTCCATTTTGGATTTTTTTTTTTATTTGAGGGTTTTATTTGTTTTGTTTACCTGGAAACTCTGCACTCAAGGAGTTCCCTAATAAGCACACCTAAAATGGACAGAGAAGATATTCCCTTGCTCTTTCTCAAAAAGCAAATGTAATAACTTTTCATAGATTAGGTCTTAGAGTAGCAGCCGTGTTAATCTATATTCACAAATAAGTACTCGAAAAGGAGTACTTGTGGCACCTTAGAGACTAACAAATTTATTTGAGCATAAGCTTTCATGAGCTACAGCTCACTAGGATCCAAGGCAGTAAGGTGAAATCTTGGCACCTATTGAAGTCAATGGAAAAACTTCCATTATATACCTCTCTTTCAGGCTAAATTCAATAAATACAAAGTGCTAAATAAGGATTAATTATCATCAAATTGTAGTCACCCAATATAATTTGGGAAGTTTCTAATTCAACAACCTCTTGCCCAAATCACTTTAAATTTTGTAGACATATTCTACAACTCCACCTGCAGCCTGACAATTTTGAGACTGATTTTATGTAACTTTGTGGATTTTAGCAAAAGGGGACAAATCAGGGTTAAAATAGGACTTTAGTTATGGATAGACTGAATTTTTAAATCATGGAATAAGATGAAGTAGAGATTTTTTTAGTCCAATTTTATTTGTTTTTTTTACAGCATATTTACTTGAATCTTGCTGCTAGAAGGTATCACAAGATTGAAGTATATGTAGGAGCAGGATTTTATATTTGTACTATAAGAATTAATGTATGTCTTGATTTCATTTTATCAGCCACCCCATTGGAATAACAGAAAGGAATAACCCTCTGGGACATTGGTAGAAATGCAACTGACAGACTGACAGTGTCTGTACTGATGTTAAGGCAGGGACAGACCAGAACAATCCTTATGACTGATTATGGTCACCCTTTTGTTTTAGGATAAGTTATATCTACTATGTATTACAATACTTCCCATATGTATTACAAATTAGGCACTCTAGTTAAATATACATTTCTTTGTTTTAAGGTTTAGTAAGTGACAAGGTCTTGTATTGTCAAAAAGAAAAGGAGTACTTGTGGCACCTTAGAGACTGTTAAGGAGATTAGAGGAAGGTTTAATTTACAATGGCTTTCTTGCACAACATAAAAAGTGCTGTATACCTTTGAAGGTCTCTGTAGAACACTGTTTGTGTGAATGACGAATGCACGCATCAGGAAAAGATAAGGTGTGAAGGCCATTGTTATAGCCAGATGGTTAAGAAGGAGTGAAGAGACTTAAGGACATCAGAGAACCATCAACACGCATCCATAATGAAGGAAGGGCAGATTGAGGACCCTGAGGTGAAGGCTGGCACCCCTAAAGACAGGACAATTGATTAAATGGGAACTAAGACAGGATGACCCTCTTGGAGGTGTATTAGAATGTTTACATCAAAAAGATACACCAATTAAGAAGTAACCAGTCACAAATCAACAGAGGAAAAAAAAAAGGACTATAAGAACAGGGTGCTTGGCCATGGGACTTTGGGTTCATCCTGCCACACTCCAGAAACATCGGATAGCGACCGACAGAGCCCTGCTCCCCTCTGCGACCAATCTGGCTGGCAAGTAGATTGATCCAGACTCTGGGATGGTAACTAACTGAATGCATCCGATGAAGTGAGATGCAGCTCACGAAAGCTTATGCTCAAATAAATTGGTTATTCTCTAAGGTGCCACAAGTATTCCTTTTCTTTTTGCGAATACAGACTAACACGGCTGCTACTCTGAAACTCTTATTAGAGACATTTTATAAAAGGCTTTTTGAAAGTCTAAGTAAGCAATACCGACAAGCTTAACTACCATTTTGAAGTATGGGTCTCACTAATTTTGGCTCTAGAATGCCTATTTATATGATCAGACATCTGTAAATAGTAAACCTGAATTTTTAAAAAAACCAAAACTTTAACTTGTTTAATTTTATATATTCTTCTCTCTTCCTGCTTCTCTCTTCATATTTGAAGGCATGGGCTGCGTGTGTTGTTTTGAAGATGTACGAGGAAGGGCTCATGCTAGGCAACTGACTGGCAGAGTCATGCTATTAAGCAGATAGTTTGCTTTGCAAGCGTCAAGAGTGTCCTTCCATCTCTCCTAAGAAACCAAATTAAGTGGCGTTTGAGTGCTAGGTATTGAGGGTAGAACTCGAGGACTGAGGAAGCCACAGTGAGAGCAGAGAAAATGTGTTCACCTAAACAGCTCTTGGGCTGGTGGTGAGAGCAGGTTCCTTTTATTTCCGGTAGCTTTCTCTTCTTCCCAAATGACAGCATCATTTTAATATTGTATATCAGAAAGGAGAGAGCTTATTTTCAGTTACAACTGTTGTAACAGTTTGACCCCTTCAGGATATACTTAACAAAATTTTATACTAGTTTGTATTTACTCTATCGCTTTTTCCCCAGAATGAGTTGAGACACGCTAGATAGTTGATAGATAATTGATATTTCGCTGGACTCCTTTTTCCCTGGACTCCTTTTCTGAGCATGAACAATTGTTTCCAAACCTGACTGGGGACAAAACGAACAACACAGATACATATGTTATACTTATAAGAAGCACACAGGCTCTTTATAGGGGAGAGGGCAGCATTCCGTATTTATTGAGAATACAACAGTTATCATATGCTTTTCAATCTCTCTCTCTCACACACACACACACACACACTCTCACATCCCATGCACACAGTCCTGCCAGTTGATGTTTATAGGTTTCAGTGTAGTAACCGTGTTAGTCTGTATTCGCAAAAAGAAAAGGAGTACTTGTGGCACCCTAGAGACTAACAAATTTATCTGAGCATAAGCTTTCGTGAGCTACAGCTCACTTCATCGGATGCATTCAGTGTATTAAGAGTATTGAAGAAAATAGCAATGACGAGGTGCAAAGGTCTGGCATGAATTAAAAATAGGGTAAGCAACAGGAAATAGTCTCAAAATGAAAGGAAAAGTACAAGGAATGTCAATCCTGGACACAATATTTAAAATATTAACTAGTCATTAGACTGCTTCACAAATGTACCAGTTATGTAGAGAAATGTTCCAAGTACTGTCATATATGGTATAGCAAATAGGTAACTTTGAAATATTAATATTCCACTGGGAATCAGCGCTTGAAAACATTTGTTGTGAGAAGATTAATGAGTTAACACAGGAAGTGGGCTGACAAAATTGTGAAAGACAAGAATTTGAGAAACACAAATGAAATTAAAATATATAGGGTTGCAGACAAAATTTAACTTGAATAAACACAGTAAGAGACATGCAAAATTATCTAAATTTCCCAAGCCCTAAAGTGTCTCCATGTATCAAGATCCTCTAAGAGAAAAGATTTGTGCATTATGTGAATACGAATGTCAACTCAGTGCCAGAAGTAATTTTTAAAAAGTAAATAATAAGCACTAAAAAAAACAATAGAAAAAACAGAAAACATTAGGACACTATGTTGAATAATGATGTAACTGTCTCTGGAGTTCTTTGCCAATTTTATTCACTAGAAAGGTCTCTGAAGATAATTAGTAGTAATGATGGGATTTTTGGAAGATAAGAGATTGCAAAGAAAGATAGTTTATCCTGAAAAGAAGGCACTGGAAGGAATTTAAGGTGTTTTAAAATGATGAATATGAGCAATCCCTCCTCCTTACCATGTCTCAGCTACAAGAACAAGAATTCTTAAAAATATTAAAAATACATTTTCATGTATTTTTTTTTAAAAAAGAAACACTCACACGGTGTAGAGCTGAAGTGTGGAATTCACTGACATAGTTGGTCATTGAGACAAATACTGAATGTAGATTTCATAAAGGGCTGGATAATTTTACATCCACTAAAATTTGTAGCTATGAAAGCTGAAATTAAAAGCGTGATCAAATGTTCTGCTGCAGCAAAAGAGTTTGTCATCTTCAGGGGGTCAGAAATGTATTGTCCTTTCCTCTCCCCCATCATCAGAATTAAACCATATACAACTCTGTAAGTGCAGTGTGCAGTTTTTAATATTTTTTTTTTCCTGATTCATCAGGCATTAGACACTACTAAAAGAAAGATGTTAAATTAAACGACTCAATGGCAAATCTCGTTCCCTGCAGCCAGAACCAGAACATCTCAAAAGAAAATCCTTGGCAGTATATGAATATATATTGCACAGACATGCAGAAGCCATACTAATACAAAATGTGCCAATTTCCACTTCTGGAGAACACTGGGAACCTCTTCAATCATGCATTGTATAAAAGTAGTTTGACTTGACTGGCTCCAGCAGTGATACTCCACCTGTGATTCCCAATGTCTCTTTTGAGCTCTGTGAGTCCACATGTCTGAGAATAGCCACTGGACAAGTAGAATATCATTCTGAAATTATTTTGCAATATGTTCATAATGATGTTGTATGACTATAATGCTTCTCAGGCATGTTTACAATCAATGTTAACACTAATGCAATAAGCTTTCCAGCTCCTCAAGGCTGAAGACCGCTTGTTTAGGTCCTAACAAGCACATTTCCACATAGTGAAGATCTTTCAGACCAATTGAACTATGCATTAGGGTTCTGGGAAGTGAAGTTTCACATATTACCATTAACTTTAGTAATTAATAACTCAGTTATTGCAAGGCTATGATATAACTAGAAAACCATTGCCTAGAATCTGAAAGATGTTAACAATGTTTTCTTGGCTAACAAAAATTGCCAATATTTACAAAACGTTTGTATTACACTCTATTGCTATTTTCCCCTCTATTAGTGTACCTTTTTTTCCAAAGTTGTATTCTGTTGGTGTGTCACTCCCACACTAAGTATGCCACATACTGCTTATTATTTTGTACTACAGATACTCTACATCTGGACAGACTAGCACTTTGATGCATTATTTCAGTTTTTCTGCCCTTCATTTCACATTCTATCCCCATTACATTCTATTCCCTATACAGCAAAGGCCTAGCAAACCTTTTAGCAATTTTTAAAGCTCACTCTACCATTATGAATGGTTAAGGCGGAGTTAAAATATTCCTTTTGTTAATGGCTTGCCTGTACTAGACAGCCTGTGTCAAAAGGTTCTTCACATCTGATGGAACACCAATGTAATTTTGTAAGCATAATCATTGCTAAAAGTATTCATTGGCATATGGTTTTAATAATCTAATTACTTGTCACCACTTTATGCCACTATTTATAGATGGATATGTTGATATAAATAGAGTTGATTTAACTTTGGATTGCTTCCAGCCTAGATGAAGTTGCTGTATTTAAGAAAAAAGTATCTGCATGACTGTGTACATGTCCATTTTTAAGTGCTTTCAGCAACATTTCGTCAACCTTTAAAGTACAACAGTTTGTCTAGCATCCCGGAATATTATGTTTTTGTTTTGAAAATGGTTATGTGTTAGCACATCATATAGCATGTTTATATGTTGCAGCTTCTTAAGATTCACCCTTAGAAGATAAAAGGAAGCTCACTGACTTTCCTGCTATCTCAAACTCAACTTTTAAATTCCTAAGGGAATACCACTTGACTCAGGTACCTTCAATTCTTATCTTTAAAAAAGTCTCTTAATATTAAGAAGAAAAAATATAAATAGGACATTTATGTAACACAAGTGTATCTCATTCTTTTTACCATTCTTACTTTGAGGTTCCACATAGCTAATCCCAATAACCAGCTGAGGGCTTCTCTCATTAAATATGTATCTGACATTCCCAGATACAATCTAGACTAATGAGCAGCTGTGCTCCCCTTGCCCTGCAATCTTGGTGTTTTACAATGCCTTGCTGAAGGAGTTCCCACCTGTGCTGTCAAAAGCAGCCTTCCAGCATGTAAGCCACACCCTTAATGTTTGTGCAACATGCCAGCCACACCTTCATTACACTCTGGATCTCACCAGCCTTGGTTATACTCCAACACACTCCAGTCTTAAATTTCCCCCCAGAAATGTATGTCCTGCACTGCCTAGCCCTCTCCTTGACAATACAAGTTTACATAAAGTCCGTTATTTCTTTAATGGAAATAAGCCCACAACTTGCCACCCTGAATGGCATTTCCCAAACACTTTATTTAAATACACTGATTAGATAAAACAATAAAACAAGTTTATTAACTATAAAGAGAGACTGTAAGTGAGTGAAAGCAGGGTCAGAAATGGTTACAAGAAAATTACAGATAAAACACAACGGGTACCCAAGGCTATGTCTACACTGACAGTTTTGTCAGTGATAGAAAAGCACTAAAAGCGCTGGTTTGTGTTCACATTGTTTTCCACACACATCAGAGTGTGTTTACATATGCAGCACTTGCATCACAGATGAGAGGAGCACACTGTGATAACTATCCCACTATGCACTGCTCCAGGACACAAAGCAAATCATTATTGTGGCAGGGGTGGATGCGTGTGTGTGACAGCCACCAGAAGCAACCAGTCCTGAGGTGGGGAAGGGGGAAACCCCACCTCATCCCCCGCCTCCCTCCCTGACTCTGCTCAGCACATTCTGTTGCATTGATGGAGGCAGCAGGAGCATTCCACAATAATGATTTGTTTTATGTCCCGGAGCAGTGACAGCACCGGCTGTCAGAACAGAGCTAAAGGGGAAGGGTGCACACCTGCAGGCAGGACTGCTCAGTTTCAAAGAGTGGCCACTCCTGCTCTGCATTGTGGGATGGCTCCGGAGGACAAAAGCAATCAAGAGTCTTCACTGGCACATCAATGCGAAAGCATCAGCGCAAAAAGCAAAAAGACTCTTGTTGCGGTGGTTTTATTTTTGCGCTGAAACTTAGGAGTTTCAGCGCAAAATGGGGATTCCCAGTGAAGACGCTAGCATGGTTTTTACGCAAAAACTGGCAAGTGTAGACATAGCCGAATTTAAATTCTGTTAAAATCAAGGCAAAGTTTTCTCACCACATGCTTTTAGCTGTCTCACTGACTAAACTTCTTAGGTCAGGACCTCTTCCCCCAGAATCCAAGAAATGCTCCCTTTGTCATTTCAGGGGCCATGAATGTGATAGGCCATGAATGTGATAGGCCATCTGCTGGGGGAAAACTTTGAAAGAGGGCTTCCTTTGGGTGTTGGTCCCTCCTTTTTATAGAGTCAGTCCTCCTCCTGAAAAACATTCCCAGCTGGGTACCAGGAGACAAAAAGTCTATGGGGAAAGATGTTTCTTGCTGCTTTTTCCGTCATCTATTTGAGCTTCCTTTGTTTCCCTTCTTGCTTAATGACTCCGTTTACTGTTTAAATGCAAATTGAGCAGAACACACATTCCTTTGTTTGAGAAAGATCTGTTTGTCAGCCTTAGTTTGGAATAGGTGTTAAACAACACCATACAGTGGAATCTTATAACTTCTATTATAATGGTGCCACACACATTGTATCAGGACAATAATGATGAGCAAATTATGAATTTTCAAATGATACCTCACAAGGCATACTTTGTATAAAGATTATTACAATAGTGTGCAAAGGGTGAATACAGGGGTACAGTCTGTCATAGTATTATATCCAGATAATAAAGTAAAATTGTTGAGATACGGATTGGTCAGGCAGGGAGATCAGGAAGGACAGGCAGGGCAGAAAAGGTGGGGGAGTAGCACTGTATGTAAGGGAGCAGTATCACTGCTCAGAGCTCCGGTACGAAACTGTAGAAAAACCTGAGTGTCTCTGGATTAAGTTTAGAAGTGTGTGCAACAAGAGTGATGTAGTGGTGGGAGTCTGCTATAGACCACCAGACCAGGGGGATGAGGTAGATGAGGCTTTCTTCCGGCAGCTCACAGAAGCTACTAGATCGCATGCCCTGATTCTCATGGGTGACTTTAATTTTCCTGATATCTGCTGGGAGAGCAATACAGCGGTGCATAGACAATCCAGGAAGTTTTTGGAAAGCGTAGGGGACAATTTCCTGGCGCAAGTGCTAGAGGAGCCAACTAGGGGGGCCGCTTTTCTTGACCTGCTGCTCACAAACCAGGTAGAATTAGTGGGGGAAGCAAAAGTGGATGGGAATCTGGGAGGCAGTGACCATGAGTTGGTTGAGTTCAGGATCCTGACGCAGGGAAGAAAGGTAAGCAGCAGGATACGGACCCTGGACTTCAGGAAAGCAGACTTCGACTCCCTCAGGGAACGGATGGCCAGGATACCCTGGGGGACTAACTTGAAGGGGAAAGGAGTCCAGGAGAGCTGGCTGTATTTCAAGGAATCCCTGTTGAGGTTACAGGGACAAACCATCCCGATTAGTCGAAAGAATAGTAAATATGGCAGGCGACCAGCTTGGCTTAATAGTGAAATCCTAGCGGATCTTAAACATAAAAAAGAAGTTTACAAGAAGTGTAAGGTTGGACATATGACCAGGGAAGAGTATAAAAATATTGCTCGGGCATGTAGGAATGATATCAGGAGGACCAAATCGCACCTGGAGCTGCAGCTAGCAAGAGATGTCAAGAGTAACAAGAAGGGTTTCTTCAGGTATGTTGGCAACAAGAAGAAAGCCAAGGAAAGTGTGGGCCCCTTACTGAATGAGGGAGGCAACCTAGTGACAGAGGATGTGGAAAAAGCTAATGTACTCAATGCTTTTTTTGCCTCTGTCTTCACGAACAAGGTCAGCTCCCAGACTGCTGCGCTGGGCATCACAAAATGGGGAAGAGATGGCCAGCCCTCTGTGGAGAAAGAGGTGGTTAGGGACTATTTAGAAAAGCTCAACATGCACAAGTCCATGGGGCCGGACGAGTTGCATCCGAGAGTGCTGAAGGAATTGGCGGCTGTGATTGCAGAGCCATTGGCCATTATCTTTGAAAACTCGTGGCGAACGGGGGAAGTCCCGGATGACTGGAAAAAGGCTAATGTAGTGCCAATCTTTAAAAAAGGGAAGAAGGAGGATCCTGGGAACTACAGGCCAGTCAGCCTCACCTCAGTCCCTGGAAAAATCATGGAGCAGGTCCTCAAAGAATCAATCCTGATGCACTTGCATGAGCGGGAAGTGATCAGGAACAGCCAGCATGGATTCACCAAGGGAAGGTCATGCCTGACTAATCTAATCGCCTTTTATGATGAGATTACTGGTTCTGTGGATGAAGGGAAAGCAGTGGATGTATTGTTTCTTGACTTTAGCAAAGCTTTTGACACGGTCTCCCACAGTATTCTTGTCAGCAAGTTAAAGAAGTATGGGCTGGATGAATGCACTATAAGGTGGGTAGAAAGCTGGCTAGATTGTCGGGCTCAACGGGTAGTGATCAATGGCTCCATGTCTAGTTGGCAGCCGGTATCAAGTGGAGTGCCCCAAGGGTCGGTCCTGGGGCCGGTTTTGTTCAATATCTTCATAAATGATCTGGAGGATGGTGTGGATTGCACTCAGCAAATTTGCGGATGATACTAAACTGGGAGGAGTGGTAGATACGCTGGAGGGGAGGGATAGGATACAGAAGGACCTAGACAAATTGGAGGATTGGGCCAAAAGAAATCTGATGAGGTTCAATAAGGATAAGTGCAGAGTCCTGCACTTAGGATGGAAGAATCCAATGCACCGCTACAGACTAGGGACCGAATGGCTAGGCAGCAGTTCTGCGGAAAAGGACCTAGGGGTGACAGTGGACGAGAAGCTGGATATGAGTCAGCAGTGTGCCCTTGTTGCCAAGAAGGCCAATGGCATTTTGGGATGTATAAGTAGGGGCATAGCGAGCAGATCGAGGGACGTGATCGTTCCCCTCTATTCGACATTGGTGAGGCCTCATCTGGAGTACTGTGTCCAGTTTTGGGCCCCACACTACAAGAAGGATGTGGATAAATTGGAGAGAGTCCAGCGAAGGGCAACAAAAATGATTAGGGGTCTAGAACACATGACTTATGAGGAGAGGCTGAGGGAGCTGGGATTGTTTAGCCTGCAGAAAAGAAGTATGAGGGGGGATTTGATAGCTGCTTTCAACTACCTGAAAGGGGGTTCCAAAGAGGATGGCTCTAGACTGTTCTCAATGGTAGCAGATGACAGAACGAGGAGTAATGGTCTCAAGTTGCAGTGGGGGAGGTTTAGATTGGATATTAGGAAAAACTTTTTCACTATGAGGGTGGTGAAACACTGGAATGCGTTACCTAGGGAGGTGGTAGAATCTCCTTCCTTAGAGGTTTTTAAGATCAGGCTTGACAAAGCCCTGGCTGGGATGATTTAACTGGGAATTGGTCCTGCTTCAAGCAGGGGGTTGGACTAGATGACCTTCAGGGGTCCCTTCCAACCCTGATATTCTATGATGGTCTTTATTTGTTCTATAAAACAGCATGCACACCTATGGCACTATATTAAGATAATATTAAAAATAAGTTTAGAGGCCTACATATACATATGCAGAATACCTGCCAGTAAGTTTTTAATCAAATAAGAAGCATTTTCTTTTTTGCACTGAGCTTAGCTTCACGCAAATCAGAAAGTTGCTTCATAATCCCCTCACTCTCATTAGATCAATAATTGTGGTACTGAATATTAGTAACTTATCAATTTGAGGCAGGAACACAACTTTCCCACCTGGAGTAAGCTTTTTAGGTATTCATAGTTTTTACCAAGGAACAACCAGAACGCAACCTAACTCAGTTCTCCACCTTAACAAAGTGAGGAAAATAGCCAAAACATGATTCCCCTGCACTAGTGAACACTAACATTTAATTTGTCTGTTAAATATTTAGTGCATCAGTTACTAGAGCTGTTTACATCAGCTATTTAAAGACTACCTTATTAACGCTGTAAATTTGGCTGGATTAAATAAAGGCTGATTAGCTAGTGAGACTTCTGATCCAGGTGGGTATATAGGTATTCCCATGGGTGAGATTTCATAAAAATGTAAGAATAGTGTAACTTTCTTTAAAAACTATTTTATAATAAGAATCACCTTGCACATTGATCTTGTGTTAGTTATTTGGCTGGATCTTCAGAGTTTGAGTTCATCCAACTGGATAGCTAATCCTTATTTGCTGAACAAGTTACATAGCCACTGTCAATTTACTCATTTTATTTTATACATAAAGGAATGAAAAAAAGGGCCCTATTGAAATCACTGGCAAAACTCCCATTGATATCAATGGGGCCAGGATTTCACGCAAGTCATCTTTACTTATTGTACTTAATTTTAAAATCCAACTTAGTTTTTGCTTTGTATTCAGATTACTTTTTTGAATTTGTCTTTCTCTGGACAATAAGACTAGTCAGTTTTACTACAGTTTATGTTTTCTAGTCAATTTGCTAATTCTCATGCATTAACATTATGCTTTAAAGTTTCAGGTGGTTTTATTTCTTAAACTTATCTACAAACTTTTTCAAAAGATTATGGAAACTGTTTATTGGCCTCAAATTCTGCAAAACGTGGTATCGGTCATCAAGTACATAACGAATTGTTGTACTTAACCGCTGAAGACAGGACAAGAAGTAGTGAGCTTAAAACGCAGCAAGGGAGATTTAGCTTAGACATTAGGAAAAGATTTCTAAGGTTTCAAAGGTAATTAAACCTTTACCTAATTTAATTAAAGGTAAAGATTTCAAAGGTAATTAAACTATGTTACAAATTACCTAGGGAGGCTGTGGAATCTCTCTCACTGAAAGTTTTTAAGAACAGGTTAGACAAACTGGTTTAACCAGGAGACCTTCAGTGATCTGAAACGCAAAAAAAGAGTCCTACAACAAAAATGGAAACTAAATTGAATGCCAAGGGATGAATATAAAACACCACAAGAATATAGGTACAAAATTAGAAAAGTCAAGGCACAAAGTGAGATTAAACTAGCTAGAGTTATAAAGAGTAACAAGAATACATTCTACAAATATATTAGAAGCAAGAGGAAGACCAAGGACAGGGTAGGCCCATTACTCAATGAGGGAGGAAAAGACAACAGAAAATGTGGAAATGGAAGATGTGCTAAATGACTTTGTTTCAGTTGACATCAGAAAGGTTAGTAATGATTGGATGTCTAACATAGCGACCATCAGTGAAAATGAAGTAGTATCTGAAGCTAAAATAGGCAAAGAGCAAGTTAAAAATTACTTAGACAAGTTATATGTCTTCAAGTTGCCAGGGCCTGATGAAATATATCCTTGAATACTCAGGAAGCTAACTGGGGAGATATCTGAGCCATTAGCAATTATCTTCGAAAACCCATAGAAGACTGAAGAGATTCCAGAGCACTGGAAAAGGGCAAATACAGTACCAATCTGTAACACAGGGGATAACAACAACCTGGAGATTTACAGACCAGTCAGCTTAATTTCAGTACCCAGAAACCTAATGGAGCAAATAATCCATTTGCAAAGACCTAGAAGATAATAAGGTGATAAGTAACAGTCAGCATGGATTTGTCAAGAACAAATAGTGTCAAACCAACCGAACTGCTTTCTTTGACAGGATAACAAGCCTTGTGGAAGGAGGAAGCAGTAGATGTGGTATATCTTGACTTTACTAAGGCTTTTGATAATGTCTCTTATGACCTTCTCATAAACAAATTAGGGAAATACAAAGTAGATGGAGTTACCATAAGGCAGGTGCATAAGTGGTTGGAAAACCATTCCCAGAGCGTAATCATCAGTGGTTCACAGTCAAGCTGGAAGGGCACATTGAGTGGGGTTCTTCAGGAATCAGTTCTGAGTCTTGTTCTGTTCAATATCTTCAAGAATTACTTGGATAATGGCATAGAGAGTACACTTACAAAGTTTGCAAACAATATCAAGCAGGGAGGGGTTGCAAGTGCTTTGGAGGATAGAATTAAAATTCAAAATGATCTGGACAAACTGGAGAAATGGTCTGAAGTAAATAGGATGAAATTCATTAAGCATAAATATAAAGCACTCCACTCAGGAAGGAACAATCAGTTGCACACACACAAAATGGGAAAGGACTGCCTAGGAAGGAGTACTGCAAAAAGGAATCTGTGGATCATAGGGGATCACAAGCTAAATATGAATGAACAGTGTAATACTGTTGAAAAAAAAGCAAACATCATTCTGGGATGTACTCACTGGAGTGCTGTACACAAGACACGAGAAGTAAATCTTCCGCTCTACTCTGCTGGTAAGGCCTCAACTGCAGTATTGTGTCCAGTTCTGGGTGCCACATTTCAGGAAAGATGTGGACAAATTGGAGAAAGTGCAGAGGAGAGCAACAAAAATGATTAAAGTCAAGTACATAAAAAGTTGCTACAAGAAGGAGGGAAGTAAATTGTTCTCATTAACCTCTGAGGATAGGATAAAAAGCAGTGGGCTTAAACTACAGCAGGGGAGGTTTAGGTTGGACATTAGGAAAAACTTTCTGTCAGGGTAGTTAAGCCCTGGAATAAGTTGCCTAGGGAGGTTATGGAATCTCTGTCATTTGATGTTTTAAGTGAAGGTTAGACAAACACTTGTCAGGAATGATCTAGTTATTACTTAGTCTTGCATTGAGTGCAGGGGACTGGACAAGATGACCTATCAAGGTCCCTTCCAGTTCTACATTTCTATAATACTATGATAAAAATCTAGGACTTACAAAGCCTAATTTTGGGGCCAATTTTAACCTGACATTTCTTTCACTTAATGGCTTGATTGATTAGAATGGATGAGCAGCTTTATGCAGGACAGGGAGGAAAGCAGCTGTGAACACGGACCTCTGAGAGCACCTTTGGTTCTGTTTCAAACGGGAAAAAAGCAGCAGCTGGAAAGCATCTTGGATGTGGATTCCACTATGGAAAGAGCAGCAGCAGCTTATATTGAGAAACTAAGCCCTGGATTCAGCTAGAGAGCAGCATGCCAGGAGAGGATGAAGGTGTGAGGGACTCTGACGCATCTGGTTAGTGATGAGTAAAACTGATTTTCTAGCTAATGTAAATGACAGCACATGCTATTTTCCACAACTCTGGTTTGGGAAACTTATTTTGTCCATTATATTACTGCCAGCATCCAGTACTAGTGGAACAGATTGCACTAATAAAAGCTATCAAAAACAAAACATTACAAAATACCATATTCTTAAATCCTCAATATCTTCAAAATTCAAACTAAATATCCCATAGAGCAGTGAAGTGCTGGTGTCTTATATGATGTTTTATCTAGAGTAAAAGAAAACAAACACCCCCACTCATTTCTGCACATGGCATTTCTCCTATGGAAAAGGCCAGCCTATAACTTAGGTGAGCCTTTGCTTAACTCACACTGCAGTCAGCATGACACACCAATTATATTGCAGATTTTTATTTATTCTTAGCACCACCCATGTTCTTCTCAAAGTTCAGGTTAGCTCCCCCTGTACTAATCTTATAGCACAGTAGCTCCAAAGCATGGTCTGTAATTACTTGTGATCTGCGGAAAGCTAGTTGATCATATGGTTCTATATTCTTTCTTGTTTCGTTCTGCTAAATCACATGCGAAGACATCAGAAAAGACATTAAATATTTTCCAAACATTAAATTTGCCACATTAGCAGTTGCTACTGTTGCCACACAGATGTCACTCTGTCACAAATGCACAGTCCACTTTTCCTCACATTCATCAATGGAAGGAGAGATAATCTGCAAGACAGACTCTCTCTAAGATCCATATTATGAAAAAGTCTCAAAGAGACAAATAGCATTTGGAGTACCCAAACAGATTTACAAGCTAGAAGCTGAGACACACCTAGTTAGAAAACTAAAGGAATCTCACATAACTTCAAAGGGTATCTTATCCATCAAGTACAAACTCTAGCAAAGACTTCCCTAAATAGATACAAAATTCAGAACCAGGATATCAGAAACAGAGTTTTCATCTTAACTATTGTTAAAAACACAACAGTAAGGGCAAAGTATTACACTGACTTTGTCCTGTATGTAAATACTATTTAACAGGAAAGAATTATTTTGTCAGTATGCACAAAATCCATCTTCAGTTAGATGAGATCTCTCTATAAATTATGGGACATGACATTCAAGAAGACAGACTAGAAGTAGCAAGAAGCATCGCAAGTATAAAAGTCTGCTTCATAAAGCCCAGCAGAGCAGCAAACAGGGAAAAACAAAGTAGCTTTGAAGATCTATTCTGTTCAGAATGTGTTCCCTTCATGGAACAGACCTGGATCCCTTTGTGACATGACAGACCCTGAACATTACATACTTCAGAGATACACAACCTGACCACTTAGATAACACACACAGTTTAAATGTGGTTTCTTCCCATTACTTGGATCTGTAAAATATTAATACAATAGATGATTCTCAGAAATTCAACTCTGCCTCTTTAAAAGAAGAACTTCATGGACCTGAGAGTTATCGAACAGAAATGTGTCTCAACCTATCTGGAGGGAGAGAGTGTCTGATTCAGATATAAACTTACAGGGAACTTGAGAACTAAGGATGTTCAATATCATTCATATGGAAAATTAAAAACATATTAGGCTTCCATGCCAGCACAAAGGAAAAAGTGCACTAAGAATGAATTTTTAAAGAAAACTGGTAACCTAAATCAAACCTCCAAAAAACAAGAAAGACCTAAGTGAAATTACAAACAGAATAATAATTATAGTACATTTTAAATAGTTTGAACCACTTCTTTAATAGTAATTTTGACAAAAAACTGTACTGAATTTAAGGGATCAGTCTTCCTAAAGTAACCCTATCAGAAAAAGTATGGCTAGATTTTTAAAAAATATATATTAAAACATAGGGAAAATGTTTTTACCCGTCTTTGCCTAATTCAAAAGCAGCTAGAAGGATTTTGCTCAAGCTCTTACAAAAAAATCCACCCTTGGATAGAGAAAGCATGACAAATGTCATTTGAAAAAGAACGTTCCATGAATGTACTAGTGTTGAAAATATTAATAGCTATAGCTATTCTTTGGTGACAAACACTGTAATACTATGGCCCAGGAGGGCTTTATATATTATAATGCAATGGCATAGGAGAGACTTAACACAAATGGAACATTCAGACTGTCCATGATAATCCTTAGTTAAGGCCAACTAAGCGCTAAACTGAACACTTAAATCAGTGAGAATTAAGAACACTTAAAACTTCTCAGGAAGTGCTCATCAACTTCTAAAAATCAGACCCTAAATGCAAGGGCATGATAATTAAATATATTACCCATCAATCCACACAGTTGCATGCAGTGTAGTTATAGCCATGTCCGTCCCATGGCATTAGAGAGACAAGGTGGGTGAGGTAATATCTTTTATTGGACCAACTTCTGTTGGTGAGAGAGATAAGCTTTCGACCACACAGAGCTCTTCTTCAAGTCTGGGAAAAGCACTTGCAGCTTCACAGAAAAATGCAAGATGGAACATATAGCTTATATCGTAAGGGACCATGTGATGGTATGGACTAGGCCCAGAGGCCCACAACTGTCCCAAGAAAGGAGCTGTGACGCTAAGTCCTCCAAGAAGCCTAGAAAGGCTTCAAAGGTCTAGCCAATCAGAGCCTAGGAGAGCCATATAAAATGAAACCGCATAGTCAAAGACTGGCTTCAGGAAGAAACTGCCTGAGGAGTGCAGGTGGTACTCCTGGCTGGCCAAAGGAACCTGCAGCACCACGGACAGCTCAGTGCGGGCAGGGACATGGGGAGTGAAAAAGAGCTCCTGACTGGCTGCTGGGCCTAACCATAGAAGAACCCTGAGCTAAAGGTGAAGCATCGGTGAAGGCCATGGAGAAGTAGCACAGGGAATTGAAGACAGTTTCATTAAAGGGATACAGCAGCACATGGCTGCTATTCTTAGGGTCTCTGGGTTGGAACCCAGAGTAGTGGGCAGGCCCAGGTTCCCCAACCCCCCATATAGGCCACTGGAGAAGTGGCTTACAATTGGACAGCAATAAACCCTCCAGAAGGGGATCTGAATGACTCAGTGGTGCAGCTGGAGAGCTTGGGCCAGAAGGGCAGAGGGGAAAAAACCACTGCCACCAGGGAGAAAGCTCTGGAGGTACAGCTCGATAGGCCTCATCTGGAGTTCTGTGTCCAGTTTTGGGCCCCACACTACAAGAAGGATGTGGATAAATTGGAGAGAGTCCAGCGAAGGGCAACAAAAATGATTAGGGGTCTAGAACACATGACTTATGAGGAGAGGCTGAGGGAGCTGGGATTGTTTAGTCTGCAGAAGAGAAGAATGAGGGGGGATTTGATAGCTGCTTTCAACTACCTGAAAGGGGGTTCCAAAGAGGATGGCTCTAGACTGTTCTCAATGGTAGCAGATGACAGAACGAGGAGTAATGGTCTCAAGTTGCAGTGGGGGAGGTTTAGATTGGATATTAGGAAAAACTTTTTCACTAAGAGGGTGGCGAAACACTGGAATGCGTTACCTAGGGAGGTGGTAGAATCTCCTTCCTTAGAGGTTTTTAAGGTCAGGCTTGACAAAGCCCTGGCTGGGATGATTTAACTGGGAATTGGTCCTGCTTCGAGCAGGGGGTTGGACTAGATGACCTTCAGGGGTCCCTTCCAACCCTGATATTCTATGATTCTATGATACCATGGCCAGGTATGTTTAAAAAGACTGTAGACACACTTGGCCAGAAGCGGGTGCTCATGGGAGATGGTGCCACGTCATTACAGACCATTCAAGAGCGGTCACTCTACCACACAGTAATATTGTGGCTACTACATGAATCAAATAGTTTAACTGGCAGAAAAGCTACATGTTAGGGTGAGAAGAGAGTCTGCAGATTACAGTAATGACAAGAAATTAGTAAAAATCTACATATACTTTCTCCCATTATATTTTGAAGGAAAAATGCTGCTTTATGCAATAAATTTGCATTTGTGCTGCTTTATATGAAACAGACAAGATGCGCATAAAGTGTACAGAGTGTTCGAAATATTAAAATTGGTTTTAACCATTGACTTGCAAATATAAATTCTAAAACCATCTCTCATGGAATAGTATTTTATTGTAATTTCATAAACTACAGTGTCACTCAGACAGCACTTCTCACATTAGCCTTAATTTTGCAGACAGAATAATTTTGATATTCACACTTATAAAATTAAATTCTTAAATAGCATTAACAATTTGGCCATATAAATTAAGACTGCACTTATTTTCTCTTAAAAAATGTGTCCACGCCAGATTCCTGTTTATTGCAGCAAACTAAATGAATGACTTCTCTGAATGACGAATGCCCATTATTTACACATACTTACTTTAGTGGACCAATTTACAAAACTGAAGCCAAGATCACTTTACAACTTAATTAAGATGACTTGAAATGTGAGGACTATTTATTTTCTGCATACTATAATTAATTAGATGTGTTGTAAGTAAGGTTAAATCTAGGTACTTTAGTGTATTTAAAACCCAACTCTACATTTTCTTTACTGTGTGACCTTACTAACCTGAAAAGTTTCCTGATCTTAAAGAACATATGCTGATTTTGTGTGAATCAGAGGGACATTTAATTTGTATGCAGTGTTGTTGTAGAGATGTTGGTCTCAAGATATTAAGCGACAAGGCAGGTGAGGTAATATCCTTTAATTTGTAGTCATTTTAATGCAGCAGATGTATCTACACAACAAAACTTGTTTTTATGCAGAATTTCTTGTACTAAGTGAAGGAAAGTGAAGATTACTGAACCTTTTCTCAAGTTATTTTTTTAATCTAAACTTCCTCATACTTGTCTCACTTCCCTAGATTGATTTTGTATATAACTTAAAACTAGGGGGGTCAGAGGGAGAATCAATAAACTGGAAATTTACTTTCAACTATCCTCATCCTTTCAATGGTTCTAGATCTTTGTCTTCGATATGCTTTTTATAGCTTTCAAGATTAGCACCTGATTGATCACGTACTTCATGAAATCCTAAAAAACTAATTAATATTTATTTTTGGAAGGATGCCTTTTCATCTTTTTCTATGGTAACCTACCAAAAAACTTAGCTAGTCAACTTTGGATAAGTTCTGGATCATGTCCATTATGACAAAGCAAAGTATGTTCTTAAGGTCATTAACATTACTTTCTGTAATGTGTCCTGAAAGCAGCTGTATGACATCATTTTCAATTACTGGACCAGGTTGTCGAGTCTTTTGGCTTCCCTATGAGTTCAAGAATAGGATTATATTTGGCCAATAGTTCAATAGAAAAAAAAAATTACCACTGTTTCCTTCACCAATAATCTCTATGACCTCAAAATGCAAGATCAGATATAGCCCAAGTGAATATGCTGTTACCACCACAATTGAGGACCTGCCTGTAGTCACTGTACTCTTTTCCTTATTTTCAATTTGAGATTTTTAATGATACTATGCAAATGCCACTGATCACATATTAATCAAGCTCCAAAATGGATCAGCTGTTTTGAGGATTGCTATATTTTGAGAAAAATACTGCCAGTCTCTCTTTCCACTTATACATGCCATGTCATCTGAATTTTTTTTCCAATCCCCAAAAAGCCAAAAGGGTTGGCAGTAACTTTTCTCCACAGTACAATCAGGTTAGTTTAAATTTGAGTCCAACTTTCAACACTGTTTCATAATAAGATGCCGAAGAGCATTGATTCGTCTTCAAGTACTGTGGGACTAGTCCCTCACTTTGACCAGGGCTGTGTTTTACAATAAAATATTTCTGTTCTGAACTTAAAATTTCAACATTAAATTTTTACTTTTCACTGGGATTGTCTCTAACCAACTCAGTTTGAACGTCACTGGAATCAGTCAAGTACGGTATTACTGGTTCTTGCAGAGGTATTCATATTTCCATTCTGAACAGAGTCTGCTCTTTGAACATTATCTTGCTTGAATATTTTCGGGCTACCAGGATTGAAACATTTTCAACATACACTGCCAATTTTCTGAGATTTTGTCAGTGGTTGCTGAAGAGATTGTGGGTGTATCTGATGTAGTGAGAGTCTTAAGAAAAAAATTATTTTTTGGAAACTTCACAATTTGCTCACTAGTCTCCTTTTGTTTCTTGTGCTTAGCAGGTCCATTCAATTGTTTTGATATTTTTAAACAAATAACTCAGCATTTATATTCCAAACTTTAAACTAAATAGCAACGCACATCCAAAGCACCCATGTAATAAGTCAAAAGCCCAATGGATGGAGTCACCAGTTTCAACCTGGGGTCTGCAGACTACATTTAAAAGGTCCGCGAAAGGTTGTCATTACCACAGAACAATGGTTTTCAACCTGCGGTCCACGGACCCCTGGGAACCCCTCTGCAGACTGTGTCTAAGATTTCCAAAGGGGTCTGCACATACATTTGAAGTTTTTTAGGGGTTTGCAAATGAGAAAAGGTTGAAAATCACTGCTCTACTATAACCGAATTAAATGAGTTAGTGCCATAAAAGGGGAGTGCTGTAACTGGGAAATCAAACCATAAATCTTTATATCTCAACCCACAATTCTGCTCATGGAAAAGCTTGCAATTGATCACAAACAGTATTTGCTTTGGATTCACCAATCATGTGGCTGAATACCAAATGCAAACAAGTATTGACAGTCACAAATATATCACAGAAACCAAATACAAGGATACATACTGCCATGCAATTAGACTATTAAAATAATTACATCCTCAGCAGTTTTCAAAGATCATGATACTTAGTCCATTTTACATTACTATTTAAGTCAGGCACTTATGGTATATCTGCTTCCATATAATAGAAATGTTACCTGACTAGATAAAATGCCATCCTGCACCAAGATCTGTAATATTTAATTACCTTTAAGCTACACACTATTCAGATAGGATTAGATCCTACCGCACTTGGGGCAGGAGTCTCTGGTACGCTCCAGCTATTTTGGGGCACTCCATACACCCAATTTAACTGCCTGATTAGACCAGCTTTATAATGGCTTTCCATTGTCAAAATGTTAAATAAGAGCTACACTGCCCCACTGAAACTAGCCTAGTTACGAGAAACATACTCTAACAGAGCAAAAAGGGATTAATTTTGATCAGGGGCCATTCCCCATCTGGCCCCTGCAATCCTCACCTGGTCTCCTCCTCCACTCTCCCAGGGCCAGGGACCCACTCCCCATGTGCTCCCTCTTCCCCAGCCTCCTCATATCAGCAGACATTGGATGAACCTTTGGACCAATACATTAGATTGTAACACTAATATCATGCTTCCGCAGTCATCTCTTGCATCCTCCAACCAGTGGTAAGGGGCATGGGCCGAATGAGAGAGAGATGTACTGCTAGTTAGCTTAACTTTTTGTTTTCTTGCTTGTGTGTCAGGTATACTGGGTTCTTAACAGGCTTGTGTGCTTCACCCCAAAGTTTTGTTATTCTTTTGTATATTAGTTTCCTAGGGTGATTTAATTTTTTTTTTTAATATTTAAAAGCATGAGATATTGCACCAACATGCAAAGCCACACAATCTCTGCTTCACTTCATCGTTCTGTTTCCCCATTCTCAGAATGGCTGACAGCAGACTCAGAGCTTCCCCTGTGATTAACCGTAGGATGTTTGTCAGACCCAGCTCAATAATGGAGCCTGGAATTCCACTTGTCTAGAGTTTCTGCTCATCAGTTTCCCTCTGCTCCTACCTCTGTAGAGTTTAGGGGCTAGGATACAAAGAAAAGAAAGAAATTGGGATTGTGGTACGAGAAATACAGGAAGCCAACAGAAGCACTACTGCCAAACTGAAGCATTCAAAAATCAAACTGACTTAAAAATCGTAAGCTTTTTTTAGGAATTAAAAAAAAAAAAAAATCAGACTTCAATCAGATTTTCAACCACATGTGAGTTGTGTCTGAAAGCTATGTGGAAAGAGGGCTGTCAGGAAGCCAGTTGCTACACAGAAAATTCAAAGGACGTTAAAACTGATACTATTTGAAATTTCATACACGAAGACCAACTACAGGAAGAGAAAAATGGTAATTTAGACCCCTTTTTATGCCTATTTGAGAATACAACTTTAACTACCAAGCTGCAACCAGTAGCTCCTATAATTAATACTTAAAGCTATTCAGAAAATGCAGCTGGTGCTGAATTCTGCAGCCTGCTTCTTAAGCTGTGTTTCTTTTTGTGAGCATACTTAACCTTCACGTTGAAGTTAATGAATGATAGGTCCATTCTAAACCTGCTCTACAACAGACACTGGCTGCCTGGTGGTTTCCATTTTGATTTTGAGACAGCAGTTTTGACCTCAAAAGTCCTAACTGACTTGGGACCTACCTGCCTCTCCCCGTGACATACCTCAGTGTAAACTGTCAGCAGAAGCATCTTACCTGAAGCTCCAGTCAGTATAAGATTGGGGGGGGGAGGGGCGGGGGGAGATAGAAAGGGAGGCGGCCATTCTTCATCAGGACCATGGGCTTTTGAAATTCAGTTCCTCCTCAGGGCCACAGTTGTCCAAGTTTGAACATACTACAAGGCTTCCCTAGGGATGGGGAGAGGTTTTGTGGAAGTTTATTGGGGATTGAATGGGGAATATTGATTAATTTTGGCTATAAATGTTTTGTCAGTGGTTCATTTAATTTGAACTGGGGTAACTGCTGGGTCTGTTTATCAGAGTACTGAGTTTTGTTTGTTCGTGTTTTTCTAAATAAACACTGTCCAGAGCCTTGTTGACAGGCAGGGACCAAAAAAAAAACACACTATGTGTGGAAGAATGGGGAACAAGGGTAGAATCATAGAACATCAGGGTTGGAAGGAACCTCAGGAGGTCATCCAGTCCAACCCCCTGCTCAAAGCAGGGCCAATCCCCAATTAAATCATCCCAGTCAGGGCTTTGTCAAGCCTGACCTTAAAAACTTCTAAGGAAGGAGATTCTACCACCTCCCTAGGTAACGCATTCCAGTGTTTCACCACCCTCCTAGTGAAAAAGTTTTTCCTAATATCCAACCTAAACCTCCCCCACTGCAACTTGAGACCATTACTCCTTGTCCTGCCCTCTTCTATCACTGAGAATAGTCTAGAACCATCCTCTCTGGAACCACCTCTCAGGTAGTTGAAAGCAGCTATCAAATCCCCTCTCATTCTTCTCTTCTGCAGACTAAACAATCCCAGTTCCCTCAGCCTCTCCTCATAAGTCATGTGTTCCAGGCCCCTAATCATTTTTGTTGCCCTCCGCTGGACTCTCTCCAATTTATCCACATCCTTCTTGTAGTGTGGGGCCCAAAACTGGACACAGTACTCCAGATGAGGCCTCACCAATGTCAAATAGAGGGGGATGATCACGTCCCTCGATCTGCTCGCTATGCCCCTACTTATACATCCCAAAATGTCATTGGCCTTCTTGGCGAGAAGGGCACACTGCTGACTCATATCCAGCTTCTCGTCCACTGTCACCTCTAGGTCCTTTTCCGCAGAACTGCTGCCTAGCCATTCGGTCCCTAGTCTGTAGCTGTGCATTGGGTTCTTCCGTCCTAAGTGCAGGACCCTGCACTTATCCTTATTGAACCTCATCAGATTTCTTTTGGCCCAATCCTCCAATTTGTCTAGGTCCCTCTGTATCCTATCCCTGCCCTCCAGCGTATCTACCACTCCTCCCAGTTTAGTATCATTCGCAAATGTAATGTAAAGGTAATGTAGGCTGGGGTGGAGCTCAGGTGGGGGGAAGTAGTAAAACAAAGAGGAGGTCACATTTCCCCCTACACCAGACCCAGGTAAACTTGCTCCATGGAATTTTTCTGGACTCTGAGAAAATACACTTAATATTAGTGTTAAAGGGAAAGGAAAAAAACACAAGTTACTTTAAAAAGCATTTGCTAACAGCAAATAGCTCATAAATCAGTCCTCAGTCTTCTGTGGCAAACAAAGTAGTGCAATCTTGAAAAGTTATTTTTAAAAAACAGAACAAAAACACGTCTTGTGTATATCCTCTAACCTTCTTTTGATCTTGTTAGAAAACCATAAACTTCAAAGGCAATACACCAAGGTACCTTGGGATTGTTTATCTACTGATTAATGATATGTAACATCAGGATAAGTTTCGCTTATAAGTCTTTCATTCTTCTGACATTTCATTTTTTTCGTATTTATCTTTTCCATTGTATAACACTGAAAAACTTGCCCAATCAGTCTATTCATGACAGATATGCCTGTTGCAAATTAGATATATATAGTTTTTGGATTCTAAGTCTATGTGCTTGTAAATATGTATCTACCTATTTTTATACATACACATACAATCAAAAATTAGTAGACTGGCAAAAGTGTAAGAATTTCATGTGTTCATCTAGATACAAACGAACATCACACATTGTGAATAAGTGGCGATAATATACTTTTGTATTATAGATATTTTCACATAATCATTGAATTCCCTTCTACTCATATTTTATATAACGTTTAACATTTTGTCTAGATATACATGTGACATGCTGAATAGTCTGCTGTCATACTGAATGACACTCCAGCTTCTTAGTTTTAGTTGTTCAGACGTTTCTTTTCATGCTATAACGTGGAAAACAGAATTCAATAAACATTTACAATGAACTTTCATATAAGCTGCTTCTTCACATTTTTCTCCTGAATTTCAGGGTCCACTTTAATTTCTCTCTGTACCTGTAACATGTAACCAATTGCAGGAAGTATAATGGTTGTCTTTTTATTTTAAGATTATTTTGTAATGGTCCCCGAGTTAATGGTGTTACAATAGAAGTGACTATTTACAAAAAAAAAAAAATCTCAAAAGCATCAGTATTTTACTTATAACTTCTAAGTATTAATTGGAGAAAGAATCTCTGAGGGAATAACATTCAGTAAGTCACGAGCGGATGCAGTAATTTTGCAATATTTCTGTTTTAAAATCTAACTGGAGCAAAGCATTCTCCAGTTATCCTAAGGAAGTTAGGTTTGTTAAAACACTCCTATTATTTAATTAATTGTTTTGAAAGAGCCATTATGGTGGCTGCTGTGTGTGTGAATGGGATATTAAGAATAAAATACCATACACTAAATCTTGAGAAAAATCATTTACACAGCTATCATGGCTAAACTCCAAATGTACCATGTCAATAACAATGGCTCTCTATTCTCATATACAGGTAATTGGCTTCTTACATGTCACTATCAGTTATGTCATTATCAAACTTATCAACAATCTGAAATATGTTAAAATCATTTATCTGCAATGTAATGTATATAATCTAATTTGACTACATTTGTTCATAGTGGAAAATAACTGCTGTATGTATTCGAAGAGTAAGAGTGAGGCAATACCTAATGAAAGCAGATTTCTTACAGTTATGAGCTGAGAGAAACCTTGTTATGGGTTGAAACTGATATGTAAACATGCCTTTCATTTGATATATTTGTAAGCGACTTAAGGGACTACACCGAAAACAGGACATATTAGAATCTAGCCAGAAAATAGCACAATTTTATTTCACAGAATTATAGAAACGTAGGGCTGGAAGGGACCTCAGAAGGCCACCTTGTCCAGCCCCGTGTGCTGAGGCAGGATTAAGTATACTTAGACCATCCCTGACAGATGTTTGTCTAACCTGTTCTTAGGTGGGGGATTCCAGACTATTCATACAAATACTCCTTATTTCCCAGTGTATAAATGATGAGAGAATTTTACAAAGCACAGCGACTTCAGCAGACAAATATCAACCCACCTCAATGCAAGATCCTCAGAGCATGCACATGGAAACAGCCACTTGTCACACCATCTCAATAATGCTAGTTACAAGTCTATTGCACACTTTGTTCTAGAAAAGGACTATTTTAAGTTACAGAGATTCATTTGCATGAAGACACTAGATTATGCCAGTAGCAAACAAACATCAAAACACAACCAACTACAATGAAAAAACTGCATGAAAGCACAACCCAAAACTAGCAATAAATTTCAAAGCATTATTGCCCTAATGGAGGATATAACAAAGTAAGCCAGCTTTTCGCAAAATCTGCTGAATTACAAACTGTCCCAATGGCCCCACATAAACACAACAAAATGGGCAATGAATTAATGGGACTGTTGTGATGAAAGGTGACTGCCAACCACCCAGTATTTGTATTAAGCAGGGAAGGGTTTTTTGAGAGTGAATGGGGAGGAAATGAACAGAACAAGGAGAGAAGTTAAAAATAGTTAAGAAATATTTTAAGACAGGTGATTAAACATTTTAAAAGCTTCCTTGAGATTATTGCTTGCAATCCATGAAAGGAAATGCCACATTTTTTCCCCCTGACGACAGTCCCAAAATGCTACTCTAAAGAAAGATACTCTTTCCTGCTCAACAACCTTCATGAAGGAAGCGGGGACGCGGGGGAGGAGGGAGCAGTCTTTTTTCTTATCAAAATTCAAGTTTAACCACAATGACAAAGAACATTTCCTGAAAAAGAAATTTAACATTTTCCCCTGCAAAACAAGTTAGAGGATGGCATTTTCATACAGATCAGCAGCATGCTTTTGGTTTGTATACTTGATTTACAAGACTTCTTTATTATCATTAAGACTTATTATGGAAGGTGGTTATTCTTCTCAATCCCCTTTCACTGTAGCTAGTTTTAAGGGAATTTTTAAACCCGTTACTTAAATATCTTAAGCATTAAACATGGATAAATTAGGTAACACTCTGTGGCACCACTTCAGTGTTTCTACTCCCTTTCAGAAAAGCTACAGAGGGATCTTTAAGTAGTTTGAAATGTTGATTTTCTAAAAGAAAGTTAAAAGGTTCAGTTGAACGAAGTACTGAAGAATTATGCTGGAAAAGGGAAAAAAGAGGTGGTAGTTTTCCTTTCAAAATTCACTCCGTACTCCACACCAGTGTTCTCTGATGGGTAAGCCACCTTCACCAGTTGAAGTGTCTGCTCTCTCTTGCTCAGCAGACTCCTTCTCAGGTCCAGGTCTCCTCAACCCAACGCTGTCCTATTACAGGACACATTTCCACTCTCCATCTCTACTCATCTTTCTTCTGACACATTATTAGTCCCCGTCCCACTCCTTCCTCTTCCAGGTTAGTAGCCACTACTCACATTCAAAGAGTATTAATTGGGGGGGGAGGGATAGCTCAGCAGTTTGAGCACTGGCCTGATAAAGCAAGGGTTGTGATTTCAATCCTTGAGGGGGCCATTTAGGGATCTAGGGCAAAAATTGGGGGATTGGTCCTGCTTTGAGCAGATGACCTCCTGAGGTCCCTTCCAACCCTGATATTCTATGATTCTATGAAAGAAGTCTACTGTTGATCAGCAGCTGAGTAACGTAAATGAAAGGCTGAGAAGGAAAAGGACCAAGCAAAACAGCAGGGATCCATCCTGAAATATCTCCTCTTTAATCCAAATAAAGATGGAAGCAGTTCACAGCATTCAGATGAAGGAATTTTACTTGGAGAGGAGGTTAGCTTACATCCACATGGAAGCAGTTTGGAACATCAAGATGAAGGTATATTACTTGGAGATGAGGGTAGCTCACATCCACAGAAAAGCAGTTTGGAAACTCAAGATGACGGAAACTTCCTTCTAGATGAAGGCAGCTCACAGAATCAGACTGATATGGAAGTGGAGAAAATTTATTCACCTTCAGAGACACGTGAAGAAATTGAAGTAAATGAAGTAGAAGGAAGAAAGGATGAGGAAGTTACAAACAAGTTACAGTATGGGGACCCAGCTTTATGGCCCAGATGTGATGACAGTGTGTGGCAAATTCTCGTGGAACATGGACCCGAATAAGTTCATGAATTTCCCTTCCCTAAGGATGGAAAGAAAAGAAAATTCTCTGCTCAATAATACTGGACTGTACACCAGACGTGAGTCATGTTGAACAAATGACGATCATTCATTTTGTGGATATGGAAAAGTCTGCAGTATGAAGATAATGTTGAAGTGCTCATAAAGGAACATTTTTGGGGTTTCATACTGCTGAAGGAGACGACTGGAGCATTTATGACAAACTATTCTACAAGAGCTTGAAACAACATCATTATCTGTTGAAAACTTAAGTGGTCAAGGCTATGATAATGAGAGTAATACGAAGAGTAAAGACAATGGTGTGCAAAGGAGAATAATGGAAATCAACCCTAGGGCCTTTTTCGTTCCTTGTAGTGCGCATTCTCTGAATTTGGTTGTCAATGCTGCTGCTAGATGCTGTTTGGAGGCAAGCAGTTTCTTTGACCTGGTGCAACGTGTTTTTCTCAGGCTCAACATGCCATTGGGAGATTCTGACTTGCCACGTGAATTCTCTGTGAAACCACTTAGACAAGATGGGAGAATCGCACTGATGCTTTGAAGCCTCTTCGCTATGAATTTGGAAATATTTATGATGCCTGAATTGAAATTTCTGATGATACTACCTTTACTGGATCATCTGGCAATATGGCGCGTTCAGATGCAGAAACTCCTGCAAATGGCCTTTCCAAGTTTAAATTTGTGACTTCACTCATTTTGTGGTAGAATATCCCTTTCAAGGTTAACCTCACCAGTAAGCAGCTTCAGGAAAAGAACTTGAACATATATTCTGCTATTCAAAAAACACAGCAAACTAAAAATATTCTGGAGGAATTCAGAAGTGATGAAGGGTTTGAAAGACCACTGGTAGATTTTCTCAGGCTTGCTGAAGAAATAGGCTTTCCAACAGAATTTGAACCAGGGCCAGTTCGCATTCAGCAAAAGAATCATCACTTTTCATATGAAGGACAGACACACCCATTCAGAACCCAAAACAAAGGTTCAAAGTGAATTTCTACTTTGCAGTCGTTGATACTGCTATTCACTCAGTTGATGAAAAAATTCAACAAATGCAGCAGCTAGAGTCAGTATTTGGCTTTCTATATAATATCCACAGCTTGCAAAAGAAAACAGCAAAACAGATAAGAGAATTTTGTATAAAACTGGAGTCGGCATTGACTCATGAAAATTCAAAAGACATTGATGCTACAGATTTGTGTAGCGAGCTTCAGGTTTTTTCAAGACGACTTAAGAAACATTCCACTCCTGAAGAAGTACTCAAGTTTGTTCGTGAAAATGAACTGACAGTTTTCCAAATATTTTTATAGCTCTACACATTCTTTTAACTTTGCCAGTTTCCATAGCTAGTGGGAAACGTAGCCTCTTAAAGTTAAAATTGATAAAAAATATCTGCGTTCAACAATGGTGCAAGAGAGACTTGTTGGACTTGCCACAATGTCAACAGACCATGAAATAGCTGGAAAACTGGATCTAAAAGAACTAGTGACTGAATTTTCAAAACTTAAAGCAAGAAAAGTCATGTTTTAAGAGCACAAAATGTTTTTTATTCTGAATGTTTTGTAAATACAGGTTAAAATTCACTGAAGAGTTTTCTTATTTCTTTCTATATTGGATGTGGTGGTAATGGCAGTTAAAGCAGGCTAGCGTAATGGATGATTTGGGATTTGTAATAAAAAAATTTATAAACATTTTTAATGCATTTTTATTTGAAATCTGACTGATACATCATCTAGCTCTCATGTTGTCAAGGTTCCTCCCCCACTCTGAACTCTAGGGTACAGATGTGGGGACCTGCATGAAAAACCTCCTAAGCTTATCTTTACCAGCTTAGGTCAAAACTTCCCCAAGGTACAAAATATTCCCCCCGTTGTCCTTGGACTGGCCGCTACCACCACCAAACTAATACTGGTTACTGGGGAAGAGCTGTTTGGACGCGTCCTTTCCCCCAAAATACTTCCCAAAACCTTGCACCCCACTTCCTGGACAAGGTTTGGTAAAAAGCCTCACCAATTTGCCTAGGTGACTACAGACCCAGACCCTTGGATCTTAAGAACAATGAACAATCCTCCCAACACTTGCACCCCCCCCCCCTTTCCTGGGAAATGTTGGATAAAAAGCCTCACCAATTTGCATAGGTGACCACAGACCCAAACCCTTGGATCTGAGAACAATGAAAAAGCATTCAGTTTTCTTACAAGAAGACTTTTAATAAAAATAGAAGTAAATAGAAATAAAGAAATCCCCCCTGTAAAATCAGGATGGTAGATATCTTACAGGGTAATTATATTCAAAAACATAGAGAACCCCTCTAGGCAAAACCTTAAGTTACAAAAAAGATACACAGACAGAAATAGTTATTCTATTCAGCACAATTCTTTTCTCAGCCATTTAAAGAAATCATAATCTAACACATACCTAGCTAGATTACTTACTAAAAGTTCTAAGACTCCATTCCTGGTCTATCCCTGGCAGAAACCAGCATATAGACAGACACAAAGACCCTTTGTTTCTCTCCCTCCTCCCAGCTTTTGAAAGTATCTTGTCTCCTCATTGGTCATTTTGGTCAGGTGCCAGCAAGGTTACCTTTAGCTTCTTAACCCTTTACAGGTGAGAGGAGCTTTCCCCTGGCCAGGAGGGATTTCAAAGGGGTTTACCCTTCCCTTTATATTTATGACACGTGTACAAATCTATTCTGAAAATTTCGTGTCAGCCTAGATCTACCCTTGAGGTTTGGGGGTGGGGCCGCCAATTGCAAGGTTCGCCTAGAGAGCCAGTTGCTAGTAGCTAGTCTAGGGCCGCCCCTGGTCCCCTGTCCTACTTCTGAAAGAGTCACTCCTTCATCCTACTAGCTTCCACCAGTTCCTGGACCACTTTCTAAAGGCGGAAATAGGTAGCAGATTTATAATGGGTCTTTCTGCAGAGCTACCTGCCCCTACTTCCACCTCAAAGCAGATCTCTCTCCTGCATCAGCAGCAAAAAGAGGGTCTGCAACAGGAAGTGTGACCACTAATGCAGAAAAATAATTAAAAGGTAATTTTTTCCACATTTAAAAGTACTAAATGATTTTTTTAAAGTGTAGCTAGAAAGTATAACTGCACTTTAAAATTAATGAACATTTGGAAGTTAAACAAGATCTTTAAAGATAATAAAAATTCGACCTCTCATCTCAAACAGTTGCTTCCTAACAAGACTGTGTAAGTAGACACGTCAGCCACGGGGAACAGTACGGCATCCGCCATAAAAAAAACAGGGTGATATAACAGGGCCTACAGATTTACCCTAATCGTAAGTTCAACTGTAAAAAGTAAGTGCAAGTTCACAAAATGTCACAATAACCTATAACAAATGTAAAGGGAATAGGTGCAAAAAAGCCAGACAAAAACTCTACATTAATCCAAACAAAAAAAAGCCTGTTAATATAACCCAAAGTTAAAATCATGTTTTGTAAACAAAAAATGTGGGTCCAAAAATTAATGAACCTAAATTGGTTTGTTGAATATTAGGTCCAATTGCTGGACATGACAAAATGGGCTATTCCACCCATCACTCCTCTTTTAGGTCCTTAAAGAAAAAGACTGTTGGGGAAAAATAAAAAACAAACAGACATAGGCTAGTGAAGAAAGCTTCACCATTACACCCCCACTGTCTCTTGGGACCCCAACCCCACATCATCCTAATCCTGAGATGTCCTGACCAGACTGGGCCAAAAAGGGGGGCCCAGGTAACATTGCTACCAGCTCCAGCTAAAATCTCAGCCACCACATGGGATCTGACTTTAACAACAGCTACAAGAACAGCTCCAGCCCATTCTTAACTAGGTTCTTTTTTCCCCAAAAAATGACAGTTATTGCCATATTTGGTACCATTTAAGAGACTGGACAAGGGGGTTTTCCTTCTAAACATTTTCTCCAGCTAAAGGGAAAGGAACAAGGGATGTTATAATAATTAAATAAAACATTTCAAATGTTTAAAATAAAAGTGTTAAGTTTTTTCCTTTTTTTTTCATCTTTAATAAAAGTTAAAAAGGATGTTCAGTGATGTGTTTGCCATGGTACTAAGCAGTCCGAGGTCTCTGTACACCAAATCACAGACCTGAATACGGTTTAACATTGGACATTGTGTTATGTTAATGCCATCTGCCCATATATTCCATCGAAGTCAATACAACAGTGACCAAAAGAAAACTGTCTCCCTATATAAACAAAAAAAAACATTTATACAATGATTTCTTTCTGCCCCAGTGCACTGCAATATCTTAAACCATTATACAGACTCATGTATAGTGATTTAAGATATTGTGATTTCATTTTTATTAGCACAAAGACAAAAACATTGATATCACTCAACTCAGCTATTGCCCCTTAACAGCTGTGACTATAGCTTTAGCAATATGCCACGTCTCGAAAGCTACCAGAATAGTCACTGCCTTTTACCTTCAAGAAGAAACTTGTCTCTAGCCCGTTAATGCCAAGTGGACATCTTTTTTTTGTATGTGGAAAACTTGAAATAATGAGTAAAAAAGGAAAGTTTGATATCTGTGTCACTTTAAATAAATTCTATTACAGTATTACGAATATAACTACTGTACCTCATTCTGAAGTTCGTCACCACTTTTACTAGACGCAAGCATCTCATATAAAGTGCAGCAGAGATCATCTGTTGTTGGTTCTCCAGGGGTTCCTTTTAGTGATTCATTTAGAAACTTCCCAACCTCATACCACAGAAAAGAATCATCCACTTTTTCCAAGGACTTGTGATCAGAGTTATCGCCATAGCAATTCTGGAAGTGTTCCAAATGGTTATTCAGAAATTTGTTGTAATCTAAGCTTATAGTTTTCTGTTCAGCAGCCTCACCATTTATTGGCAGTTCTTCAGAGTGATCCAGGTCATGCATGTCAAATGAAAATACTATATTTTTACCAAAGAATACTCTGTTATCACCATTTTGCTCTTCAGCAATCTGTATAAGTGCAGTAAGCTGTTCTTCAGTGAAGTAAGAAGCAATCCGGCACGTGGCACTACAGGCGGCAGTAGCAGACGACGATGGAAAGGGCCCAAACGTCTGCCTGATTGCTTTTGTTTCTTCATGACCAACGCATTCCTTCATGTGAAACGTCTTAAAGAGAAAAACAGCTCCACTTTCAATTGCCTCTTGTCCATTTTCAGTTCCTACTGTGCACAAAAACAAAAGAAACTTCACTACCTAAATTCTAACAACTACAATAATTCTCTTTTACTGCCTATCACATAAATGTATTCAATTTGTTGCTCCAAATAGTGCCATATGAGCAATTAGAGTGACATGAATCTTTAATCTAAGAATAAAACAATAAGAGTAAGTTGTTGCAGGGTTTTACAGTTAGAAAAGGTGTTGTAATAATAAAGCATCTAGATTTTACTCTTTTTAGTTGTACTTTTATTTATTAAAGATTTCTATGTCTATCATTTTGATACCCTGTATCAGTGGTTCTCGAACTAGGGCCGCTGCTTGTTCAGGGAAAGCCCTCATTGGCCTGCGACGGCGAACAGTGGCCAGTGGGAGCCGCTATCGGCCGAACCTGAGGACGCAGCAGGTAAACTAACCGGCCCGGCCCATCAGGGGCTTTCCCTGAACAAGCGGCGGCCCTAGTTTGAGAACCACTGTCCTATATGAACTTAAAAAAAATAAACCTATTTTCACACCATCAATATTCTTTGTACAAACCAACGTTTTTTAAAAATTGGAGAAGTGTTGAGAATGTAAATCAAGTAACCTGACTGAATGTTCTAATTTACTTTAGAACACAAGACAAAGACAAAGCTCTTCTCTGCTACCCTAGCTCGATTCAGCCATTAGGAATTTACTGCATACTGTACAATACATACATTCTAGTTTTAGAACTAATGCAACATCATGTTTATCTGTATCAGTTAATGCTGGATACAGATATTTTTCTATGGACAGAAACAGAAATTTACAGTGTGCTCAAATCAACAAAAGCATAAAGAATATTAATTTTACCATCTATATTTATAAATCAGAGTCAAGAAGAGCTTCTTGGGAACCAAATGCCAAGAGAACCTTTAACTTAGTTGTTGCTCGTTCTGATGATGATTATTTCATTTGCCTTGTTCTTGTTTTGTCTCTTTTTACAAGTAATACGTAAATATACTCATTTATAGCGAAATTATGAAATATGTAATTTTGACAGACACTGTATACCCCTAAGTTTTGTTTATTTGCTTACTGCTGTTCTGGGATAAAAACAAAAAACAAAGAAACCCAAAAAATCTTTTGTACTAAATTAGCTTTAATATATCTGGCGCTTTGGGAAGCAAAAGGGCAAACAATGAATTTAATTACATAGTTTCTAATGTAGCTGCTCCCTGGTTACTTTTAATCCTTTTTAAAGTGTTTCATTACTAGACACAGATATCCCAGGAATCCAATGACAAAAAAAATCCATCCACCAACACCTCCTCAAATATTCATGCTTAAGTACAAATCATATTCCTTAAAGTCACCAAGAATATGATGCTGCTCTACATCTTTGAAAAGTTTCAGGTTTTTCGTTCATAGGCTAGAGAGCAATTACTTCTTTGTACCCCAGTAGAACAAATAATGCTGTCAGTCACAGTGCGAGTTAGTTCTGATTAAATATTTCTAAGACAACTCTGAATGCTGATGATTGGCTAACTGTAAGTGATAGCACCTATGCCTGACTGAAGACATTGGTGTTGAGTTTAAAGCACAGTAGCAGGCCAGCCTGAACTTGTTTCTATACCTAGGATAGAATAAACTAGATCTCTCTTTGCTCTCTAAGCAATGAAACCTGAGTTAATCTAATCAGCACCAAAATATTGAGAAAATATCCTTAGGAATTCCAACAGGTTTCAATCATATTAATTCTGAGATCTGAGTACATCAACTTTTAACTTCACTTCCTCCTCAGAAAAGCACTGGACATGAAGACAAAAAACCTCAAGAATTGGGATGATGAAGACGACTCAATAACTAGTTCTGTGATGTCACCATCTGTTCACACAAAGAAATTGTTATAGTGTATATAGAGCCGAATAGCCAGGATTTAAAATATTCTTCATCAAATATAAGAAGAAAGTAATTACAAATAAATTGATTTTCTGCACAAGGATTTAACGGAGTAGTTTTAGAAGATGCTAAGAAACCTTGAAGTCAATGGTACTCGGCGCCTTTGGAAACATCAGGCCACAACTGAGTAATGAATATTCAAAACAAGCAAGATTACTAATGTTCAAAGTAACTTCAAAGTAATTTAAAAAGTTATTTAAATCATTCTTGTTGTTTAATAAGGTAAATTTAATTCAATAAGATGGCTAGATTTAACAAGTTCCACTACTCATTTATGTTGCAAAAATTGGGGAACATGTTTCTGATTTATTTTATCTAAGGCCTGGTCTACACTACGGGGTTAGGTCAAATTTAGCTGAGTTAGGTCGATTTAAAAATGACAGCGTCCACACAACCAACCCTGTTCCGTCGACCAAAAGGGCTCTTAAAATTGACTTCTGTACTCCTCCCAACAAGGGGAGTAGCCCTAAAATTGACCTTGCTGGGTCAAATTTGGGGTAGTGTGGACACAAATCGACGGTATTGGCCTCCAGGAGCTATCCCAGAGTGCTCCATTGTGACCACTCTGTGTAGCACTTAGAACTCTGATGCACTAGCCAGGTACACAGGAAAAGCCCCAGGAACTTTTGAATTTAATTTCCTGTTTGGTCAGCGTGGCAAACTCAGCAGCACAGGTGACCATGCAGTCCCCCCCAGCATCGTAGAGCATAGAATGTTTCTATGCTCCCCCTATCATCTCCGTCCCTGAGGTTATCGCAGATTAGAAGGCAAAAAAACCGCACTTGATGACATTTTCCGAGCTCATGCAGTCCTCCAGCACTGACAGGGCACAGCTTAATACATGGAGACATTAAGTGACAGAGGCCAGGAAAGAATTAAGTGAGCGTGAAGAGCAGAGGCAGGACACGATGCTGAGGCTAATGGGGGAGCAAACGGACATGATGAAGCATCTGTTGGAGCTGCAGGAAAGCCAACAAGAGCACAGACCCCCGCTGCATCCACAAGAACGTGTAGGGGGGTGTTGAGGAGGCTCCAGGCACCCAGCCACTCCACTCCAGAGGATGGCCCAAGCAACAGAAGGCTGTCATTCAAAAAGTTTGATTTTTAGCGTGGCTACAATAAGCAATGTGGCTTTGTCCTTCCCTCCTCCCCCACCCCACCCAGGCTACCTTGTCCTTTATCTCTCTTTTTTTTTTTTAAATTAATACAGAAAGAATGCAAGGTTTCAAAACAACAGTTACTTTATTTCGAAGGGGGGAGGGTGGTTGGCTTACAGGGAATTAAAATCAACAAAGAGGGTGGGTTTGCATCAAGGAGAAACACACACAACTGTCACACCGAAGCCTGGCCAGTCATGAAACTGGTTTTCAAAGCCTCTCTGATATTCAGCGCACCTTGCTGTGCTCTCCTAACTGCCCTGGTGTCTGGCTGCTCAAAATTGGACGCCAGGCGATTTGCCTCAACTTCCCACCCTGCCATAAATGTCTCCCCCTTACTCTCACAGATATTATGGAGCACACAGCAAGTAGCAATAACAATGGGAATGTTGGTTGCGCTGAGGTCTGACCTAGCCAGCAAACAGCGCCAGCAAACTTTTGAACATCCAAAGGCACATTCTACCACCATTCTGAACTTGCTCAGCCTATAGTTGAACTGCTCCTTACTACTGTCCAGGCTTCATGAGCCATGGGAGCAAGGAGTAGGCTGTGGTAGGTGCGACTGCACGGTGCTGCCGGCTGGGAGAGCAGCCTGAGGCAGAAGCCTCCAGCTCGCATGATATTCCAGGAAGGACTGAATCTCCATGAGACAAAACTTAAAGAAGAAAATGACCTCTGGCTCCCATTCGGTCATCGAAGATGAGGATAGCCATGTCTGTCCAGGAGCCCCAATCTACCTCACTGAGGTCTGCCAGGAGCACCCAGGAGACATACGACGGCTATCAGTCCTACTGCACCGTCTGCCGTGAAGGCAAGGAGCTGCTGCTGTGTAGCAATGCAGTACCACGTCCGCCAGCAGCAGCCAGGAGATGTACGGTGAGCTGAGTGGGCTCCATGCTTATCGTGGTATGGCGTCTGCATGGGTAACCCAGGAAAAAAGGCGCAAAATGATTGTCCGCCATTGCTTTCACGGAGCAGGGAGAGGTCTGATTACATGTACCCAAAACCACCCGCGACAATGTTTTTGCCCCATCAGAAATTGGGAGCTGAACCCCGAATTCCAATGGGCAGCAGAGACTGCGGGAACCGTGGAATAGCTACGAGCTCTGTCCCTTAGCTTAATAAAGGTATACCTGCAGCCCACCACTTAGCATCCAGACCCACCCCACAGCCCCAGCTCTGCTCCCGCCCCACTCCTCTGACCCGGTGCTCCAGCTGGGGAGCGGGGTCGTGGCAGGGGGGCTTGCCCAGCTCCAGTGCTCCAGCCACGGAGCGGGGCGCGGGGGCTTGCCCAGCTCCCACTGCCCGCCAAGCGCTCCTGTCAGAGAGCGGGGCGCGGAGGCTTGCAAGGCCCCACCCCCCACTCTCCCGCTGGTGCACCAGGCAGGCGGAGCAGGGCAAGCCCCATTCCCCAGCGGGAGCACCAGGCAGGTGAAGCGGAGCAAGCCTTAAGCACCAGGTGGGGGGAGCACATTTTTACAGGTCCCCCCCAATTTTCTGGGGGCCCTGGCCAGCGTGTCATTCCTCCCCTCACAGGGCTGGCTGAAGGAGGGGAAAGTGGCCCTGATCACTCCTACCCCCACCATTGTCTGCCCACTCCAAGTCGGGGCCGACCCGTGTTCCCATCCTCGCTACGCCACTGATACCTGACATCAATTTCTGATAAAGTAAATAGCCCAGTATAGCTGGACTCAGAGGATACTGGCAAAAACTGACATTGCTTCCCAGACAGAAAGTCACTTTGTATGTCAGCCTGGCCAAGGGTTTTCTTCTTTGGAGCAAAATGTCTCAAACCACAGAAAAGCAGTTTCTTTCTGCAGATGTCATTCAGGCAGTCACGTGCAAGGATGTACGACTCGGATCCCATAGGACTACCAAGGTGATAGGCTGCCATATTTACACATAACAGATTTACGTAGCTTAAGCCCCACCAGTCATATTTACCCTGTGGCTGCTGTTTGAGATTTCTGAAACAGTAACGAGGAAAGAATACAGGAAAATTTAAGCTTACCCCCATCAAACTCAAGGAGATAATCCTTAGCCAAGCATCAACTATGACTGAAACAAACCTACAAAAACATCTCCTTGACCCTCGTGCTGATAAGGGGTGACTAGGAGCTAATGGGGCTCAACCCCACTAATAATGCTAACTGAAATTTTTTCAACAAAAAGTTTTTTTTAAAAAATAGGGTTTTGTTGAAAACAAATTTTTCCCACATATTTTTTCTCACAAAGTTTTGTTTATTGAAAAATATTCAAAATTTTTGAAATATTTTCATTTTGACAGACTGGGAAATTCCTCTCCCCCACCCCACCGCTTTTTAAAAAAAAACAAAAAAAAACAACAAAAACTAAAAACAGTAACTCCACTCCGTCCCCTATACTGGTAAAAGGGGTGGAGAGGCTAGAGGCTTCTTCTCGGTCTCTTGTTTCCTAAGTACCTAGTTTCAGAATGACAAAGTTGTTAAAAAATCCATTCTCTAATATTACAACTATTTCTGCACTGAAGTAGATACCACCAGACTTGTTCTCTTCTCCACTTGTTGATGTGCCAAAAGTAACTGTAGCAACTTTTAATTATTGGAGGTTGATTAAAGAGAAGTAAGAGACAGCACTAACAATAGGAGAAGCAACAATTCCAGAAAATGGAAAATTAAATCAAAGTTAAAAGACATCCTGAGGCCCCAATTCCAACCTTAGATATGCATGTGTAACTGAGACTAGCTTTAGTTTCCAGGGTATATCTGAGGGAAGAACTGAAGAGTACAAAACATATCAACTTAAAATTTGGTTTTCAGGCTGATGGTATTAGATTACTAACAAATTAAGACTTACCTATTTGTTTTGCAGCCTGTAATATAGTTCTTAAATCTCCAGATACAGACTGCTGTTCTTTCTTGTCCAAACTGTCTTCAACAAATTTTACTATCTTCTTCCATGTAAGCTCGGAGCTCATTAACTGTTTATGTAATTTTGATCTTTTATTCTGAAAAAGAACAGATTAATCAGAGAAAATAAATGTTAGAAATGTGCATTTTGTTTGGAATTAACATGCAGTTCGTAAAAACAAAGGCTAATTGGAGCTGCGGAGCCTGTCCTTGTTTTATACAGTTTCCCTACAAGAATTATGCTTTTATCCTTGAAAATGTACTTACTGGAGTATGGAATGCATCACATATTAAGCAGTCACATTGATACACCACATATTTTTAAAAAGAACAGACAAAGGGGGAATAGTAAGATGTTACCAAAAAGCCCCAAGCTGTTTAAGAGGATGATAGGCATAAGAACACACACACCTAAACAGACCACGGTTCATCTATTGAATTTCTAACAATAACCAAAGCCAAATGCTTCAAGAGGGCATGAAATAATTCTCCTGATCATGCAATTTCATACCGTAAAAGGAAATTCCTTACTGACCCCAGCTGGTCAGTTTATACCTTGAAGCAGAAGGATCAATGACCATATTGTTACAGCAGTTTTTAGACTTCTTCATACCAGTAGAGTGTTCTAAGCTTTAAAATCTTACTAACATTATTTGCCTCAAATATCTAAGTTCAGTAAATTCCAAAGGTTTATTATATGTTGTAGATAAAGGTTTATTATATGTTGTAGATAAAGGTTTTATCTGACATTTTAAGATACAAGATGGGATTCTGAATGTAAATACTAGCCGTTCTTCCTGTATTCTTATAACTATTTTTCCAGTTAGTGCGGATGCAGTTCTTTACTGCATACATGAAGCAACCTAACACATCCACTTTCCCCATGGTACGCATTCCCATTGAAATGGCCCAAAGTGTAAATATTCAGTCCTTTCCCTTCCTATTTGAGTGATACTTACCTGTTCTAAACCCAAACAGCCTCATGTCAGAAACTGGCTGTGTTGTTCCTACTACCCAGCCACCAACACTGGGTCTGAACCCCACTCCCTCACATACACACAAAATGAGAAAATGACGAGCAACACCAGATTAGCCTCTCTACATCATTCACTAATATTTTTCGATTAAAAAGCTATGTTAAGAGAACATTACGGTTGCAAAGTCAAGCATTCAAAAAGTTTGGAAGTCCCAAACTAATTTGGCCTCCTTGTGCGCATATATGGTGATAGTATGTGATCATGTAATTAAAGACTATTTATAATTTCCCAAAGGAACTTTCCTTATTCAGCGCCCAGGATGGATGGTGCTCACCTAATGAGCTGCCCCCCTTTTTTTTTTTTTAAATTCTCTTTGTTCAATATGTGGTGCTAAGACCTTTTTAATGCACATTATTCAAACTCTGCTCGGAAGACAGATAAGCTCTTCTATAGTACTCATCACTATAGTATGAGAGTTCTTCACAGTATTATTGAATTTAGTTTCTCAGTATTCTTGTGATGAGAAGGGCTATTAATATCCCCATTTTACAGATGGGTGACTGAGGCACAGTGAGATTAAGGTCTAAAGTTTCTATTAGTTTTGTGTCTCCAATTTGAGATGCCTGGAACCTGATTTTTCTGAGTACTTAGCATAATAAAGCATTTTATATAATCAAATCACAGCTGCTTTTGACTTCAGTTGCACCTGTAAGTGCTCCACACGTCCACAAATCAGATCCTTGGAATCTCACATTTGCCAACCAGAACGTGAAGAAAACACAGTGACCGCTTGTGAAAAGTTTGGCTTAAGTGACTTGCCTAGCTTCATATAGGAATTCAGGGGAAGCATTCAATTGTCTTAACCATGAGACCATCCCTTCTCTTCCTGCAGTTCCCTGCCTCATTTGCTACACATCTTCCAACTTCTGCAACCAATGAGGTGGGATCCTACAACTGCCTCTTTCATTACAACCCTTATTCACCCCCAGAGCAGACCCATCCTCTACATTAAATGAAGCAAGGGTCTTGGGGGGTCAGGGGAGAGATTATGTGACCACATAATTAAAGACTGTATCAGAATACACAAATGGGCCTGTTACAAAACGCACTGCCTGGAACACCCTCTCGCAGCGAGACCTGGCGTTGCATTGCTCTGCCTCAGTTTTCCCCCTCTTCTGAATCTTGAAGAGGGACTTCAAAGTCTCTGTTTCAGTAACACCTTTGTTCGAGCTCATTTATTAAAACACAAAATATTCCAAATCCAAAGATAAACTCCTCAGAGTCCAAGCTGACAATGTCCAACAGACTCAGAAATGTAGGCTCTCTGCCAACACCAAGGCTCCTCTCCCATGCTGACCTTCAATAATGTTCAGAGTAAGTTCTTACTAAACACAAGAAAATATAGATTTGCCCCCCTTTCTGGGCACCTCTTCTGCACATTCTTTGCCAATACTCCCAGGCTCTGCAGAGTCCTTACTTGATGTTTTAACCATGCACCACCTTCCAGGGCTTTCTCCCTAGAGCCTCTTTTGGCCAGCAGGTTCCCATTGCCTCCCCTCCCAGGGGACTCTGGCAGCCTCTCTGTCATAAATGTAAAGGGAAGGGTAAACCCCTTTAAAATCCCTCCTGGCCAGAGGAAAAATCCTCTCACCTGTAAAGGGTTAAGAAGCTAAAGGTAACCTCGCTGGCACCTGACCAAAATGACCAATGAGGAGACACGATACTTTCAAAAGCTGGGAGGAGGGAGAGAAACAAAGGGTCTGTGTCTGTCGGTATGCTGCTTTTGCCGGGGATAAAACAGGAATGGAGTCTTAGAACTTTTAGTAAGTAATCTAGCTAGGTATGCGTTAGATTATGATTTCTTTAAATGGCTGAGAAAAGAACTGTGCTGAATAGAATGACTATTTCTGTCTGTGTGTCTTTTTTGTAACTTAAGGTTTTGCCTAGAGGGATTCTCTATGTTTTGAATCTAATTACCCTGTAAGGTATCTACCACCCTGATTTTACAGAGGTGATTCCTTTACCTCTATTTACTTCTATTTCTATTAAAAGTCTTCTTGTAAGAAAACTGAATGCTTTTTCATTGTTCTCAGATCCAAGGGTTTGGGTCTGTGGTCACCTATGCAAATTGGTGAGGATTTTTACCAAACCTTTCCCAGGAAGTGGGGTGCAAGGGGTGGGAAGATTTTGGGGGGAAAGACGTGTCCAAACTACGTTTCCCAGTAAACCCAGTTAGAGTTTGGTGGTGGCAGTGGATATTCCAAGGACAAAGGATAAAATTAATTTGTACCTTGGGGAAGTTTTAACCTAAGCTGGTAAAAGTAAGCTTAGGAGGAGGTTTTCATGCAGGTCCCCACATCTGTACCCTAGAGTTCAGAGTGGGGGAGGAACCTTGACACTCTCCCAAAAACCATTCCACTGACCCTGCTTCCTGTTCACCTCTCCTTAATGAGAACAGGTTCTTTATAAAGGAACACCTGTTCACTTCTTAATAGCATTCAATTAAGGGCCAGAGGCTTGGAGCCAGCCAGCCCTGTTCATTAAAGGGGCAGGCCACCCTGTTACAGGACCAAAATAAGGCTTTTTGTCTGATCCATCTTCCCACTGCACCCTCATTCACCTTCCAGACATCAGCCTCTGCCCCTGTCCCCACACATACATACACCACAAGCTCTCCTCCCAGCCCCATTCTCCTGCACTAAGTTCATTGTCACAATCTCCACAACAAGCTCCTTATCCGGTCAGTCAAGTCCACTCCACAAAGCTGGTTCCTCTCCCAATCTGTCTTCTCCTTACCCCTATCCAGTCCCAGTCCCCCAACCCCAGGCTCCTCAACTGACCTCATTCCTTCTCCACCCTAGCTCCTTGTCCCAGTCCCCTACTTCTCTCACACACCCAGCTTCTCATCCAATCTGTCTTGCCTCTACCCTCTAGCCCCTGTGATCAGCCCCACAGCAGCCCAGAGAAGCAATTCCAAGGAAAGCCTTGCTCAGCTCCCACAGCCCCACTCTAGAACATGCTCAGTGCAGATGTAATCTTCGGAGAATATAGTTGCTGAACTCTAATAAGTCTCTAAAAAGCATGTGCAAATCAAGATTTTTTTTGAAGGCCCACAACTTGGACAAATTTCACAAGAACAGTAGAAGGCAAATCCCTGACACCATAACGAACCCCCTTCCAAATGTCAAGTGCCTGCTCCAAAGCCTGGAGGTGTTAGAGCTTCTCAAAATAACTTCTTCGAACCAGATTATTATTATGAGCAAATCAATGTCTTTCTTTAGTCCCAATTTTCAAATGGACTGAACCATTTTTGCTAAAACTTTGCAAAAAAAAAATTCAGCATGAGGCAGTGTCACACTGTGGGGTGCAATGCAGACCAGTGAGGGGGTGTGTCACTGCCTGTCCTGTAACCCCAAGTGCCTCAAAACTCTTTGCTGCTACTCTCTTCACTGGACACTTCCAGCCATCATAAAAGAATGCACTGCGTATCTGTCTGGTAAGCAGTCCTCGTTCAGCGCTCCAATTTCAGCAGCCTGCTTGTTACACTACTGCCTGATTACCCAAAATCCCGTAGTCCCAAATTTTCCCAAAAGCACGTGCTCTGCAATGTCCAACCCTCTCCTTGACCATTCAGAGATATTAAGGTTTGTTTGTTCCTTTAAAGATACAATACCCAACATTCACTTTTCTTCAACCACAGCACTGGGCTGGTTTATACTGAAAGTAAAACAAGTTTATTCTCAAAAAGAGGTAAGATTTTAAGGGAGTTTTAAGTATAACGGATAGCGCTAGACATAATTAAACACCTTTTCTAGAGGCTAAGACTTAAAAAAACAAGCTACAGCCTTTGTTCAACATAGTTTCTTTAGCAATCTACTTTCCAGCAAAATGGCTGACCACCCCTCCGGTCAGGATCTCCCTGTCAAGAGTGCTGGGTTCCTTTGTCTTAGGTAAAAGATCACTTGGGGTTCTTTGCCTCTCTTTTATACTCCAGTGCACCTCTGAAATGGATTCTTCTGAAGACTACTTTGGGGAGGAGGTAAAGTTCATTCAAGCTGTGAGGAAAGCAACATGGAGTCTGGTGGCAAAGGAAGTTCCAGACTGGTTTCTTCCCCTGATGGAGTTTGCTAAAATACAGACTGATCTGTTTCCTTCAATCTCCTTCCCCCGCAACGATGCTGAAAGGTCATTTCCTCTGCTTGTTGGCTTGATGATCCTGTTTATCATCTATGTAAATTAGATTTCCATTGTCTCTTAATGTACTTTGGAAGTACCTTTAAGGTGGCATTCTTGTCTAGAGTGGGATAGCTTTAGTCCTGCCTGCCAGTCATAATTTGATAACAATTTTCAATGTTTTAATTTGTCCTCTGTACATATGCCGCACAATAATATTAATTTTCAGCATGGTATTAGCTTTCTATTGGTATCTTACATGACACCTTCTAGATACATCAGTGAGTTGGGGCACACTGAACTGGTGAGGCCAACTGAAACTTACCACCAGGTATTAGTGAGCCTCTTGCTGTTTGGGGATGCTGCTAGGGTGACCAGCAGACAACCACCATGAAAAATTTCAACCTGAATGATTTAAGTTTGGCACCACTCATAAGCTACTGAAAACAGGATCTTTATAACGGGAAGCATTGGGCAACCCTCACTAGAGGTGTTGTTACCTGCATCACCTATTTATGAATTCTATTTCCTATCTATCTTCTCTTTTCCCAACTAAATACATGAATATCAGTATTTGTAAGCTTTCCTGAAAGGGAAGACCCCCCACCACCAAAACCATCCCTCATTCTAGCCAAAGTAAATTCAGTCTTGTATGAACATAATGGGATAAGCAGGAAATGCACACGGAATCTATACTTAAATAGTCTTCCTGATCTTCCCATTAAAAAAATAGCAGTTTACCTTAAGGAAACAGAATAAATAGACTCTTACAACATCCACTAGAATTTAAAACAAAAAAACCTAAAAGGATAAAACTTAGTATCTTTACCATTAAGTCACCCAATTCTTCACTATAATCATCTTGTTTAGTGACATTTGAAAAGGAGCGTAAAGCTCCCGTAAGACGAGGTAAGGCCATCTGTTACTCATTCAGTGATCCATACGATGAGAAATTAAGTCACACTCCAACTTGTAGAAACCTAAAAGAGAACAAAAAGAACAAATGAAACTTTGCTGACACTTTAAAAACAAATTAACATAAGCCTACTTTCAAACAGGTAGAAACAGACATTCATTATTTTTGAGCAGGGGTTCTCAAACTTCTTTGTACCATGACCCCCGTTCTGACAACAAAAATTACTACACAACCCCACAAGAGGGGACTGAAGACACAGCCCGAGCCCTGCCACCCCGGGCAGGGGAGCCAAAGCCCAAGGGCTTCAGTCCCAGTGAGGGGCCTGTAACCTGAGCCCTGCCACCCAAGGTTGAAGCCCTTGGGCTTCGGCACCAGGCAGTGGGGCTCTGACTTTGACCCCGGGCCCCAGCAAGTTTAACGCCACCTCTGGCGACCCATTTAAAACAGGGTCCTGACCCACAGTTTGAGAACCGCTATTTTTGAGCGCTGAAAACTATGCTAGGGACTTCATGCAAGCAAGCAAAAATAGGGTCCTTTCCTTGACATACACAAAACAGGCAAAAATAAGAAGTATGGAGAAGGAAACAGGAACATAGATAAAGGGATGGGAACTACAAGGACCATAATAAAATAAGATGATGGGGTTACTCTGGATGGCTGCCTCCCCCCCCCCCCCCCCCGCACCTACATGAACTAAAGTTACCAGTAATGGATAAGAGCATAAATTATTTCTTTATCACTATCAACACAAAGGTATTACAGTAAATCTATGTGACTAACATAGTGACAAACAAAGAATTACTATCTATTTAGGAATTCATTTTCAATCAGGAAGTTCTGGCAGATTTCAGTTCATTCAGCTGTTTCCAGCAATGTAAAAGAGAGCTTCACCATTGAACTGTTGCTCTCTTGTATCTTCTTCCTTGGAAATGACTCCACAATTTTTAAACAGACAATCAAGGGATCACACAAAGTAATTTTAAAAAGTGTCATTTTTACTCAAACTGAGGTTCACAATATTCACCCTTCCAAACTCTTAAGAAAAAGGAAAAACAAAATGTTACTGCACAACTAGAAAGAATGCCTCAAGCTACATTCACTTACACACATGAAAACACACCTCTGTTTTTCTGTAGCACCGTCTCCACAGTGTCTCAGGAACACCATTTTTTATATTAGATCAGTGGTAGCATTAATAGAATTTTAAAAGCAAATCTAAAACAATATCCATCTCTTATGACTAGTAATTGTGGTTGCAGGCATTGGATTGAAGGAGCATTTACAATGTGATGTGTGGATTCATATCTATATATTTAAATTCCCCATTTTATAATCCCATCTTCAAGCTCCTTCAATCCAATGCCTGCAACCACAATTACTAGTCATAAGAGATGGATATTGTTTTAGATTTGCTTTTAAAATTCTATTAATGCTACCACTGATCTAATAGTCTGCACACAACAATCCTTCCAAACATGTTTAAAGAGCCATTCAGATTTTTTTTAAACTTTATTTAGTGGGATCTAGTCTAGAAACAGAGCAGCAAGAGTGATAAAGTGAATTTGCATTATTTTTATTAGTCGTGCATTATCTTGCAATAATAAATAGTACTTTTCTTTTGGTACTGGTAGTTTTCCAAGTCTCCTTAACATTCATCAATGTTTTACAGCTTCATCTACATTTTTGTCATCAGTCTTACAGTTCAGTCTGAAAGTAAATCCAAGTGTAACGTTCAAAAATTATCACATTACAGACAAAAGGAGAAATGCCATCAAATTCACTATAAGGTCTCTCCTCCCTCGGCCAACTAGTATTTCAGGCAACAAACAAGTTCGATGAAAAACACTATATTGGGATGTGCCCTAACTCATCAACCTTGCACAAATTCCAAGTATGAAATTAGTTAAGAGCAATGAAAGCATAAGACACTGGAAATGAGGAAGAGCCTTTCACCTCTAATTCAAACCCTGGCCGAGGCCACCAAAAGATATAATCTGTTAGATGTTTAGTGACTTACATAAATTAGTCATCTCAACATAGCTCCTAGTGAAAAGGTATTCTCATCACTAAAACCATCATTACAAATACCATACATTAGCTAACAACCAGTGTTTCCCCAAACTTTTGAAAAAAAACTGAGTGCCCACTTCAGAAAAATAAACCTGTTGCATCCGAAAGTGCTAAAGGAGCTGGCGGATGTGATTGCAGAGCCATTGGCCATTATCTTTGAAAACTCATGGCGATCGGGGGAAGTCCCAGACGACTGGAAAAAGGCTAATGTAGTGCCCATCTTTAAAAGAGGGAAGGAGGAGGATCCTGGGAACTACAGGCCAGTCAGCCTCACCTCAGTCCCTGGAAAAATCAGGCAGCAGGTCCTCAAGGAATCAATTCTGAAGCACTTACACGAGAGGAAAGTGAAGTGATCAGGAACAGTCAGCATGGATTCAGCAAGGGCAAGTCATGCCTGATTCATCTAATTGCCTTCTATGACGAGATAACTAGCTCTGTGGATGAAGGGAAAGCAGTGGACATGTTGTTCCTTGACTTTAGCAAAGCTTTTGACATGGTCTCCCACAGTATTCTTGCCAGCAAGTTAAAGAAGTATGGGCTGGATGAATGGACTATAAGGTGGATAGAAAGCTGGCTAGATCGTCGGGCTCAACACATAGCGATCAATGGCTCCATGTCTAGTTGGCAGCTGGTATCAAGTGGAGTGCCCCAAGGGTCGGTCCTGGGGCCGGTCTTGTTCAATATCTTCATAAATGATCTGGAGGATGGTGTGGATTGTACCCTCAGCAAGTTTGCAGATGACACTAAACTGGGAGGAGTGGTAGATATGCTGGAGGGTAGGAATAGGATACAGAGGGCCCTAGACAAATTGGAGGATTGGGCCAAAAGAATTCTGATGAAGTTCAACAAGGACAAGTGCAGAGTCCTGCACTTAGGACAGAAGAATCCCATACACCGCCACAGACTAGGGACCGAATGGCTCGGCAGCAGTTCTGCAGAAAAGGACCTAGGGGTTACAGTGGACGAGAAGCTGGATAGGAGTCAGCAATGTGCCCTTGTTGCCAAGAAGGCCAATGGCATTTTGGGATGCATAAGTAGGGGCACTGCCAGCAGATCGAGGGACGTGATCGTTCCCCTCTATTCGACATTGGTGAGGCCTCATCTGGAGTACTGTGTCCAGTTTTGGGCCCCACACTACAAGAAGGATTTGGAAAAATTGGAAAGAGTCCAGCGGAGGGCAACAAAAATGATTAGGGGTCTGGAACACATGAGTCATGAGGAGAGGCTGAGGGAACTGGGATTGTTTAGTCTGCAGAAGAGAAGAGTGAGGGGGGATTTGATAGCTGCTTTCAACTACCTGAAAGGGGGTTCCAAAGAGGATGGATCTAGACTGTTCTCAGTGGTACCAGATGACAGAATAAGGAGTAATGGTCTCAAGTTGCAGTGGGGGAGATTTAGGTTGGATATTAGGAAAAACTTTTTCACTAGGAGGGGTATGAAACACTGGAATGCATTACCTAGGGAGGTGGTGGAATGTCCTTCCTTAGATATTTTTAAGGTCAGGCTTGACAAAGCCCTGGCTGGGATGATTTAATTGGGGATTGGTCCTGCTTTGAGCAGGGGTTGGACTAGATGACCTCCTGAGGTCCCTTCCAATCCTGATATTCTATTATTCTATTAACCCATTGTACCCCTCAGCCTCCCACCCCATCCTCACCGTGTGTTAGTGTGACACTGGCAGACCAGGTGCCAACTCATGCCAAGATCCCCATGTCTCCACTGAACACTTACAAATACCTAGCCGGTCTGACTCACCTGTGTATTAGTATTATTAAAATAGGTATTAGAGGAATAAAAATGTGCTTAGTGTTTAGACTTTATTGAATGCTTTAAGTTCTTGCATGCATTAATCTCACATATAACATCTGTATCCCATACTGTACTGTAATATTTAACCATTTGTATTGTAAGCCTTTATAACTGTGTAAGTCACCAGACAGGAGAGAATGATTAGTGTGAAATATTAGTCTCCAACAGAAGTTGTTACGCTACTGTCTGACAAGGAAGGCCCAACCATACTAGATGGACTAGAGTGAAACATTAAAAGGGACAAAATACTTTGTTGTTTACTCTCCCCACCTCCATGGAGATGTGATGAGACTTACCCATCAACAGAATTTGCAATTTGAAGTGGAAGGGGAAAAAGAAATAACAGGAGGAACTGGATCTTTATGCTGTGTGGACTTTATGGGACAAGGATCACTAGGCATAAGCAAAAGATGTCCAGTGCTTAGCCCGGGTTAGCCCTAAAGGACACAAAGAGCTTGCTTATTATAGAAGTTTCTATTACTTTTGAAATTTAAGACTAGAACTCATTTGTGTATGTGTACCTCTGCGAACTTTGTAAATAACTCATTTCCTTTTCCTATATAATCACTCTCTAGATAGTTTATTGAAGGATTGGCTATAGGATTTGGCTTTGCTGTAGATCTAAAGTGCTACTTACCTGTGGAAAAAAGAAAAGGAGCACTTATGGCACCTTAGAGACTAACAAATTTATTTGAGTATAAGCTTTTGTGAGCTACAGCTCACTTCATCGGATGCATTCAGTGGAAAATACAGTGGGGAGATTTATATACATAGAGAACGTGAAACAATGGATGTTACCATACACACTGTAACCAGAGTGATCACTTAAGGTGAGCTATTACCAGCAGGAGAGTGGGGGGGGGGGGGGGCGGAAATAATGTAGTGATAATCAAGGTGGGCCATTTCCGGCAGTTGACAAGAATGTCTGAAGAACGGGGTGGGGGGGGGGGGAGGAGAGAATAAACATGGGGAAATAGTTTTACTTTGTGTAATGACCCATCCACTCCCAGTCTCTATTCAAGCCTAAGTTAATTGTATCCAGTTTGCAAATTAATTCTAATTCAGCAGTCTCTCCTTGGAGTCTGTTTTCAAAGTTTTTGAAGAATTGCAACTTTTAGGTCTCTAATCGAGTGACCAGAGAGATTGAAGAGTTCTCCAACTGGTTTTTGGACGTTGTAATTCTTGACGACTGATTTGTGTCCATTTATTCTTTTACGTAGAGACTATCCAGTTTCACCAATGTACATGGCAGGGGGGCATTGCTGGCACATGATGGCATATATCACATTGGTAAATGTGCAGGTGAATGAGCCTCTGATAGTGTGGCTGATGTGATTAGGCCCTATGATGGTGTCCGCTGAATAGACATGTGGACACAGTTGGCAACGGGCTTTGTTGCAAGGATAGGTTCCTGGGTTAGTGGTTCTGTTGTGTGGTGTGGGGCTGCTGGTGAGTATTTGCTTCAGGTTGGGGGGGGGGGGCGCGTCTGTAAGCAAGGACTGGCCTGTCTCCCAAGATTTGTGAGAATGATGGGTCGTCCTTCAGGATAGGTTGTAGATCCTTGATGATGAGTTGGAAAGGTTTTAGTTGGAAGCTGAAGGTGATGGCTAGTGGCGTTCTGTTATTTTCTTTGTTGGGCCTGTCCTGTAGTAGGTGACTTCTGGGTACTCTTCTGGCTCTGTCAATCTGTTTCTTCGCTTCAGTAGGTGGGTATTGTAGTTGTAATTATGCTCAAATAAATTTGTTAGTCTCTAAGGTGCCACAAGTATTCCTTTTCTTTTTGCAAATACAGACTAACACGGCTGCTACTCTGTTACCTGTGGAAGTGACTGGTCCTTTGGGACTGGGAGTAACCTGAATATTACTGTGATACTTGGTATAAGGGACCACCTACCACAAACATAAGCTTACCTGGGTGGCAAGACAGATTACCCAAGGGTACTCCTTATTTAGGCTGTTAGTGCCTGAGGAGTTTACACTTGATAATTGGTTAATGAAATCTAAGTATAGAGCGCTCAGCCAATTTGGGGTTTGTGCCAGGGTTCTTGACAGTCTGCCCTTTGGATGGTACTCCTGCTCTTGAGCCACTGCAGGACAGCTTGACAGTTGGGTGATGTCATCTTAACATTTTCACCTTCCACACACAAATCCTTAACTAGTCCTTCACACTACTTCCGCACTTTGGAAAATGGAGTTGTCCATCTTTGCAATATGATGCTCTTTCTCCTTTCTTATTCTTACATACTATAATGAACAGTTAAAGGTCAACATTAACAATTTTAAGTATCACAAACCTCTGCATCTGAGGTAGCACGCATTGAAATAAATGTGGCAGCTCACACCTCAGAGCTATCTTTTCAGGATCTCTGAAAACTCAGGCAAGCTCTGATGCTTTGGTCACACTACCCTCACATTTTGAAGGTTTATACAACCTGCCATAAATATAAAGGGAAGGGTAACAACCTTTATGTATGCAGTAGCAGAAAATCCCTCCTGGCCAGATGTACTGAGAGGGTTAAGAAGCTCAAATAACCAACTTGGCACCTGACCAAAAGGACCGATAAGAAAAGAAGATACTTTCAAATCTGGGGGTCGGGGGGAGGGGTGAGGTTTTGTTTGTGCTCTCTTTGTTTGTTCCCTCTCTGGATGGAGAGAGAGACCAGGCAGGTAAAACATCTCCTGAAAACATACCTGAAATGATACATCTAAAATTACAGAAATTGTAAGTAAGGGCAAGGAAATACATTCAATTATCTTTTGTTTTAGCTTCTGAATTTTCCCTATGCTAAGAGGGAGTTTTACTCCCGTTTTTTGTAACTTTGAAGCTGAGCCTAGAGGGGGATCCTCTGTGTTTAAATCTTTTTATTACCCTGTAAAGTTACCTTCCATCCTAATTTTGCAGGTGTGATTATTTTACTTTGTCTTTAAATAAAGTTCTTCCTTTAAAAACCTGTTTGATTTTCAGTGTCCTAGACACAAAGGGTCTGGTATTCTCAAGCCTCCCCAGGAAAGGGGGTGAAGGGACTTGGGGGAATATTTTTGGGGGAACAGGGACTCCAAGTGACTCCTTTCCTGAATCTTTTGTGTAAATCAATCACTTGGTGGTGGCAGCAATACTGTCCAAGGACAAGGAAAGGAATTGTACCTTGGGGATGTTTTAACCTAAGCTGGTAGAATAGGGGGTCTTTAATGAGGGTCCCCACATCTGTACCCCAGAGTGGGGCAGGAACCCTGACACAACCATAACAGCTTTCTTAAAAAAATAAATAAATAAAAGCTGAGATTCTGCAGAACAACTGATAGATGCATGTATTCTCTCTCTCCTCATCATGCTGTCCTTCCCCTCCCAAGGACATTGGGAAACAGTCTTAATTCTACGGTCTCTCTGACACCATCTAACATATAGACTTATAAGGATAGTTAAGTTTCCCTCCGGACAGCCTCCAAAACAAGTCAAAGCTTATTGACAAGTTAGTCACTGGTCAGGTGTTGTGCAGGTATCAGTAATTTAACCTTATTCTGGAGGACTCACTTATAAAGATGCAAGAGTAAAATTCGCATTTTAAATTTTAAGCTCTTTCAGACAGTTACTGTCTTATTTTATGTTTGTACAGTGACAAGCACGGAGAACCCCATGCTGAATGAGGCTTCTGGGTGCTACTGTAACAAATAATAATATTAAGTGAAGAAACAACTGGTTTCAATTACTTTGTTTAAAAGTCACCATTTGACATGAAGTTGACTACGTATTCTGTTACACATTTTAAATCTTAATGTTACTGGAGGCAGCATGCTTTATGACAAAGAACTGAAACTTGTTCCTTAATTTGTTATGTTACCACAAAAAAGTCACTTACCTACTCGACACTTGAATTTCTATATCTGTAAAAAAAAAGGGATTCAGGGAGCTTTGTAAAGCTCTGTGAAATCTACAGATGAAGTCTGAGTACTTTAAATTTTACTATACTTATTTTTAAAATACATGTGATTTTTCCTTTGAAAATTTTTAAGAAGGGGGGAAGCCACAACAGAAGATTACAATCTTAACTACGATCAGCACCAGGCAGGAAACCTGTCAGGCTTTGCTGATTTAAAGGTAAGCCTGGACCATAATTTTATCAGGCTATTATCCTTAAAGAAAAATGAAATTCAGGTAGATTTCATTATAGTGGATCAAATTTTTATCTTTATTTCCCTCCCACTTCTGCCTTTTCCTCAAATAGCACTTTCCTCCTTTGCCCCTACTTGTGTGTCTCAGTCTATGGAAAACTGTATTTTTGACTCTTGTGTATTTCTGAACCACAGAAGGCAAACTATTTGACCAGTATAGACAATTAATACAGTGTAAATTGAAACAATTTCTTAAACATTAAAAATGCATATTTATATTTCAGTGCGTGAAAAACTTGCAGGTAAGTTATGGTAAATTCAAGTCTTTCTTTACTCGCTAATGATGAGCCACTCCTAAATATTAAGATTACAACACAAATAGATGAAATTAAGTGTAAAGCAAGGCAATTCACAGGTAGAGTTTAGACTACTTCAACTCAGTCCCACTGTCCTAGCTATTGCAAAACATGACATGACGCACCCTAAAGTGATTTTGAGTTAAGAACAGAAAATCAAGGATTATGCTACAAGTCAAGCCTTTTGTTTATCTTATTTGTGATAATTCTAAACATATTTAATTTCCAATTTTACTGTGTAGGTCTGTAGTGTAGACCTAGCCTAATGGTGAAAGCCTGGCTCCAGTGAAGTTAAGGAAGAGAGGCTTTAAAACTGATTTCAATGGGGCCAGGATTTAACCCTAAATAAGCACTTCTGCTATTTCCACGTTTTCTGTTGTTGTCTTCCCCCTCTCATTGAGTAATGAGCCTACCCTGTCCTTGGTCTTCCTCTTGCTTCTAATGTATTTGTAGAATATTTTCTTGTTACCCTTTATGTCTCTAGCTAATCTAATTTTGTGCCTTGGCCTTTCTAATTTTGTCCCTACATACTTGTGTTATTTGTTTATATTCATCCTTTGTAATTTGACCTAGTTTGCACTTTTTGTAGGACTCTTGATTTTTAGATCATAGAAGATCTCTTAGTAAGCCAGGGTGATCTCTTGCCATACTTCCTATCTTTCCTACACAGTGGGATAGTTTGCTCTTCTGCCCTTAATAATGTCTCTTTGAAAAACTGCCAGCTGTCTTCAATTGTTTTTTCCCTTAGACTTGCTTCCCATGGGATCTTACCTACCAACTCCCTGAGTTTGCTAAAGTCTGCTTTTTTGAAATCCACTGTCTTTATTTTGCTGTTCTCCCTCCTACCATTCCTTAGAATCATGATCATTTCATGATCACTTTCACCCAAGCTGCCTTCCACTTTCACATTCTCAACCAGTTCCTCCATATTAGTCAAAATCAAATCTAGTACAGCCTCTCCCCAGTAGCTTTCTCCACCTTCTGAAATAAAAACAAACTGTCTCCAATACATTTCAAGAACTTGTTGGATATCCTGTGCCCTGCTATGTTATTTTCCCAACCAATGTCTGAGTAGTTGAAGTCCCTCATCACCATCGAGTCCTGTGCTCTGGATGCTTTTGTTAGTTGTTTTTAAAAAGTCTCAGCCACCTCTTCTTCCTGGTTAGGTGATCTGTAGTAGACCCCTATCATGACATCACCCTTGTTTTTCACCCCTTTTATCCTTACCCAGAGACTTTCAACAAGTCGGTCTCCTATTTCCATCTCAACGTCAGTTCAAGTGTATACATTTTTAATATATAAAGCAACACCTCCTCCCTTTTTTCCCTGCCTGTCCTTCCTGAGAAAGCTGTACCCTTCTACACCAATATTCCAATCATGCATATTATCCCATCAAGTTCTGTGACAACTATGTCATAGTTGTGTTTGTTTACTGGCATTTCAAATTCTTCCTGCTTATTCCCCATACATCTTGCATTAGTATAGAGACATCTAAGATACTGATTTGATTCCCCCCATTAGTTCTGTCTTCCTTATCCCTGCTATAACAGCCCATGTTCCCCCAAATTCTGACCCTTCTCCCAGGTCTCCATGTTTTGGCTTATCTGTGGGCTTTGGTCACCTGCCCCCTTCAAACCTAGTTTTAAAGCCCTCCTCACTAGATTAGCCAGTCTGTATCCAAATACATTCTTCCCCTTCCATGATAGGTGAACCCCATCTCTGCTTAGCAGTCCTTCTTGGAACAGCATCCTGTGGTCAAGAAAGCCAAACCTCTCCTGGCAACACCATCCACGCAGCCAGGCATTCACCTCCAGGATACATCTGTCTCTGCCTGGGCCCCTACCCTTGACTGGAAGGATTGAAGAGACCACCACCTGCACTCCCATCTCCTTCACCCTTACTCCCAGAGCCCTGTAGTCACTTCTGATCTGCTGAGGATCAGACCTTGCAGTATCATTAGTGCTCAAATGGATGAGTATCATTGGGTAGTACTCAGAGGGCCAGACGATCCTCGACAACCTCTCCGTAATGTCTCAGATACAGGCCCCTGGCAGGAAACATACCTCCCGGGATGCCATATTAGGGCAACAGATGGGTGCCTCCATCCCACTCAGAAGAGAGTCACCAAACACCACTACCCTATATTTCCTCCTGGGAGTGGTGGCTGCAATCCTCCCAGCTGTGGGGGTACATGGCTTCTCCTCCTCCACTTTTCTGGGTGATTCCTCATCACTCGCTGCCAGGGCAGCACATCTGTTTTCCATCACCATGGTGGGTGGGTTGGGAGTAGGGGTGGAGCACTGCCTGCTGCCAGAAGTAACCAGAAGCCAGTGTCCCCTTTGAGACAGAGCCATATCCTCCTCCCCTGGTGGTGTGACAACAGTCCTCTGTAGCTGGATAGCTTCCTCGGCCTTGGATGTTTCCATGTGACTGCTCTCGAGGAATTCCTTATGGGCACAGATGCTCCTCAGCCTAGCCACCTCCTCCTGTAGCTTTCCCACCTGCTTTCTGAGAGATTCCACCAGCAGGCATCTTCCACACTGGATGGTCCCCCGCAGCCTGGCTTTCTGAGAGTGGGAAACATATCCTAACTACGATGGGGTTTTTTAGATTAGGCCAATCATAAGCTTGTTTAAATGATAGGCACTCAAAACATTTCACATAAACTAGCAAACACCTGCTTTATGGGGCAATGTCTGGTCATTTCCCATAAATCAGACTGAAACCTGTAACCTTGAAGTGAAAAATTACTTTGTATTTCCCCCCTCCCCCCCATACCCTGAGCTATTCAGTCCTCTTGCTGCCCTTGACATTTCACTTCTCACACTATTAAGAGGTTATGCAAATATGTATATTCTGAAACAGAACTTGACACACTGTCCAAAACTATGTATTACAGCCAGTGACTACTATTGGACTATACATGGAACGAAGGCAGTTCAGAAAACAACCTGAAATAACTGATAGGCTGAACAAAGCAACCAGATGAGATGGCAAAGATAACAAGGTGGTGTGTGCCCACAGTTTGCCACTTGAGTTCAGTCTTGGGTCCACTTCTTCTGAGTGATGATCTTCAGGTGTGCCCAAGGCATGGAATAGGCACAATTTTATTTGTGTATATATATCAAAACAGGTTATTGTAAAGTCTCAAGCACTTTTTAAAGAGAACACTGGTTTTCTCAGTCTACTTCATAGTAAACAGTTGTTCATATAATAAAAAATCACCACCAAAACACACATCTTTGTGACAGTACCATGGGAATAGCCAAGAATTAATTAAAACTTTTGGAGAGCATCACAGATTTTAAAAACGCAATCACAGCACTGAATATCACAAACATATTACTATAATAAGCTACAGCAATATTTCCAGCTCTGCACTGAAAAGGAGGGAGGGGAAGTATGTGCTCATTACCCAGGCTGTATCTATCCTATGACTGACAATACTCCCACTATGTGTGTGCTCCTTTTTAAAACAAACACAACACGAACACAAAACTCACTACTCCTTTCAATTTTTTTTCATTTTTTAAAACAGTCTCATCCTCATGTAGGCCTGTAAGCCATAAGAGATAATCACTTAAGTTTAAAAGAAAGCTTTATTCCAGAATATGAATTTTTAAGTAGCGCTGAATAACTTAAAGTGGCTCAAATATGTGTCCTTTGAGCACTGTGATAGGATTCCAGGAAAGAACTGATAAAATTGTGAGGTCCCAGAACAGAACTATATTTCTAAGACATCTCTCACTAAGCCTTGCCATTTGGCATGGGGATGAGTGGAATGGGGAAAACCCATGGCTGAATTCAAGATAAAGGAGTTACAGCCTTCTCTTAAGATTCTCTTCACACATGGAAGACAAATTGATGCTCCACACTGATAGCCATAAGCCTTCAGGACTAAAAAGAGAAAGATCTGACAAATATATACAGGATCTTTGCTTTCATAATCCAATATTCCCAAAACAATCCCATCTAAAAACAGTAAACTCACATGACAAACACACACAACCCAGTTTATTTTCAAGTGAAATAGTCCAGCATTTTTTTTTTTTTTTTAAAAGGAAGAATAAATTACCTCCTCTTTTCATGGAATTCTAGTGCTGCAACATGAAAGTGGGTGAATGAGAAATAGCTACACTGATCTGAGTTCCAGGACTTGCTCTAGTCAATTCTGGAGCAGTGTCAAAAGCACTTAGAGTATGTCTACACTGCAGCTGGGAGCACAGCTCCCAAGCCTGGGTAGACAGACTCACGCTAGCATACAAAAAACATCTTGTGTGGATGCTGTGGCTCCAGCAGAGATTCAGGCTTACCACCTGAGCTCAAGCCCACTCAACACCCTACGCTTGAGGTTGGGTAGCTCAGCTAAATAAACTTTATTTAGCTTCCAAAGCTGCACTTCTTTTAAGTTTTATTATTCATCAACTGAATTTTTATCCGCTCCTTTAATTTTAACGACTATGTTCACATTCTACCTATCTTGGGTACTTTTATAGCCTTTGGCATTGTCATATCTAAGCACCTCACATTATATATTCTCACTACACCCTGTGCAATACAGAAGTACTATTAACCCGATTCTTACAGATGAGGAAATGGGCACGCAAAAAGGATAAGGCCTGGTCTACGCCTAAAACTTAGGTCGACCTAGCTACTTCACTCAGGAGTATGAAAAATGCAAACCCCTGAAAGACGTAGTTAAGCCAACATAAGCCCCAGAGGACACTGCCAGATCGACAAAAGAATCTGTCCGTTGACTTAGCTACCACTGTCACAGAGATGGATTTACTACAGCAACGAAAAAACCCCTTCTTTCACTGCAGCAAGTGTCTACACTGCAGTGGCATCGCTGTAGCAGTGCCACTGTAGTGCTTAGTGTAGACACAGTCCAAATGTTTTGCTCAAAATCACACAAGGAGTTTGAGGTAGAGCAGAGACTTGAGTAGAGATCTCCAAAGTCTTAGGCTAATACCATATCCACTGGCCATCCTTCCTCTCTAGGCATTTGTGTCTTCAAGGGCACTTTTTCTCCAGTGCTGTGGTTGGTCTTTGCAATCAGATCTGTAATCCTCTCCAAAAGCAACAAGGAGTCCTTGTGGCACCTTAAGAGACTAACAAATTTAGTCTAATATGCTCAAATAAATCTGTTAGTCTCTAAGGTGCCCCAGGGACTCCTCATTGGTTTTACTGATACAGACTAACATGGCTACCCCTCTGAAACCTCTCCAAAAGGAAACTGAGTGGTTGGGGGCGGGGGGTCTACTGCCCCGCCCCAAACCTTTTGAAAGACAGGAAACAAAAGTCTTTAGCTAGCCAGATCTTATTCTGGCATCTTAAAATCAATCACCAGATTCACAAGTATATCCCCACCGAAGTATGGTGATGACTAAAGTAAAACGCCAGATCTGGAGCTCTATTCACCGCAGCCCTCTCCGTCCACTAGGTATAAAATCTCTGCTTCTCAGTACAGTAATTTATAGAAATTGTTTCTGTACCCAGCAAGTTGCCTGGCCTTAAAGGCACATCCTGATTGCTCTCTTACTTTCTCCTGACCCAGACCCAGCAATTCCAAAATGATTTTTCAAAGGCTCTCATAACAAGAGCAGCTAGAGCTAAAACAACAATGATGTAACTGTAATTTGTTAAGCGCTTCAAACACCAGTTTCGAATGGCATATGACAGTAATCTCAGTTCATGATATGCCAGCTGCTACAATAATGTCAGAATTGAAATAGGGAAAGCAGCAAAGTATGTTAGGAAAGGTGTGTTATTTTTAAAAGATGTGATGTTTTATAAAAACTGCTATTACCAGAAACACCTCAACAGCATATTACAAATGCTTTCAGGACTAGGAAACATTTTTGAGCATTGACCCATGACCAGTGAGAAGACAAAATGTCAACAATGAAAAACATACATCCCTCCTCTTAATGATTTATTTAATAGATTATAAACAAAATTACTGTTCTTCTGAGTATTTCAACTCGTCGTCTTAAATTAGCAAAAAAAACATTTGTGTCTTGTAATGCTTAAAAGGGAGAAAATGGAAATGGGAAGTAATCATCCAACATTAAAAGCAGTATAACAGCACAGGTGCATGTTTGAAAACAAAGCTGATCAGACGCTTTTTTCTGTGACTTTGCATGGAGTTGCTTTTCTCAGAAAGGACTAATCTCATTTTAGCTTTCTTACTAACTGTATTTGCAATGCTAGATAGAGACGATTCCAATACCCTAAATATCAAGACAAATGCTGAAGTAAGTGTAACTCCTTCCATTGATTTCACTGAAAGTTAGATCAAACCCTCAAAGAACACATTAGGTCATCAAGATCACATGGTATTCAAGAGAATTTGTTGCAAATCTAGGGAAATTTACCTTCCCAGTTAAATATAGCATGATTTTCAGCTCCCTTTAGCTGAAGTTGTTAAGCCATTCAGAATTAGCACACTGTAACAAATCTACATACAATCTTTAAGATGTTAAGAAATACGATTTCATCTGGTGGGGGAGGTGAAATCACAGTCCACACAGTAGTACATTTCTCCAGTTTCCGTTTCAGGGCTCTAACAGATTCAAAACAAATGCAACTGAACACAGTCTTGCCAACCCACAGGGACTCGTTTTCACCCTTTATCCAGGACTGCATCATCCCTACAGCCCTTATTCAAGAGCTGCATAGCCTTCCCCAGGCTGCTCCAGGAAGGTATACCTATCAGGCAGAAGGCCTGAGAACGTTAAAGAGATCCATTCACTGACTTGTGTCTCTCCTGTATCACCCACTGTTCAGGAAACAGGAAGCCTTATATCTAGGGCCCTACCAATTTCACAGCCATGAAAAACGTGTCACGGAACGTGAAATAAGCTCTTGAAATCTTATCTCCCCCAAGTTCCTAGGAGTTACTTGTCCTTCCCCTGCACGGCCACTTTGAGTGGCGGAAGGGGTAGGAGGATCATACCCACCTCCGGGTGCCTCCCCCTGCTGCAGGAATATCCGGTGCTTGGCAGAAACCCCAGAAGTTCCTGCAGCCAGAGGAGGCTTGTGCTCCAATCTCTCCCTTGCTGCTGGGTGTGCCCCAAACAGGGGCTCCTAGCTGCTGGGCTGGGGAGCGACAGGACTTGTTCTTCTCCTGCATGGCTGCTCTCGGGGAGGAGAACAGCCTCTGAGCTTCCTGCAGCACAAATAGGTACATGGAGGTGGGTCTGATCTCCCACCCGAGAGCAGCCATGCAGGGGAAAGACAAGTCCGGTCTCTTGCTGGCCCAGCAGCTAGGATTCCCTGACTGGGGCACTCCCAGCAGCAAAGGGGAGATCAGACTCATCTCCACCTCCGGAAACCTCCTGCAGCTACAGGAAGCTCTGAAGACAGCACAGAAGGCAATCCCATGACCCCCCGACAATAGGTTTGCAACCCCCTCTGTGCCCCCTTTTGGGTCAGGGCCACCACGGTTACAACACACTGAAATTTCAGGTTTAAACATCTGAAACATGAAATTTTCAAATTTTATGGCCACGAAATTGATCAGAATGGACCCTGAATTTGGTAGGGCCCTACTTATATGCAACTGCCTGCATAAACGACATCTCCCAGTGTTAAAAAGCCCAAGGGCTGTAACAAGTGCATGTGCCCTAAGACCCAGAGATTCTAATATCTCTCAACACTGTTATTTTACTGTTACATACTACCAAGTAATCCATTCTGACAGTTTGTGACAAAGGAACCACTAGCAATGCTGCTTAACAGATGGACACGCAACAGGCTGAAGACCAGAAGCAATTATTTACCAGAAGCACTTGTTAATCGGAAATAGGTTTAAACAATATTTGCAAGCATGCTGTATATATGCTGATTTCCAAAATTATAAACAGACTAAGTTAAAGTCCCCTTGTCTCCTCTTGTTTTATGGCACTGACAGGCTGAGCAGCACCTTCAACACATAACATGCCAGCTGACTGGCAAAATGGCAACTTCCTATTTCATTATTTTGTATTATATTTAAGACTACTTAAAATTAGCACTCATTTACTGTTCTTTGTACTGAAAGGAAGTGCAGCTTTCTTTTAAACATTCCAATGTGTGCTAACTGGAAACAAATCCACCAGCTGTTGCACTCTCCTCCTGGGCAGTTTGCCTGTGTCACTGGCAATATGCTCATGAGAACATTTTAAAGATACCTGTATAATTTCTCATATAAAAAGGTTTCACTATATTTTGATCACAGTTGCTAAATGTAGGAAATAAAGTCATTCCAGGAAAAGGGTAATGTCTAGATTTACTATGAATGGCTGAGACACTAAGGAAGAAATGGCCCCTTGGGATCTCAGTCAGATCAATAATTTTCAGTTGTAAATGTTTGAAGTTCATGTTAGACATTTATTGATGCCCCCTTGGAATGCATGTACTTTCAACTTTCAAGCCCAAAGGCTATTTCTGTGTGTCAAAGTGTATTTTGCATTGACTGATGTATGCTCCTTCCTTAACACTTACCTATTTCACAATTAGAAAAATTCCAGCAAGAATTTAATACTACTCTCCATACGAGATATAATAATTTTCAGAAAGGTAGGGGTATATTTTTATGAGTGCACCACAGTACAAGGAAATATCTTCTGTACTTATTCAGCCCCCATTACTGTAGTATGAGACCACCACAAAGTCTTTTGTGTCTTTATCTTCACAACACCCCAGTGAGGCAGGGAAGTAATATCCCCATGTTACAGTTGCAGAACTGGCGCACAGAAAGACTAAAGGCTTGTCTACACCAGTAATTCTCAACCAGGGGTACACGTGCCCCTTGGGGTACTCAGAGGTCTTCCGGGGGTATTCAAGATCAGTGTTTCTCAACTTCGGGGTTGCAGCTCCAAGGGGGGGCATAAGACAGGTTTAGGGGAGTCGCAAGTGCCGGGCTGACATTAAGAGTGGCAAGCAGGACAACTGCTCAGGGTGCCCCACAAAAGCTAAGTTACACGTTTCAGCCTAGCGGTCTGGTACTCAGGCTTCAGACAAAGCTCACAATAAAAGAGACTCAAGTACCACATTGAAATGCAAGTATAATATGTATATAATTATATGGTAAAAATGAGAAAGTAATCAATTTTTCAGCTATATAGTGTGCTGTGACAATTTTGTATTTTTATGTCTGATTTTGTGAGGTGAAACTTGGGGTACTCAAGACAAAGCAGACTCCTGAAAGGGGTACAGTAGTCTGGAAAGGATGAGAACCACTAGTCTACACTATAGAGCCTTGGCCAACATAACTATGCTGGCAGAGCCCCCTAGTGTTGACACAACATAAGCCAGCAGAAGTTCCTCCGCCTGCATAGCTACATCATCTCCCTTAACAACATTAACAATGCCAATAGAAACCTCTTTGTTGGCATGTGTGTATCTACAATAGGGGTTCTGCCAGCTGAGCTACCTCATCTAAGGGTGCAGTTTTCTCCACACTCCTAGCCAGAGTATGCCAGCTAAACTTCATAGCTTAGACCAGGCCCAAGTCACTTGCCCAAGGTCACACCGGAAGTCTGTGGAAGAGCAGGAAATTGAACCTTCCACATCTCCAACTAACACCCAACCACCACCCCGTCCTTCCTCTACTCTGTACACCTAAGAGGGCATTATACCTCTGAAAACCAAGAGGGAATATTTACTCTAAAAGACAGAATTGCAGGTTTCACACACTGCACCACAGAACATGAAAGACTACGCCAGGGGCTAGCAGAAAGGCAACCAGACTGGGTGGCTCCAGTGGCGGTTGCTATGGGGAGGTTTGGCCTGCAAGACTGTAATAAATGGCTGAATCAAACTGACAGATACCAGTTCAAAGAGGACTGATCAGACTACACAAATAGCTCATTTCAAACCAGCTTGCACTGTACGTTAGTAGGTGTTATCTTAAATTGCTTTGTAATAGGATACATATCTCTGGAATGGAGTGGGTTTTTTTTCTTTGCCTGACTTAAAAGGCCATTTTGATGTTCAATGAAAACATGCTGGTTAAAAAGTGTTTAACAGAAAGCTCAAATATTGTTACCAAAAGCAATTTACCAGGAGAATGTCTATGTTATTATTTGGTGTAATGTAGTTTTCCAGCAATTTTAAAAAAGTATTTCCATTTCTACTCAAATTATATTAGGAAGTACAATTAATCAACAAATTAACTGTACTCAGAAGGACAGCAGTCCCTCAATATTACAAATGCAATTTAAGATTTTCTTAAATTTGAGTACTGTGTATTTTTGTTGTGTTACATGAAATAGATTGTATGCATTCCAAAATCTAAAATGCATTTTGATGCATGTCATGTAAACTTTAGTTCTATGGAGCTTACTAGCCAAAAAAGCTTATTAAGAAGTGCATTTATCAGTTAATACTTTGGTATTAATATCACTGAATACCAATTTCCAGTTACAACATTCTTTCCGGTATTATTTCTGGCAATCTGCCAAACAAGAAGTGGTTATAATATTTTTAGGATTTTCCATGATGTGTTAGTCCAAGCCGTTTTTTTCATATTGTATAGCTACACAGGAATTTGTTAGTCTCTAAGGTGCCACAAGGACTCCTCATTGTTTTTACATTAAATTGTGTTCAGTACTTCTCTAACAATACGTCACTACTACTTCAGAAACTTTCTACACATCCATACATTTGGGGCACATTGCTTGGTAAATGTAGTCCCAATTGGTGAAATAAAATAAGTTGTTCTCAGCAATTTGATATGGTAATCAACCAACGTATTCTTTAAATAAAAACACATGTACTGAAGTCAAAACGTAATGCTACTCGGCCCTTCTCTCTGCACAGTGCATTAGCATCAACAATGAAGTCAATATTTCTCTGAAATAATATTGATTACCTTATGCGAGTTTACACTGCAACTATTCAGCAGACAATACCGTATGAAGAACAAAAGTGGCGGCTCTTATTTTAACATTTCAAGAGTACAAATGTGTAGGAAAGACCGTTGACAAGTTTAACCTCAGAAGGTTAAAAAAAATTTTTTTTTAAATGAAAACTTAAAATCTGCAGTTGTTGGCACTCATCCAGGGAAAATCTTCTATTTGTTCCGTGCAAGTGGATTTTTTTTTAGCTGTTTATAAGTGTTCTTCATTCTTTGTTATTCCTTTTAGCTAATTCAGATGTTTTACTAATTACATGGAATTTAATTAAATATCAATAAATGTACTATTTCAAATGTTCACCTACTCGCAAAAAGCACTTCTCTGGCAGCAATTTATGATGTAACAATGAACCTTAAAGAGTTAGAGCACTTAAAGCAAATTAGAAAGGGGTTCCATGCACAATGGAATCTGGTATCTATATTCCAAGAACAACTCCTTAAAATTTATAAGAGGCTGACATAAATGGTGATTGTTCTGAAACCACTGACGAGATCTTCAGAATTGCCCTGCACGTAGTTTCCCGTTACCTCTACAATGTTGGTTGTGAAAAAGTCCATTCCCCTTTTCTGCACTTAAGTCAGAGATATTTTAAAACACAAATAGGCAGCATCATTTGTTGTCTGCCTTGAAAGAAAATTCCATGATATTTAATATTATTATTAGAACATGATGTACAGTTGACAATATTCAACTGATTCAGACAGAAGGCAGTAACCCATATATTCTTTCCAAAAGATGCAAGTACAGTAGAACCTCAGAGTTACAGACACTTCAGGAATGGAGATTGTTCGTAACTCTGAAACGTTCTTTAACTTGGAACAAGATGTTACGGACTTCAGCCACGTAGGGAGTTGGGGCTGCAGCCACAAAGTGTGTGGGTGTCAAGGCTCTGAGTGGGTGGGTGGAGTTTCTGACCCTCAGGGTGCCACGGCTCCAGGTGGGGGCCTCAGGGTGTCTTCCCCGGGGGAACACCAGGGCTCTGGAGTTTAGAGCTGGGGGGAACACTGGAGCTTGAGGCTTCAGCCCCATGGCTCCACTCCCGGTTTCAGCCTCGCGGGGAGCGCTGGGGCTCAGGGCTTCAGCCCCACGGCTCTGTTCCTAGCTTCTGCCCCACAGCGTGGGCCGGGACTCAGGGCTTCGCTCCCGGTTTCAGCCAGTGGAGGGTGCACCAGAGATCAAGCAGGGAACAGAGCCGGGGGGCTGAAGCCCCGAGTCCTGATGCTTGCCCCGGTCTAAAGCCCTGATCCCCCACTGCTCCTAAGGGTCAGAAGCCCCAATCCCTCCCTCCAACCCCATGGCTGCAGCCCTGAACCCCAGGACTAAAGCCCCGATGCAGTACAGTATTTGCTGTTTTGTTTTGCTTTTTTCGGTCTCCCCAGCTGCTTGATTACTTCCGGTTCCACATGGTGTCCAGTTGACCGGTAAGTCTATAACTCTGGTGTTCATATCTTTGAGGGTCTCCTGTACCCTGCTTTAATGTCTCCAAGAGGTCCCTCCATCTCCTCCTGAAAACTGTTTGGCTTGGTCTCCTAACATTTTTAGTTGTCTTATATTCTCTACAGTTAAAGTCCCATGTTACAGACTCACTCCTGCTATTGATTGAGAACTGGATGAGGTTCCTCCAGAATGTCACCACTCCTTCTTTAATCAAAGAAGATAGATAGGAAGAGAGCATCTAATATTGCTTTAAGAGAAGTGATATTTCCACTACAATTTAATCTGCTAGGAACTACAAACTCACCTCTATTCCATACAAAGCAATTAGGAACACGTGCTAAAAGCCCTAAATATTAAACTTAATGTGTTTTGTTTTACCTTCTTAAGCAATAGTAACAAGTATAGGGTCCCTCATATTCAAAAGGTAATAAACATGTATACGTTAATAGCTTAACTTAAATGGCCCAACTCCAGAAGTGTTAACTTCCACCACATGTTGTGATAGTCACATGTAGGATCAATGAGTCTTTAAAGATTATAGGATACACCAATTCAAAGCAGCACAAAACCCTGCCATAATAGATGCGAAAGCTGCACACATATCTCCACTGGTGCAATAACCAATACCTTCCCCCACACATCTTTCAAGGGTCCTACCAATGCCTATCACAACACGTGGTATACCTCATCCAGTGCAGCAAGTGCCCCAACAACAATACATTCTTAAATTAATTCATACAGAACAATGACACAAGGCAAAATACACCGTATCACCTGTAGATGAACACTTAATAGAATGATCACTCCATATTTGATCTCTCAGTCCTCAGCCTCAAAAGAAATGTGCCTAGCACCTTCAAAAAACTTTGCTGGACACTAAACATCACAGACTCAATAGACACTGGTTTTAGGTCTCATTACTACTTGGTCTTGAACAGTCTCTAACAACATGTGTTAACTCTTTATGCTTAAAAATCTGTTCCACCTTGTGCTCAGTGTCACACCTTTCCCACACCTGAAGAAGAGCTCTGAGTAAATTTGTCCCTTCCATGAACATCAAACTCACTTTCTCTTTTTCATATCCTGGGACCAACAGGACTTCAGCACCATTACACACAAATTTTATTTATGAACTTTGGTAAAACCTGACCAAGTTTTTTTTAATCTTTATTTTGTTTTAAATTCCACCTGCATATTCCTCAGCAGTGTTTTGAAATCCAAGCAGGAAAACACTAAAAACTCCAAAGTGTTACAACAGTTTCGAAAGTGAAACTGACTTAATTGATTTATCATGGCCAAGAGAAAAGAAACAAGAACAGTAAGAGCTGTAGCATAAACTGGATTTGTAAAATGTTTAATGGCCAATAATCCATACTTGTTAACAATTTTAATAAGGACACTTATCAAATGATTGTCCGTTGACACTGTCCCTACAATACATCCTACCCCCACAAATGTGCCGGCTGGGGAAGCAAGCAAGCAATCTGGAAGCCAGGTGCACTGGAAGCGCACAGAAAACAGCCAGTCGAGACACCCGTGGCTACACACAGAGCAAAGGCCCCAGCACAGGCTACATGAAACTGACAGCCCGGTGCCGGCGGCTGGGCATGGAGCAGCCGGGAGTGGCCCGGCACACGGACGCAGTGGGACAACTGCGGCCGGGCTCCGCTGCCCGCTCTGCGGAGCTACAGAGCCGATGCCAATGCCCCCAAGCTCCGGGGAGCGTCACCAAAGAGCGCCCCGGACCCTGCGCACGCCGGGCAAGCTCATCCCCGCTGCCCCCGCGGTGGGGGGTGGGGAGGAGACAGCGCCGTTAGGGAAACTGAGGCACGGGGAGGGGCGGTGACGCCGGTTATACTCAGCCCTGCGGAGGGAGCGCGCCCCGCCGGCCAGGCGGCCCCAGGGCAGGGCGAGCTCCGGGAAAAGCTGCGTCCCCGCGCCCCCCCTTGGGCAGGAGAATAAAGCCCCCCCCCGCGGGAGAACAGGGCACCCGGCCCCAGCGCGTCTCCGCTCCGAGCTGAGGAGACCCATGGCGGGGCCCAGCAGCCAAGGCCACGTAGGCACTGCCCGCCGACCCCCTCCCACGAGATCCCGACCGCTCACCTGCCTTCCGGCTGCCGCGAAGAGCACAGCGCCGGGCGTGACACAGCCGTAAAGCGAGGGAGAGCGGGAGGGGCCAGTTGCGGGAGAGCGGTGAGTAGATCCCGATGGACGCCACGCCCCCACCCCACGGTCTGGCTCATCCCTTCGCACTGACGTTAATCCCGTATTGACCCCGCCCCACGCGCAGCGCCCTGCTTGCTGATCCCGACTCGCAGATACGGACTCCGTGCTCCGTGCCGCGTTCTCCAAAGCCCACTGCCCCGCTGTCCCCTACCCCCCGCTAGCCCCTGCGCCGCCGCCACGCCTGTCCCCTGCCCCCCGCTAGCCCCGTCCCCACTGCCACACCTATCCCCTACCCCCCGCTAGCCCCGTCCCCACTGCCACACCTATCCCCTACCCCCCGCTAGCCCCGTCCCCACGGCCACACCTATCCCCTACCCCCCGCTAGCCCCTGTCCCCACGGCCACACCTGTCCCTTGCCCCTGCTAGCCCCTGTCCCGCTGCCACACCTATCCCCTACCCCCTGCTAGCCCCTGTCCCCACTGCCACACCTATCCCCTACTCCCCGCTAGCCCCTGTCCCCACTGCCACACCTATCCCCTACCCCCCGCTAGCCCCTGCGCCGCCGCCACGCCTGTCCCCTGCCCCCCGCTAGCCCCGTCCCCACTGCCACACCTATCCCCTACCCCCCGCTAGCCCCGTCCCCACTGCCACACCTATCCCCTACCCCCCGCTAGCCCCGTCCCCACGGCCACACCTATCCCCTACCCCCCGCTAGCCCCTGTCCCCACTGCCACACCTATCCCCTACCCCCCGCTAGCCCCGTCCCCACGGCCACACCTATCCCCTACCCCCCGCTAGCCCCTGTCCCCACTGCCACACCTATCCCCTACTCCCTGCTAGCCCCTGTCCCCACTGCCACACCTATCCCCTACCCCCCGCTAGCCCCTGTCCCCACTGCCACACCTATCCCCTACCCCCCGCTAGCCCCTGTCCCCACTGCCACACCTATCCCCTACTCCCTGCTAGCCCCTGTCCCCACTGCCACACCTATCCCCTACCCCCCGCTAGCCCCTGTCCCCACGGCCACACCTGTCCCTTGCCCCTGCTAGCCCCTGTCCCGCTGCCACACCTATCCCCTACTCCCCGCTAGCCCCTGTCCCCACTGCCACACCTATCCCCTACCCCCCGCTAGCCCCTGTCCCCACTGCCACACCTATCCCCTACCCCCCGCTAGCCCCTGTCCCCACTGCCACACCTATCCCCTACTCCCTGCTAGCCCCTGTCCCCACTGCCACACCTATCCCCTACCCCCTGCTAGCCCCTGTCCCCACGGCCACACCTGTCCCCTGCCCCCCCGCTAGCCCCTGTCCCCATGGCCACACCTATCCCCTACCCCCCGCTAGTCCCTGTCCCCATGGCCACACCTGTCCCTTGCCCCTGCTAGCCCCTGTCCCGCTGCCACACCTATCCCCTACTCCCCGCTAGCCCCTGTCCCCACTGCCACACCTGTCCCTTGCCCCTGCTAGCCCCTGTCCCCACTGCCACACCTGTCCCCTGCCCCCCGCTAGTCCCTGTCCCCACGGCCACACCTGTCCCTTGCCCCTGCTATCCCCTGTCCCCACTGCCACACCTGTCCCTTGCCCCCCTCTAGCCCCTTTCCCCACTGCCACACCTGTCCCCTGCCCCCCACTAGCCCCTGTCCCCACGGCCACACCTGTCCCTTGCCCCTTCTAGCCCCTTTTTCCATGGCCACACCTGTCCTCTGCCCCCCTGCTAGGCCCTGTCCCCACTGCAACACTGTCCCCTGCCCCCAGCTAGCCCCTGTCCCCACTGCCACACCTGTCCCCTAACCCCTGCTAGCCCCTGTCCCCACTGCCACACCTGTCCCCTTCCCCCACTAGCCCATCCCTACTGCCACACCTGTCCCCTGCCCCTCGCTATCCTGTATTCCCACTGCCACACCTGTCCCCTTCCCCCGCTAGCCCATCCCCACTGCCACACCTGTCCCCTACCCTGCTGTCCCCACCCCTACTGCCATGTGTGTACCCTACCCCAGGCATCCGCTACCCCCACTGCCACTCTTGTGCTAATCTAGACCCTCTGTACCAGTACCCTACCTCCTGCTATGCCCTACCTCTACTGCCAGACATGTACCCTTTCCCTCATGCTATCCCCTACTGCCACACACGTGTATCTCACCCGATGCTATTCCCCTACCCCGCATAGACAGACCTCAGCGTGCATATTGATCCTATGGACTGCTCTCTGCACCCCACCCACATGTATACTACCCCACATACTGCTCTGATATACCATTCTCTGTTTCCACCCACATACGTCCCACCCCTCATGCTGCTCCATCCCCAGCTCCATTCCCACTCATATACAGTTCTCATCCACATATTTCACATAGCATTTATTGCCTCTTATTCCTACCCCTAGTCCCCACTACACACTGTTTTTCCTAGCCCCACCCATATTGTCCCTCTCTTCCATATACTGCTCCCTACTCTGACTTCCCCTACTTACTCCTCCCCTTACTCCACTTAAATCTACATACATCTGAGCCAACCTCAGGCCTCAGTTATTCACTCATACACCCAGTACAACTTCCCTGCCCCTTTTTATACCCCTTCACATGCTAGTGAAAATTGGAATGTGGGTGGATTCAGGCACTATTTCCAGTCATATATGGAATTGTTAGGAGAACGTGGGGAACTGTAGAGAAGAAAAGATATAAGGATGTTGAGCACAGGAGACTCCTGATTTAGAAGCAGCAAAGAGTCCTGTGGCACCTTATTGACTAACAGATGTATTGGAGCATAAGCTTTCGTGGGTGAATATTCACTTTGTCAAATGAATGTAGTGGAAATTTCCAGAGGCAGGTATAAATATGCAAGCAAGAATCAGGCTAGGGATAACGAGGTTAGTTCAATCAGGGAGGATGAGGCCCTCTTCTAGCAGTTGAGGTGTGAACACCAAGGGAGGAGAAACTGCTTTTGTAGTTGACGAGCCATTCACAGTCTTTGTTTAATCCTGAGCTGATGGTGTAAAATTTACAAATGAACTGAAGCTCAGCAGTTTCTCTTTGAATTCTGGTCCTGAAGTTGTTTTGCTGCAGGATGGCTACCTTTAAATCTGCTATTGTGTGTCCAGGGAGTTGAAGTGTTCTCCTACAGGTTTTTGTATATTGCCATTGCTAATATATGATTTATGTCCATTTATCCTTTTACGTAGGGACTGTCCAGTTTGGCCGATGTACATAGCAGAGGGGCATTGCTGGCACATGATGGCGTATATTACATTGGTGGACGTGCAGGTGAATGAACCAGTGATGGTGTGGCTGATCTGGTTAGGTCCTGTGATGGTGTTGCTGGTGTAGATATGTAGGCAGAGTTGACACTGAGGTTTGTTGCATGGATTGGTTCCTGAGTTAGAGTTACTATGGTGCGGTGTGTAGTTGCTGATGAGAATATGATGATGCCACAGCACAACTGGTTGCTGAGCTCTGTGACTTTATACTCACGCACAATTATTTCAAATATGGTGACAATATATACCTCCAGATGAGTGGCACCGTTATGGGCACCCGCATGGGCCCACAATATGCCAATATTCTTATGGCTGACCTGGAACAATGCTTCCTTAGTTCTCATCCACTCACACCCCTTTACCTACGCTACATTGATGACATCTTAATCATCTGGACCCATGAGAAGGAAACCCTGGAAGAATTCCACCACGATTTCAATAACTTCCACCCCACCATCAACCTCAGCCTGGACCAATCTACGCAGGAGGTCCACTTCCTAGACACCACGGTGCAAATAAGTGTCGGTCACATTAACACCACCCTATACCGAAAACCCACTGACTGCTATGCCTATCTTCATGCCTCCAGCTTCCATCCCGGACACACCACACGATCCATTCTCTACAGCCAAGCGCTGAGGTACAACTGCATTTGCTCCAACCCCTCAGACAGAGACCAACACCTACAAGATCTTCATCAAGCATTCTCAAAACTACAATACCCACATGAGGAAATAGGGTAATGGATCAACAGAGCCAGACGTGTACCCAGAAGCCTCCTGCTGCAAGAGAAGCCCAAGAAAGAAATCAACAGAACTCCACTGGCCATCACATACAGTCCTCAGCTAAAACCTTTCCAATGCATCATCAGTGATCTACAACCCATCCTGGACAACGATCCCCCACTTTCACAGGCCTTGGGAGGCAGGCCAGTCCTCGTCCACAGACAGCCCACCAATCTGAAGCATATTCTCCCCAGCGACTACACACCACACCATAGTAACTCTAACTCAGGAACCAATCCATGCAACAAATCTCAATGTCAACTCTGCCTACATATCTACACCAGTGACACCATCACAGGACCTAACCAGATCAGCCACACCATCACTGGTTCATTCACCTGCACGTCCACCAATGTAATATACGCCATCATGTGCCAGCAATGCCGCTCTGCTATGTACATCGGCCAAACTGGATAGTCCCTACGTAAAAGGATAAATGGACACAAATCATATATTAGGAATGGCAATGTACAAAAACCTGTAGGAGAACACTTCAACCTCCCTGGACAACAATTGCAGATTTAAAGGTAGCCATCCTGCAGCAAAAAAAACTTCAGGACCAGACTTCAAAGAGAAACTGCTGAGCTTCAGTTCATTTGCAAATTTGACACCATCAGCTCAGGATTAAACAAAGACTGTGAATGGCTAGCCAACTACAAAAGCAGTTTCTCCTTCCTTGGTGTGCACACCTCAACTGCTAGAAGAGGGCCTCATCCTCCCTGATTGAACTAACCTCATTATCCCTAGCCTGATTCTTGCTTGCATATTTATACCTGCCTCTGGAAATTTCCACTACATTTATCCGATGAAGTCGGTATTCACCCACGAAAGCTTATGCTCCAGTACGTCTGTTAGTCTGTAAGGTGCCACAGGACTCTTTGCTGCTTTTACAGATCCAGACTAACACAACTACCCCTCTGATACTGATTTAGAAGTTAGCATGGAGGTATCTGGTAGGTCAGGGTTTTAGAGATTACAGGGGGAGGAAAAGAACAGATACATTTACAAGGATGGTCAGTCGTCATTCTGTAGGGAAAAACCTAGCTAGGGTAAAGAAGAAATATCTTCCCTGCCTCCCATAATAATGTTCAATTAGATGTATTATGGTGGAGGAAGTGAACCCTGGATACACACATGAAAACTCGTATTACTATAAGAAACTCCTAGCTGTATAAATATTAACACTCAGAGTTAGACTAGTTACTTCTGTTTTCAGTTTTACCATCCTCTGAAGCATTTAGCATTGCCCTTGTCAGATAGAGGATAGTGGACAAGATGCATCTTCTGTCTGTTTTGTTATGACAGTTACTGTGTTCTTGAAATGCAGATGTATTATATGTATATGCTTGTACAGACATGAGAGATATAGAAAGACAGTCCAAGCACACATCTAAAGGACTAGAATCTACTACAAACCATCAGCACAAGGGGCTTATGACGGGCTATACAAAGTAGACAAGAGGGATTCTTCTTGAAAAACAGCATTAAAGGACTATGTCCAAGTTTGTCATCGACTCTGTGGCTTCCACTGACATGAAATGAACCAAGACCATCCTTCCAAAGAAAGAACTTAGAAGGCAGTGGTTCACTAGACATTCCATGAATTGGATGCTTTCTCCACATTCACATATTGGGCTGTCCTTCATTTTCCATTTGTATAGCCAGATAATTGTAATGCCTGTGTGAGGTTTTTATGCAGTTCACCATCATCCATATCTTAAGTGGCATGGTGAGGCCTGGAGCCTGGTCCTCAGGATCTGTGATCCAGTGTTGATTCTTGATCCCGCTATGTTCTCACAGCCTCTACCACTTTTGTCTTTTGGTGACAGGCCTGAGGTTTTGAGAGCTTTGGCCACTAAGCAGAAGGGGTTCCTGGATTTAAGGAGGCATCTTTGGGATTGGTGGGGCCGGGAGGCTTGGGTTGGAGATCTTCATAGATGGGCAAGTTTGGGTTCATTATCATGCAGTTATATTCTTGTATTATTGCTGCATCTCTTTGAAGGAATGGTGATAAAATATGTGTGAGGACAGGCAGACAGACTGTCAGAGTTGACTTCAGCACTCATGTGACAAATCTCATAGCAGTGTTCAATTGCATTAAAACAAGTTTCATATGTATGCTAGCTGCCCATACTAACACACAGTATTCAGCTGCTGAGAAGACAAGGGCCAAGGTGGGTGTCTTCAAGTTGTGAGCATTGGCTCCCTAACTGGCCCTAGCTAATTTTGTGGATTATATTGTTCCTCTTCTTTTTATTTTGGGGAAGGAAGATGGCAATCTTCATGTGGTTCTCCCTGGTAAGTGCTTGAGCAAGACCAGTGCCATCAACATGGTCAGTGAACACTGATCGACAGTCTTGAAGTCTAAAAAGCAGTGCCAGCTACAAAAAGGTTAAAGAACAGCTCTGGGGTCAGGTGGCTACTTTGTACTTGGGGTTGGAGGAGGAGCCTGAAAGGGAGCCCCAACTCAGAGAGCCCTAGGGAGGTGGACAGACTTATCATTCTCAGTTCCCAGAGAGGAGCAGAGCAGGCAGCCTAGGTGTTTGTGAGCACAGAGCAGTAGGACAGATAACTGAAGTATCCTGATAGGACAGAAGGGCGGGTGCTGCTGTTTATTTCTATTAATTTTGTTTTCCATTGCTATGTGGGAACTGAGACCAGGGCCTTAACCTCAGAGCAGACCTCTTCTGAGGAGATGAGCCCCCGGGAAAGAATCAAGAGGTCTGGGAAGATAGGCCTTAACTGCTTGGTATGAGGATCCCTGGGCTGGAACCCAGGGCAGAGGGAGTGATGGACTAGGTTCTTCTACAGCCCCAGTATGCAGACCAGCTTGAACACCCCAGACAAAAATCGTTGGGAGGCCTACTGGGTGTGGGCCTAGGCTGCTGACCTGATGTAAGGGCCTAGGACTATTGAGTTAAAACCCTGGCTTACCCCAAAAGGAGTAAGACTAAATGTGACTGGCTGGAGGGCGGAGTCACAAGGTGACTTGGCCACCAGTGGACCTAGATGACCAGAGTACAGAGAGAAAAAACCCCGTGACACCACTGAGACCCGGTGTGCCTCACTGAAAATGCCAAGGTCAGGGCAGGCTGCTAAAGGGGGAGCAGCTATTCCCAAAACTGGTGGTTACCACTGAAGTTAAACTCACCAACCAGTCACAAACTGTGCTTCTGATCCCCCACACTGGTTATCAAGAAGCTAAAAAAAGAAATCACACAGCTCCCTTTATTGCATTCCAGTTCTCTGGCTCCCAGTCAACACCTAAATCCAGCATAGTGAGAAGTTATTCAGAAACTCTGCTCACTATACACAATGCTCTTCTGACCCCAAAGTGTCAGCCGCGTTACAGGTCAATATTAGTTTGGAGCTTACTCAAAATACATAGCTGCCAAACAATCCTTTAGTGACTAAAACTAAAGGTTTATTGTAAAGAAAAAAGAACAAGAAGCGAGTGGAGTGGTTAAATGGTAAAGCAATCAGATACATACAGAAGTCCATATATCAGGTTCTTAGCAGGGTTGGTGAGTTGCTGGCTTGAAAGTCCCTCTGGAACATCTCCAAAGCTTGGATGGGTCATTCAGTCCTTTGTTCAGAGCTTCGTTTGTAGAAAAGTTACTCCAGAGGTAAGAAGCAGGAATGAAGACAAAATGGAGATGATGCAGCTGCCCTTTACGTTCCTTTTGCCGTGTGGCTTGTACTTCCTGTGTCCCAAACGTAAGCGTCACAGCACATGGCATGGAAAAGTCTTGGAGTTCCCTGTCCATAGGGATGCCCCTACAAGCCCTGCTGACTCATAAGGTATAGCCCCTGGCTTCATTCAATGGGTTCTTTGTACAGCTGAGGACTCTTGATGGGCCATCGATCAAGCTAGGTAGTGCTGATACCAATCTGTCTGGGGGTGTCAGGCAGATGCACAGTACAAGTTTTGAAATACAAATACATCATACATATTTATAACTCACAATACAAAGGTGATAGAAACATATAAACAAGATTATCATACTTGGCAAATCATAACATTTTCACAGATACTTTACATGGCATAACTGGTCAGATTCCTTGCAATTTTATAATATCGGTATTAACAATATCATAAAGTGTCTCCCATATTTCATTCAGCTTTACAACCACACCTAGTCAAAGCGCCAAAGCATCCAAATCTCGATCTGGAGATTCCCTAATATCATAGATAGGGCCCTACCAAATTCAGGGTTCATTTTGGTTAATTTTACAGTCATAGGATTTAAAAAATCTTAAATTTAATGATTTCAGCTATTTAAATCTGAAATTTCACAGTATTGTAATTGCAGGGGTGTTGACCCAAAAAGGATTTGCTGTGGGGTCACAAGATTATCATAGGGGGGGTTGCAGTACTGCTACCCTTACTTCTGAGCTGCTCCTAATGACAGCGCTGCCTTCAGAACTGAGCAGCTGGAGAATGGTGGCTGCTAGCCAGGAGCCCAGCTCTGAAGGCAGAGCCACCGCCAGCAGCAGTGCAGCGTAAGGATGGCATGGTATGGTATTGCCACCCTTACTTCTGCACTGTTGCTTGCAGAGCTAGGCCCTCAGTCAGCAGCTGCCACTCTCTGGATGCCCAGTAAGGGTGGCATGGTATGATATTACTGTCCTGACTTCTGCACTGCTGCAAATGGGGCACTGCCTTCAGAGCTGGGCAAGGGTGGCAATACCATGATCCCACTAAAATAACCTTGCGACACCCGCCCCCTGCAACTCCCTTTTGGGTCAGAACCCCCAGTTTGAGAAACATTGGTCTCTCCCATGAAATCTGTAAAGTGTAGGGTAAAAGCATACAAAAGACCAGATTTCATTGGGGGAGACCAAATTTCAGGTCCACGACACGTTTTTCATGGCCGTGAATTTGGTAGGGCCAAATATAATCATAGAGCTTGCTATACTGACTCTGGTCTACGCATCCTGTAGCCCTGGCTACCAATCACTAGAAATCCGCAATTTGTGTATGGTCCCTTGGAGCCTATATCCAACCATCATACTGTAAAATTTGTAGCTGTAAAGTATGCCAAGTATGCACAGAATGAGCCTCAAAATCAGTGATCCATAACCATTTGATGGACACAGCTGGCTCTTCACTTTTTATCATGTAACTTCATAACAAGCAAATGATCAAGACAGAAAAGTATGTTCTAAAAATGGAATAATTTATATATCAACAGTATGGTGTGAATAAACCACAAATAAAATGTCATCCCTAACACTTGGAAAATAAGGCATATTCACTATCCTCCTATGAGCTATTCTGTTTCTACAGCACAGTGTATGCTGTAAATATTGACATGATCACTTTTTAATTTATACAACAAGATATGATTTTGACTGAATGTAAAATGAGTTTAATCTGTCAAATAACAGATTTTCCTTTCATTGTGACTTCTGATGCATGTTTTACTGGGGATTGCACTAGCCCTAAAAAGGCAAAGAAATTATACAGTTTTAAAAATAATAAAACTGTACAAGAAAAAGAATGAGCATCTAGGGATAGGTAGGTAAATATTAAAATACAATCATAGTTTATACAATCTCTTAAAAATGTAGTTATGAAGACAATTATATTGCTTATTCCAAAACCAATTTTAACTCCGTCCCTGTATTCCCCACCCAGCCTCATCCTATAGACCTGAAATTCTTACCCCTCATTCATCCTAAATCATATTTTCAATATGGGCTACAAACTATTATACACAATCCATACACCCAACTACAGTCCATCCTTTAGTTTACCCACTCATTTTTAGAAACACCAACATCTTGCTTATTTCCGTCTTTATATATATCATAGACTTGACTACATTGTATTCTCCATGCAAAGCCCAGAGGCAAGCTCTTATAACCCCTGCATCCACTATGGTTAATTTTTTTCTTCGTTTATATTGTGATAGCATCCAAGGACCTAATCAGGACTGGGGCCTTATGGTAGGCTTTTGCACAAACACACAAGAAACATGGTTCCTGTCATGAACAGCTTATAAGTCAGAAAAACCAAACCACCTCATCTATCCTACTTAACTAGATTGGAAATTCCATTACACATTCGCATGTCATCCTTTCCTTATGAATCAGAGACCTCCCTACAGATACCATATGTCTACTTTCATCCAATCCATTCTGCGCATACAAGTCACTGGCCTCAGTAAGTCACTCATCAAACCTTATTATGGCCAGTATTGCCATAAATGAGGCTTATTTATCATAGAGGAAAGAAGGAAGTATATGTGTCTGCAGAATGTTTTCTACTTTTGTAGTCAATAATACAAAAATCTTCTAAAGTTGTGGTTATGTTATCATATGATGCTCTTCTTGTTAGAGGGATAATAAACAGCTATACAGGGACAGAGTTAAGGTTATTTTTGGAATATTCAATAATAAATGACTCATTACATGTGTATATATGTAAAAGATTTAGGAGCTGTGCAATGTCCCTTGTTCCCCTTGAGCTCACACTGCTTTCTGGATGTCATGAGTTCACAGAGACTCTAATTCATCCTGCTTCTTATCTTGTTGTGCTTTGAAGCTCTGTCTTCAGTTTCCCCTGCCTTGCACTGCTCAGCAGAACTTAGACGCATGCCACTGATCTCTCATTTCTCCCTGTCACTCAAAGATCTAAAGTGAACAGTAGGTCACACATACTTTATGAAGCATTGACTCTACCAAATTGTAAGCCCATTTTTGTAACTGATTTTTTATTAATTAGCCCACACCCTAAATTGTATTATTATCACTCATCTATATGTATAATTTCAAGTTTTACAATAAAGCTGTTTTTCAGCTAGACTCCAGGTAGAACCAAAAACACTAGACACTGAGTAAAATTTCAAGAAAGTCATTTTTATGTATCCCTAATTTAGGAATGGTTTGATCAATTACCTTCTTGCTTTCCAAAAAAAAAATTGTAGTGTACCCTGAAAGTAATCACAAAAAATACTTTTGCTGAAGCTGCTTCTCAGTGACTCCGTATTATAGGTAAATTTTATGATCTGTACTTCAGAAACAGCAATAATTTTCTTCATATGTTCTAGAATAAGCAGATTAGAGCCATGTTATATTGAATCTGTTGCTTCAAACAGCATGATTGTTAAATTAAGTACAGAAACCTGCAAATTGAAAACTAAAGATTCCTAAATGAACACTGGGTCATTTAAGAAGTGGTTAATTTATTTATATAACCTTTTCAGTTTTTATTTTTTAAAGTTTGAATGTGTTTGGATAAAGTAGTTATGGACAAGTAGCAGCAGGAGAAAGGGGACTCTGTATTAAGGGAAACTGCAGTGATAAGCTAAAACAGCCAAATAATGTACATTCTGAGATAAGCCTATGAGGATCTTGTTCCTCAGGAACATTTCCTTCAGTTTTTTCTGATGATGTTGATCCTTAATCCCATTCCCCCTTTATTGCCTTTTGTGTGACCTCATTAGCTGTATATCAATAATCTTCCTTATCTAAAACTACTGACCATCATGTCTTGTCCTGTGTGTGTTTGTTGTGTTTTATTTAGAGCCTGTTCCGGAGAGGTGCTGAGGACAAAGTCGAAAGGAATTGTAAATTCTCATCTTATCTCTGGATGCTCTTACAGCCTGAGCCTACAAGACTACTAGTGCCAGGCATAACCAGACTAAGCAATTGCTTAGGGCCCAGAGCAACTCAAGGAACCCCCTTTTTTGCTTTTTTAGTATGTGTTGTGTGTGGGGAGACTACCCCCTCAAATAGTCCTGCTTACGGTCCCCAATGGGCTGGCACTGCCTCTTGTCTACAAACACTTAGTCAGGTGAGAAGTCCTCACTTATGCATATGAGTAAGGGAAAACAAAAACAGGTCCTTAGATTGGAAACTCATTGGGGCAATCAACATGTTTGCAATATGCCATGTAGATTTATCCAAGTAATATCACATTCAGGAAACGTATACAAGTCAGTTGATTTTTACAGTTCTCATGTGAAAAGCATCATGAAAGTTAGGGAACAATAGGTCCCTAATAGTACTGCTGTCTAGTTTCAGCCACTGTGACCACAGCTAGCTGGTGACAGTTGTACCATGACAGTAGAACAAGGTACTAAATGGACTCCTTGATTTCTTTTTCAAAACTATAAACAAAAAAAGTAAGTTTAACACACGAACCATACATTTTACAGTTAACTAAAGTGTACTTCAGATCCAGAAAAGTGAAAGACTACTAATTAGAATATTTCTCTTTATTTTGATAGCAGCAAACTTATTAAATCACAGCAAACTTATTTATTAAATCACTGTAGTCAAGAAGACTCAATTTCATCCTCAGCTGCAGTTATAGGCTAAACATGACAGACGTACTTGACTCATTGTTGATCTCTGTTGTGAGAGTATCAAGTGACGGAAACAAAACTCCTCTCTGCAGATGCCACTGTTACAGAAATTGTGAGAAGAATCCCAAATCAATGTTATTATGTAGAGATAATACGACTTCCTCAGAAAACATCCAACATCTATTGCCCATGATTATGAAGCAATCATGCTGATCATGGCAACAACTGCAATGCTTGCAAAAGCTCCTGTGTCTAACTGAGTTGCTGTCATTCAAATCAGCTGTAATTCTTTAGTGTTCTTGTTCCCATGGATTTTAATATTTTGTTGAAAAGTCACAGAGAGATTGTAAGTGGCTGGCAGGCCTTGAAACTTAATATCTTCTTGTGAGATATAGTATATTGCTGTATCCACCACTGCATAACAAGTCACAATTCTAATTTGTTATTAGGGACTTGATTCTTTTTCATCCTTATACTGGATAGAATAAACATAATATATCATCTCAATTATTAATTCTCTAGATTGATCTCTAGTTTCAATCTATTAATATTGTCTTCCACTGAGTATAACTATATTTAGATTTACCTTTAACTGTTCTTCACTCACTCTCTTTAACTCTTTGAATACACCTTCATAGCAATTATATATCTTGTCAAAGGATCTAAAAATTAATCATCACAGTACTCCTGTGAAGTGGGTGAATATCATTGTTACTAGAGTAGAGTGAATAACTCACAACAAATAATATATCTGATTATTTTATTGTCCATTTATGATTGTGCAATATCCTTGACTTTCCTTACATTTTTTCAAAAGTGCCGGTGTGCTAGGTACCTACGACAGAAATAGTATAAACAATGTTAGACAAATCTTTGTCATTTTCTTTAATTCAGGACTAATACTGAAGTTTTCTGCGATTATTTGCTATACTGTTATTTTTATGGGGAAAAATATCATGTCATTTGAGTATTTTTCCTTATGTAATGATCACATCAATAGTTACCCTATTCTCTTTCCTCTCCTCTGTCACAGAACCATGACATTTTAACTGGTCCCCTAAAAACAAAAATAACCCACCCAACACCCTCTGATGGGAACTTAGATGTTATATCCAACAGGAAACCAGGCTAAGTGAACACCAGAAAATGTTTTAAGGCATTTCTCCAATGTTGGCTTCCACTCTGAATTCTTAACAGCTTTCCTTGATCCATAGTGCTTATGTATCTCAGTCATGTTTCTCGCTTGAACTATGCTTGCATATTTTCAAGATGAGTGCACTGTCATGTTTCTTGACTTTGCAATGACATGTTTTGCCAGTTTCTGTATCGGAGGGGAATGAAAAAGGAAAGCAAAACAAATGGGAGCATCATCTCATTTTGAAAACAAAAAATAATTTTCTTTTAAGAAAATCACTATTTGCAACTCCTATGCTTAATAATGGATAGTAAACAACTTTGTAATAAGCTGTCAGTATTTGCCTGAAATGCCGCCCCTTGTTAGCAGAAGTGAATCCTTCTGGGGAATGTTAAGAGGGGTCTGGTGATCCACTGAGGTAGGTGTCTCTTTACCCTATCTGAATATACAGGTGCTGTACAAGGAGCTCTCTGTGGCAAGAGGATCTAAGATATAGGCTGAAGAGTTCTTGAGTAGGAACTGAGCCAGGGGAGAAGATTTGAACTGGAGTGTTGTGCTGTTAATTTCTGAGGTTGAACTATGCATAGTGCATGGACTGTGTTTAAGAATAGGTTGAGAATGGCATCAGCTCACAAACATAAATTGGAAAGTAGCGATCATTACCAATATACACTTTTCTGCAGACATCTCATTTTTTCTATCACTCTCTCTAATTTTGAAACAATTGGCAGGACTGCTCCATGAATAACAATCTGGCCTTACTTATATTCAACACTGTGTTTGAGGAGGATTGAGTTGAGATACATAAAAAAATCTTGGAGCCAGAAATCTAGCCATTTGATTCATTGTTGTCACTATGGTGAAGTTCATATCCTTGTGGAGTGAACAATATAGACTGCTGATGTTGTACTACCAGATTTTCAACCTGCAGGGTAGACCTCACCTATCACTTCATGTTCTTTTTGTTTCTTTCCTCTCTTTTTGTATGTCTTCAAGAATTACTTTTTTATCTCTGGTCTGTTATTGCCAAAATTCATACAGTACTGTTAGCAATTTTTCCTTAAGTTTATCAAAGTAATGCAAACTGTACAGAAACAGTGTGACAGGCAGCTTGGATGGCCAGGCCACCTAGTGACTAGAGCTCCTAGCTCTCAGCCCACTGCTTGGTTGAGGAGCCTCAGTCTTTAAGGTCAGGTGGGCTCGGGGGACCCAGGTTCTCCCTCTCACTGGGTCCCAGCGGAGGGCTCTGTGTACATCAATCCCTTAACGGGGGAAGCCCTCCTAGCAGGGAGTAAAAATCCTCTGCCCTGGACTACTTTCTGCCACTCTGTTCAGTCTGGCATGGCCCCTCTAGTCCAATTTGCTGGGTTGCTTGCTTCCCGTAGGGTCCTCCCTTGGATGGCGCCTTGCCACAGTCCCCGGCTCCTTCGGGCAAGGCAGCCACAAGTTGGTGAGGGCAAGCCCCACAATGTCTCTGGGATTCACACTCTGTTGCCTCCAGTGCTGGAAGCTCCTAGATCCCCTTCACAGTCTCCCTTGGTTGGGGAGCCAGTGCTTGCTTCCTGTTGGCTGCCTTGGCTGGCAGGCTAATGCTCCTTCCCCTCAGTCATGGAGACAGCTAGCTCCTGCCTCTTTGCAGTTAACCACAAACTAAGCCAGGCTTCCTTCTTTTCTCCCCCTTCCAGGCCTGGCACTGGGTGCAGGTATAGCGGGCCGGGGCTAGCTGGTCCCCAAGGCTCTTTAATTCCTTTGTTGCTGGCTGGCAATTTCTCTGCTTCATCACAAACAGGTATCAGTATCTCATCTTCAGAGACCGGTCATGATGTTGCCAAAAAAAAAAAGATTCAGATTTTGACTTACACGTCATAACTTTTTTTTGAAAAGCAAGGTGGTCTGCCATATTAGGTCAGTGTCAATGCAGTTACCCATAGTACAGTACTATACAAAGTTCAGTGCTGCAGTGAGCTATAGGTGGGTGACCCTCTCTCATATCCCCAGTAACTTCAGGGGGCTGAAAACAAGCACAGGTGTCCACCATTGGGAGCTCACTGGAGAAACAGGGCCATAGTCCTTAGCACTGCCCATCTCAGTATATTGGTGTTATATGTTCCCTGTGTGATGCCTTCCTGGGTGGCTGCATTCTGTATTCACTTAAGTGGTCTTTATTTTAGAGCACATTAGGTTAGCCTACCTTAGTCCTATAGTGGCAAAAACAGTAGCAAGGTATGTATGGTATGGTAGCAAGGCATGTACCAGAAAGAAAAGGTCAGACTCTTCTAGTCAGACGCAGACGGCAAAATTTCTTTTTGGCTACAGCTGCTGTTGGGTCTTTCTAAAGCAGCCCTTGACTGAGCTAAAAAAATCCTCCAAGATTTTGAGGGCTTGTCCTCACGCACAGCAGTACAGTGGTGCAGCTGCATCAGTGCAGCTGTGTCACTGGAGTGCTTTAGTGAAAACGCTGCTACGCTGACAGGAGAGTTTCTCTCATCGGCATAGTTAATCCACCTCCCAGTAGCTGTTGATGGGGGAAGCTCTCCCTTCAACGTAGTACTATCTACACAGGGGGTTAGGTCAGTATAACTACCTTACTCAGGGGTGTGGATTTTTCACATCCCTAAGCGATGCAGTTTTATAGATTCATAGATATTTAGGTCAGAAGGGACCATTATGATCATCTAGTCTGACTTCCTGCACAACGCAGGCCACAGAATTTCAGTTATACCGATATATGTTAGTAGTGGAAATGGCCTGAACGTGGGTCCCAAATATGAGTGCCCTTCCTCGAACACTGTTGCAGATATCAGCTTGGAAACAATAATTGTGTAGTTTTAGAAACTAACACCAGCCAAACATTTTTTAAAAGAATATTTTAGTGCAAAAATATAAATCATGTCCATTTCTAAGACTGTTTCTTGGTGTCCCATAAAGTACTCAACAATTGTTCAGATGTTTCTTACTATACAAAATAAGCATGTTTATAATTTTAGTATGATCATCATGATTCTTTCATCATTTGAAGCCTGTGTAGTGAACCAGTTAGTAGCCTAAAGAAAAGAACTATAACCATGTGAACTGAATAACAGAGATGCTTTGGTAAAATGCTCCTTTTTAAGAATGTGCGTATTACGACCTTATTTTTATTTGACTGGTGAACATGAAATTAAAGTATACTCTTGTACCATGTGGTTTTCTTATGTTTCTTGCTATGTTTCTCTTGAAAATAGCAATGAACGTAATAATATCAATTGTTTTCAGATCTGATGAAGTGAGCTGTAGCTCACGAAAGCTTATGCTCAAATAAATTTGTTAGTCTCTAAGGTGCCACAAGTACTCCTTTTCTTTTTTTGAAATCTTTATCAGATACTCAGCAAGTTAACTACAAAGAATATGTCTCTGGAGGAATGGAACACAAAGCAACAGTGGACATATCTGGTGGTGGTTCTTGTGGTGTTCAGCAAGGAGTTAGCAAGAGAGGTTCTTCAACCATCTTAAGAAGGCAAGCAGTCATCATCAGCAACTCCATATTAAGGAGAATGGACAGAGAATTCAGCAAAGGATTCATTTCGGGGGTGCTGTCCGCCTGGTGTGAACATACTGCTCTGCTCTGATTACTAGGCTGGGTTGTCCACATCCTGGTTCACAGCACACCATTACCTGTTTTAGAATTATGAATAAGTCCTAACCACTGGATGCATGTGGACCAATATGCTAACTAACAAAGTCTAGGAGAGGGTACTGGTGGGGGGTCTATTATAAACCACTTAATTAAACCAGAATCATGATGAGTTCCTCCTTAAGTGCCTGACTTATGTGTGGAAAGAAGAATTGTGGTGTTATAAGGGACTTCAGTTTGAGAGACACATGCTGGAGGTGTCATGCAGCCAGTAGTAAAACATCATCAGAGTTTCTAAAAATGATCTGTAATTTTAATATAAAAGGTATTGTACCTGGATGAGGTAACTCTATTTTGGACCTCATTAATTCATCTTGATCTATTATGATCACTGGACTGGAAGTTGGTGGTTCCCTAACCATAACCTGATTACAGGCAAACAGAGAACAGTCTCAAGCAGTAATATACATTTGGTGCTCCAGAATGGCTCATTTCCCAAAGCTGAGGAAAATTATGAGCAAAACTGGGAAGACAGATTTAGACAGAAAAATATGAATGAAAATTGGGAGGTCTTTAAGAAGATTTTTATTAGGTATACAAAAAGCCACAATTCCACAATCAAGAATGAGGAAAACTTTGGCTAACAGCCTATCCTGGTTTGCTAGTATAGTGAAGGCAGCAGTATATAACAAATGGAAAAATGGGGCAAATAAATAGCCATGAAGATAAACTAGAAGTTATGAAAGGCAGAAAATTGAGAAGAGAAGCTATAGACATCGGGGAAAAGCCATGGCTGACAGGACTAAGCATATTTAGGAACAAAAGAGAACCTAGCAATGAAAGAAGCTTATTACTAGATGGACATGGAAAAATTGTTTATAATGATACAGAAAATATAAGTATTCAATAAATATTCCTTTTTGGTATTTGGAAAAAGCAAGATGGTGTTTTGGTATCACATGAGGATATTTAGGAAAGCTGGACGAGCACAACTCCATGGGGCCGGATGCGTTGCATCCAAGAGTGCTAAAGGAGTTGGCGGATGTGATTGCAGAGCCATTGGCCATTATCTTTGAAAACTCATGGCGGTTGGGGGAAGTCCCAGATGACTGGAAAAAGGCTAATGTAGTGCCAATCTTTAAAAGAGGGAAGAAGGAGGATCCTGGGAACTGCAGGCCGGTCAGCCTCACCTCAGTCCCTGGAAAAATCATGCAGCAGGTCCTCAAAGAATCAATTCTGAAGCACTTAGAGGAGAGGAAAGTGATCAGGAACAGTCAGCATGGATTCACCAAGGGCAAGTCATGCCTGACTAATCTAACTGCCTTCTATGATGAGATAACTGGCTCTGTGGATGAGGGGAAAGCAGTGGACGTGTTGTTACTTGACTTTAGCAAAGCTTTTGACACGGTCTCCCACAGTATTCTTGCCAGCAAGTTAAAGAAGTATGGGCTGGATGGATGGACTATAAGGCAGATAGAAAGTTGGCTAGATTGTCGGGCTCAACGGGTAGTGATCAATGGCTCCATGTCTAGTTGGCAGCCGGTGTCAAGTGGAGTGCCCCAAGGGTCGGTCCTGGGGCCGGTTTTGTTCAATATCTTCATAAATGATCTGGAGGATGGTGTGGATTGCACTCTCAGCAAATTTGCGGATGATACTAAACTGGGAGGAGTGGTAGATACGCTGGAGGGGAGGGATAGGATACACAAATTGGAGGATTGGGCCAAAAGAAATCTGATGAGGTTCAATAAGGATAAGTGCAGGGTCCTGCACTTAGGATGGAAGAATCCAATGCACCGCTACAGACTAGGGACCGAATGGCTCGGCAGCAGTTCTGCGGAAAAGGACCTAGGGGTGACAGTGGACGAGAAGCTGGATATGAGTCAGCAGTGTGCCCTTGTTGCCAAGAAGGCCAATGGCATTTTGGGATGTATAAGTAGGGGCATAGCGAGCAGATCGAGGGACGTGATCGTTCCCCTCTATTCGACATTGGTGAGGCCTCATCTGGAGTACTGTGTCCAGTTTTGGGCCCCACACTACAAGAAGGATGTGGATAAATTGGAGAGAGTCCAGCGAAGGGCAACAAAAATGATTAGGGGTCTAGAACACATGACTTATGAGGAGAGGCTGAGGGAGCTGGGATTGTTTAGCCTGCAGAAGAGAAGAATGAGGGGGGATTTGATAGCTGCTTTCAACTACCTGAAAGGGAGTTCCAAAGAGGATGGCTCTAGACTGTTCTCAGTGGTAGCAGATGACAGAACGAGGAGTAATGGTCTCAAGTTGCAGTGGGGGAGGTTTAGATTGGATATTAGGAAAAACTTTTTCACTAAGAGGGTGGTGAAACACTGGAATCCGTTACCTAGGGAGGTGGTTGAATCTCCTTCCTTAGAGGTTTTTAAGGTCAGGCTTGACAAAGCCCTGGCTGGGATGATTTAACTGGGAATTGGTCCTGCTTCGAACAGGGGGTTGGACTAGATGACCTTCAGGGGTCCCTTCCAACCCTGATATTCTATGATTCTATGATTCTATGAATATCTTCATTAATAATCTGGAAGATGGCGTGGATTGCACCCTCAGCAAGTTTGCAGATGACACTAAACTGGGAGGAGAGGTAGATACGCTGGAGGGTAGGGATAGGATACAGAGGGACCTAGACAAATTGGAGGATTGGGCCAAAAGAAATCTGATGAGATTCAACAAGGACAAGTGCAGAGTCCTGCACTTAGGATGGAAGAATCCCATGCAACGCTACAGACTAGGGACCGAATGGCTCGGCAGCTGTTCTGCAGAAAAAGACCGAGGGGTTACAGTGGACGAGAAGCTGGATAGGAGTCAACAGTGTGCCCTTGTTGCCAGGAAGGCCAATGGCATTTTGGGATGTATATGTAGTGGCATTGCCAGCAGATCGAGGGACGTGATCATTCCCTTCTATTCGACATTGGTTTGGCCTCATTTGGAGTACTGTGTCCAGTTTTGGGCCCCACACTACAAGAAGGATGTGGAAAAATTGGAGAGAGTCCAGCGGAGGGCAATAAAAATGATTAGGGGACTGGTACACATGAGTTATGAGGAGAGGCTGAGGGAACTGGGATTGTTTTATCTGTGGAAAAGAAGAATGAGGGGGGATTTGATAGCTGCTTTCAATTACCTGAAAGGGGGTTCCAAAGAGGATGGACCTAGACTGTTCTCAGTGGTAGCTGATGACAGAACAAGGAGCAATGGTCTCAAGTTGCAGTGGGGGAGATTTAGGTTGGATATTAGGAAAAACTTTACCTAGGGAGGAATCTCCTTCCTTAGGTATTTTTAAGGTCAGGCTTGACAAAGCCCTGGCTAGGATGATTTAGTTGGGGATTGGTCCTGCTTTGAGCAGGGGGTTGGACTAGATGACCTCCTGAGGTCCCTTCCAACCCTGATATTCTATGATTCTATGATTCTATGAGGATGCTGAAGTACTTTTCATTCCATTAATAATGAAGGAAGAGATAAATCAACATCTACTAGGTGTAAACATTTTTATATCAGTAGTTCAAGATAGCTTCCACTCAAGAGTCCTAAAAGAGCTGTCTGAGGAGTTTTCTGGTCTGCTGATTTTTAATTTGTAATAAATATTGGTATACCAGAGAAGTTCCAGAAGACTAGAAGCATGCTAATGTTGTTCCAATATTTAGAAAGGGCAAGCAGAAAGACCTGGGTAACTGTAGGATGGTAAAATAATGAAAAAGCTGTTTGGGGATTCAACCGATAAAGAATGAAAGGATAGGAATATAATTAATGCCAATCAACAAGGCTTAATACCATACAATATTCTAATTTAAAAATTAGCACTATGAAATATCAAAGCAATGTCAAAAAGTAGTAATCAATGAAAGGGGGTGTTTCTAGTGGGTTCTGCAAGGATGGGCACGAGGCCTGACGCTATTCAACATTTTCATCAATGATCTTGACATAAACATATTGCTAATAAAATCTGTGGATGACACAGACTGGCAAAATTGTGAATAATGATGGAGACAGGGCAGCATGATCTGGGTCACTTGGTAAGCTGGGCTCATTCAAACAAAATGCATTTTGATACAGTCAAATGCAAAGTTATACATATAGGATCAAGGAACTCAGACCATACCAACAGAATGTGGACTCTATACTGGGGGAGGGATAGCTCAGTGTGGAGGGAGGGATAGCTCAGTGGTTTGAGCACTGGCTGCTAAACCCAGGGTTGTGAGTTCAATCCTTGAGGGGGCCATTTAGGGATGGGGCAAATATTGGGGATTGGTTCTGCTTTGAGCAGGGGGTTGGACTAGATGACCTCCTGAGGTCTCTTCCAACCCTGATATTCTATGATTCTAAAACAGTGAATCTAAAAAGGATTTAGGGGCCATAGTGGACAAGCAACCCAGCATGAGTTCCCAGTGCAATACTGTAGCAAATGCAATCTTTAGATATATTTACAGTGCTATCTTTAGATATATAGAGAGCTAATGCAATGCTTAGATATATATAGAGGGGAGTAGCATGAAAAAGTAGGGAGCTGAGTTTTACCTCTGTATACAGCATTGGTGAGACTGACAATACCATTCTAAGTCCAGTTCTAATGTCAACACTTTAAAAGGATGTTGAAAAATTGGAGAAGGGGCAGAAAAGAGCCATAAAAAGGATTTGAGGGCTGGAGAAAATGCCTTGCAGTGCCATAAAGAGTACCATCATTTTAGTTAATCAAAAATGAGATTGAGAAATTACTTGATTAGTGTATAAGCAGCTTCATGGGGAGACTGGATACCAAAAATATCTTTAAAAGGCATAACAAAAACCAATGGCTGGAAACTGAAGCCAGACAAATTCAAATGAGAAATTGTGCACAATTTTTTAACAGTGAAGGTGATTATCTATTGAAGCAAACTACCAAAAGAAATGATGAAAATATGAAGAGAAGGAGAATTCAGATCAAGACTGGGTGCCTTTCTGGAAGTAATGTTTTCTTCATTGGGGTCAATACAGGTATAGCTGGGTGAAATTTAATGGCCTGTGAGATTCAGAAGATCTGGCAAGATGATCAGATTGTTCTTTCTAGCCTTAAATAATCCTGAAACTAGAGTTTAATAGAGTTTTCTTCATCTGAGAGAAATATTTATTTTTTTTATTAAATGCAGAGAATTTGGGGAATGTAAAGATAATTAAGTTTTGAAACTGTAGCAATCTATTTAAAAATGAGCAATCTGATATTTTTTTTCTCATAAAAACAGCATAGCCACAGTTTTCTATATATGGTCTTTTCAAAATGTGGTAGTAACTTTATTCACTAGGTTATACAGTCTTTTTCATTAAAATTGGGGGAATTTATTTTACAACAGAAAAATACAGTATTTGAAATTTCAAGGAGGCAAGTTAATTACAATTCAATATTAGGGCTGATGTTCAAACAATTTCCTTAAGTTCTATCCAGATCTATGTGAATAAGTCTAATTATATATTATTCCAGTGAATTAAGTAACAATTCAATGAATATACAGGTACTTTCATAAACTAGTCACTTCACATCAGCCAGGAAAATTTATTTTTTGTATCCATTGTATTGGACTGATTGGTTTTGTAAATAAGTAAGTATGCAAATAAATAATTAACCATCAAAACAAAACAAAAAAACAACAAAACCCCATAAAATGACTGGCATTCAGTGGCTGGTATTGCCAAAGCCACACCACAAATTCCCCATCAGAATTAGACTTTATTGGGACTTTTCAGCTTGGAAAAGAGACTACTAAGGGAGGATATGATAGAGGTCTATAAAATCATGACTGGTGCGGAGAAAGTAAATAAGGAGAAAATAAATACTCCCTCTCATAACACAAGAACTAGGGGTCACCAAATGAAATTAATATGCAGCATGTTTAAAACAAACAAAAGGAAGTATTTCTTCACACAACACACAGTCGCCCTGTGGAACTCTTTGCCAGAGGATGTTGTGAAGGCCAAGACTATAACAGGGTTAAAAACAGAGGTAGATAATTTCATGGAGGATAGGTCCACCAATGGCTATTAGCCAGGATGGAAAGGGATGGTGTCTTTTGCCTCTGTTTGCCAGAAGCTAGGAACGGATGACAGGGGATGGATCACTTGATGATGACCTTTTCTGTTCATTCCCTCTGAAGCACCTGTCATTGGCTACTATATGAAGACAGGATACTGGGCTAGCTGGACCATTCGTCTGACCCATTATGGCCATTCTTATGTTCTTATGATTTGTAGTGGTAGAAACAATAGTGCTGTATTCTAATAACTTGTCTCAAATTATCATCAGGACTTTTAATCACCTAAACAGACTATTTCTTTGAACTGTCTTTGAGTCAGCGGGCTACAATTATTTGGATATTCCGGAAGTAACAGACCCAGACATCAACTGATTGTAACAAAATATGTCTCTGTGATCACTGAGTTTGATTTTAATTGTAACTTGAGGTGTTTTTGACCTTTTAAAGCTCCAATCTGTTTGGGTCCTTAACCTCAGCAATCACCTCCTTTCTTTTGTGCAGTAGTGTTGCTCTAGTGTAGGAAACAGCACCCCAGATTTAAACAAGAGAGACTGATGGCAGAACATCTGTAGTGAAGGGTCCTTGACTCTGGAATAATTTCCCCTGTTTGTCTGAGGGACCCTGAATTTGTTGCATATTAAGATATGTCTTTGTCAAGTGGGGGTATGCTGGGTTGGGTTTGGTGGCTCTCAAATCCTAGACTGTATGCCTAGGACAAATCCCCCTTGTCCTTGACTAAGAACCAGCCTCCCCTCTCCCCATGGAAAGGCAGAAGTTGGCCCCAGGAATGGACTCTGCTCTCCCCAATAAAGCAATATTTATCTGAACAGTAAGCTCTCAGTGAGTATCAGGAGTGACTGCAATAATACAACATGCCCAGTCCTCAGAGCCTAAATATACAAATTGATGCTCTCTCAACTGATTGAGCCCCAACATCCACTGCCCAGCCTGTTCTGTCCCATACATAGTACAAACCAACCCTTTGCTGTTGTCACTGTATGCTAGAGTGCAATAAGAACTCAGAGTCCCAAGTTCTGATTTCTGCTGCCAGGACTGTCTCCATCATTGCTGGGCTGGACTTCCCAGGTAGCTCTAGCTGCTCCCTGGGTCAGACCACTCTGCCACATATTATGTTTTCATTCTCTCCTCTAGTACAGTGGTTCCCGAACTGGGGTTCGTGAACCCATGGGGGTTCATGAAATGTTACGGGGGTTCTTGGGGAAATATTCCCTAATGCAGACAGAGCTGTCCCTAGGGACCCCGGGCAGCATGGGGCCAGCAGTTGGGAGCCCCTGGGCTTCCAAGAGCTAAGCAGATCAAAGCAAGCATATCTATCACACTGAGGAGATTTAAACTTATAAGACTCCTTATAAGAAATAGAAAGGGAGGTGGATATTTTTTGCTGTTTTTAAAATTAAATAGGCAGTTAGTATTGTTTTTAACATTATTATGAAGAACAAGTTTAAGCTTTGTTGTAATGTGCATTGTTTGCCTGGACTGCTCAAGACCTGAACGCTCATGTAGGAGGAAAGATTTGAGTTGGCTTCTTAAATACCTTCATGCTGTTTCACATCTGATACTCCTTGATGAAACATAGGAGCCTTGTCTTATAACAAGCTTATTCAAAGTGATACAAGCTATGAAAGTGAGATCTTGGAAGAGTGTTGTCATTTTCATAATGTAATAAAAATACTGTAATATAAATAATAATTAATAATAAATAGTGTGTAATAAGCATGTCATGAAACATAATTTATATTTCCAAGATCACTGCTTTTATAATTTATACTCAGGTAAAGGAGAAAATCCCTGGAAATATTCGTTTTTAGGAAGGGGTTTGCGAGACTTGACATTTTGGTGAAAGGGGTTCGTAGGTTGTGAAAGTTTGGGAACCAGAGTCTAGTACAATCCAAAACTACAGGAAGTCGCAGAAGCATTCTTGCCAGCTCCACCTCTGTGTCTGCTGATTGGCCCAGAGCCAACCAGGTGGCCTACTGCCAATTCCCTGTCCTTGTCCTGAAGTGACATTCCTCCTCTCTCATGAGAATTAGGCAGTTTGTAGCAATCTCCTGCTGCTACTCTACCTTCACAATGAGAGGTGAGCCAGCACCAGGAAACTTGGAGATGAATGCCTACCTCATCTTTAACCAATCAGAGTTTTTCTGTGGAGGAAAGGCTCTATACAGCTCTCCAATTGCAAAGCCTGTCCACCTTCCTAAGCTTTTAGTGGGTGAGTCGCAGAAGCATTCTTGCCAGCTCCAACTCTGTGTCTGCTGATTGGCCCAGAGCCAACCAGGTGGCCTACTGCCAATTCCCTGTCCTTGTCCTGAAGTGACATTCCTCCTCTCTCTTGAGAATTAGGCAGTTTGTAGCCAATCTCCTGCTGCTACTCTACCTTCACAATGAGAGGTGGGCCAGCACCAGGAAACTTGGAGATGAATGCCTACCTCATCTTTAACCAATAAGAGTTTTTCTGTGGAGGAAAGGTTCTATACAGCTCTCCAATTGCAAAGCCTGTCCACCTTCCTGAGCTTTTAGTGGGTGAGTAGAAGGTCTCAGTTTTAAAGGGTGGGGAGGGTTGTAATTAAAATCAGTTTAATTTGAATCTCTATGTATTTTTTTTTTCAAAAAACCTAATTTGTTCATGTATCTAAAGCATGAGATAGTCATATTTTCTCAAATGTGACTATGACTGTGGTAAATAAATATTATGAGGAGTTCTAGTCAGGAAACCATCATTGATATACATCATTTTTGTCAAGTTCACTAATATAGCTATTTGGTAATGAAGAAATGAAGCTTGCCTCTTCTTGTTATTAGGTATGTATCCAGATTCTATTCACTGTGAGTTTTTATTGCTACTGCTGTAAGTAGTTCCTTCCTTTTTCACCATAGATGTGATAGGTATGGCCAATGAGAACTGATCTGGCTCAAATGCATGTTTCCCTTACTTGGCTTATTCAGACTCATTTACTGCTCAGAAAAATACTTAAGTTCAGGAGAAATGCTGAGAACTACCATTCTTTAAAAGTCTGAATATTTTTCCACTAAGCCGGCCCTGACTAGTGAATTTAAACAAATCCCCTTTAATTTGATAAATTGGACACTGTTTTCCCTGAATCAGAAATGTTTTCCCCAGTGTCTGTGTTAAGCAGTGTTGTAGCTGCTTTATTTTTACTTGTGAGATGCTCTTGTTTACTCATAATTGCCTCATTAACAGTGTCTGAGAGACACCAGTATCCAGTCATCTGTACCTCTTGCAGTAATCATCCAAGACATGATTAATTGCCTCAGTGCGCTTTTGTTTTTAAGGTCATTCATGTGGCATAGGCATCATCAGATTCCCAGACCTAAGTTAGCACATCTTGATTTTTGGGGAGGAGGGTTAAGCTTTGGCTACTTCTACCATTGCAGCTGTTGTTGTTTTTTCTCTCTCTCTTCATTCCTACAAGCAGTTTTTATTTTTTTTGGTAAAAGAACGAAAGCCACTGAAATCTTTAAAATGCAATAACTCAGTGACTCCCTCTGCAATGGTAGCATCCAATCAATATACTTCGCTCCTGTGGGCTACTGCATTTCCCTCACAGGCACTGGAGATGGTGCCATTTCCTTTACCTCACATGCATCACTTGTTGCTGACTCCACAGACCAAACAACCTCAAATGCTTTTGTAGAATCCTGTGTAGACTCTGAAACCAGCTTGCTTTGATTGTTGTTCTCATCAGTACCTCATACTGTACCAGAAAATCTCTCAGCAATTCATTTAGTGAAATAAAATAACTACAATGTTTAGCCAAGCTGCCAAGTTTGGCCATGAACCTAGAAACAGCAGGCATATTCACTATTGACATAAGCAGGCGCAACTCCATTAATTTAACTTGGATGAAATTATTCCTATTTGTGCCAGCAATGCATTTGACCTCATTTTCCCAGTGTTCTGAATACAAAGTGCATAACTTCATGTGCTCCACTATGGCTCTGGATTGTATTTGTAATGAACTTTGGTGATTTAATCAACTTATCAAAAGTTCTATTTCAAGTTTTTCAAGATCCCCAAAATGAAGAAATGGAACCTACGATCCTTCACAGGATGGAATGCTTCTTTCCAACACATCCATTTTCCAAAACACTGTCATGGATGCTTTCTCTACAGCAGTGTTTCCCAAACTTGGGACGCTGCTTGTTCAGGGAAAGCCCCTGGCGGGCTGGGCTGGTTTGTTTACCAGCCGCTTCCGAAGGTTTGGCCAATCGCAGCTCCCACTGTCTGGAAATCATAATGAGTAAATATCTACCCTAAGATACACCTTATGCAATTTGCAGTCTAAGATTCACAAACATAGCTATTAAGTGTCAGTGGAACAGGTTTAACAAGAGAGTTTGAGGGAGTCCCTACATTACAGTATCCCAGAGATCAATGGTTAGAACACTTGCTGAGGCAGTTGGAGATCTCTTCAGATCATTTTGCTTCATCAGGCAGAGGAAGGAATTGAACCCAGGCCTATCACACCCTGAGGGAGTGATCTAACCACTGGACTAAAAGTTACAAGGAAAAGTATATTACTACTACCACCACTTCCTCTAGCTGGATTTTGAATGGGCCCTAGTACCGTAGGCAAGGGAGACTGTCCCTTGGTTTGAGGATTATGTTGGGGCTTAGGCATCCAGATGTGTAGAGTGAAGCAACAGTGCGCATGCCCAGAGACAGAAACTTAGGCACTCAGGGAACTTGTACAGTGAAAATTTTGGTGCCGAGTAACTTTAGGTACCTACAGGGCCATGCAGCAGCCAAGCAGGGATTTTGTGGATCTCAGTGGTGCCTAAAACTGGCACTTATGTGCCCAAATCTGGGGTTTAGGCACCTAAGTGCCTTTGTGGATTTAGGCCTAAGATGTCCACTCTTTATTGCAATCTGATCTCCTGACATGACCTGCCTACCAGCTTGCTGTTTTCCAATCTCTGAGATATATCATGACCTGGGAGCAGGGGGAAGCAGGTCACACTGAGAAAACTGGTTTGGTGAGGAAGGCTTTACTGGTAGCAGAAGGTAGTGTGGGTGCACTACCTGGTCCATCCTCCCAGAAGCCGGAATCTGTTTCTCTTCCCAGACATAAGGCTGCCTCTTAACTCAAATATCCCAGGTGACACACATTTGGAATTGGCATGTTTTCTGCTGGTTAGCTATCCAGCACACTATTTACCCTATTTAAGTCATTAAACTCTATTGTGAATAAATTTTTATCAGATGCTTCAAACAAACAAAACACAACTAAATGTATTGAGGTTACTGAACACTTCTTATCTCTCAAAGCAGTAATACTTCAACAAGCTCTAGGTGTTAGGTAAGTACTGCTTGAACCCATCCATGCCAGCTACTACGAGGTAATTAAATGATACAATATATATACAAGAAAGCTGAGCATCCCTTCTGACTTAACGCCAATTTTGAGAGAATACAGGCAACATTAACAAGAAATCTGGTATCTACAGCCAGACACTCAGATACCACAGAATATGCTCTGAGGAGAAAATCTGGCATACACATCTCAACACATTAAAACTGCCTTCACCAGCCAAAGACACTCAACCAGAGGAACAGATCACATCATGGAGCAGGCCACCCAAATATCCTGCTTCAATATAGAAAAACAAAAACCCTATGACCTCACGCCCCTTGTTGTCTCCTACCACTCCACTCTGGAATCCCTATGGGGTATCATTACACAATTACAACCCGTACTCATCCTGAAATAAATCTTTCCCAAACCCCCTCTTCTGGCCAGCAATCACCCTCCGACCTTGCCAACGTCATTGTTAGAAGCTGGTCCCCACAGACCAGGACCCACAAACTTAAAGTGGCACCAGACCTTGCCATAACAACAGATGCAAAACCTGCACACATATCTACACTGCTACGATGATAAATAGCCCCCACCACACACCTTTCAAGATCCCTGGGTTCTACACATGCCTATCACAACATGTGGTGTGCCTCATCCAGTGCACTAAATGTCCCAATAGCACCTATATGGGTGAAACCAAACAATCACTATGCTCTTGAATGAACTCTCACAGAAAAATGATAAAAGACAGAAACACCATATAACCCAGGGGTGAACACTTTTCACAAAATGATCACTCCATACCTGACCTCTCAGTTCTTGTCCTCAAAGGAAACCTGCATAACACTTTCAAAAGATGGGCCTGGGAGCTTAAATTCATAACTCTGCTTGACATCCCCAATCATGGACTTAATAAAGACACTGAATTCATGGCCCATTTCAACAACCTATAACCCACTAACCCTTCTTTGGCCTATGACTGCTGAGGTGTTAATTGCCCACTGCCCTGAATGGTCTCTTTCATGTTAACTCCTTATGCTATGTTCCATCTTGTAGTTATCTGTGACATTCTGAGTACCTTTCCCAATCCTGAAGAAGAGCTCTGTGTAAGCTTGAACCCTTGTCTCTTTCACCAGCAGAAGTTGGTCCAATAAAAGATATTATTACCTCACCCACCTTATCTCTGTAATATCCTGGGACTAACACAGCTACAATAAACACTGCAGGCAACATTCTTTCCGGTTTAATAAGTGTAGTGATTTTTGTGATCTGAATGCCTAAATAAACCTGAGGAAAGCCATTGCTTCTACTACCTGTGCCTTTTCAAGGTGTTTCATCATTATCAACAAAATCAAGTCTCTACAAGTCTTTCTGAAGTTTTCTTGCTCAAATGGTTAATATGATTCATATAACTGAATATAGTTGGGCAGACTATTTGTAGTGAACAATTCATTCTTTTAATATGACCATATTTCCTGCTTACAAAAAAGAATTCGATTGTTACTAATTTGTTTGCCTTTTGTAAATGTTTGAGTGTTTAATGGAAACAAAATTCAGCCTATGTGTTGCCTTCAAATTGTGTTCATCATATAAAGTCACTATTTACGTCTCTAAGGTACCACAAGTACTCCTTTTCTTTATTCATTATAAGTGCTGTGTGAGTCATCATTTTAATCCTATAATGCATTCTGTGGCTAGATTATGTAACTGTACTAAAGTAGCAGAGTTTGCAATATGGGTGAGGCTTTGTGCTGTGTCTCTTGGAGAAAACTGAAATGTCACCCAGCTGCTTAAGTTACTGCAGCCCAAATTCATTTGCTTCTGTGTTACAGTACCACCCAAAATCACCATAGCAGTTTTCACTATAACCCTGCCCTCAGCACACCCCTGTGCCAGGCCTTGCAGAGGAGGCCTCATAGGCCTTCTGTGGCTATCTTACTCAATTCTTCTGCCAGATAAATTGTTCCCTGGGTGGATACAGGGCTTTCATAGCCCCTTAGGCTACCACAGCATTATAAAGAGGACAGACATTGAGGGAGAACCTCTCTGGACTACAAAACCATTTAAGTATTTATACTCAGTGGAACAGTCTTTAGAGAGTGACTTAGAACTGCACTGGTTATAGCATCCATCTGGAAGACCCTGCGTCCAATCCCCCTGCTCCTATTAGTCTTTATTTATCCACAGTGGAGATGCTTCAATGGGAGACCTGATATCAGAATATTCTATATAGTTTAGTGGTTTGTGCATGCTCCTGAGAGGGGAAAAAAACCCTCTACAAATTCTTTTTTCCTCTACAGTGGAGAGGGGGATTGAATCTGGGTCTCCCACATCCTGAACAAGTGCTCAAATCACAGGGCTACAAATTATAGGGTATACAGTGCCATCACCACTGCTCCTCCATGTGGAGTAAAGCAAGTGCCAAACAGGCCCATAACAAGCATTTTAGGAGCTTAAGCCACTCCCTATTCATTGTGTAGGGAACCAGGTTCAGTTGCCCCCTTTGTGTGCTAAAGTGGAGTGTATAACCCCATCTGAACTAACAAGCTGTTGTATGGACTGGCTCTTTGGAGGCAAGAAACTTAGTGTTACCTCTGTGTGTGCCCAGTAAGAAGGACTGGACTCTGCAGCGGAGATGGTTTTGGGGAGACTTGGAACCAGAAGGGTTGTTGGTGTCACCCTGAAAGGAATAACTGGGCTGAAGCCTGGGTGAAATCATTGTGCTGTGAGCATGCTGCTGGTATCTGGGAGCACAGAGATTCCCAGGATTACAAGGCAGGTGGTAACAGAACATTTTACCAGTCTGGGTAAATCCCCAAAGTTTCACAGCCTGTTTCTGCAGTCCTTGATAAAGTAAATTGCCCTCTGTTTTAGACAGGAGTTTTTGCTGCGTGTGAAGGGAGGGATAAGGCCTAGAAATGTAGAGTGATATCTTTTTCACAATCAATAACAGATTGTAGACACAAAGAAAGCTCCTTGCATTCCATGGCAATTATGACCTACATTCTTCGGCAAGAACATGGCATTCCATGACACTTCTGATGCTGTGACAACTTCAGGAAAAAAAATTAAAATGAAGGTTTTTATTGAATTAAATATAAATAATAAGTCATTAAATTATGCTTTCGACTATTTAATTTCATAATAAATTGAGTTTACCTCAGGTACCTTCCAGCCTGCTGCTGGCGTCCAACTGCTTGCATTTTTAATACTAGCAATTTGTTTACTTGGGTTTATATCATTTTACAGATTTTCTTTGCCAGGATCAGGACTAGATATGTGTTAGACAACTATGATTCTCTTTACATTTATAACTTCCCTAAAACAGGGGTTGGGGGACTGTGGTCACAGGCTTCTTGAATTTAAAGGCCAGTTCTGTAAATGGCACTGGATTTCTTATCCCTCCACCAGTATCTCTTTGTTGCTGTGCATCTAACCAGGCGGTCTCGTGAGGGAGTGAAGAATTATTGGCAATATGTTTTAAAATGATAGAAAATATATTTAAAAAGATTCTAAAACAGCTACCTAATAATATCACAATTTTAAGGTCTAATCTTATGGAATCCTCAAAGACTAGAGGGAAGTGGTTAGTGTGTCAATAGAATGTCGGAGATCATACTTTTCCAATGGGATAAAACTTGTACGCCCTATGAGATATAAGCTTGTAAGGCTTCAAGCCTGTCATTAGTATACAGTTAAATATTGCCCAGCCTTGGCCCGGGGACATTGTAATTTAGGGAGAAGAATTTTACATATAGGAAAAAGGCAGGATATATGTCTATGGCGTTTAAAATATGGTGGTTTGAAGGTGCTTAATAATATGATTTATTATTTGTATTACCATAGTGCCTTATAAGCTTGTAATGTTAGAAGTAGTTTGGCTATAGATGAATTGGTGGGTAGAGTGCAAATAAGGAATTCATATAGCTTAATATATGCAATTTATCTTATGGGGGTCACCAACACATCTGTGGTTTAAATATTTAGCACTTGCCTGCATTAGTAAATATCCATTTTCCTGCAAAATTTGATAATCAGTGTTCACTTTGGATTATGATGCTCAGAAATTCTTTCCACACTGCTGATGCATACCACATGTGCCATAGTCCAATGTCACAATCAGGAAAAAGTGCAGAATGTACTCTCTTTCCTCATAGAGTTATCTACTCTTTTCAAGAATTTTCTCTTATTTAATTCTGATTCGAATTTCTATTTGCAATTCATTCAGTAGATGGTCCTGATGTTTCTTACAGTATCTATTTTCACTGCATAAGTACTAAGCATTTATAATTAAGTTTCTGTTGAATTCTTTTGTTTGCAAACTTCTGAGTAGGAAGTTTCTGTTTGTTGGTCCTCTTCTCAGACATATAACCAAGTTGTCTCTCACAACCTATAAACTGAAAAGGATGTCTTTTCTTATGTTCCCTCATAACAGTTTCATGGTGGAAGACCCATCCCATGAAACATTTTAAAGTTTAACTGGAAAAAAACTAAAGTAGTATGTTGATTTTAGTAAGTGTCAAATCAAGATTGACAAATCAGATGAGCTATGCTTGTTCTCATGATGTCAGTCCCATAAATCTATTCCCTTCTGAAACCTGGCCTACCTTTGGCATTGCCATTCTGTCCCTGGATTTCAATCACCACACTTGAGCCCACCTCTTTTGACCCATGAACAGTTATGCCACCTTTGGCTCCTCCCAAATCACCATAACTTTTAATACCAGTCCAAGCCCCAACTTCCTCCCCTCTTGGGCCTTGCCATACCATGTCTGGCCTCTGCTTACACGCCCATGACCAGCTGAAAGGCTCTTCCTACCTAGGAGGAAAACCTGTTGCATTTGGTGTATGGTCAGGAAACCCTAAATCAATGGCGGATAATTAGTACCACCCTTAGAAACTATAAAGGACCACAAGAAATGATAAAATGTGAAAAGAGAGAGGTGTTTAAAACATTTGCAATGTTTATCTTTTAAGTAAATAGGTAAATAAAGTTAGGTCTGAGAGGAAGGATCCACACCATTTCAGGGAATCTGCATTCTGCCTTGCAGCTTCTTGGAGGTGGGATCAGGATTACTTCAAGATCAATGGCATTGGATGATGTGGAGAGTCCCAGCAGAATAAATATGAATAATTCTTCTTCAAGTGATTGCTCATATCCAGTCCAAGAAGGTGTGCATTCACCATGTGCACAGTCATTGGAAAGTTTTCCCCCTAGCAGCACCTGTCGGGTCGGCTGTGGAGCCCCCTGGAGTGGCACCTTCATGGCACTCAATATATGACCCTGCCAACCTGTCGCCTCCTCAGTTCCTTCTTACTAACAGTGATGGTTATTGGAACTGTGGTGTCTTGCTCTGCAAGCTCTCCACGTTTCCCTAGCTTCTATTCAGACTGTTTGTACAAACTGGTTAGTTCTTAGTTATTGTAGTTCTAGTTCAGGGGTGGCCAACCTGTGGCTCCGGAGCCACATGTGGCTCTTCAGAAGTTAATATGCGGCTCCTTTTATAGGCACCGACTCTGGGGCTGGAGTTACAGGTGCCAACTTTCCAGTGTGCAGGGGGGTGCTCACTGCTCAACCCCTGGCTCTGCCACAGGCCCTGCTACCACTCCATCCCTTCCCATCCCCTCCCCTGAGTTTGCTGTGCCCTTGCTTCCCCTCCTCCCCGAGCCTCCTGCATGCCATGAAACAGCTGATGGGGAGGTGGGGGAAGGAGAGGAAGGCACTGATTGGAGGGGCTGCCGGTGGGTGGGAGGCGCTGGGAACGGTGGGGGCGGGGAACTGATGGGGGGTGCTGACGTATTACTGTGGCTTTTTGGCAATGTACATTGGTAAATTCTGGCTTCTTCTCAGGCTCAGGTTGGCCACCCCATTCTAGTTAGTAATTAATTAGCTGTTGGGTTGGGGGGGTTTACCTTCCACCCCAACTGCGTTCTACTTGGTGGACTTACGTGCCTTAGTCCCAGGGGTTCAAGCCCTGCAACAAGCCCATGCCAACATGCGACCCCCACGACACTTGTTTAAAGTGTCTGGGGGAAGCACGCCAAGTGGACAAGTGCAGGATTTGTAAAGGGTTTTGCCCCAGAAAAAAAAAAGGAGCAAGACTTTCACCTCAAGCAGCTCCTTATGGAAGCAGGACTTAGACCACAACCTACATCAGCACGGCAAGACACGACACGGAGCTCATCAGTGTGCAGCATCCCAGCGGCAGTGGTAGAAGTGGCACTGAGAAAGAACTCTGGGAGAGACCCGTGACACTGCGGCTCCCTGGTGCCGAAACCAGCGGGCTCAACCCGGCACCAGTCCCATTCCCTGCACAGAAGCGGCAACAGAAGCAAGGGAGGAGTGGATCTCTGACTCAGAGACCCACCCTTTTGGAGCCGGCCAATGGGGCACATCCCAGAGAGGAGCACCCAGGGCCTAAGACTTTGGAGCTAGTACCATTGACTTCGGCCATGCAAGGGGGACTGTTGAGTCCGGTGCTGTTGGACTCCCCGAGCCAGGTCCCTGAGGAGGTGGAATTGCCATCCGCCCCAGACACCTTTGAGACTGCAAGGGACCTCATCGCCATGACAGCACCACGGTCCCCAGTCCTTCGAGCCAAGCCTCCAGTACCACAACGTGTGGCACAATCTCAAGGCAAACTGGCTATGTGCTGTCCCTCACGCTGCCTGTGGAATCACGGCGCCGCTCATAGTCCTGGTGCCACTCGGAGTCCAGGTGCTGCTCGCAATCGCAGCACCAGTTGGACTTGCGCCAGTGCTCCTGATTGCGATGCTGATCCTCATGCCAATCCCCGTCGTGCAGCAAGTCCCGCTCTCAGCACCAGTCATCCCGGCACTGGTCAGCGTCCCCGCACAAATCCCGATCTCGGTACTGCTCCAGATCGTGGCACCTCTCCCAGCCTTACAGCGCCACTCCCCAGCATCGTGACACCATTCCTCGCAGTGCCGCTCCCCAGTTCAGCTGCATTTAGTTCCACCCTGGCCATCACAGTCCCTGTCTTCAGTGGCAGGGACCGGCGCAGCGGCCATTTTGGACTCCATGGGTCTACCAGCAGGCCCATGAGCTGGTGCCAACAGAGTTCAGGGAGGAGTTTGGAACGATAGTGGAGGAGGACAAGGCAGTGGCATGGACCTCTTTACAGGCCTCACTGGATGCTGCGGACTCAGCGGTGTGCACCTTGTCCTCCGGTATTACCATGAGGCGTAGCTCATGGCTGCAGGTCTCAGGACTCCTGCCCAAGGTTCAACAGACCCAGCAGCACTTGCCTTTTGATGGGGCAGGTCTGTTTGCGGAGCAGACTAACTCTAGGCTGCATAGCCTAAAGGACTCCAGGGCTACCATGAAATCCTTGGGTATGCCCACCCCGGCAACCCAATGTAAATATTCAAGCCCTAGCAGCAGCAGCGTTCCTATCCTCCCTAGCCAGGGCAGGACTTTTATAGGAGAAGGGGCAGGAATGGCAGTCAAAAGCCTTCAACCCCCCCGCCCAAAATCATCGTCGGGTTCAAAGCAGACCTTTTGAAGATGCACCCGAGGATGGCACACCAGCCTCAATTCCAGCTCTTTTCCCATCTTTCTTGAATCGTCTGTCCCACTTCTACCGCTGGGTTCTCCATATGGTGGAAGTGGGATATTCTCTTCAATTCTGCTCGTACCCTCCCTCCCACCCCCCTTCCCCGTCCCTCTTCAGGGAACCTTCTCATGAGCAACTCCTCATCCAGGAGGTGTGGGTGCTTCTCGCCATGGGAGCAGTGGAGGAGGTTCCTCAGGAGCTCAGGGGCAAGGGATTCTATTCCCAATACTTCCTAATCCCCAAAGCCAAGGGGTGTCTTAGACCTATTCTGGATCTGTAAGGACTCAACAAATTCATGGTAAAGTTGAGCTTATGCATGGTTTCCCTGGGAACCATTATTCTCTCTCTGGATCCGGGAGACTGGTGTGCCGTGCCATGAAAGATGTGTACTTCCATATAGCTATTTGGCCTGCACAAAGGCTATTCCTAAGCTTCATGGTTGATTACAAACAGTATCAATTCATGGTCCTTCCATTCAGCCTCTCACCAGCCCCCTGAATGTCACCAAGTACATGTCGGTCATGGCGGCTTTTCTCTGTTGGAGGCAGGTGCAGGTATACCCCAACCTCGATGACTGGCTGCTCAGGGGCTGCACCAGGGGGCAGGTGGAGTCTGAAGTACGATTGGTTAGATCCACATTCAAGAGACTGGGTCTCCTCCTCAATACCTGACTACTACAGCAAGGGGATGCCTGAGTCTCCTCAGCCACATGGCAGCCTGAACTTATGCGACCCAGCATGCCAAACTGAGGCTCAGGCCTCTAGAGGTGTGGCTCGCTTCAGCCTATTACCTGGGGTGCAACAGCCTAAATTCAGTGGTCATGGTGCAAGGGCAGGTGCCCGAGTCCCTTCAATGGTGGCTCGACTCTCGCACAGTGTGCGAAGGAGTCCCCTTCAACAACCCCCAGCCCTCCTTGTCCCTTGTAATGGGACACGTCAGCTCTGGGGTGAAGTGCGCATTTGGGAGACCTCCAAATGCAGGGCCTCTGGTCACAGGATGAGCTCTACCTCCGTATCAATATCAAGGAGCAGAGGGCAGTGTGACTAGCATGCCAGACCTTTCAGGCCTGACTATAAGGTCAGTGGTAGCAGTTCTGATGGACACCACCACTGCCATGTTTTACATCAAAAAGCAGGGTGGAGCCTGCTTCCCCTATGTCGGGAAGCCGTCCTGCTGTGGGAGTTCTGCATAGCCCACTCCATTAACCTGGAAGCATCCGATCTACCAGGAGTTTAGAACACACTAGTGGACCACCTCAGCAGGTCCTTCCGCAATCACAAGTTGTCCATCTGGCCGGATGTCATACATTCCATCTTCCAGAGGTGGGGGTTTCCCCTGGTCGATCTCTTCACCACCCGGAGCAACAGAAAGTGCCCAATGTTCTGCTCCTTCCAGAGATACAGTCCAGGCTCGATCACAGATGCATTCCTGCTTCCCTGGGGAGGCCACCTGCTCTATGCCTTTTCCCCGTTCCCTCCCATGTACCAGGTCCTACTCAAGGTCCGCAGGGATGGGGCAGAGACAATTCTGGTAGCACCAGCATGGCCTTGACAACATTGGTACACCACACTCCTGGAACTGTCAGTGGATGTCCTGGTCACATTGCCTCTTCTCCCTGACCTGATCACTCAGGACCATGGTCATCTTCATCACCCTGACCTGCAATCCCTCCCCATCACATCTTGGAAACTTCATGGCTGAACCCTATGGAGCTTCTGTGCTCAGAACAAGTAAGGGAGGTCCTACTTGGCAGCAGGAAGCCCTCTACTAGAGCCATATATATGGCAAAGATTTACTTGTTGGTATGACCAGTGTCATACACCCCCTCTCCAGGCACCTGTACCTCTCATCTTAGAGTACCTTCTGCACCTGAAACAGGAAGGCCTGGCAGCATCCTCCATAAAGGTAGACCTCGCTGCTATCTTGGCTTTCCACCCAGGAGCATCTGGATGCTCTGTCTTCATCAACCCTATGGTTGGTCAGTTCCTCAAGGGTCTGGAATGCCTACATCCCCAGATCAGACAGCCTGTCTCTGCGTGGAACCTTAACGGGTCCTCTCCAGGCTAATGGGGCCCACATTTGAACTGCTGGCGACTTGCTCCCTTCTCTCTCTGTTGTGGAAGGTAGCCTTTCTGGTCGCCATTACATCAGCAAGGAGGGTGTCTGAGTTAAAGGCCCTCACCTCTGACCCACCTTACATGGTTTTCCACAGGGATAAGGTGCAACTCATACCTCCCCTGGCCTTTCTTCCTAAAGTCATGTCACACTTCCACACTAGTTAGGACATTTTCCTGCCTGTTTTTTATCCTAAGCCTCATGCCAGTAGCCATGAGCAGAGGCTGCGCTCCCTGGATGTTCAGCAAGCACTAGCCTTTTACTTAGAGTGCACTAAGCCATTCTGGAAGTCGAACCAGACTGGTGGCATAGCGGTGGCAGACTGGATGAAAAGGACTCCCAGTCTCATCTCAAAGACTATCTTGCTGGATCACGTCATGCATCCGCACATGCTATGAGCTGGCCAAAATACCGGCCCTGGCTCTTACAGCACACTCCATGAGGGCTCAGGCTTCATCAGCGGCTTTCCTGGCCCAGATCCCGATACGAGAAATCTGCAGGGCAGCAACTTGGTCCTCGGTACATACGTTCACCTCTAATTACGCCATCATCCAGCATGCCAGAGATGATGCAGCTTTCGGCAGAGCAGTGCTCCAGTCAGCAATTCCATAACTCTGACTCCACTGCCTAGGTAAGCCTTGAGAGTCACCTAATTGGAATCAATATTAGCAATCACTTGAAGAAGAAAAAACGGCTACTCACCTTCTCATAAGTGTTGTTCTTTGAGAAGTTTTGCTCATATCCATTCCAAACTAATTATCCATTCTAATTGAATAGTTATGAACAATACCTCCCAAAGAACGATAGTTACAAGAAGGCGAGTAACCGTTTTTTCCCCTTGTTTCTGGACAGAAGGAGGGCATCTACCAGAGCAAAAAGTGCTGCTTCTGTACGGTGACCTGGTCTGAAGTCTGGCTGATAGTGATCCAGAATACTGGCAGTTGACAAGTGGCACTGCTTTCTACTAGTTTCTTGATTCGCTTGCTTACAAAAGATGAGACACTGGCAGTGGCTCATGAAATCTCTAGTATCAAGAGAAAATGTATTTTGTACTAATCAGACAATTGCATGTTTTAGGATACATGATCAATTTCATTAGTCAAAGGAGGTGTGGCGGGGCGGGACTCATCCCTGTGGCACCTCCTGCTGGTCCTCCACGGAATTAGTGTTTCCAGCCTTCGGAGCTCCCTCTGCAGGCCGGTGTCCCACTTGCTGTGGGTCCCAAGTCCCTCCCGGACCCCGGTGCCCCTTTCATGCCGGGGTGCTGCTCCCTGGCAATACCGTCACAGATCTGGGTCTCCCCCCCTGGAAATCCCCACCCGCTATCCCTACCTCGCCTCAGTCTTTGGCTACTACCATTCACCATCTAGCCTCCGCTCCCTGGGGTGGACTGCAGTATAATTGCCACTCATCATCAGCAAGGAGCGTCTGGACCTGCTGCTTCTGCCTACCCTTGAGCTGCCCTCTGCAACCCCAGTACCCTTTTCCTAGGCCTTCTACAAGGCCTGCAGCCTAGGGGTTTCTCAGGCTGGAGCTCCCCAGCTCATCTGGCCTTGCCCCAGCCCTGCTCCACTGACAGGTACCCTATTCAGCTCCCAGCAGTCAAGCCCCTCCCTCTCAACATCGAGAGAGAGACTGTGTCCTCCTGGCCCACTGCCCTCTTATAAAGGCCAGCTGGGCCCTGATTGGGGTGTGGCTGCAGCTGTGGCTGTTTCTCCAATCAGCTGAGGCTTGTTGCTTTCCCTAGCAGCAGCCCTCTCCCAGGGCTGATTTCAAGCCGTTAAGGGCAGGAGCAGGTGACCACCCCGCTACAGGAGGTATTGATAATTCAGTTAGTAGGAGTCTTAGATGTTCTCTGTTCTCATTCTGGAAGTGCAGGGATAATCAGAGACACAAAAGAATCCTTCTTACTGTTGGTGTTTTCATGACTCTTAATGTGAATGGGCTGAATTATTGGAAGGAAGGCACCGTTTCTCATCATGTGCTCAGCTTGCTGTTCCTGCTGGTTCATGTGGCCACTCTAGATGTGGGATGCACTATTAATTTGGATCTTTTAATCTATGAGTGAGATTTATCAGTGATGTGACCATTCATAATTTAAAAGTGCATATATTTTCCCTCAGTTCTGTTCACATTTGCAGTCTTTATTGGTTTTAGATATAGAAAATACCTAGCCATATTTTTGACATTTTTAGAAAGGGATACAAATAATTAATCCCCATAACTGGTGGTAATAACATAGTGAAAATATGTTGATAACGTTACCATTAAAGTGTCCAGTGAGGGTGCAGTTTTGCTGTTTTTCCTTTAGTACAACCCCTCTATTGCTTAAAGCTTAGCTGTACCCTTGTTACTCCTGGGGGAATTCTGCAGCACTGTGCATGGGCAGAATTTATGTCCCCCACAGATTTCTTTGCATCCCCCCAGAAAAATGACTTTCTGACGGGGGAGCAAAGGGAAGCCACAAAAGCAGTCATGTGACCCTCCCCAGCAGTATGTTTCAGGTGCCCAGAGCAGCCAGCAGAGAGGTAAATCACTGTAGGGCAGGGTCGGGAAAGATGAAGACCTGGCTGGTGGCTCCTACCCTGCGCCAGGCTCAGTTGCTAGTTCCGGCTGGGGAGGATGGGATTTCCTCTTCTCCTGCACGGCATCCAGGGCTAGGTCAGATCCACCCCTAGATTTCTCCCCCAGCTACAGGAAGCTCTGCAAACTCTCCCACCCGTGCTTCCTGCACCCATCGCTCCTCAGCTGCAGCCGGAGGGATCCCTGTACAGAGAGCTGCTCCCCCAACCCTCATGCATTCAGACTCCCTCATATCCAGACTCTCCCACCAAGCCTCACCTCCCCGCACTTAGAACCCCCCACCCCGATAAGCCTCACTTCCCCTGCACCTGGACCACCCTGACAAGCCACCTGCACCCGGTTCTCCACCCCACTGAGCCCCAACTAGCTGCACCTGGATCCCCACCCAACTACACACCACTCCTCCAGCATCTGGACCCCCCACTGGGCCACTGCACACCCAGAGCCCTTCCTGCTGAGTCCCAATCACCTTCACCTGGACCTCCCTGCAGAGTCCCATTATTGTTGCAACCAGAACACTACGCTCCCCCCAGCCCAACAAGCCCCTGTAAATACAGATCCCCTGGCACCTAGATCCTCCACTGCGCTGCCCGCACTCAGATCGCCCCACACAGAACCCTCTCAACCCACACCTGGATCCCCCCACACAAAGCCCCTCCACACTTGGATCCTGCCTTGCTGAGCTTGCCTGCTCACAGCCTGTGCACCAGGCACAGAGGAGCAGAGCCCTGGGGTGTTTCTGGGGCAGGCCCGGTCTGCTGTATCAGGGTTGGGTGCATCTTCACTGCTGAGTCCATGTTTGTGTCCTGGGGTGGAGGAACAGCACAGTGATCTCCCACTTCTGTGCAGCCAGTGGCTTTTGCTCCCCATTGCTGTGCTGGAGACTCCACATTGATTTGACAAATAAAATTTGCAGAATCTTAAAATATTGTGTACAGAATTTTTTTTTTGGTGCAGAATACCCTCAGCCTTTTTCTGAATGTCATATGCCAGTGTTTTGCTGGGAAGCTGATTTGTATAATGGTAATATTATACAGCTTGATTGGTAGTGGTTACTGACCCCAAATTATGATTGGTACTAACAAGGAATTTGTCTACACAATTTGTAGTTACTATGTAACTTCCATAAGCAGTACAAATAATTTCTTTACCAATTTGTTGTTTCCTTGCCTTCTTACTGTTTGCTGCAATTAGTTGGTTAATTTTTACTTGTGTTTGGTTAAACAGTTTAGCAATGTCATGCACATTATAAATGGTGTCCTGTTTCTTCAGTAGCTGGCCCTTAACACCATAAATTACAAGTTCAGAGATAGTTTCGGCTGCCTGGTGGTCAAAATAGTTAATGTTTTGTTTATATATATAATTATATATATAATTTTTCATAGTACTCTCATTCCAAATAGGTCTGTGGGAAGCAGCAGCCAGCACATCCCTCAGCCCGTGTTGCTTCCCACAGCCCCCATTGGCCTGGAGTGGCAAACCACAGCCAGTGGGAGCTGCGATCAGCTGAACCTGCGGACGCAGCAGGTAAACAAACTGGCTTGGCCCGTCAGGGGCCTTACCCTGGCGGATTGCATGCTAAAGTTGCTGATCCCTGCTCTATAGAGTTAATTAATCTTAAAGTACAGGCAGCAGCAGCAAGGTTAGCAAACTGAGAGAGGATGTAAAGGAAAACTTAACTAGTACATAAAAATATTTGAGAACAGTTATATTATTAGGTCAGATCAAGGAGTGGGGCTCTGTGGGTTAAAACGGTTGGGAACCCATACTCCTGGTTTTTATCCTCGCTCTGAGAGGAGAGTGGGGGTTGTTACCTGCTCTTGCTAAACCTGAATTTGTTCCCCCAGTGTCTGTTGTTTTTCTCTGCATGCCAAATGGGTTGCAGGAGTGCCCTTGCCTGCTGCAGTTAACTGATTCTGGGCAACTCCATATGTTATTGCATCGATTCCAGGTGTTAACCCACTCACTCTAAATTTTTAACTTTGAAATTCTTTTTATCCACTCCCCTGCAATCAAGTCACAGCTTCTCTTTCTTAACGTAGTCTGCGAACTGTTCCATTTTTATCTTCATCTGATTTACCAATCCAGTGAAAGTATTGTTTGCTACTTCTCCATCCTTTGCACTGATTTCTCCTGTACTGACAATCCAGGTCTCGGTTTAGGTTTTACCAGAACCTGATTCTTATCGTACACTGATGGTTGCAATACAGTCACCCTTGCCCTTGGCTGTTAGGTAGCTGGTCTGAGTCATTCCACATGTCCCCATTGCAACACCCATTCCAATCATCCAATGTTCCATTTTTTAATTTTGTTAGGGCCACTTTTTTCCATTTCTGTCCCCATTCTTCAGGCACTATATAAGTACTTGAAGTCTGTTGTTGCCCAACAAGATTTATAATGGAGGACAGCACTTCTCTTGTTTGAGATTCTCTACCGCTGTTTCCAATTTTCTATTCTGTTCCTGTGCTTTCTAGTACTTTGTTGCTTCTGTTGTTTCTTCTGACATTTTCTTTGTTTCTGTTACTTGCCCCACCAATTTTGTGACATGTCTTAACCATTTAACAGTCATGGCCATAGTTTGTAATATTGTATATTTATTACCCTTATTATTTTTCAAGGCTACAGTCTCATCTCTAGCCATACAAATTCCATTCCATATTTCTTCCCCACTTTGTTTTTAAAACTCATATAGACTGCTTTTTTTCATTACTCAGTGTGTCCAAACTTTATTAAAATCTGGGGATTTGAAGGAAGGGGAGAAGGGGGTTCCCTATCTTGTAGTTTTCTGCCATGTTAGATCATGATTCCTACAGTGGATAGTTCATCACTTACCAAATCAGTGGTTGGGATCACCAGTGTTCTCAGTTGGTGTGCATGTGGGACCTCTCCATGTGCCATCCCAGCTCTGTGCAGATAGCTGGCTCATCAGACCTCGATATTATTACTTAGAAAGACTACAGACTCAGTTTGGTGGGGAAGGCGCTCGACCAGGTTTATAGTCTTCAAGACATAGTCTAGCTTTCCAGATCAATGTTCTACAGGTACACTAACACATGAGTGTCCAGTGGCAAGCACTCATTTCAGTCAGCAGCAGGACATTCTGCTGCCCCTTAGGCTGGACAGAGACCCCTATATCCTATACCATCTCTTTTATAGAGTGATACAAATAAGTTACAGATTACATCTTCGCATGGATAGTAACCAATCCTACACCTTGTACCTGTTTACTTGAACAAAACATCTTCAACAAAACATCTCCATCCTTTGGCCTTATTCCACGCCCCATGCTTCAATTTCTTGCTTCTTTCTACAGTGACCATTAGCAGAAACATCTCTCTGGCATACATTGTCAGATCTCCTCCTCGGGACTAGAAAGCCATCTCTCTTTTCCCTCTCTGGTACCTTGAAAACCATTATGATCTCAAATGATGGCTAGCCTTTAAAGAAGAAATTGAAAACTGGTAACATAGCCCCCAGAAAGAACTAACCCCCCAAGACACTATGAACACAACTTTTTAAAAAACATTACTACATGTATCTTACTGTAGTGAGGGGGAGTGGCCTCCACCCAGACTTGAGAGCAAGGGACTATTACCTTTCTACCAAACCCGCTCCACCCCCCTCATTGAAAGTACTGGGGTGGGGCAGGAAGTATAAAGGGAGGGCCCTACAGCTCACTTGAACCTGCACCAAGGAGTCAAGCCTGTTGAAGGACTGTGGACCTTCTGAGCAGACCAGCGCCCTACAGAACGAAGAGACAGAAGACTCTGAGTAGTGGCTGAAGTGGCCAATGCCTGACTGCGAGGCAGAGAGACAGAGCCCCAGCTTGATGGCAACACCAACTAAGTGGGGTAGGAAATAGCCCGGGGGAAGCAGACTTTGGTCTGGCTGTGGTGATGGGAAGCGAGGCAGTGTGTAATAGGGCCCTGGGCTGGGACCCAGTGGAGTAGGGTGGGCCTGGGTCCCTCTACCCTCTTTGCTGCCACCCTGCACCTGGGGATTGGTGGCACACTCACCCTTGGCCTGAAGGCCTGTGCCTTGATTGTTGGTTGTGCCAGCCAGGAGGCTATGGGCTTTAAACTGTTGATTGAGGTCTGCTCCAGCCAGGAGGCTGCAAGCTATAGACTGCTTGTTGCTTGGCCCCGGCCAGTGATGTCCAAGCCCAACTACTGTGGCAGTGAGGCAGAGTGACCTCCCTCCTCACTTGAGACTGAGGGACCACTACACTTACCATTATTAGCCTGGACTCCTTCTCTGGGGGCTGCAAAAGCTGTCTAAGAAGCAAGGATAATCTAACAGTCACATTCCTGAAATCATAGAATCATAAAATATCAGGATTGGAAGAGATCTCAGGAGGTCATCTAGTCCAACCCCCTGCTCAAAGCAGGACCAATCCCCAACTAAATCATCCCAGCCAGGGCTTTGTCAAGCCTGACCTTAAAAACCTCCAAGGAAGGAGATTCCACGACCTCCCTAGGTAACCCATTCCAGTGTTTCACCACCCTCCGAGTGAAAACGTTTTTCCTAATATCCAACCTAAACCTCCCCCACTGCAACTTGAGACCATTACTCCTTATTCTGTCATCTGGTACCACTGAGAACAGTCTAGAGCCATCCTCTTTGGAATTCCCTTTCAGGTAGTTGAAAGCAGCTATCAAATCCCCCCTCATTCTTCTCTTCCGCAGACTAAACAATCCCAGTTCCCTCAGCCTCTCTTCATAAATCATGTGGTCCAGACCCCTAATCATATTTGTTGCCCTCCGCTGGACGTTTTCCAATTTTTCCAAATCCTTCTTGTAGTGTGGGGCCCAAAACTGGACACAGTACTCCAGATGAGGCCTCACCAATGTTGAATAGAGGGGAACGATCATGTCCCTTGATCTTCTGGTAATGCTCCTGCTTATACAGCCCAAAATGCCATTGGCCTTCTTGGCAACATATTGACTCATATCTAGCTTCTCATCCACTGTAACCCCTAGGTCCTTTTCTGTAGAACTGCTGCCGAGCCACTCGGTCCCTACTCTGTAGCGGTGCATGGGATTCTTCCGTCCTAAGTGCAGGACTCTGCACTTGTCCTTGTAGAACCTCATCACATTTCTTTTGGCCCAATCCTCCAATTTGTCTAGGGCCCTCTGTATCCTATCCCTACCCTCTAGCGTAACTACCACTCCTCCCAGTTTAGTGTCATCTGCAAACTTGCTGCGGTTTAGTGTCATCTGCAAACATGCCATCCTCCAGATCATTTATGAAGATATTGAACAAAACCGGCCCCAGGACCGACCCTTGGGGCACTCTGCTTGATACCGTTTGCCAACTAGACATGGATCCATGTACCACTTTTAATAAATGTTATTTATTCCTTGACTTGTGTGTGGATTCTTCTTGAGTATGATGAACATGAAATATTTTCCAGTTTGGGATTGGGCCCAATGATTCAAAGCACATGTCTTTGAATAGTATAACACTCTGGTGCCAGCGTATTGCAAATATTTTTCTGTCCCTCCTACATCCATTTCTCCCCCTGCCTCCCTTAGGTCCATAAATATCCAAATTCCAAAAAATACACCAGAAGGATGGGGAAAGTATATTGTTATGTGCTTAGAAAGAACTGGTAGCTTTAAAAGCAGCGGAAGTCTCAGTACAGAAAATGGGTACATAAACATCTTTATGACTTGGTTCATGTATGGAACAAGGAAATACAATTAAAGTAACATCAAAAACATCCGCCACTGAACAATGATTAAATGGTCCCTACTCCCCCACCTCCAGCCAACCTTGACCATTTTCAGCCTCGGGTGTCATGATGCTTAACATCTGCAAAGTCCACTTATGACCCCGATAGTGAGTGGTGAAGAGAAAGAATATATGAACCCGAACTCCTCAGCACTCAGTCATGAACCTTTCTAGTGTTTCCAACATTGGTATTTATGAACCTGATTCTGTGGTTCATTAAGGGTATGTCTACACTATGAAATTAGGTCGAATTTATAGAAGTCGGTTTTTTAGAAATCGTTTTTTATATATTCGAGTGTGTGTGTCCCCACAGAAAATGCTCTAAGTGCATTAAGTGCATTAACTCGGTGGAGTGCTTCCACAGTACCGAGGCAAGCGTCAACTTCTTGAGTGTTGCACTGTGGGTATCTATCCCACAGTTCCCGCAGTCTCCGGAAATGAGATTCAAAAGTTCGCAGTTCTTTTCCTGTCTACCTGGCCAGTGCATCTGAGTTGAGAGTGCTGTCCAGAGCGGTCACAATGGAGCACTCTGGGATATCTCCCGGAGGCCAATACCGTCGAATTGTGTCCACAGTACCCCAAATTCGACCCGGCAAGGCCGATTTAAGCGCTAATCCACTTGTCAGGGGTGGAGTAAGGAAATCGATTTTAAGAGCCCTTTAAGTCGAAAAAAAGGGCTTCATCGTGTGGACGGGTGCAGGTTTACATCGATTTAATTCTGCTAAATTCAACCTAAAGTCCTAGTGCAGACCAGGGCTAAGTCTTACAGAACAAGGAAATAATCTTTTCAGTTCACATACTCACTTTCCCCTTTTGGTGAGCAAAGTATTGGGATGTGGGTGCCATCAGTGGCCTCTGCACAGTTCAGAAACCCCGTCCTCTCACATCCAGCTATTATTTCTGGACCTTTGCTTATGATAACCACCCATGGGTAGATCACCGTATTAATTGCCTTGCAAACCTGAGCCCAGCAGTGGACTTCCAAACCCCAAAAAGGCTTGCAACTGGTAAACAGCTCCAGTGTTGCCAGTTTTCACAAGGTAATAGCTACCTGCTTCTGCACTGATATGAATTGAGTGTTATGATGCAGGATGGTTGGTGTGAGCTGCTCTCACAACTCCATGAAGGTCTATTTCCTCATTCAGAAGTTCTGAAGCCACTGCTTGTTTCCAAAATGATATGATCCTACAACACCATCTGCTACAGCAGAAGTGATGGTCCATCCATGGACATACCATGGCAATACTGGCAGTCACTGTATCTATTCCATGGGACCAAAATGGCTTGTCATCACTCTCATGGTCAGTCATCTTCCATGTTAGTAAGCTCTGCCTCAATTCCATCCAGTGTCTTGCCAATCACCTACTGCACCCCATAAACATTTGTCCCTCAATAAGGAGCATGAGCAGAATCACATCATCATTCACTTGCTCCATGTCTTCCACGCAGTTTGACAGGAGGGAGATGTGAGCAGGAACTACCTTCAGCAAATGTGGACAATACCAACAACCTTCACTGTTGCCTGGCACACGTGGCCAAAGGACCAGGTAACTGAACACTGGAGCAGGACCTGGCAGAGCAGTTCATTCTGAACTGGAGGAGACTGATGCCACTTAATTACCATTGAGTTGATCTGGTTCTGTGAGTGGGGTCTTATATGGGGTCTGTGGTGGGGCTAAGAATTCTGGATCTCAATCAGCCAGACAAGTATCTGAAACTATGGAGTTGACCAAATGCCTGAATACACTGATTTGGGTTGCTCATTTTCCTGTATGTAAATATATACTAGGTTTTCATGTCTTTTGATTGTTTTTCCATTTCCCCAAATAAAAAGATACTTGTGATTCCATATTCCCCAAGCTGAATGCTTGTGAGTGGGGAAGAATCTCCTGCAAAAATAGTGAGGGAGGTTTTAATTTCTCACAACCAGAAATAAGAGTTCAGCTCTAGGTAGATCATAGTTTTATTTATTTCAGAAAATAGCCCCCTTGACAAATTGAACCTAGCCCTTGTTATTGCCATTGGTTCTTGGGTAAGGCTAAATGTCAATGGAAACTAGTTCACTTGCTAATGCCCGTCTAGATACAAGAGAATGCTTAACCCATGCAATTCCTCCGATATAGTTGCTCTAGCCAGCTTTCACTATGTCCTTTGGACTAGACCCTTTATATTGAACCCTTTTCGGTGGAGTGTTTCATGTTGCATATTGGCAATGATTATTCACAGCGTACAATTCATTAACAGCTTTGTATACCGGAGTCACTACAGGCTTGGTTGCTGGGAATTGGAGATATGCACTAGTTTCCCAAGAGCCTGGGTCAAAATTATTACTCAAATTCTACATCGGGATCTCTAATGCCTATAGGTGACTTGATTGATTTTTCTCTAAGATGGAATGAAATATACAACTTTGTTCCTCCTGCTCTTTCTGCAGTGAGCTGATACTAAGTTAAAGCATTAAGATTTGCAAGGCTTGCACAGCAGGAGGCTCTGATTTGAAAGCAAACGTGGGCTCTACTAACTTTATTCCTGTGTGGCATATGCCTACAGTTGTAATACAGTCCTGAGGCAATTCTAGTATAAGATAAATGCAGAGGCTGGAGGTGCTGATAACATTGGACTTCAAACCAGAGAAATCTTGCAAATGCAAACTTCAGTCTCTCACCAGCTAATCAGTGGGAATTATTCTGAGTTTGTATTTCTTATGTTCAAGAGTGAGGAGTAGACATAGCAGGAATAAAAGTCACACCCCAAGTCACCTTTGGAATCAGTCAATGTTATTTTGATCCATTTGAATACTTCAGTGATTTTAAATAACATTTGGTCATTTTACATTTGTTGTATATATATTATACTTTTTAATAATTTTATTTTAGATCAAAGGATCTCAAGACTATTTGCTTTATGGCTACTTTAAGTTTTCCAACTGTGATGGGACACACCCTCACTCTGCCAGAGAGGAGACTAATGAGCTCTTCTGGGCCTGTTGAACACCAAAGAGGCGCACCTGCAAGGTTTGTCTTATCTGGAGGATGGGGGAGCTTAAAAGGGAAAACCTGCCACAAGAAGAAGGCTGTCTTGCCTCAGATAGCAGAGACCGGTACACTGAGAGGGAGACAGCAGCAGGTCCTCACAGCTCCCCAAGCTGTAAGACCCAGCCTCAGAGCAGTATGCCCCAAGAGGAGGGGTTGGAGGTAGATCCCATTTCAGATTAAGCCCAAAGGGCTGATCCATGAAGACTGCCTGAGATTCAGGTCACCCTTGCCTCTCTTTGTTTTCTTGTGGACTTCCCTCTGGGAAGGAAGAAAATCATTATTCGCTTAAAGAACCCCTCCCCTGCCGTGGGGTGTCTGCTGTGTGTGGTGGTGGTGGAGGGGAGGAAGATATTCTACAGGAGTGGAAGCAGAGTCTAGAGGGGACTTGAGGGAGCTCCTGCCCCCCTCATAGCTACCAAACATATTTTAACTAAACGCATACAGAGATACAAAGACACAAACACTATTTATCTGAATATGATTGGGTCAGTTGAACCTGTACTTATACACAGAGAAAGCCTTGGCTTCTTCCTTCTGGTCATTTAAGTGATGTTTAAATTCCTCCCACAACTCTCTTTTTTTTTTTTTTTTTTTTTTTGTGGTGGTGATTAGAGCTGGCTAGGAAAGGGTTTTGCTGTACCAGGATAACTTTCAAGTGTTCGAAACGTGTCCTGTTCTGAATTGGTCTAAACCAGAGACAAGCACTACCCCTGGTGTTTTGGAAACTCACCGGGGATATGGAAGACTCATGTTCATGTCCCTCCTCCAAATTAGGCAGGCTAGGCTATATAGTCTGTCTCTCTTGTTGTTGCAGTTTCACTTCATATAATTAAATATTGCTTGAAGCCATGAGAGACAGTGACTATATAGTGCCATGGTTTGGGCACTCCCCTAGGATGTGGGAGACTCAGAGCAGGAATTTGACTCTTGGCCTTACATATCACAGGGACGTGTACCAAACACCAGGTTATCTGTTATTCTAGGGTGGGTATTGGTCTCTCTCTGGTATTGAACAGAAATTTCATCCTGGACCACAGAAATCTTCCTGCCTAATTGTAACAAGGCAGGGCTTCTCCCCAGCTTGCTAAGGGCTCACTGCCATACCCACAGTTGCTTTTATGCAATTTTATTATCCAAAGTTAGGTCAAATCAACAAAAACACAGTTCCTCAGCTTGCCCTGGACTACAGCTCCCAAAAATTCCCCACTTTAGATTCTTTCCACCTCCCCTCTGAGGGGACACTAGCAGTCCTGCTTTCCTGCCTCCTTTTCCAGAGAACTTGGTTTAGCTCTAGTGCTTAATTTGTAATGAAAGAGGTTCTGGGACTCAAGTAATTTTTATACTTTCGTAACTGAGGTGACAAGCCCAGAGGTGCCAGGGCTATGAACTGCTAAGCCTAGAAGTTCCAGGGATCAGCCTTGGCACAAATTAAGCAATGCCTAGCTCTCCAAGCACCCTATTATCAGAGAGCAAACTGTGACAGCCCCATGCCCACTCTCTCCATCACTTTCCTGACTGGCACATAGCCTGACTTCCCCTCAACAGGTCATTCATTCTCTCTCTTTCTAAATCAAGGTGTCCTCTATTAAAGCTCAGTTGGAATCAGCTGCCTAGTCACAGGTGCACTGGGTCTGCTCCCTCTTAAAGGGCCAGTGTCACCCTGTGACACCCATGGTCATAGAAAACTACCCTTTCATGTGAAAGTTTTGGTTTTGACAAATCAGCATTTTCTATTAAAAATACTTTGAAAAATTTCAGACCAGCTTTAATTGTGATGCGTGTGAATGTCTATCATTGGGGAAATCTTAGCACTATTTCACTAGCAAAGATGCTCTCCACCTTGGTAATGGAGCCTCCTCAATTAATTTCCTGAAAGACTTCAATACCCATGTGGCTTATGGACTCAGGGTGGTCTTGCCTAGCTTGTGATTCTTCCAAGTTGTCTCTAGACTTGCACACAATGCTGACCCACTGCATCTAATCTTTGGCCTCAATGTGTGTCTCTGTATGGTATGGGAGAATGGAGTAAGCCTTTGCCCTGAACCAACTATCCCCTTTCCCTGATGGCTACATAATATAAGACCGGCCAAACGGGGTCAGACCAAAGGTCCACCTAGCCCAGTACCCTGTCTTCCAACAGGGGCCAATCCAGGTGCCCCAGAGGAAATGAACAGAACAGGTAATCATCAAGTGATCCATCCCCTGTCTCCCTTTCCCAGCTTCTGGCAAACAGAGGCTAGGGACACCATCCCTGCCTATCCTGGCTAATAGCCATTGATGGACCTATCTTCCATGAATTCATCTAATTCTTTTTTGAATCCTGTTATACTCTTGGTCTTCTCAACATCCTCTGGCAAGGAGTTCCACAGGTTGGCTGTGCATTGTGTGGAAAAAATACTTCCTTCTGTTTGTTTTAAACTGCTGCCTATTAATTTCATTTGGTGACCCCTAGTTCTTGAGTTATGAGAAGGAGTAAATAACACTTCCTTATTTACTTTCTCCATACCAGTCATGATTTTATAGACCTCTATCATATCCCCCCCTTAGTCATCTCTTTTCCAAGCTGAAAAGGCCCAGTCTGATTAATCACTCCTCATATGGAAGCTGTTTCATACCCCTAATTATTTTTGTTGCCCTTTTTTGAATCTTTTCCAATTCCAATATATCTTTTTTGTGATGGGATGACCACATGTGCACATAGTATTCAAGATGTGGGTGTACCATGGATTTATATAGAGACAATATGATATTTTTTGGCTTGTTATCTATCCCTTTCCTAATGATGCCCAACATTCTGCTAGCTTTTTTGACTGCTGCTGCACATTGTGTGGATGTTTTCAGAGAACTATCCACAATGACTCCAAGATCTTTCTTGAGTGGTAACAGCTAATTTAGACCCCATCATTTTATATGTGTAGTATTTATGGGTAGTGAAACAGAATGTGTTGGTCTATCCATGAAGATTCATGGATTCAGTGAGTCTACAGCACAAAGCTGTCTCACCATGGGATCAGTATATTCATATACCTGTTAGGTACTATAATCACTTGTAATATAAAACTGCTGGTATGGTAGCCTTGAAGTACCCCCACCTTCTGCATGGACCCTACAGATTTCCTTGGGTTACTGTTGATGAACATTAGATAATGTACAAATGCAGGGGATTAGAGGTATTTAATGTGTTCTGAAACCAATCGGGTACAGCTAAACTAATTAATGCAATCCAGTTCAATGGTTGTGAGAGAGTCTATGAGAGCCTTTTCTGCTATAGCTTTTGTGTCTTGATCTATAGAACTGCTCTGAATAGTGATCTGTCTAATCAACTCTGACTGTCTTCACACACAAGTTATGAGGAATTCCCAATCTAGTGTGTGGAAAAGCTCAATTGTGTCTGAGCTTGTGTTCTCTCTTGGGTCCAATAAATTTGAGTCAAAGGAATGCATAGCAAACTCAAAATGAGAGCTGTGTGTTTGGAATACAGTCTAAAACCAGGATAAACACTGATGCCATTTGTTTCAGTGAACAAGAAAAAAGCTCAGTTTCTATTTCTTACATACACACACATGTATGTATCTACAGGCAGAATGTCTGACCCCTGTAGTGAAGGTTTCATTAATTTTCATTGTAAAGTGCTTTTTTGTTTGCTTATTTCTGGCTAAGTTTAATCTTTTGGTCAGAAATTTTGCAGGCCAGGTCTCTGCCCAAGGTAACATTTTTTTAGGAAAAGTCTGAGCAAAAAAAAAAGACTATAAATAAATATACTTTTGTCATTTTAAAATTATGTATTTCACTATTTCTGAACAGTTCTAATGCCTCAAAAAGTATGTGCCTTTTCGTATTCCAGTGAAAATCTGCTTTGATTTGACTAGGTCAGAAGGTTTAAAGAACAGACTTTGTGCAAGTGCATTCATGTTTTACTAACCACATGAGTTTTTTCATTAATGATCTCCCAGTATTCTGATAATACTGCGCATGGGTGCATGTGTAACTGGAATGGGATTTTCAGTCATTGAGGTGAATATGGCATTTTGTCTCTATAGCGTTTAATGGTGCATTCATAGGTGTATACAGAATGGGGGATCATTCCAAAGATCTCATTCCATCTGATGCTTGAAGGTCCAGTTGCCTCCCTGAGTGATCATCTTCTGCAGGGCACAGCACTTCATTAATCATGATTAATTGCACAATTAAAAAATTAATTGCGATAACGTCGCTCTGCTAATAGAATACCATTTATTTAAATATTTTTGGATGTTTTCTACATTTTCAAATATATTGATTGCAATTATATCTCAGAATATAAAGTATACAGTGCTCACTTTATATTTTTATTACAAATATTAGCACTGTAAAAAAGAAACAAAAGAAATAGTATTTTTCAGTACCTAATACAAGTACTGTAGTGCGATCTCTTTATCATAAAAGTTGAACTTACAAAGGTAAAATTATATACAAAAAAACCCCCTGTATTCAAAAATAAAATAATCTAAAACTTTAGAGCCTACAAGTCCACTCAGTCCTACTTCTTGTTCAGCCAATCACTCAGACAAACAAGTTTATTTACATTTGCAAAGATAAAGCTACCCACTTCTTATTTACCATGTCACCTGAAAGTGAGAAGAGACGTTTGCATGGCACTGTTGTAGCTGGCGTCACAAGATATTTATGTGCCAGATGTGCTAAAGATTCATATGTTCCTTCATGCTTCGCCTGCCATTCCAGAGGACATGTCTGTGCTGATGACGGGTTCTGCTAGATAACTATCCAAAGCAGTGCAGGCCGACGCATGTTCATTTTCATCATCTGAGTCAGATGCCACCAACAAAAGGTTGATTTTTTTTTTTTTGGTGGTTCAGGTTCTGTAGTTTCTGCATTGGTGTGTTCCTCTTTTAAGACTTCTGAAAACATGCTGCACACCTTGAACCTCTCAGATTTTGGAAGGCACTTCAGATTCTTAAAGCTTGGGTCCAGTGCTGTAGCTATCTTTAGAAATCTCACATTGGTACCTTCTTTGTGTTTTGTCAAATCTGCAGTGAAAGTGTTCTTAAAATGAACAACATGTGCTGGGTCATCATCTGAGACTGCTATAACATGAAATATATGGCAAAATGCAGGTAAAACAGAGCAGGAGACATACAATTCTCCCCCAAGGAATTCAGTCACAAATTTAATTAATGCATTATTTTTTTAATGAGAGTATCAGCATGGAAGCGTGTCCTCTGGAATGGTGGCTGAAGCATGAAGGGGCATACAAATATTTAGCATACCTGGCATGTAAATACCTAGCAATGTCAGCTACAACAGTGCCATGTGAACACCTGTTCTCATTTTCAAGTGACATTGTAAATAAGAATTGGGAGCATTATCTCCTGCAAATGTAAACAAACTTGTTTGTCTTAGCAATTGTCTGAACTGAGTGAACTTGTAGGCTGTAAAGGTTTACATTGTTTTGTTTTTGAGTGCAGTTATGTAACAAAAAAATCTACATTTGTAAATTGCACTTTCGTGATAAAGAGATTGCACTACAGTACTTGTATGTAGTGAACTGAAAAATATGATTTCTTTTGTTTGTCATTTTTGTAATAAAAATATAAAGTGAGCACTGTACACTCTGTATTCTGAGTTGTAAATTGAAATAAAATATTTGAAACTATAGCAAAACATAAAACATATGTAATTAATTTATATTGATATTCTATTGTTTAACAGTGTGATTAAAACTGCGATGAATCATGATTAGTTTTTTAATCAAGATTAATTTTTTGAGTTAAGTGTGTGAATGAACTGCGATTAATCAACAGCCCTAATACAGATGCAAAATGAGGAACTTCAAAGTTAGAAAACACCCCAAAGTTAGCTCTGCCTTCTTGTGCATATGCCTGACAGCAGTGTTTCATAACATGTTTTTATGCAGTTTTTTTCTCCTCAAGACTCCTGTCTCATTCATTACATAGGTTGAATGAGGCAGGCTTACAGAGTGAATGACACAGTGATCCTGCAGAATTGGGATGAAATTCTGTTTGCAATACCATAGTGTAAATGTACAGAAAATACTGATTTACATCAGTGTTTTTGATTGCATATTTATGTCCTGACTGGACTGGATGGATGGTGTATAGCGATTGAGCCAAAGATTCATGGAATAATGAGGATAAAAATATTGAATATTGCCTCATTCTCTGCATGCTGCCCAACTTATGCTGCCTTTGAGGCAAAGGATCCATGGGACAAAACTTATAGGGTCATGCATTTAAAGATTGCACCGTAATGCAAATACACAAAAGACATAATTATGAGTTCACAGGCAACCTTAACTTTGACCTTTTTTTCCCTTTGCACCTTTAAAGTTCTGTTCATGTGGTTTGTTTTTCCAGCTTATGAAAGAATTTACATAGGCTAGAATAAAAATGAATTCTAGTATCATAAAAATACTGTGCTCTGCACCTTTAGAATAAGTTCTTCATTCTTCTGTATAACCTTACAGAATGCTGTTTGCCTGTACCACTATATTATCTTCTATTCTTACTATTGAGGAAAACTAATTCAGGAGCAGCAAAATTTTACCATCTATATAGTATCTATGTAAAAATTTGGATTTAGGTTATGATTTATCACTCATATTGGGCTAAGTCCTGCTTACCTTACTCGTGAGTAAATCCATTAGCTATGTAATTGGGTGCATGTATACTTCATGACAGGTGCTCATCGTTTTTCAGACGTGGCCACTGTGGCTGCATGTGGCAACCAGGGGCTTTTTTTGCGGCCACAGCCTCCTGGAGGTGATTGGGGTGGGGAGTCAAAGAAGCGGTCCGTCTCTGGCGGCTGCCAGCACAGGGTGGTCCCTCCCCCATTCTGGAGCCACAAATGCTGTAGGAGCAGGTGGCCAGTGTGAGTTCCCCACGTTCCCAGGGGCAGTGGGGCTTGGCTTCGGGCTTCAGTCCTGGGGGGTGGGCAGTAGGCTCTGGCTATGAGATGGCAGGCTCTGTCCCCCAGCCACAGGGCTTCAGGCTCGGGCCCTGGGCTCACCCCCAACTCCCTGTCACTCCGAGCCTCGCTACCTCCTTCAGCCCCCTATTCATCACCCCTGATCCCCCCGACCACCTTACCCCGCTCCCCGCCCATCCTTAATTTGTCCCCCAGCTTGCCAGGGCTGAGTAAGTCTGCTGTGATATTTGTATGTTTGTTAATATCACCTTTCACATCCTCCAGATAGTTAGTAAGTTTGCTTGAAAAGTGATATTAACAAATATCAATTTTCACAGTAGCAGACTTACTAGTTACTAGTTCTTACAAGTCTAACCCCCTTCCCCCACCCCCGGAAAAAGCAACCGAAAAAGCAAAACATACAAAGCAGCTTATTTGTGTTTCGGTTCTGTTTGGGTCCTGTAAAGAATAGAGACAACTGTACATTATTTTTATTGAGTCTGCAAAAACAAAACAAAACCCTACATAAATAAATTACAATATTTTGCACATGTCTATGTGCATATTTATTTCTTCTTCCTAAAGTTAATTAAGTATTTTAGGAAAAATTGTCAGAGCAGCCACCGGCAAGAGTTGGTGGCCGCACTCTGAGGCCACCAAAAATTTTGTTGTGAGAACCCACAGCTGTTACAGCAAGATGCAAATTCAACCCCAGGAAGGATTCCTCCAGTATCCCTGCTGTCTCTCCCTTGCTGTTTCTCTCATTGAGGTACTTAATCATAACATTTCATGATTGCTTACTCCACACCAGGTAGCACCATTCAGACTGGGTTCTGTACTGGCTGGTTGTGGGTCCCCCAGCACAGGGGAGTTTGTGATTACCATGCTCCACTCTAGCCCTCTGAACCACTAGTGCGAACCCAGGAGTGAATTGGCATTGGACTTTAGCCTATCAGTACTATATGTAATATACATTACGTTTAAAAGAAATACTAATTAATTGAATACTTACCTTGTACGTTAGAATATCTTAATGCTATTTCATTGCTAAATATCATATATGATTTAAGAAAATATCTATGATTTTATATAATCCATACACATACGTATATAAAAGTGTGTATGTACATAGGGACAGCTTCCCTGTGTGGACCAAAAAATAGCTTTGAGTGATCTCTTTCATTTGAGTAGCAGCTGCTTTTAAAAATTGCTGAAGTATATATTTACAGGTACCAGAGGAGCCATTCTAGTGTATTGGGTAAGTGACTGAGGAGCATTTTACAGGCTTCCACAAGAAATGTGTTTTTTAAATAAGCTACAAAAAGAAATGCACCAAAAAAAATCAAGTTTGTGATATAACCTGACAATCTAATCCCCTTGCATTTATGGCTGGCAGATTTTTATTCTGGACTGCTTATGTGAGAATACAAGAAATGTCAGCTTTATCTTTTAATAGTCTGTCATATGATAGTTTGTGTTATGAACTTACTGTATCTAGTAAGCTTATTAGAGGTAATTATCATTTGTGTATAGGAAAAAAAGTGCTTTGATTTTTCTTCCAGTTAGAGCTATTTGTACCATGTAAATCTGAGCATTCCTTTCTATCTTTGTGTTTTACTTTGGGGAGAATTTTTAAAAAAAGCAATAAGAGTATTTTCATAAGCTAGTCATATCCTGAAAATGGGAAGCAGACAACAGAATTAAGACTGTACTACTATTTACAACAAACACAATTAATTTTTTTTCATTACTTCATAGTAAAATGAAGCTCACTCTTGATAGAGGGGAAAGATCCATCATGCAATGGAAAGAACCAAGAGAAATGAACTTGTGCTCTTTCTGGAGATCGTGTTGGGAGTTCAGGTAGGGGCAGTGTAAAGGGAGTCTCAGTAAAATGGAGTAGAGTATCTTAGGGGAATTCTGTGCCTTAATGAGACAGTCAGAAATTTACTTGGCACAACGGCATTCTTGTAGGGAATATCTAAAATGAGAAGTGGAACAATGCACAGGATCTTTGCTGGAGAGAATGGAACAAGGTGACAGGTCAGCTCATGGAGGACTATGTTATAGGAGTATGACTCAGGGAACTTTAGAGGTTCTGGGGGAATGGGATGGGGCATAAGAATACTTCAGTGATGTGGCAGGTCCATCTCTACATAACCATCAGTGCCACTCAGACTGCAACACCAGTAGAGAAAGTTAAATGAAAGGATCTCCAAGTGTTGGCCCATTTGTCCACCCCTATCTCTCTGTAGCCCACAAGAGGGAGAGCAGGTGGGCAAAGTGGTAGGAAATGTCAACAGAGATGATGACAAAGGGAGCAGTGGGGAATGAAGAAACTTCTACACTCTTGCCTCTACTGTTATTAACTGTTGGAACAGAATAGTAAGGGATGTAGGGATCCTCTATCACATAAAGATCTTAAATCAAGAATGCATACTCCAGTTCAACCACAAGTTATTGGGTTCAATGCTGGAATTACTGGGTGAAGTTCTAGGTCATGCACAGGATGTCAGACAAGATGACTGTAATGTTTCCTTCTGGCTTAAAAACTGTGAATCTATGGATAGTGTTTTCTAGGTGGGGATGAAGCTGGGAAGAGAGCAGATAATAGTTCCAGCTTTTCTTCATGATCCCATGGTGGTGTTTGGTCAGACAAGTTGGGAGACTGCCTGGAATGTCTCTTTCCTGCTCCTGGAGGAGCATACCAACAGGAGCAGGTTCTCCCAGCTTGCATTGCTCTGGTGTGTGAGCAGAGTGTCTGTCAGCGAAGGAGAAAGAGAAAAACATAAAAGAAAAACCAGGAGAGGAGGTGAAAGACAATGTCACATCTAGATGAAGTAAATATTTATTTATTTATTTGGATTTGGACAATAGGTAACCACTGGGCCAAAAGCATTCCGTTCTGATTCTGGGCTTGTTTCTCCACTCCATAACACCAGCTTCACATCCACTTCAAGTCCACTTGAAATCAATGCATTTACACCAGCATAAAGCTGAAGTGAAGAATTTGAGGCTGGGATCGCTAACTGGCACTGGTTCTGTTGCTGTGGCACAGAATAACACTCTGGGCTAGAGTGTGCAATTTACATACTGCCTTGCATTGGGAACAGCATGGTGCTTCAATGCTGTGGTGCGTCAATGCTCTGAGGGAGTGTTGGGAGGGATGGTGTGTTAGGGAGGCACAGTCCCTCCAGAACTCCAGGGAATTCAAGGAGAAGGTACAGCGTGATAGAATCTGGTGATGGAATCAGTTTCCATCTGAAGCACATGGCCAATCCATCTCCTCCTGGCAATGATGGTGCTCAGCTCCTCTTGGCTGCACTTTGTCAATAGATTTTTGGTTTGAGATTGTTCTGGGCCAAAAGATACAGAGGATTTTTCTGGGGCGGGTTGTATGGAGATGGTTTGGACATGTCATACTTTCTCATTCCCCAGCATTCTGCACTATAAAGTAGTGTTGAAAGTACACAGCTCTCATAAATCTTGAGTTTCATTTTGGTTTTGTATTTTGATGATTTCCAGACTGTATTTAAGCTCCTGAAAGTGTTCCTGGCTTTATAGATTTTGTTCTGGAGGTCCTGGCTTGTTCCACCGTCCTGGCTGATGGTGCTCCCAAGTAAGTGAATGTTTCTACATTGGTGAGAACATAATCCTCTAACCCTATTGGTGATGGTGAGGCAATATTAAAGGTCACGATATCCATCTTATTGCAATTGATTTTTCAGTCCAATTTGCTGGCTGAATGCATTGAGTTGAGTTATTTTTTCTTGTATATGGTGTTGGGTATGTGATAGGAAAGTGACATCATCTGCAAAGTCCAGGTCTTCAAGGGACGAGAAGAGTGTCCATTTAATGCCTCTTGGCATGTCTTCTGTTGTATGCCGTATTACCCAGTTGATGGCAATGTTGAAGAGGATTGCTGACATGACACACCCCGAAGTACTCCTGTTTTGACTTGAAAACTGAGCTCACTGTGATCAGCACTGCATGTAAAGTTGAAATAGAATCTTTTGATGACGTTGATTATACGGAAAGGAATTCCATATGCCCACAGAATGCTTCATGGGCTAGTCCTGTGAATGCTATCAAAAGATTCAAAATCTATGAAATTTATGTAGAGTTGCCATTGCCATAAGCACTGTTCTATTATGTTTCGTAGAGTGAAGATCTGGTCTGTGCATCCATGCCCTTTCCAAAACTCAACTTGCTCTTTTCTGAGAATACTATCAACTGCCTCTGATATATGCAGGACTATGATCTTACACAATACTTTGCTTGGCACAGATAAAAGTGTGATACCACACCAGTTATTACAATCACGGAGAGTTCCTTTCTTTGATATCTTCACTATAACCCCATAGGTCCACTCATCTGGCACGTTTTCCCTTTCCCAGACTGATGTAAATAGAGGGCCAGGATAGATGCTGCTAAATTTAGGATTTATCTTGAACAATTCTACATTCAAATTATCCTTACCAGGAGCTTTCCCATTTTTTAAGGATTTGATGGCTTGAATGATCTCTTCCTTCGTTGGGGTGTCTGGGTTGATATCAAGATCTTCTGCCTCCTCGATGTTTGCTTCCTCTATAGGTGGCTCCCTATTCAGCAATTCTTTGAAATGCTCTGTCCAGCGCATTTCTTGTTCTTTTTCGGTTGTTAGTAGGTGTCTTTGTTTGTTCCTGATGAGAGTGTTTGTTGGTGTCTGCCATTTACCACTGATAAACTGCATCATTTTGTAGAGGAGGATATTTGCCTTTAAAAGCTGAATTTCCCAGACAGTCTGGGCAGGGCACTCTGCACTTGTTATGCACAGTCACTTGGAGCCAGACACGAGAATAAAGCAACATGAAACAATTTTTTTCTGACTTTGTGATTCACCTAAAGTTCTGAAAAAATTTGTTTGGGTCAACCCTTTTTAAAATTTTTATTTTCCAGCACTGCCAGTGAACCAAAAAAATCAGTTATGTGCACAGTTCTACAGGGTAATCCATATTGTTTGGAAAAAGAAACATCTATGGCTTTTTAAAAGAAACTTTTTATTTTGTTGCAGCATGTCTGTTCATAAAGGGCCAACATTTCTTTCTAGTGTTGTCTGGTAGCTGGATGTATCAAATTATAAACACAACTTCTTGGGAAAACAGTCTGGGTCTTTATCAGCCCCTAATAATGGAATAGAATTGGGCATAGTAATTTAACTCATTTAGCAGAATAAAATTATTATAGTATCAGCAGTACATGACTGGAGAGCCCCAAAAGAATTACTTAACTTCTGCAACTTTTGGACTCTCATGAAGTTTGTACGGTTTACTGATTTCATTTGCAGGTCTACTCTTAAAAAGTCATTGATGAAAAAGTGTAATGTTAATGCAATAACTGAAAGGTCTGTCATTTTTCTGGCAGAGGCTCTCTGACAATAGCAATTTGTAACCTCTAATTGCAACTGTAAGTCTAGTCAATACAGTGTCCTCATAAAATCTCATCAACATGAATGCAGCTTGTATTTTTTTTTTTTGCAGACACCATTTAAAAAACTTTAGCTCCTCCTGAGGTTAGTGTGAATTGATATCCACTCTTGCATGTAGAGGGGGCTCAGCATCTTCCACACTACCATCTCCACCAACCACTGTGGATCTAGCAATTTGTATTTGAAAGGGTCCAGGAAGACACAGTCAGCTCATGGACACCAGCAATATATCATGGAGATCCCTCCACTCTGGGGAAGCCCTAAACCTTGAGGCAGTTTTTCTAGGGGCGTCCACTAGTGGGGAAGGCCTGAAAACATTGGTTCTGTTGTAAAAGGTACAGAAGACCACAGGGCTGGCATAGAGACAGCAGGATATTTTTTATAGAGAACTGGCCTCCAGTGGATCTTTGGTTCTGAGTAAATAATGAGCTGGTCACTCCATGGGTGGTGTCCCACCCCAATGGCTCCCTCCCTCAGGGAGTCTCTGGGGAAGGCAGATCAGCATTGTATGTGGCTAACACGGTTGCAACATTGCAAAGCATTTTGGGAAGGGTCAAAGGTGTGTGAGTGGAGAATGGAAGGTTCCTTTGCAGAATACGAGAGGCTGCGCAGGGGGGCGGCAGAGAGAAAGAAGAAAAGCAGAGAACAGGTTAACTCAACACTTCAGCTAGCTCCGTGTGAAGATAAGACGCTGGCCCCGGCCCAAGGTTATGGGTTAGACAAGAAACCAGCAGTTGCCCAGCCATGAGAACGAAGTTGAGCGGAGCTGCAGAGATAACAGTGAGAACAAATGAGATGGCAACAGCAAAGGCCAATAGAAGGGAAAACAAAGTCTCCGGAGCCGGGATGTTTTGGGAAACTTAGGCGCCCACAGCAAGCCAGTTTGGACTGGCACAAAGAGCACCAGAAGCAGAGATCCCGAGTGGAATCCCCCGCGAGAAGCTCATGACTTAAAACCCTCCTGAGAGCTGGAGCAACTGGGAGATCAACAGATCCTTGGACGACCTGGGCCCAGGACACCACTCCCCCCCACCTCTTCTTCTGATGTTACAACGAGGCCTGGCCAGTCTTGGGTAGTGCATGTGTGAGTATGAAAGTGGGTTAGGGTTTGGGACGTTAACGCTTTCTTTCTTCCCTTGAGTGATGTGGGAGTGTTCCCAGCACACTCTGCTGTTATTTTATCAATAAAGCTTTAATACTTAGACACTTGGTGTGTTACATCATCTCCCCGCAAAAGATCCTGCGGCATCAGCCTGACGAATTGACGCCCCAGGCAGATTGGTAATGAAAATCTGTCACAGTGGGATGTACCATAGTGTACCACCAATCACTCATAGAATGAGAAATAAGATTTATATCTAGTCAATTTGTTGAGGGAGGTACATGCATGTCTATTATATACATACATTCAACAGTCCAACTCATATTCATGGCTATTACTTAGGGCAGTATGGACAGCTTAAGGTTACTCTGAGAACATTCACTTCTCATTCCCTGCTTGCTTTGAAATTTGTAACCCTCATTGCATTAGCAATTTCTTTTTGGTAACATTTAATTTCTAAATCTGTGCTGAATGGCCGGAAGACTGTTACTTTAAAAATAAATATGAGGTGTAAAATAGGTGCCTGAATAAAAAAGAAACAGCTTCAGGGTCAGGCAATTGTTTCCTGCAAAATGAACTTGGACCTAACATAATTACTTTTTAGTCAGTTTTTCCTCGAAAATTATAAAATGATTTGAAATAATTATAGCAACATGGATGGTAAACCAGTGGCATTTTAAGGTTATGAAATTGCTTTTAAAGTGTACACACAGTGTAGTACCTTTATTTCTGCAGGCTACAAGCAGTGAGCTGAAACTAATAACAATAAGTTACTCAGTGCTTTACCTGACAAACCATGATTTATTTTACAACTTACTGAAACTGAAATATTTACAGAGGAACCAGCTAGTTTACTCCTTCCAGTATTTTACATGTTAAATCTTGGGTATCCAGAGACACTTTTGATGCAATCACCAATGATCTTCTCAGACCAGGAGGCAGCGTGGCCCAAGGACAAGATACTGGGAGGCAGGAGATCTGGATTGTATGCGTGGCTCTGCTACTGTTTTGGGTAAGTCACGTCAACTCCTTGTGCCTCAGTTTCCCCATCTGTAAAAAGCTGACCTTTGGAAAGCACTTTGAGATGAACTTGTTTATTAATTATTTTAAAACACACTCATCCATTTTGGGACCATGTACAACATATAAAAACTCCATACAACTGACAAATTGAATCATTTCAGTTAAGCCAGAAATAGCACAGGGGTCACCCCAGTCAAGGATCAGTGACATTGTGCTGGGTACTGAACAAACACATAATAGAAAAATGGCCCCTGTATTTGATCCTTACCACATGAGATATTAATCTATTAGATTTCAACATTCTTGTAAATCAGCATTTCTTACAGAAGATTTTAAATGTGTATCTATACAGTGGATGCCCTTAAAACTTGCACTTACGGATTTTCACAAGCCTTAGTAGAGCCACCAAAGAAATTAGGGGAAAGTAAGACTACCAAACCCCTTCCATCGCTGCATTTGGGCTCCCCTAGATCATAGCTCTGGGTCCCCATGAAAAGCAGCCATTTAGAAACAGGTGTGGGCCCTGGGTCTTTACAGCATATCCTGCCCTTGAATAATCAGCATATAAATAACCTGGTTTCCTTTAAGTGACTAAAAATGTACCTCTAAATATCAGCTGACCCAAAACTAAATCACAAAATAGCATGTCTCTTCAAAAGGGACAGCTGATGACACTACCATCCCTGCTGGCTGTGATTTCACTAGAGATGGCAGCTGATGTTCAGAAGGTGAGTTTCCTGGAGAGCTTCCTGAAGATCTTTTCCTAACTTCCCATTACAGAGATCCCTGGGGGTGTGTGACTCTGGGTGTCAGTCTATAACATTCTGGGGTGCAATCCAGACCAGTGCGGGGTTGTGTCACCACTTGCCCTGTAACTCTGGGTTCCTTAACTGCTCTGCTGCTGAGGCTCACAGCTCAGATGCCAGCAGACAAGCATTCAGTATCCTGAGTGTCTATGTGCTGTGCAACCCTGGTTCAATGCTCTGACCTGAGCAGCCTGCCTACAACACCACAGCCCCAGTCTGGTTTCCACTAGCTTTGGATGCACCTGGCAAGATGACACCAACAACCTCCAGTCACAAACTTTCCAAAATAGTGTGCTCTGCAATGTCCAGTCCTTTCATGGTCCCTTCAGAGGAATAAGGTTTGTTTGCTCCTTTAAAGAGATAATACCCAGCAGCTTGCCACAGTAACTGGAGTTAACAATCACTTCCATTCAAACACAGGACACGGTTGGTTTAGTCTAAAAGTAAAACAAGTTTATTAACAAAAGGATATAGGTTAAGGGATGCCAAGTAAAAGAAAGGGTTACAAACAAACAAAAGTAAAAATACACTTTCTAATGTTGTGTTAGGGAATATTGAAAGTGAACCCAATTCTTCTAGAGAAGTCCTTTCAGACACTCTACTAGGTAGGATCTGGGAGTTTCTGCTAAGTTCCCAATATCTGTGAGCCAAATGTTTTGAGCCAAAGATAGGTCTCCGGTCACAGTTCAGGTAACACTTTTTTTCTGTGCTGAATATTGAAGTTTTGTTGCTGCAAATTTTTTATTTCAGCATCCCATTTTTGAAATTCCTTCAAGATGGGCCACTTCGGTTTAAGCAGTATCTGCAGGCATAACAGGTAGAGGCATCCTTACTCGTCTTCCCATCAGAAGTTCTTCTGGCGACAGTCCAGATGGAAGCTGTGTTGACCGATATGACAGAGTGCTTTATACAGGTCCTCTGATTTTTGCGGACATACTTTTAAAGTCTGCAGTACCTTCTCCATCTCTCTATTGTTCTGTGGGTAATGTGGACTACTAGTACATCCTGTGCAAATGCTAGGAATGTTTTGGAGGTAAATTGAGGCCTATTATCTAATAGGAAGTCTTCAGTAATTCCATGCCTTGGAAATATTGACTTTAGTTTCTGGATGACCAGTGCCAATGAGGTCTGTGTAAGTATAGCCAAGTCAATATAACAGGAGAAGTAAACAACTACAATAATATGTGGATCCTTTCCAGAAACAGCAAATCTGTTGCTACCCACTTCCAAGGTCTTTGCAGAGAGTAATGGCTCCGGTGATTGATTTTTTTTTTCCTTGTTACATACCTCACAGCCCTCTACTAAGGTCTGAATTTGTGGTACCTCCTACTTTTACTGGACATTGTTGCCAGCTGTGGCTTGGTGTCTTGCCACATCTTCTACAGCCTTGTCTGCAATACAGGCACTTGAGTGGTAAAGCTACTATGTCGTACAGCACTGTAGTATAAACGTTTCCTACAGCGATAGATGAGAATTTTCTGTTACTGCATGTAACCCACATCCACAAGTGATGGTAGTTAGTTTGATGGAAACATACTTTCATCAACCTAGTGAATTTCATACACCACTGAGCGCCCGTAGCTATGACAACCTAACATTTAAGCGTAGACCTGGCATACAGCTTTTCCAATCTTTCCCCCTATTAAGGTGATTTGGTCTCATTGCTGTTCCTTGTTTCTTCCATTCTCACTTTTGCTATAGCTTTTGCTAATGTGAGATCTGGGTGTAACTGAAGCTGTGATAAGTTGGTGTCTTGTATGCCACCAAACATCAGTGGTAGGTATAATAGGCCAGGGGAGGCTCTGCCTCCCCTAGCTCAGCTGTTGCTGCAGGCCCCCCAGTTGCGGATTTGGCGGGAGAAATGTTTGCTTTTTATTATGCCCCATGCAGCTTCTGGGGCGGCTGAGGAGGCAGAATGTGCTATTCAGCTTCCTGGGTTCATCAGTGATGGCCCTGGACTCCAGGGAGATTTCTGATGAACCCGGGATGCTGAGTAACACATACCACCTCCTCAGCCGCCCCGGAATGGGGCATAGGAAAAGCTCAGGTTCTTCTTCTGGAAGAGAGAACAAGAGAAGAGCTTTTGAATTTTTGTGGGGCGGCTTGGGGTCTGGAGAGGAAAAGCGCAGCTGCAGGGCCTTCTGCCAGCCCCGGGGCTCTTCTGAGCAGGTTGAGATGGGGCTCAGGGCTCCGGCTGGCCCGGGGCTCCACTGGCCTCGGGGGACAGAGGTCTCGGGGCTCCAGCTGCAGAGGTGGGAGCGGGGCTCAGGCTATTGGGGGGGAAAGAGGGTCTTAGGGCTCTGGCCGCAGGGCGGGTCTCAGGGCACTGGCTGCATAGTGGGCCTGGGGTCTTGGGGTTTGGGCCATGGGGAGGCAGGGTGGCTTAGGGATTGGGCCACAGGGATGGGGGGGGCAAGGCAGCTCAGGCTGCGGGGGGAGGGAGGACGGGACAGAAGGGGTGGAGCCGGGGGCTAGCCTCCCCGAAGTGGGGCTCCAGCCACTGCCCATGCCACCAAATATCCTGTCTCTTATTAATTCTTCTTTTAGCATTCCATATTTGCAATGTTCAACAAGACTATAAACTGCAGCGATGAAAGCCTCAGCTGTTTCCCCTTGTTCCTGGCATCTCCTATTAAATTTGACCCTCTTGTATAAGATATTCTTTCTGTGAAATGGGCATAAAAGCCTCTTTCACTCTGTATTTTTTCTTTTTCTCATCAGGATAAGGACAGAGGATATCGTCATCATCATCATCACCCATGGCAAATATCAGACCATTTACCTGGTTGGTGTTCTTGTGTTTCTCTATTAACCAGAAGCCTTCTGGACTCACCCCAAACTCCAGATTCAGAAAAACCAGCTGCTTAAGTTTCCACAATCAAATGGAATAGCTCAACCATTTGCACTATGGATTCTGTTGCTGTACGGGCACAGGACACTGCATCCGTCCTTCTACAGCTTTCAAAGGTCTCTTCCCCGATTTCCCACTTTCTCCACTCTCCAAACTAGCAGTCTGTGAGTCTCCCTTCTTTCCTGTACTCCTTCTTTAAAGAGTGGGGTCGCTCACTTACCACCCAATGTAGTGTGAGGACACACAAAAAGAGCTATGTCTTAAGCAGGACACACAAAGAGCTATGTCTTAGAAACCCCCCCGAGTGTGAAGTCCCTCTGTTTATTAAGCTCTCCTGGCAACACATCCAGGTCCTCTCTGGAAAATGTAGAGGACCTGGAACTATATAATCACTCCATAGTGGGTAAATGAACTGGAGGGTTCTAATGGTAAGGACCAATGTGGAGTTTAGGAAAAGGGAGCTGGAGAGGCAAAGGAGCTCATGCTGGTAAAAGCTGATGCCTTCTCTTAAAGTGTCATAGAACTTTAGGCTAGAAGGGACCATGAGATCATTCAGTCTGACCTCCTGTATAACACTGGCCATTCATTTTTAGACAAATACTTTAGTGAGACTAAAACATTTCCATAATCAGGAAAGTAAACTGTGCCACAGGGAGAGAATAGGAGAAACCAAGGCACCACCAAAGCCTGAGGTCCTCACTGTGGCAGGGAATTGATTTAGGTGAGATATACCCAGTTGATCACAGCAGGCAAACCATGCCCCATCCTGTGGAGGAAGCCAACCCCACTTGCCCCACACTTGCTCCCCTAAGGTCCCAGCCAATCTAACCTTGGGGAAAATTCTTTCTTGATGCCAACTCTGACAATCAGTTTGACCCAGTGTATGTGAACAAGACATCTCAGGCAGGTATCTAGAAAGAAGTTTCTCTGTACCATCTCAGAACACCTGTCTACCCTGTCCAGTGTCTTGTCCCCACTGTGGCCAATCTGATGCTTCAGAGGAATGTGAACCTCCCCATCCTTTTCCCGCACCTCACTACTTCTAGCCACTTGTACACTGGAGGAAAAAAAGTCTTTCTGACCTCTGTAGATGACTGGTTGAAGCCATGAAGCATGAGATTTTATTATAATCAATATCTTACTGCAGAGCTGTAAGTGTTCTGAGAATGTTGAGGGCAATTCAAGCAATCCTTCTGTTTGCACTCCATCTGATAGACCCTGGAACTCCCGCTGCAGACTCTACCTCTTACTTCAAGTGCCTTCAGGATTCTCAAATGCATCTCCCTGCCTTCGGGAATACCTGCTCACCAATGCCTGTGCCTCCTTCCCATTGCTCCTCTCAGTTACATCTCTCTCCTGTTGGAGAACCTCTCCCTCTCTCCAAAGCCTCTGCAGATGACTTTGCTTCCTTCGTACTGTCCTGCTAAGCTGCTTATTCAAGAAGGGGCAGAATAAGTGGGGTAGCAGGGTAGAAGAAATCTTCCAGGTCACTTCTGGCCTCTTTTGTGCCATGTGTATCAGCAGAGTGGAAAAAGTTGGGGATTGTGGTACCAGCCTCCTGTTTTGTTCCCAGGGGATGAGAGTGCTAGATTGAGGAGTAAAGTTTTAGACCACCAGCAGAAAGAGAACTATGAAGGCAATGGTCTGCAGCTGCTCATCTGCTGCTCTGCTACCTAGCCTCTTTGTGGATGGAATAGGAACTACTTGTTCAAGGCGAGAGAAGGATACGCAGAGCTTGTGAGCTGTTCCCTAGCTGCTTCTGCTTTTGAAAGTGTTGCAATGGGACAAACATTTTGTTTACATTAGGACACAAAGGGCCCCTTGCTAATTGTCCAACCTCTTGGGTATGTCTACGCAGCATTTTGGAGTGAGCCTCCCAGCCTGGGTGGACAGACTTGGGTTAGTGGGATTCATGCCAGGGCTCTAAACCTAGCTGTGTAGACAGCACTTTGAAATTTCAGTTCAGGCTGGAGCTGGAGCTCTGCAGAACCCCAGTTGCAATTTCACAGTGCTGTCTACACAGTGGTAGTGTGAGCACCACTAGCCCAAGTCTGTCCACCCCGGTTGGGAGACTCGCTCCAAAATGCTGCGTAGGGTTCCCCTTGACCTCAAACCAGTCTCATTAACGGTGGAGACCCTCTGACTCTCCAGGGGGCTCAAATTATCAGCACGGAGATCTGACTCAGCTTGTACCCTACTTCTTGGCACACCAACATTTCAGTGTCTTTGAATTGGTGGGGGTCCCCATACGTCTGCAGCATGCTCTGAACACATGCTTTGGCAGCAAGCTTTGAACAGGCCCCGAGGAGAACCAAACACAAAGGGTGTATTTACACAGCAGTCAGAGGTGTGAATGCAGCACGTGTGTAGGCATACCTTTGCTAGCTTTAATCTCGTTAGTGCAGCTAAAAACAGCAGTGAAGACATGGCAGTATGGGCATCAGCTCTGGCTGCACGAGCCTACCCAGAACCCACTATGCTGTCACTACTACACTATTTTTAGCTGTGTAGGCTAAGTTAAAGCTAGCATATATATGCCTACGTGAGCTGCAATCTCATTTCTGATTGCACCATAGATACACAGTCTCACAACCAACAGGGGGGAGAAAGAGAGAGATGAGAAGGCTCCCTGTGCTCTCTTTATATCCCCTTTATTAATAGTGCTGCCAACTCTCATTATTTGTGCAAGTCTCTTAATATTTGGTGCTTTTCTTAGATCTCCAGTTCCTGGATTCGTGTAACTACATGAGGCTCTAGCCCTGATGGTTATGGAAAAAAAGCTTGAAAATATGAACTGTAAAGACTCTGACACCATATATAAATAAAAAGAACCCCAAAGATGTTTTAAGTAAATGTTATGAGGAGGGTAGTCAGACTCATGATTTTTTGAATGTTTGAGGTTGGCAAGACTGCATTAAATGTAAGACCCCAGAAGTTGTCCCTATATATGCAGATCCACTAATGTCTGTGCTGTGACCAAGATAAACTGACCAAGTGTCTGCTGCTAAAGTCCTGCTGAAACTTTGAAATGTAGGGATGATGGATTAAGACTTCAAAGGGATGCACAGCTGGTAGCATGGTGGTAGTAGGAGTTGTACAATTCTTTGTAATCTGACCAATAATGAAAAGTGAAAGGGATGAAGAGGAGGTTGCCAGGAACTAATGAAATGTCCTTTGTTCCACAGGATAGAATGAACTGCATTTGAAGGTACTACCCTTTCGTTAGTCTCTAAAGGTGCCACAAGTACTCCTTGTCTTTTTGCGGATACAGACTAACACGGCTGCTGCTCTGAAACCTACCCTTGCTATGGATGGCTGTGAAATTCCACATTACTAAGGTGAAAAGATAAGACTAAACTGGGGGTTTTAAAGAAAGCCAAAAAAAAAAAAATCACATATGTTCTAGACTTGAACTCTTGCAGGTTTTATCCTTTTATTATTAAATCTTAAAAATATTTTGTAGTAAATTCAAAATTTCATCAGTGTTTGAACATACTTGCTTTGACAAAAGAACTCACAGTCCTTTAGATGATTAGCAAGAGATGCCTCACAAGACACATAAGGAGGTACTAAGCTACAGGATTGTTATGTTATTGTCACCTCTGACAAGAATGCAGTTTTTCTGGGGAAAATAATATTAATGCCCCTCCCCCACGGCAGAACTGACTAAAGTTAATGTTCTGCTGGAAAAAGTTAATGAATGGCTGCCATCCTGCAGATTCTTGATCTATAGGCTATTAAAGACCTGGTAAATCTGGTGGGTGTGCTAAGTGTCACTCTTTCAGGCTAAATGGAAGGCAAAATTAAGCTTCTTTATTAAGTGAGATAGCTGGAACAGTAGAAGCCACTGTCCAAAGCACTGGGCTGCATGGCAAGGCCTGATCAGAACCTAAGCTGTGGGGTTCTGAGTGGGCTAGGGAATTGTTTGGCAATCTCAATGTGTGTGTTGGGTGGACAAAGTGAGCAGACAGCAAGATAAATAGCTACAAATGCGTCCCTGAGACAGAACAGCAAGACAGAGCTTCTTGGGACACAAAACTGACCGGGGGGTCGGAGGTGCAGACTTGGAAACAGTGAGCAAAGAAACTTCCTCCCATTTGTTTCTAATGTGCTCAGGGAAACAGGACTGTTACATTCTTCTTAATGAAACAAGATTGTACCAAATATACCTAACTTGTATAATCAGTTTCTCCTTCTAATGGAAACAACGCAGCAGGGTTCCTGTCACAAATCTCACTGTCCCAGAATGCCCCTTCATGACATAGTGGGGCATTACAGCAGCTCTGCCTCAGCTTACCCTCAGTGACTTGGCCCTCCAGCCAAGCCATTAACAAAAGCCAACCCCTTCTGATGTATCCACATTCAAAACAAACAAAACACCAAGTCTTTGTCCCTGACTTAAACTGGGCCGAGCCCCTCCTTCCCAAGTAGGTCTGTCGTCTTTCCTCTGATTCAAGCACTCTTCTGACCACCCTCCAGCCTCGGCTTTCACCCTTCCCAGGCTCCTTTTTGTCTCTCCCTTCAGACCCTTCTGGGCTCCTTCCCAGGCAGCTAATGCCAGGCTTTTCTGCCTGGTGTCTTCCACAGACCCACCTACCTTGTGCTTTCCTCTGGTTTCTCAGAACCTTCTGTTCTCCTCTCCAGCCATCCTTCACTGCTGGGCTTCCTTCCTCTTAAGTCCAACCCTGCACAGTTGTAACAGGACAGGGCTTAATTGAACAGGGCTGACTGGCTTATCACCTCTTGACCCTTAAAGGAGCAGACCACCCAGTTATAGCCCCAAATATTGGCTAACCGCTCAGATCAAAGAGGCAATGTTAATATGAGCAGCAAGGTACTCCTCAGATACCTCATGTGTCCCCAAATAACTCTATGCTTGAAGATAGAAACCAGGTCAGGGAAATTTGGGTATCAACAGCCATGGCAACACAGTATACTAGAGAGAATTACACTCTACAGAAAACAATGATGTGGGCTCACTAGCTATCCTGCTTAGCTTGACATGCCAAGACACTTAAAAAAAACTGTCAACAGAGAGAGAGAGAGCAGTGAAAATTAACTACTAAAGCTGATAGACATTTTCTGTGGTGGATGTGTTGACTAAAAACAATCCTCTTGGATTAGCACACATCAGTGAAGCATGTGCTATTGGACTGCCTGTCACAATTAAAGGCACTGATATGTGTGAAATTACTCAAAATGTGAATGAATATGATGTGGCAGAGGATATTGGAAGTTGTGCGCCTGTTATGTGCAGCTTCATGCAAAAGCCAAAAATATGAAAGACAATCGGAGAAGTTGCTAGCAGGCATCATCCTGTTTAGCACTAATGCAGATTGACTCATCCTTAAGTTACAGATATTAGTGCTAAGCCAAGTATTTCCTATTCTTTTTAAACACACACTATTTTATTTATCTTGGGGGAATAAGTGGAAGACACAGTGACTGAACTAATGCCAGATAGAGATGTTAACATGCAAAAAGTGAATTTCTTGGGTATTCATTGGCCAATAGAGTTTTAGACCATATTTCACTGCATTGTATAATTTTTCTTTGTAATTTTAGTCAGATAGTCTCTTATTTTTTTAAAAAAGGACCAGCAGAAATGCCTTGGTCCAGTTAAAAGAAAATGCTATTATTGCTAAGTGTCCTCTAAAGAAATCATATTGACTGGATTTCCACTGTTTTTTTATCAGCTGTGTAGTTGCAAGATGGAATTTGTCTAGTTCTCAGATTTTTGGCCAAATGAGGCATCGTTCGTTCAGCACTATCCTGAGATCAACTGCTAGTGTATCAGATCTTCCCCCATTCTGACTGAGCTCTCTGAGGATAACAACATGGAGTTGTGGCTGTCACATCTGCTTCCAGTCATTGCTGCCTCCTTGGATTTTTATGTAGGTTTAGATGCCATTTCTAAATCCTCTTGATTTTTCCTGTTCTTCTTTATTTTCCTGGGGCTCTTGAGTGGCTCTTCACAGTTCTGATTGTCTTTTATATATATATAAAACTTATATATATATAACTTTTAACTGAGTAACTGAAGTAGTGTTGTCAGTGCCTCTCCTAAGAAAGGAGAGCTCATGAAAGCTTATGCTCAAATAAATTTGTTAGTCTCTAAGGTGCCACAAGTCCTCCTTTTCTTTTTGCGGATACAGACTAACACAGCTGCTACTCTGAATCCTAAGAAAGGGAGGACTTTTCAGCTGCTACGGATCATATGCTTCGATGTGCTTGGCACATTATGGGTCACTGGCCTTTTTTTCCTTCGTTGTTGATATTCCTTCTTTGCACAGCATTTCAGGAGCCTCAGTGCTCTGCTGATGATCAGTGGTCTGGCCACATCCCTTGACATGCTGAATTCCCTAGCTAAGTAATTACTTTTGACTCATTTTCTCACTGTCTGGAGATTATTTTTGTATGGCTTTTATCTCTTGTCTGCTAGATGTATTGGGTGAGGTGAAGAGCCCTTAGGGATTATTTTGGGGTATCACTCTGTCGTGGAGGCATCACTTCAAGCTCCCTGGGCAGAGAGGTCTATGCCCTGAGGTCTCCAAAAGAGAGACTAATAATTCTGAGCCATTCTGGGTCTGGAGTGCTTGGAAGGTGTCTGCCTCAGAGCAGGTTGTGGACCCAGTATCCAAATGCCAGCCTTTCATCTCTCTACAGTAGAGAAGATTTGATGGTGGAAGGCCTAATGATATGGACTAGTGGCATAGAACTGCCCTTCAAAACTGCTCTCTAAAGCCTGTCACAAAGGCAGTCCTTCACCTCAGCTCTTGGAGTTTAAGGTAAGTAGTTTCAGTGCAAAGCCACACTATGAAGCCCGAACACTTCTGAGCTTCAGTTTTCATGTTATAGTCTTGATGCAGTTAAAGGTGTGGTTGAGAGTAGATTGACTGCTTCTGAGGTTGAGACAGGTAGCATCAGAGCAAAGTGGCACTGCATTGCTGAAATGCACAAACCAGTGCAGCACTATTCTGGTGAACATGATATCCATACTATTGGAAGTGCCAGGTCACTATGGGCTGGTGGAACTAAACCCCACCAATAATGCCCCAGCTGTCAACCACACTGTAGAAGACATCACCTAGTGTGTAGTGGGAGTGCTAAACTATGGGGTGCAGTACAATTTGAAGCCACTGGGGGACTCTTTTGGGATTGAAGCTGGTCCAGTTCCATCATTAGCCCCTGGATAATAACCAGAGCTGATTATGTGCTAATGCAAGGGAATATGGGTAAAATTCTGATGCCATTAAATCAATAGGAATTTTGCTATAGACTTCAAAAAGACCAGGTGTTCCATGTCTGCCTTGCAGTACAGACCTTATGTTGTCCACATCTTGAGAAACATATGACCGGCCTTATGGCTATTTGCCGCCTGCTCAGTGTTTCACTTAACTCTCCCATCTCTTACTGTAGATATAGGGAATGGGACCTTTTCATAATTCTCCTCATGCAATTTCTTTGTGCATTCATGACTGGAGAATTTGATGGGTTTGTGGAAAATCCCCACAAGCCATTGAGTTTCTTGTGAGGAGAACAGCATATATGGAAATATAGACCTTATATAACAATTACATTTTATATTTCAAATGGGTTTAATCTTGAGCTGTAAAATCATTTTTCTCTATCACAATTTAGATTGCAGAAGAAAAGCTGTCTGACCTATAGTCCAGATCCAAAATAGAAAGATTACTGTAATTCTTGTTTGCAACAAGAATAAGAATGTTGACTGGAGATGACTAAATGTATCTTAAATATGAATTTATTTTAATTTTGCTGATGGATGAATGTTGAGTGAGTGCTTTTGTTGTGCTAGGTTTTTCCTAATAGCTATTTTTAGAAAGATTTTTATGCTGAATTTTCCATAAATTGCTGACCTAGTGTCATTTTAAAACATTTCACCCAGATAAGACCATGCCAGCTTCCTCAAAAGTGGTCTCATGTACCTAGATTTTTGATAATTTTGGGGGGAGGTAGAGAGGTGTCACAGACTTAACAATCTTTGTGGTATGCACAACACTGGATATTTTTCACATTTCTGGGTTAAATGGGACTTTTCCAAATTGACCTGCTAACGATGATTGTTCAAACCTGACTGGACTAAGTTGCATAATTCCAAGACAGACTTCACACCTGATTTGTCCAAAGACCTTGGAGGGAGGTGCTGTAAGGCGGAGCAAGTAAAATTCCTAAACCATGAGGATCAAGGATAAGGCTGAGAAGTCTCGGCTTTCAGGTCAACAAGCCATCTGAGGGAAGACTCATGTTCCAGAATATACAAGACTGATCACCATAGGGAGAGAAAGTCATGACATCAACCACCAGGGTCGAGCGCCTCAAAAGTATTTAGGCACCTAACACCCATTGATTTCAATGAAAGTTAGGAGTCTAAATACGTTTGAGGATCTGGATCCAGGCCACTCCAGTCTTTGACCAGTCTTTTCCAGCAGCACCTGAAGGAGGCCCCCTAGCAAGAAGCTGTGTGGCAGCAGAACATCACTAAGAGGCTCTTTGACTGAAGTTCCAGCTCTGACTCTGAGAGTTCAGAAAACTACAAGAGGTGAGGAGTTTGCCACACTTTGGGTATTGTAAGTATCTTATTTCCTCCTAGTTTATTTTTTGTCATTTGTTTTTTATTAAGTGGGAGATATCCCAGATACTTTTCGGATGTGAAAGTGCAGCTTTGTGCATGCATCTATATGTGAGCACACTCCAACTCCACGTTAGGAAGGCACCTGAAGAAGTTCCCCAGCTTTGAACAGCTCTAAATATTGTCTCATAAAGATACTCATTAGAATGTGTTCTATGTCAAAAAGTCCTAAGAAGCTTGCAATTATCGTCTGCAATTTCTGGTAAATAAGAGGTGTTAAACTTATCAGGAGATTTCTGAAAAACTCCGTATTACAGTATCTCTGTGCAGGGTTGGATGTGGAGTGGGAGGGAAGGATTAGCTACCATACAAGAATCTAACAGGGAAGTTTTATAATTGGCTCTGAGGTTATGGTCCAGACATTAGATAATAATTTGGTTTCAATATTTAACCATTCAAACTATAGATCTGATGGACTGACTGGTAAAATTTTGGGATTTAAAGATCAGTCTGCCATTTTTAGAATGCATAAGGATTCATTATTTGTGGGTATAAATTTGGTGATTTAACTAATTTGATTTAATTCCAATTCAATATTGAGACTAATTTGTTTTTATTTTGATTTGGCTATTTGAATGTTGTATTGCTTTGTTCTTAGTTTAGTTTATTAATAATAGCTAAGATAGGAGATAGTATCAATTTTATTAAAATACTTACAAAAAACCCCAAGAAAACCTAAGTCACATTTCTTTCAATAAAAAACACGGGTCCAGAATCTTTGACGTAGTTGACACTCAAGGGAGGAACTCCTTTGTGTTAAATTTGAAACTGAAATGTATATAACAAGATGTTTCACTGCACACATATTTAATTGTTTCTTTGCTATAGTTGAAGCTAATTAAGTTACTTTGTTAATGGGATTGCATTTGTGTATCTTTCCTGAAAGCTTTGCAGGCTCTGTAGGTTGTTGCATCTATCCCAAAATTTTCAGTAGAGTTTCCTGCAGCAGTATATGACATCTGCAATATACAATATTTGTTATATAGGCAGACCACCTTAGTCTAGGCTAGGACACTGGACTGGGAATTAATAGATCTGGATTCTGTTCTTGGCTCTGATACTAGCCTCTCTATGATCTTGAGCATGTTTCTTTACCTCTCTGTTCCTACAGTTTTTTCCATTGGTAGGATAGGAATAGTGACACCTTCCCTCTCTTTGTATAGGGCTTTGAGATCCAAGGATGAAAAGATTGCATAAGAACTAATTATTGTTTGCATTAGTTCACACTTCTGCTTTGTTCTGATGGATGCTGTGAATGTCTCTGTCCTACACAAGGAACAGAGAGGTAACTTCACATTAAAATTGCAAGTGCTATGGTGCAGCGTCACCCACTTCACCCCAAGCTTGTGCCACATGGAATCTGTGCCTGGAAGCCCAGAGTCTATTGCAATGAGGAACGCTATCTTTGGGTGGCAGTGCCTGAAGAGGTAAGGAGATAGAGGGTTTGTTACTATTACTCTATTTTCTTTAAAATTTAATATTTTATTGGGTTCCTGTTTTTCTTTCTTGAGTTCGCCTGTCATTTTTATGGTGGTTTTGTAGACTTCATGGGTTTAATTTTGTCTCCCTTTTAATGCTGAGAAAGAAGGGGTCCAGATCCTGTTCCAGAGGGAGGAGATCTAGTTAGGCCTCACTATGAAGCCCATCTGGCTCCCATTTCCTCTGCCCCATCTCATGCAGTGGGGACCTAGGTACCTGTGTGCTCATGAGTATTAGAATTGCCACCCAAAGCCCATTGTGGTCTGTGACAGGATGTCAGGTTCTAGCACCCTCCACAGAGGTGCAGGTCTTTTCTGTTTGTTTGGCAGCCAGATCAGGTGGGTCTCATTAGCTCTAACTCAGGATGATAAAAGGTGGACAGTACAAGACAAGAGAGAGGGTAAGAGGTGTGAGAGCAGGGTTTGTAAAGAATAACCCGAGAAGTATCCAGCTTATGAGGAAGCTCAGGCTAAAATGTGTTAGTTGTTCAAGTAAGAGTACAGGAAAAACCCAGGTGGAGACCAGGCTTGTGTGTGTGCTTTGGACATTAATACAGCATGTGTGGTACTGGGGGTAGGGTAGGGACTCAGCCCATTCACAACCTATGCAGATGTTAGGACATCCCTGGACCATGAAGATATTAACTATTTAAAATTCTTGATGAGGTGATACATACCCAGGTGATATCTGGGTGTTTGTATCTGTAAAGTGAGGGTGCGTACACAGAGCATAGTGTAAATATAATATATGGAGCTATTTTAAAAAATGGAAATTAAAAAAACAAACACCTCATACAATTTTTCCTGGGGTAGGGTCAGGTATAGAAGGTAAGAAAGGATGAACCACACTTGTCAGATGTTAGTCGTTGTTCAATACGCTCCTGGGAGGTGCTCAGATACTACAGTGATGACACTGGTATAAGAATCTGAACAGAAGAGAGTCTATACTGTTTTCTGCTGGTGAAGCACTATCAAAATAAATGATTAAATGCTGAGCTTTACAGAAATAGGCTGAGGGGCATGCTGATATCTTAATTTTTATAATGCATACTTCCATAATTCTACACAATTCAGGAAGGGTTTGAGACTTGTTTGATTTTCTTTGTCATAAGGTTTTAATACTCTTGGTTCATAATCCCTGAGTCTAACTCATCCACAAAAAATAAGCATTTAATCTTCATTTTTCCGAGCCTGATGAGTTCACTGATATCTTTGATTCTCCTAATAGAAAACCTGCTAAAGTTGTGCAAGGGTATTTCATCAAATGTTGCATTTTAAGGACCTTATAACTAATGAAAGATGTGTGTATCTTATCACAAGAATTACAAATAAGAAAAACAACCCCAAATTACTGAAATCCAATACATGCTGTATTGTGCATGCAATTAGTGGAGTGTTTTATTTTTCTTTGCAATATAGTTAATCACCTAAATGTTGTTAGTTGTCTGTGATTATTTCTGTTAATGATAATGTAAATTCATGAGATATAATCAGCTATCAAGTAATTTTGATCACACCACTTTTTATGTATTTGTTTTATTTTTTTAAAGGACACATAATTTCAAAAACACGTATTTTAAACATTCTGGACAAAATCCATCCCTGCTGTAGCTCCTGTGACATCAGAGGAGTTATCTAGTGGTGAGTGAATTTATCCCTCTGTGGCCTGCAATCTAGTCAGTTTTTCCTGAGTATGCTACAAATGGAAATCACTACATGTGCGATCCTATGAGCAACATGGGAAATACTTGTTTAATTATTTCCCATTCTGGTTATGATACAGTGTAGACCATTAATCTCAAGAACAAAATAGTGATTTTTTTGGTGGGAGAAATGCGGGGGAGGGGGAGGAAAGATAAGCCTTATGTTGTACATATTGACTATCATCACATGTCTAAGTCCCCAGAGGCTGTGCATCTGTTATGCATGTTTGTTCTGCAGTGCTTATTACAGTACATTTGTTTCTGAGTTCATGGATCTGTTATTAATTGGTATATTGCTAGTACCTTCAGGATAAGGTTGAGGCAGATGTTGTTGGCTTCACAGAGACCTTGGTAAATGAATGATCTGATATATGATAGGTTATTCCATCGGTCAGAGAAAATGGAATGTGGCTGATGCAATAAATAATACATTTCTCTTCTTCCAGGAGAAGATTGGCATGTGTATTTGGCTGATACTGGAGGACCAAAACCAGAGCTTTGTGGTGGCTTTGGTGACACAATTTGTTTCCTTTCTCCATTACAGTTTACCTGGTGGCATTTCACTCTGTCTTTTATAAATGCTTCAAGGCAGGGAACATGTCTTACTCTGTAAAACACCATGTCAGTTTAATTCATAAATATATAACAGTTACTGTTCACTCTTATCCAGTGAGAAGCTTTGTTACTCACAGAATGGAAGAAGGCAGGCATGAGGAGTAGATGTCTGGATTACAGATAAGCCATGAACTCTTGTTTCCTTTGCTAATGTGGACATTGGTCAGAATCTACACTGAGCTTCAAGTGAGTTCTATTCCATTTTACCTTTTAGCGTGATTTTCTCTTGTTTTGTTGGGGAGTACGGGGTGGAGAGCAGAACATGACCATTTCAGGTAAGAGTTTTGGGCAGATTTAAGAAACACATTGTATTTTTGTGTGTGTGGAGAACAACTTTATATGCTTTAAAACTAACCCCAGGGAAAAGCAGTAAAATCACTGATCTGCCTGGTCTGAGCACTCAGGGGCTACTTAACTGGTTGACCAAGTGCCAGGAAAAGGGATGCTTTGGCACATCAATGATATGTCCACTCATTCAGTAGCAGTTTGTTTTCTGGAAAGAATTCTTTTTTCTATAGCCACCATCTGATCAGTCTGGGGTTTGGGCCTCATGTCCAAAATGTATTCACGATTCTGGGCTTGGGTTATCCTGAAATTAGAGAGGTGGTGATCAGTGTTTTTCTGGTTATCGGTAAGGATGCCTGGAGCTAGTCCCGCCTGCTGAAAGATGTTAATTCGTTTTGTTTGCTCACTCACTAACATCTCACAGTCCCTCTTTCCTTAGTTAGTGACAACTATTAATCCAGATAAACTATTAATTAAACATTTTACATTGAGAATGGATGTAGTCAGCTAGGAGAGAACAACTGGCTTTCTTGCTGAATACTAGTCCCATCTTATGGAAAGGTGAGATGAGGGGCCAACTCATTGTCTCACCAATAGACTGATAGCACCCGAGTTGTGTAGCAACACTGTTTTCCATTTTACAATGGAGGAACCAAGAAATATATCCACACTAGTTATTGTTAATGTAACCTTTCTGCCAGATGGTGTTGGCAGCAGTAAGGGCTGCATTCAATATCGAGGGGTTTCTCTTAAAATTACAAAAGAGACCCTGCTCTAGCCTCAACCCAGAAACCTGCAAAACCTGAATACCTCCCCTGAGCACCTCTAATAGGCAGTATGTCCCTGCTAGTAAGCACTGAGTCTGTACATAACAAAAAGAAAACTTTTATTAAGGGGAAAGGGAGCACAACATTAATTTGGGAAAACAGAAACAATAATGCAAAAGTATGCAAACAATAAGTAGCCCCACCCCGTACTCTCCCCCACCGTATGTTAGGCAGTGTCCTTTGCCTTGGTTTTCCATCTGGCAGTATGAAAGTCCAACAGACAAATGTCTCTTCAGTACATCTTGCCCCCTTTCTCTCTGCTGAATATCACTAATGGTTTGTTGTTGGAGGTCAGACAAGTCCCAGAGTCCAGGGGAACATCAGATGGGTTCATCTTCATCTTCTCAGGGAAGTGAGACTATTACCACTGCTGCTTTGCCAGCCGCTACCATTCAACCCTACCCACCAGATATAAACTCTTGTCTCCCACCTCCTTTGGCTTTCACTTGGATTTGGATCACTGCCCCATGCTTAGCAAGTTAGACTAATGTTATGGTGGCCACTAAATTAGGACCTATTAAGTACAGTTCTGTTGCCCTTTAGTCATACAGTAAGGATAACAATATTTCATGATGCCTGTATCCAAGACTTAAGTGAATTTTAACCCAAAACAGCCAGACTTGGTCACCTTGGCAGAGCATATATGTCAAGACAAACACGTTCTGTTCATGAGGTCTTTTCTTTCAGTTCCTCAACAGATGGCAGCAGAGAGTTCATTCAGACCATATGCTTACTTCAATTATTTGTATTACATTACTGCCCAGAAGTCCTGCCTGAAATCAGAACCCCATTGTATTAGATACTGTACATACACACAATAAAAGAAAGTCCCCACACCAGAGTTCATAATAAATCGACAAGATTGCTGAATAGATTTTTCTCGCCCATCCAGTGGTTTGCTAGTTGAGGTCACTGCACAAAACCAGCCATGGGAAGAAGAGGCATAAACTGCAAGTGAAAAGTCTCTTTAAAAAAATCTACTTCCTTTGCAAGCCTGCCCTATGGAAAACATCTCTACTGTAACTCCCCACTACACTCAACCCTATTGTAGTACTTTTACTGTACTATGTGGACTGTTCGGTTATGGCAACTTGAGAATCAGTCAAACTGAGGAAAACCTTTTCTTGGGGCTTGAGTGGGATAATATGATCATTTGCCAAGATGAGTACAGGGACATCTATCCATTCTTTTGCAGTCAAAAGATGTAAGAAATTACTACTGTATGTAGAATAAAGTAAATTGTCATTGGGAGGATTTTTTTTATTTATTGGGTTCTAATCTGTGGCCTGTGGAGCATGTGCTCAAGATTAAGGCTGTAATTTAGTCACGGAGGTCACTGAATCCATGACTTCAGCCAGAGCTGGCTGGGAGCTACAGGGTCCTCTGCTGCCTGCAGAGGCAGGGCACTGTGGGGTACCCCTGCAGCTCCAGGCCAGCTGTGGGCAGCAGGTGGACTGCCCACAGCTCCTGGCCACCACAGGTGGCTGGGGGAGCCCCGCTGTGTGGAGTCGCCAGTGGAGGGAGACCCTGGAGCTTCTAGCCCCCACGGGTGATTGCGGGGGGGGGGGGGGGGGGCTTGGAACTCCCAGCCCACTGGCAGATGCCCAGGCTCCCCACTTTGTGATGATATTTTTAATAAAAGTCAGGGATAGTCATGGGCTTCCATGATTTTTTCATTATTGGCCATGACCTGTCTGTGACTTTTATTAAAAAATATCCATGACAAAATCTTAGCCTTACTCATTGTCCACAAAGAGTTGGCAAGGCCCGTGGTTCTGGCTCTACTTGCTTTTTGCTGTAAGATTACATTATGCAAGGAGGTGGGGATAGGGCGGACAGAACAACAAATTAACCCCCTGCCATCCTCCGTATACATATTACATCAATTTGAAAATTTATTCACACTGATTAACTGATGTGTATCTTACATTACCTCTGAACTTGGCCCAATGATATTCCAGGATATAGCAATATTTCATAACATTGTAACCTAAGATAGCCTCTATTTTATATTGTGTTTGCACAGGGTTGTGAATGGGTACTGAGTATATACTGAAGCTATGCTAGATCTTTTCATATACTTCATGTGGTTATAATATCAGCAATCCCTTATTAAAATTTACTGTTTCATTTTCTAGATTAGACTTTTAATAATTCAGGCAATTTTGTAAATTTTGTATATAGACATTTATTACTTTGTAATAATAGATAATCTATTACTTTAAAAATACCATCTGACATACTGTAATTAAATTTACTTTATAATTTAAATATGAATGCATAAATGTTTACATGATCATCTCCGCTGAGCATTGTGAGTAGAAGGTGCCATATACTGTCGTATATTTTTGCAACAGATATAGCTAATGATTAGAACATTCCAAAAATAACACTTTAAAGCAGTGTAATTCTTGTTGAAGGCCGGTTTAAAAGAAGGCTGAGCAATGTGAATATTATAATACGCTGCAAACACACTATGAATGAATGAGTTCCATGAAAAATGGTTTTAAACTACATAGTGATAGTGGGGTATGACAGAATGTAGTTAAATTGAAGTCGATACGTTTTCCATCCAAGATGACTACATTTATATTTGTCAGTATAAATGTATTTAGTGAATAGCTAGGAAAAATGAAGTCCTAACAACTTAAAATAATTACTTTTTATATGTAATACTTCTTGTATTCACCTTGCTACATTGAATAATACAAATTCTGAGCTGTGTTGTATGTTGACTGTTATGTTTGATTTTCAGTACTGATATCAACACATACTGGAACTCAATACATGCTAATTCATCTTCCAAAACTTTACCTTGTGTTCAGGAAAAGCTCCTGTACCCTGGAGAATATTTCACAGTAAATGAATGGTGGCAGTTGTTAGGGGGCTTATTCCTTCATCCACTCACTTCCCTGGTCCTTCTCGCATGAACAGAGAGCAACAATACCCGAAGTCTAAAGGTGCAAACAATTCAATGTTTATTGGGGTGAACTTCCAGCAAGCATGATTCCAGTTTCCTTCCTTAGTATCCTCCTGCCCAGCTCTGATACCACAGAGCCTTACACCTGTGTCCCTGTTCCCATTCCTGCCCTTAGCAAAACATTATTCCAATTTCCTTACCCCCATTCCCTGTTCCCATCTCCCACACCCACCCCCTCACTTCCTGATTAACTGCAGACTATATAGTAAAACTTGAGTTCGGCTTAGGTATACCTTAACCAATCATTTTCCTGAAATTTAACTAACCAATCCTAACATATTGTAACATGATTATGTAACCAATTATATCCCACCACCTTAATTAGTTTACACCCAGCAAAATTAATTATACAGCAGACAGGAACAATCACAGAACCAGACAGAGATTATACAGACTAACAATAGCAAAGTGGGAACTATAATGACAAGACAATATAGAAGTGAGGATTTCACATCCCAGCTATTGATAAGTGAGTTCTTGCCAGACAGGATGATGCTATCAAACTAAGTTTCCTTTTACATTTTCTAGGCACTTCCCTTTCTCTGGAGGGGATAGGCACTATCAGGACAGGATTGTATTCCTAACAGCCCAATAGCACCTGATTTCAATGTGACTAGTTTGGAATGTGAGGATGTGACTGTTGACTTCCTAGCTTATGGCTGCCTCTGGTGCTTAGCCAAAGGCCTTAGCCTAAGAACAGGGCCTCAGACTGTCACAGTAAGAGAAGGCCCTTACACCGGCAGACAGTGATTTTGATTCTTTCTTTTGTACCTCTATAACTAGCCAAGTGATAAGAATACACCTAAATTCTTAGAGTATAGGCCTTTACAGACAGGCGTGAATATCTATATCCTAACAGCAGTAAGTGCAGGTCGTTGGCAACATATTACCCCAACATGCTACTTCTGCTATTAACAAAATGGTGTGACATCTACTGGTTGGTACAAAATGGTTGGCTGTGCAACTACTACATAACTAATTATATTCTCTATAATAATTAGCACTTTTACAGTATTACATCTTCAAAGTGCTGCACAAACAACTGATTGATCAGTACTCACTACTCCTCTTTCATTCTCCAGCCTCTTTGATATTTTCAATTTTTCATCTGAATTCCTTAATTAAGTTTTCTGTTTTAATTTTTTACTAAACTATTATCAGTTTATTACTGAACAAGATAAGTAGTAAGGAATGAATGACATGACTGTTCATTAAAACAAGAAAGTATGTTATAGTTTCCTCATTATTTTTACAAATAAGTAATCGATTAGTAGCAGTTTTCCCTCTTGCTGTATATTTCATATTAAATAATATTGCTGAACTATTCCAAGGCCTTGTCTGCACAAGCTCTAAGCTGCACCAGTACAAACTGCATTGCACTGGTGTAAACTACATCTATGCTAGGGGGTTGCACCAGGACAACTAAACTAGTAGTTTAAAAAAATGCAGATCTTGACTCTCACTGACACCAAGGTCTCTTTACATCACACGGGCATGTAATTTATATCCACTTCAATGTCCCTTTATGTTGCCAGATGATGTTGTTGGGGACACTGGGGCATGGCCACTAGGTAACTCGAGGGGATGGAAGACCACGAGTGTCGATGAAGCCCCCTCGCACTAGGCCCAGGTGTCCTTGGCCCCCCCTCCCGCCTGGAGGCACTCGCAGCAGCTCTGCGTACTAGGCCCAAGTGTCCTTGGCCCCCCCGCCTGGAGGCACACACAGCAGTTATGCTGAGGATCTGCAACAATATGTTGCAGAGTCAGACTGCCTGAAACTAAGCAAGGCCAAACAGGGCAGATATGGAAGAACAATGCTGAATAAAGCAGCTTTATGTATAGTTTAGCAAATGATACAGAGAATCAGGGAACTAGCTGGGAACTGGATTGGCTGGCTATATGGATAATTGGGGCAGCTTGCTATTGGATAAGTATGCTGGGAAAAAGGATGTATAAAAGCCTGTGTAACTTCCTGCTCTGGGTGCAGGATTTGAGATTTTATTCTCCCTGTACCTTTTTGCAGCTGCAAATAAACTCTTCTGCTTCTCCACCCCATTGTGATTATTGGGTGTAGCACACCGGATAACGAACCAACTCAAGCTGTTGTTCAGCCTCTCGGCACTGCGTGCCGGCAACAGTGTGATGAGGCCTTAGTGTGAAGGAGAATCAGTCCATAAGTGTAGGCAAGGCCTAAACTGCATCAGTTTCAATGAGCTTTATATACTTGTCATATTGTGGTTTCAGGAAGTCTAACTATTTCAGACTGACTAAACCATCCCTATATGACACATACAAACTTGAGGGATTCAGACAAAAGCAACAAATATATATTTAGGAATATCTGTCTGAGAAACATTACCTTGCCTGCCTCCTGATGCCTAACTCTTGGTTTGCCCTCTGGCCTGCCTCGGACGCTGACCTCCAGGGCATCTGACCTTGCCTGACTCCCAACACCTGTTCCGACTGCTAGGTCAGACCACCAACATCCTGATTGTGACACAGTGGAAATGTTAGGCACTTGCAACACAAGCAATTCCAAGGGGCAGTGAGGGGGACCCCTGAAATGCAGATTTGACCTGTGAAGGACTTCTGCTTGGTCTTCTGTTTGGCCTGCTCCCTGCTGGGAGCTCCACTGTAAGGACGGCTGTGTTACCCAGCTCCACCCTGGGATCTCGGCAGCTCTGGCAACTTCTCCGCCCAGACCCAGCTGCAGTGTTTCCAGCCTGACCTGCCTCTGAGTGCCCCTCTCCGCCCTCACTGGCTCAGATGATCCTCTGTGGCTGGGAGGGAAAGGGGATGCCTGGCAACCAGGGAGCTCAAAGACCTGAGCTGCCAGGTGCCAGCTGGAGTTGGGTAATGGGGCTGCATTTACAGCAGACCTGTTGTGGGGCCAGTAACCCCTCCCCCATCACCCTGGGGGAGGGGTGAGGTAGCACTGTGGTTAAATCAATATGGTTGCACTTAGCCACAGGGCTGTGTAGTCCAATGGCCAGAGTCAATAGAACTCCCCTTGTCTGCAGGGAAGCACAGTCCAATGGCCAGAGTCAATAGAAGGGGGGTTTGGTGGGTCACCCCCCCAAAAAAAGGGGGGGCGCTAGTTAGGGAGATCTGGGCCCTCCCTGCTCCACCGGGTCCTAGCCCAGGGCCCTGGTAGTGGCAGTGGAGTTCACCACGAAGCCAGCGTGGAATCCACCCGCAACTTGCTGCCGGCTGCCGGGACACTGGCTAGTCCCTCCCTGGGTTGCTTCCTACCGTGCTTTGGGGGTGCGTCAGATGGCAATTGTAGTCTCTCTAGGGCATCTGTGGGTGCCTGTCTGGGCCCCAGCATCTTCTACTCCCTCGGTTCAGGTACCTGGCTGCTCCTCAGCTAGCAAGTTGCATCTTTCCCTCCTGGGCAGTCAGCCCAGACTGAGCTAGGCTGCTCCATGCCCAACAGGGTTGAGGGAAGGCATAGCTTCTGCCGCTAAGAGCGCTGCCTTAACCCTTCTGCTTCAGTGCGGGGCCAGCACACCCTGTCACAGGACCCCCTCAGCAGGGAGCAGGAAGGAACAGCTGAAGCCCCAGAGGGCAAAATGGAAGGTCCTTGCAGTAACTTCATAGCCTCTGGCCCATGTGCTCTCCTGCCCAGTGGGCCCATTTTCTCTCCTGCAGAGCAAACTCTAAGCTGACAGGTGCTGGACCTGGGTTGGGGGGTGGGTGGGAAGGTGCACAGAGGCAGGTCATCTCAGGGACCCTGCAGCCTTGGACTGGTTTGGAGCTGCTTGGAGCCCAGGGTGGGGTATACCCAGAGATGGAGCTGGAGTTGAGTAGTGGGGTCATCTGTATGGTGGAGCCCTTGGCTGGGAGCAGGAGCTGGGCACAGCCAGGGGACAGGATGGGTTCTTTGGTGAGCAATCCCCTGCTTCCCTGGGATTTGCCACTCAGAAGTGTTTCAAATACACTGGCAACACTGGTAGGGTCTTTGGAATTGAGCTTTGGGTGGGTGGGGGGCCTGCACAGGATGAACACTGCCACTGACTGGGGGCCTGGTATCGGGCCATAGATGTTAATGAAGTTGATGATCAGCCCCTCCACCTGGACCAAAAAGTTCAGCTGGCAATTTGTCATGACCTTGGCAACCTCCAGCACCTTGACCCATAGGTTTAGGGGGAACTCTGAGTTATTGGATGGGGTGATGATCGTGATGTGGCTGAACTACACCTTGGCCTCCCTACTCCAGCCACCACCTGGCTTTTGCAGCCAGATCAGAGTTAGTCTCCTGCAGGAAGATTATGGAGTATTATCCTGCCCAAAGGTAGTAGTGTACCTGCCACCTGTGGAGGTTCATTTTATAGCCCTTGATGTTAAGAATTAAAATGGTGGGAGGCTTCATTGGGAGGCTTAGGATTGTGGGAGTGTTGGGGGATTCCTGAGTCCCCACCAGACCATGATTCAAGTTGTTTACAGTGTCCTTCCTCTGTTTGTCACACACAAGGGGTTCTCCAAGCCAAAGGAAAAAAAGTCCTTTTCTCTCTCTTTCCATTGAGGGGAGGGCGGGAGGAATCAGAGTAGAAGAAAAGAAAGGCAAAGGTGGTCTGTCTTGTAGGCAGTCTTTTTAGGGTTACCCTTTGGGACTTGTCTTATGAGCTGGCATAGTGTCTTTAATTAGGGTCTGCCTCTAGCCCTCTCCTCCTGGGTCACCTTTATACCTCATCTATGCAGTCTCAGGGGTGGTGAGGCCTGCAACTGTCTCTCTCTTGGCTGATCTCTCTCTGTGGTCAGCAGTCTTCTTCCTATTCTAAGCTGTTCTTTTTTAAGCTTTTTAAGCTTTTCCCCTCTGGGCAGAGCAAACCTTACAAGTAGGCTTGGTTAATGCTGGCTGAGCCCAGAAGAGCTCATTTGCCTGCTCTCTACAAGAGTCAGGGTGTGCCCCTTCACAAACCCCAACCCTCAAGTTGGCAAGACAGTCCTGGGGCAGGTTGTCTCCATCTCTGATTTCCCATGAAAAGAAATTGGCAGTAGTATGGTCCTTTCCCACCCGGTGTTGCACTCTGAAACAATAGGGCTGTTCGTGCAAGGCACCATCACATTATACATAGGTTCATGTCTTTCAGGGTATGGATCCAGTGTAGGGGAGCATGATCTGTGATCAAGGGACTTGACGGCCCACTTGCTCACTAGTCCCTCCATTTCAATAATTGAGTAGTCCTTTTCTCTCGGGAATAGCTTCCTACTCAGGGACAGAGTTTTTCTCCTGTGAAGTTTTGTGAGAACATGGCACCGAATCAGACTTCTGAGGCATCCGCGTGAAGTATGAACTCACAGGCAAAATAGGGGCTGAAGAGCATGGGCATCAGGCACAGTCATGCTTTCAGTTCACTAAAGGTTTCCCACATTTCTCATCTCATCAGATCTTTTTTGAAGTTGTTACTTTGTATGAGGCCTTTGAAGGGGAGGGGCTGCGATTGAGGCAAAACTGGGGATAAACCTTCAGTAATACTCTGCTATGCTGAGAAAATGCCTCATTTGACTCTTCATCTGGGGAATTGGGCATGATGTTAGGGCCTGTAACTTGTGGACCACTGGTTTCCTGAGGCCACTGCCTATGCAGTACCCGAAATAGGTGACTTCAGTCACAGCTAGTCTACATTTTGCCGGATTGGTCATAAGCCCTCCATCTTTGAGGGCCTTTAACACTGCCTTTAAGTGCTGCAGGTGATCTTCCCAAGTAGGATGTCATCTATGTAGGATGCAGCATACTGATGGTGTGGGCTAAGTATCCTATTCATAAGCTGCTGGAAAGTTGCAGCAGTTCCATGGAAGCTGAAATGGGTGGTGAGGCCTGTGTCTGTCTCCCTCTTTGGTGATCTGTCTGTGATCAGCTGAGGTACAGCGGTCTTCTTCCTGTTCACCACCCCTTCCTGAGACAGGCTTTCCGTTTTTAAGCTCCCCCACTTCCAGGCAGAGCAAGCCTTAGAGGTGTGCCTGGTTAGTGCTGGCTGAGCCCAGAAGAGCTCTTTAGCCTCCTCTCTACTAGAATCAGGGCATGCCACTTCATAAAGATCCTGGTAGTTGGGGGATCTCCCACACCAGCATGACTACACAGTAACCCATGCTCCCTCAACCAAGCTACAGGTACACTGATACTTCTTAGAGCAGTGGCTCTCAACCTTTCCAGATTACTATATCCCTTTCAGGAGTCTGATTTGTCTTGTGTACCCCAAATTTCACCTCACTTAAAAACTACTTGCTTACAAAATTAGACATAAAAATACAAAAGTGTCAGCACACTATTATTGAAATATGGCTTAATTTCTCATTGTTACAATAAAATTATAAAATAAATCAATTGGAACATAAAGATTGTACTTACATTTCAGTGTATAATATATAGAGCAGTATCAATAAGTCATTGTATGAAATTTTAGTTTGCTAGTGCTTTTTATGTAGCCTGTTGTAAAGCTAGGCAAATATCTAGATGAATTGATGTACCCCCTTGAAGACCTCGGCATACCCACAGGGGTACATGTACACCTGGTAGAGAACCACTGTCTTAGAGTGCAACCCATTTACCTTCCCCTAAGAAAGCCTTCCTGGCATTGAGGACAAGATGGAAATCCTACACACATGCACCAGTTGAGAGCAAACTGTGGATTCCTCCTGGAGCCACAGTTGTATGATGGATTCCATAAAAAAGGCTATGGGGAAATTATGAATTCTGTCTTCAGAGCAGGGTTTAAATTGTGAACAGTAACACTGAAAGATGAGGAGAAAACAAAATATTGAAAGGCTGATCATTAATCCTCATCCTAATATGCAGTGAATGAGGCAGGGGTCCTGTGGAAAGCATAGGATGTGATGATGTAATAAAGACTGCATCATAATGCATACACACAAGAGGGATGAATTAAGGTTTCACAGGGAACCTTTTTTTTGGGCATTTCCTAACTTTTGAGTTCTTGACTTCACAACCTTAATAATGCTCTTTTTGTATGTAACGTCCTAGGGTTTTTTTGTATGCTTGTAAGCCAGTAGTTTGAATGGATTCTTGCCTTCCATCTTTTGAGCACTCATGGGCAGACCTTATTTGGATAGATACACACCTACTTTGTCCAGGTGGTCAATTTTGGCTGTTTTGGATTAAAATTGACTTAAGTCATGGATGCAGGGATAATGAAATGTTGTTATCCTTATTATGACTAAAGATCAACAGAACTGTACTTCATGTACCCTAATGGAGGAGTCACCATAACATAAACCTCATTAATTAAGTATGGGGTAGTGATCCAAATGCAAGTGAAATGGGGGAGCGGGGCAGAAGAGAGAGACAGTTGTGACATGTCACCTCCAGAGTTTAAAGACACAGCTAACATGATTCAGTTGAGGGTCCTAGTCTCTTCTCAGTTTCTACTGGAAGTGACTCGCTGATAAAGCTGGTCTATGCACTGAGCCTTAGATCTGATGTGGAGACAGTGTTGTGGTGAAAGACCGCACAGAGAGAGCAGCTGCAGTGAGATTCCCCACCCCCTAATGAAATCACTAGGTGGTGAAACCTCAGAGCATGGTGTTGTGGCTAAAGGCAGTGTGGTGAGAGAGAGAGAGAAGCAAAGGTGATCCCATATGCAGGAAGTTCTAATGGAGTGATTACTAATAGCTGTGTTAGGTGGTTGTGGTGCCGTGAAACTGGCCAGGATCTGACCAGACCAAGGACACAGCAATGCACTGACAGCAAGAGGTAGTGGTGGTAGCAAAGCTGCACCAGCCCAGCCCTTCCAACTTGTCCCTGTCTCTATTGCACCACTGGCTCCTCACCTCAGTCCCAGTTTCTCTGCCTAGTAAGTACTAGTCTCAAACCAGTCCCAGTCTCCCCAACTCCCCAGTATTCACTCTGTGGGGATGGTGTTGGGCCTGCACTAGAGCTGTGAGAGGCTTGAGCATGCTAAGTGAGGATAGAATCTTCAGCGAATTTAGCTATTAAACTCTCGCAAGTCTCTATCAAGCATGTCTGAATTGCAATTTTTCATCAGCTTATAACTTGGCCAAATATGGTTGGATTTTTGGGGACAGTAAAGTGCACATTCCTGACACATAGGCCACCCTCCTGCTAAATTTCAAGTCCCTGTTCCAAAGCACAGGAGCACTAGAGCTTTCTAAAGAAAAGGTTACAAGTTTTTTTTAACTCTGAAAAATGTTATTTTCCTTAGCCTTGTTTTTGGAAATGGCTGAATTGTTTTGGCTGAAATTCTCTCCTATCCCCATCCCTCCCACCCTGCAAAAGAAAAATTAAAAATGAGCCTGCGGGAGACACCTGGCTTAGAAAATTTGAGTTCAAACAATAAAAGTTTGGTAAAGTTATAAGCATATGGAAACAGGTCTTATAATGGGAAGCATTGGCCAACTTTCATATTAGGTTGGGGTCGGCAACCTTCATCACACGGCCCATCAGGTTAATCCACTGGTGGGCCGTGAGATGTTTTGTTTACGTGGACCATCCGCAACACGGCCCCCGCAGCTCCCAGTGGCTGTGGTTCGCTGTTCCTGGCCAATGGGAGCTGTGGGAAGCGGCGTGGGCCACAGGGGTGTACTGGCTACTGCTTACTGCAGCTCCCAATGGCTGGAACAGTGAACCACAGCCACTGGGAGCTGTGGGGGAGAGGCGTGCCTGAGGACGGTCAATGTAAACAAAATGTCTTGCAGTCTGCCTGCGGATTACCCTGATGGGCTGTGTGCCGAAGGTTGCTGACACCTGTATTAAGTGGTGCTATCAGCCCCACTTCTAATACAATCCCTGTATACATAGTATATAGTTACTATTTTTAACTTTTGTTTTTCATTAATTACATAAACAAACAAATATTGTTTCTCTAGTGACCCTTCAGCCACCTGTGCCAGATTCATTGCTGCTGTTAAATGTTGGCCAATTTCTTCTGTCATATGGTAGAAATGGATCTTGTGAAAGATTTCAGAGGCAGAAGTGGGAAGTAGCCTTCAGAATGTTTCAGGAACGGCATTCCTGTCTGGTTTGGAAAAAAGTGTTAGCATATCTGTGGGAAGAGTTGGGGGTTGAGGCTGGCGTAAAAAGTTGGTCAGATTGATGACTGATCTGTTATGTTCTGTTTTTTCACTCTCATAAATACATCATGACCATAATAATTTAAGGAAAATGTCCATCAAATACCCAGTAACAGATGATCATGAAAAGAATACCTGGTATTTTCATACAAAGGAACCTTTAAATGCAGAGAAAAATCCAAGCTATACATTCTGTTAACTTTGTGTTTCCTATCTTAAAGATTTGTTACATATTAATTCCAGTTGCAATTTACTGTATCTTAAAAGCTGTGAAAGATTTCAGTGGGTCTGAGATTAGCTTCTTTTATAGAGAAACTGAGGAGAATATGCCTCTTTAATAAGGAAAAGCTACTATGAGGAATTTAAACTCTCTTATTTAGACTAACCAGCTTTTCCACCAACGGGATGGCTAATTCAACCAGGTAAAGCTCTCTTTTTAAAAGTGTTACTTGGCAATAAATATAAAAACTCTGAGTTTTTTTTGTCTTTGAGATAGCTTGATATATGGGAAATTCTAAATGATTAGTGGTTCCGCTTCTTAAGGAGATAAATTGTTAGTGCTGCCCTTGTCACGTCAAGGTTAGATGAAACAGTCCTAACCTCATTTTTGGTTATTCTTCAAGGTGATGAATGAGGAGAAAACAAACTGTTAACCATGGATTGAACACCTTTGGACACTGGTTGATTCAAACCTTGGTAAGGCATCGTGTCTTCATTAGCAAGAACAAGTATCCACAACGCTGTAAGAGGTGACTCATTGCTTTTAACCAGAGGGACAGACATACCAAGCTAAATTATATCAATGCTGTTTGTGGTTGTAGAATTGATTTTTATCCCAGACAAGCACCCACAGAACAGTTCTATTTTAAAATACAATTGACAGTGCTATTGGACTTCTGTAAATAATTAGGTAAAAGTCCAACCATTCTGTATTGAATTTTATACTTATCATGATGGACAGAAGTCTGATAGACCCTCATCATCTAAGTTACCCTATATTAAGAATCTAGGTTTCTATTGATATGGTTCATGTCTAAATGATACATCCTGAATGATTACTGCATGACTTAAAGTGACATTTCAGGGAATATATAAAACCAATTGGTTTTAGTCATGTATTGAATATACCAGAAGGTTTTTATTCAACTGGCTATGGAGCACTTTGGGCCTGCTATTTCAGGTACTATTTACAGGATGCTATAAAATCTTGAGATTACTGCTGCTGCATTATTGGATGATTTAGTTGGGGATTGGTCCTGCTTTGAGCAGGGGTTTGGACTAGATGACCTCCTGAGGTCCCTTCCAACCGTTATATTCTATGATTGTGATGGTTGTCAATGACAACAATCTCCACTATCAAACATAATTTTGTGAGGGAATCTAGCGAGCTTGAACTCTTGTCAGTGAATCAAATTAAAAAAGCAGATTGGTTTACACATACCTAACTACATAAGACTTCCTTCAAGGAGATTAAGGATCTGATTCTGTGAGGAACTGAGCACTAGTTTCATGGACTTTGAGTTTTGTAGTTGTTTGGGCAATAGTTTTACTATCTAAGTTTTAATACAGTGGACACTAATAACAGCATAAGTATCCAGTGTCTCAGTCATAAAAAAAAGGGGGGGGGACCCTTAAACAGTACAAAGGTCTAGATTAGTTTAGAATTTTGGGAAATGATTACCATGGTTTATATAATTAAAATGTTGGGTTCTGTTTTTAATAAATCCTCATTTGAATCTGCTGTCTCTCCAGTACACTCTCCCTACTCTGTTTTCTTTTCCATTGCTTCCCCCTGATCTATTGTATTTTTCTCACTTTACTGTCTCCCACTTTAGTGTAATCTGTCCCTTTTCTTATGACTGTTGTTTCCTTGGTTAGTCCATTTGTTTTCCCCCTGGGCTTCTCCGGGTTTTATCTTCCTTATATTTGCCCCCATTTGTTTCCTTCTCCTCATTTTCACCCTTCTGTTTTTTGTTTCACTTTCCCATTTGTTTTTTTCCTCCTTCCTGTTCTATTAGTTTTCTTTCATCTTCTCACACGCTTGTTTCTTGTCTCTCTCTCTCTCTCTCTCTCTCTCTCTTTCTCTGACCGACAAACTTCTTTTCCCCAACATTCTTTGGTCTCTCCTCCTGGTCAGATGGTTCTCCACCTGTTTGTTTGATTCGCATAATCCTCAATCAGCATTTCTTCAGCTTGGTGACATATCCTTATGCCAGTGGGTCTGATTGGTCTACTGTCTATTTTGGTGATCTTTCGGCTGAAGATGCTAGCTCAACACCTCTACTTCTGCTGACTTTGTTCTAAATTGGACTCTTCAAAGACTTAGAAGATAGGATCAAATTTGGTTGTCAGAGGGCAGGTAATACTAATTGTCATTTTTTTTAAATGGGAGGAGCAGCTGCCCAACTTCTTTATTTATTGTTGTATGAAGTGTTGTAGTCCTTTTGGTCCCAGGATATGAGAGAGACAAGGTGAATGAGATAATCTTTTATTGGACCAACATTTACTGGTGAAAGAGACAAGCTTTCAAGATCCACAGAGTTCATCTTCAGGACCCGGATCAGGAATCTAGTGAGTTTGGAGGAGCTCAAAAGCTTGTCTCTTTCATGACCAGAAATTAGTCCAATAAAAGTTATTACCTCACCCAGCTAGTTTTTAATTCATTCGCATGATGCATATCAATTTAGTATTGTGTATGAAAATAGGAATTTTGTGCGTAAGTCCCTATGTATCCTCAAAATTTACCCCTATAAACAAAGACAGCCTTCCACAATTCTTGCTTCAATGCACAGATAATCATAGCCATTTTTTTGTAATTTTTCCCCCCCAGGCATTTGGCTCTAAGTACCACTATGGATCAGTGAGAGAGCCTGCTGCATATGAGGATGCAAATGTTCTACCAACCGTTCCATTTACTTCTACAATACCTCATATCCAGTACCCTGCTAGCAAATAGCTTTTTCCATTGACAGAACTACGTTTGCCTATTTTTACCTTTTATTTCATTTATCTCTGATCAGCTTACTGAGAGCAGTTGTCATATATTTCCTTAATCTGAACCATCATAAAACTTTTATGCATTCCCACCTGCAATGCTTTAATTTTTCATGGGCTCAGTGTAATCAGTTTCCATGTTTTTCTTTATTGAACCCATTCAAAAACCAACACGGTTTCACTCTGGAATGTTAGATTTTTATTTTTTATTTTTTTATTTTTTTGCATTTTACTGAACTGTTTTAGCAGTGGGTCAAGACCGTATATAAATATATTTGTATGTATTTATGTTCAAGTAACCCTACCATTGTGAAATATCCTGCACAAATATTCTTAGTCCTGTAAAAGTGATATAAAATTTGTGGGGTAGAATTTTAGTGGAAATGCTTTAAATGTATGGGTTTCATTTCTCTTGAAAAGTGAATAGATTGGAAAGAATTCAAAAAGTGACTTTTTTGCAAAGTTTTATTTTCCTTAAATACATTTTTATATTATTCCAGCTAGTGAGGAGGTGAAAGCAAAAACTGGGCTTTTAAAGGAGAGTAAAAAGGTATCATTCAAAATGCAAGCAAATAAAATTAATAGTGGAATACGGTACAGAAACCACAACAGCACAAAGCAGTACAGAAACTACACAGATATTCACACACACACCTGCTTAGACCAGTCAACCATTAATTTTGCCTTAGTAGAGCTAGCATGGTGACTTCATATAGTAAGAGTTGATTCACAAACCATTTAGACACCATTTACACTCAAAATCCACCCATTGTATGTGATATTTGAATACACTTACATTCCCTAAGGAGCCCTTCACTCTTTATGTGCAACTGTTTCAATCTCATTTCTGTGGTTTTGAAGAGTGATATGTGTAGAAGGGGTGGCGTTAGCTAAAAACAAAGCTGGCTTTGCTGAAAGAAGGGAATTATTATGCAACTATTACATTAAAAGTACATTTAAAGAAAATTAGGTTAATGTTATGGGGGATGCTAAGCTTTGGATCTGTAATAAAAAAGTTTTGCAGTGGTAAGAGAAAGGAAAGAATATGTTACTGAAAATACAATTGCATATTAATGTTGTCTTTGACAGACTTCTCAAGGGGTGACCATGTTGGCCATTCAAATTCCTTCACCCAGGCATGATTGATTACTATTTTGTCTGAATAATGCTATTGACTCATGGAATATTTCATCCAAAACACACCCACAAATTTACATTCAACACAATGACAGCATTCTTGAATTGAACAGCTCCAAAGACCTAACGCATACAATGGGTCAAATTCAACCTGTGTGTAAAAGGATCCAAACTGCCATCCATTTCAGTTTGCCTATTTACACCAGGTCTGAATTTGGTCCAGTGTCTAGCAAACAATTAAAGAATTGAGCCCAGTTACACAGTCTTAGTTCACATGCCTTGTACAGCTGCCTGTACTGTGAATATAGCTGTTTTCCTCTTTCCCTCCCTCTAACTCCAGCAATTGATGGAATGAGTCTGGAAAAACAATTTTAAAAATACATTTGCTAAATAACACTTTGTATGTCATTCAAGACACATTTTTGAAACTCTTTAGAACCTCTTTGTTTAGATTCAGATGACTATATAATTCAGTCCAGTGGAAAACCACTACTATTTCACTCTATTACAGCTGCTTGGGGCGGGAGAAGAGTGTCTTGTCCTCTCCTTCTGGGGATGGGGAGGATATCTCTCTGATGGATGGCTTTAGAGAAACAAACAAAAGGGATAGATGGATACTTTGGAAGTCATTCAGCCCCACTTTCAAAATTACTATAGAACTTCTTTGTATGGCCACACAGAGTAGAATTGTTTAAGCTCCATTACATCATGCTGCGTTGCATTGTGAAATTAAGTGACTGTGATGTGATTGGAGCAGCTGATATATATCAAATCATTTGACAAAAGGGGAAGTGTAGTGGAAAATCAAATGGATGTGTATGGACAGTAGAAGTGAACAGAACAAATAGTGAACATGACTGTGTTTGCTCAGTATCATTTTTTTTTTTACTTTAAATTGCCTTATAGTAGCCCCAACCATGATGAAGATATGGGGCTTGGTCTTGTTCTTTCAACCCTGTCAGACATCTGCTAATGAATAATAGTTTGACACTCAGATGCCATGGTGATGGGTGTGGTGTCAGAACCTGAATAGAATGATTCTTCTCATGGGAATGTGAGGTTCTCTTTACTGTTCCTGCTCATTCAACCTGTTCCTGTTTCTAACCAACTGGGACAGATGCAGCAGGGTTCAATATCAGACTCCACATATAGGATCCTAGAATCTTCCATTGTCTTCCACCCTGATTCCTTTGGGCCAACTTCAGCAGCACCTTACACCCTACAACATCTTGGATCACTTCCAGTCTGACTTTAGGCCTGGAATTGGCATGGAAAGTATGGCTGTCATGCTGATGGACGATCTTCTCATTGGTATAGAAGGAGGTCAAATGCCCATGCTAGCATTGTTGGATGTACCAACAGTCTTTGAAACCATTCAGTGTGAGGTACTGCTAGCCTGCCTGTATGATTTAGCATGAGTGTCCAGGTGTGATGCTGTATACAAGCCCCACACTGCAGTGGAAAGGATTAAAGAAGAGTACTGGGCCCAGGTAGCCCCACCTCTCCAATGCTGCAGAGCATATGCTAACTGGAGACAGGGTTGAAAAGGGAAAAACCTAGCTCAGAAGGCAGAGGCTGGGGAGGAGGACAGACCTACTCTGAAGGCCGCTGACAAAATGGGCTGGAGAAGCCTCCCTGAGGGAACAGGACTGTCTGCTGATTCTGACTGGGGCCGACACTTTGGTTTCTTTTTCATTTTCATTTTTTACTTATCTGGGACTGGATGCTGAGGAAGGAAGGCAGTGGAAGGAGGTGTCCCCAGGAGGGTAGGTCAGAGGGCCCCCTTGGAGACCAAACACTGCTGACTTTCCTAGGGCCCTGGTTTGGAGCCTGGTGGAGTGGGTGGGCCTGGGTTCCCCTACCACTTCCCCCACAACTGGATGGGTGTTAACTCCAAGGATATCCAGTCCACCAGGGACCCTATTACACCAGGGTTTTATTAGATGGGTCCACTTATTCTTATCCAGCAGGGGCATAATTTCAAAAAAAATTGTGGGGAGGAGAGGGAAAATTGTCTGAGCATATCAAATATTATATGTGATTATATTATATCCTGCTATAATATAAGCACATATAATGTTTGAAATGCTCGCACAACCTGGCTTACATGGAATACCCCAGAAGTCTGTAAATATGGCGGATATTGCATGTCTTGAATGCTCATGCGGGTGTTCAACATCATCTGGGAGCAGGAGATGGATGCCATCAGTTATGCATATATACAAATGCAAAGGTGACCGAATAGTCTCCAGCAATCATTGTGGTATCTCTCTTCTTTCCATTACCGAGAAGATTTTGGCATGTCTTGCTCAATAGATTCTCTACCATCACTGATAGCAACATCTCAGAGAGTCAGTGTGCCTTTCATGTGCAACACAGAACAGTGGATATGACTGTTGCTGCTCGCCAAATATAGGAAAAGTGTTGGGAACAAAACCAGGACCTCTACATAGTGTTTGCAGACCTGAGAAAGGCCTTCAACGATACTAGTTATGAGGGTCTCCGGCAGATCTTGCACAAAGTTGGGTGACCACACAAATTCATCATCATGTGCCCATTCCATGATGTCATGCTGGCTAGAGAAAATTGTGCTTCATAATTCTCTGTCACAAATAGTGTTAAGCAGGGCGGTGTGCTTGCACTGACACTATTTACCATTCTTTTTGGTGCTATGGTGTTAGATTCCTTCAAAGGCTGCAACTGGGGTATTTACACGCAATTCTGCACAGATGGCAGCATCTTCAGTCTCCAGCATCTTCATACTTGCACTCAAGTGATCAACTTGCTCATCAGGCAAATCTTCTTTTTTGATGTGCACTTGAGGCACATACTGTCTAAGACATGCAGCATCTAATTGACTGCTTGTCTAGATTTGCAAAGTAATTTGAACTATCAGCCTCAAGAAGACCAAGATGGTTTACCACCTTCCCCAGGAAAAGTGAATTCTGCCCCTGAAATCACAGTTGATGACATACTGCTTAATGCAGTAGAAAAATTTTGCTATCTTGAGAGCACTTTATCTAATAATACCGTGTTTGATGATGAAATCATGCAGTACATTTCTAAAGCTAGATCTGCCCATTGTCTACTCTGTCACTGCTTGTGGAATGTGAGAGTCATTTTGCTTCCCACCAAGATTAGTGTCTATTGTTCAGTTGTGTTAAGCACTCTTCATTACAGCTGTGAAACATGGACACTCTCTATAGCAGGCGCTTAAAGCAACTGGAGCATTTTCACATTCACTGTCTGCATCTCATATGAAACGTCAAATGGTCAGACAGGATATCCCACAGTGAAGTCCTGAACCAGTGCTGTATGACTAGCATTGAATCCCTAATCATACAGGTGCAACTTTTCTGGGCAGGTCACCTTGTATGTATGGATATGTGACTCCCAAAGCCATATTTTATGGACAGTTGAAAACGGGAGCACATATGCAGGGAGGCCAATGAATATGATATAAACACTCTTAAAGTTCACCTAAATGCTTGCCAAGTTGACCTGAACACAAGGGAAGCTGCTGCTGCTGACAGATCAGGTTTTTGCAGACCTGTTTGTCTGCAGTTAAAATCACCAAGAATAGCAGAAGAGAAATAGCCAACAAGAAGCGTGAGCGAAGAAACCAGGCTGTGGCAAAAACATGCAGCCACATCTGCTGACGTGTGGATGCATCTGCAGATCCCTCATCTATTTACATTCACACAAGAAGATGCATTGAAACAAATTGACTCTCATACATCGACCACAATGGGAGATTCCAACAATTATATCCTGCTAAGTCTGGGGGTAAGGAACAAAAAGTGGAAGACTTAATGGAGCATATGGACCTATGAAAAATTGGCCATGGTGAACTGCCCCCTAGCAAATGACACCCGTTATACTGTGAAGCTTTAAGTGTTAAGATAAGCAGCTACTCGTTCTCATCACTAAGGCTAAACCCATGTCACCTTTCCTAGTCAGCATGTATGTGAGACCACTGGGGGAGTTTGTGTCATCTTGAATAATCAGAGACTAAAGAAGAACTGTATGAGATTAAAATAAACAGAAAAATTTATGATGGGAGACTGCATTTGGTAGATCATGAGAAAAACTGAACTATTTGTAACTATCTGTTCTTTTAACCACTGACACTAAGTACTGTGGGGTGAATGATCTGAACAAGAAGAAACAGATGCAAAACGGCACATCACTTGGAATGGTGTAATAATCACTTCCTCCTCCTTATTAAAGAGATTTTAATACGGCAAAATGCTTTATTGACACTGATCCCCAGCTGGCCTACAGTCATCAAAGAGAATAGAGCTGAGCCAAATTTCAGATGATGATGATTTTGGGTTCTGATTAAACAAGCATTTGTAAACTTGAAATAAATATTCTCTAATCTAGCTGTACAACAAATATTGGTGTGTCCATTAGACAGACATTTCAGATAGCATCTAACCAATAATCATGAAATACATCTGTGGTCGTGCTGAAGTCATGGGGTCTGGGACTTCCCAGAGGATATGCTGTACTCGTGCAGTATAAACCTAGGGTATCATAACAGGCCCAGGATCCTTGGAAAGTGATCAAACATTAGAGCATGAGAGCTTAGTCACAAGTAAACTACTTATGCAACAGAACTTGTGCGTTGTGTGCCTGAGGATTCGCAAAAATATTTCAGCTTTAATCTTCATTGCAAATAAGGGGACAGATGGAACAGTTGTGGCAGGGGGTATCTTCTTCTGACCCCTGGCCTCGTGTCTTGGGCTGCAGTTGGCAACATTTTCAATATATTCAACATTTGGATATGTAATATAATTCATATATGAAAATACTGATGAAATGAAAAATTGTAAAACTCTTTCTTAGAATAAAATATATGTCCCTGGTAACGTGCAGATAGTGAATATGGGAGATGTCATCAGGTGAATTTTCGGATACAGTCCCACACAGCATATAGTTAAAAGGGAAACAAGCTCTTCTGGAATATTTTCTGTGAGGTATTATCCTGTAGATATTTATTTCTTTCCTACGGTTTCAGTATCTTCAGTCTTATAGTATACCCCTCTTTCTGGAAGCAAATGGTTGCTGGTTGTTCTGACTGTAGCAGAAGCGGTCACCTTTAAGCACTGTCAAGATGAATCCCCATGTCTTCTTTGGACCAGTTGCAAGAGCTGTGCATTTAACATACATTTAGCAAGTTAGAGAGATACAGCACTCAATAAATGCTTATTTATATTCTTCATTCTTGTCTTTACAACATAGCTCTTACCAGCTTCTGTGTTCTGACATATTTCTACTTCCTCTCACTTGCTTTGTTTCACTCAAGCCAACCATCTCTTTGTTTCCTTCTCCCATTCCCAGCCCTGTGCCTTCTTCTAGCTGACCTGCTGTGCTTAAAACCCTCTGCCTGACCCAGTCCCTCCCTGTCTTCAATTTCTTCCTGCTTTAATCTCTCATTAAAACACGTTTTCCATGAAACCTGTAACTCCTAGTCTTACCTCAGTAAAAAAGCATTAACCCCTTATGGAATTCTCAAGATGCCTGCATTACTAATAGAAGCAGCCTTATGATCCTATTGCTGTATCCCTCATACTCTCTTCCTTGAACCTGCAATATAGTGTGTGGAACCTTATTTCCACGTGGACTTGTACTGAAGTTAACGGGTTTCCACATAGAGGCAGGGTTCATTTACATTCATCAGGTTATGGGACTGGGGCCATCGGTTGTAAACTATTCAGGATGGAGACTGTGTCTTATATTTGACAGTAAAGGGGCATATACCTTTCTGACACTGTGTAAGTAATGATTATAGGGCACTAATATACTATCGTTATATAGACAAGGTAAGTTTTATAGAGCTGGAGTTCAATTGATTTGCTTTAGGAACACAGCTAAATACGCAAGTCTGTACTGGTACTATCAGAAAATACAAAGTAACTGTGCAGGAGCATCCACCTTCTCTTTTCAGGCAGTCACTAGTGTTTTCCCTTTCTTTGTTTGTCTCTCTTATATGCCATACATTCTTCAGTCCTCTTTTCTTTTGGTACTCTGCTCTGCATACCAACAATGAGATTGTATAAATATTCTGTCCTGTAAATCATACACACTACGTTATACACAACGGTAACAAGTACAGTGGCACAGGATCCTTAAAAATACAAATGGAATTTGTAAAAGGGACATATCATCAAGACCAGTAAATTGAACATAGTTAACAAAATATAACCCAGATTCCAGTTGTGTCCTGAATATTATATCTTATTGCAGGAAAATTTCTGTTGTCACTGCTATCCGTTTCAATCCTATCAGCCATGTGATGGCTGTGCATGTCCATACCATGATTTTACCTTGCTTCACGGTGACATCTTGGCATGATTATTCCAGTGCATCATGCTGATAGAGCAGGATTTGGGAAGCAGTAGGTAGAGAGATCCTTCTAGTCTGTAATGTAGAATGTATGGTATTCTTCCTGCACATAGATTGATGAGATGGCACCTAAAAATCAGACGGGAATGTTTATTTTTGGAAGACAATAAATGTAAAGAAAGGAAAATAGTAATTGTGGTAACAACATATAACTCTATTTAAAATGCAGATCTTAAAAATATTTTTCATGGTCAGCAGCTGCTAAGGTAGCAATATAACAATTTTGCTGCAATATTCTCTGAAAGCACATATAGCTTTCAGGAAATCCGTGCCCTTTGACTATTACTATTTTACATCAAACAACTGCTGTGCAAACGTTAAAGGAAATTTATTTATGCAAATTACAGAACCTCAGCAACCAACAATCAAAACCTCAAGTACAATAGCAAGCAAATATAAAATAACGCCACCTTTCAAACCAAAGGAACTCCTTCCCTTGCTTAATAACTCTCCTACAGCAGGAGTGACACATTTTAGGCATGCATGGATGCATGCTGTGCTGTCTCTGCCATGAGTATGCTAACTACCAGGTTTGTGTGGAGAAAAAGGGGGTGGTTGGTCCAGCCCGGCTTAAGTAATAAAGAGAAAGAGGAGAGAAAGAATGGTCCTGGGATTAGAACATTAGTCTGGGATTCAGCTGTCTGCTCTGCCACAGACTTCCTGGGTGACCTCTTGCAAGTCACTTAGATGCCTAAATGCTGGCCGGAGTTACTGAAATCCACAATGCCCCCCCATGACCCCCACACACACTCAGCTGGTGCCCAACCTTTTACTGAAGAAGGTCCCTTGGCACCTAAATTTCTGCCTCTGGGCCTGTGCATTGCTGTCTCAGACAGACATCCAGACGCCTACCTCACACCTAAGCCCCAGCGTGATCCTCAAACCAGCTGGAAATAGGTGTTGCCATACCTATCTAGCCTACAGGTCTGATCCAGTAGGTGTGGTCAGAGCATACCGAGCCACACAAAACAGCCAAGGGAGGGGGTGGCGGCAACCTCCCTCTTATAACTTTTAGTTCAGGGGTTAGGGTACTTACCTAGGATGTGGGAGACCCCAGCTCAATTCCTCCCTCTGTCTGATGAGGAGATGGGATTTGAACAGAGATCTCCCAACTCTCAGGAGAGTTCTCTAACCTGTGGGTTGAAGAGTCATTCTCACTCTGTCTCTGGCCCAATTAATATTTAATTATTTAATACAAAGTAGAATGACTTCAACAGGAGAGATTGAGGGAGGCCCCTTCCAGAATATACTGTAGCCCAGAGATTAGGGCACTCACCCGGGAGATGATTCTAGGAGGGATGCTGTGAGGAAAAATACTCTAAAAGATTATGTGCTCTGATAGGTGCTCTATAGGAATCTTAGCTAGTAGGGGTAGATTGGTATCCTTGGAGGTGGGCAGCATCCATGTACAAGTGGGAGTGGGGAGGCAGAGATGGAAGTGATAACCAGTGTGGGAGGATGGGAGCCAGGGAGGAAAAAGCAGGATGGAAAGATTGTGTGGAGAAGATAATTGAGGACGAGTGGACAGATTACATGTGATGGAGTGAGTGCAGAAGGAGGGGTTCAATACAAAGTAAATGTGAGATCCTGCTCACAGTGAAGTCAGTAGTAAATCTCTCATTGACGGGAGTGGTTCAGGTCTGGCCCCTAAGTTTGACACTCAAAGGAGATCCATCTTATCAGATCTGGGTTTAGCTATTTGGATCTGGGCTTGGTCCCTTGGCCAGCAAGGGATGGGAGCACTGCTTAAAAAAAATGTGCTGAGCCCTTTGCAGGAGGGAATTCAGAGGGCCTAAATTTCAGCCATAGAACTGAAGGAGACTTTCTCTATACTGGAGAGTTTGGATTTGGCTTTCTACTTTGCTTCCCACTTCCAGTCCTGCCCAGATCTCCCTTTCCTCATCCACCTCACCCTGACAATGCTATGGGAGAGCCATTTACTGCCTTCCCTTTCCTTTCCCAGTCCCTCTCCTCATAAGCATTTACCACTCCATCTGGAACAGATGGTCAGAATTGAGAGCTAAATAGCTCTGTGTGTGTGTGTGTGTGTGTGTGTGTTAGGCAGAGCTCTCCCTTGCTGAGGGCTTGGCTCCTTGCTTTGGCCATATGTTTCAGGCAAAGCAGAGTACTGAGGGTAGAAGTGAATGAACATAAGAACATAAGCATGGTTATGCTGGGTCAGACCAAAGGTCCATCTAGCTCAGTACCCTGTCTTCCAACAGTGGCCAATGCCAGGTGCCCCAGAGGGAATGAACAGAACAAAGAATCATCAAGTGATCCATCCCCTGTCGTCCATTCCCAGCTTCTGGCAAACAGGCTAGGGACACCATCTCTGCCCATCCTGGCTAATAGCCACTGATGGATTTATCCTTCATGAACTGATCTAGTTCTTTTTTGAGCTCCGTTATAGTCTTGGCCTTCACAACATCCTCTGGCAAGCAGTTCCACAGGTTCACTGTGCGTTGTGTGAAAAAATACTTCCTTTTGTTTGTTTTAAACCTGCTGCCTATTAATTTCATTTGGTGACTCTTAGTTCTTGTGTTATGAGAAGGAGTAAATAACACTTCCTTATTTAAAAAGAAAAGGAGTACTTGTGGCGCCTTAGAGACTAACAAATTTATTTGAACATAAGCTTTCGTGAGCTACAGCTCACTTTATCAGATGCATGCAGTGGAAAATACAGTGGGGAGATTTTATATACACAGAGAACATGAAACAATGGGTGTTACCATATACACTGTAACGAGAGTGATCAGGTAAGGTGAGTTATTACCAGCAAGAGAGAAAAAAAACCTTTTGTAGTGATAATCAAGGTGGGCCATTTCAGCAGTTTACAATCATGATTTTATTACACCAGTCATGGTTTTATCGTGAAGAACTAGGGCATTTCTGAAGTGCTGGAAAGATGAGAGAAGACTGAAGGTAACTAGCCCCTCCATTGCCTCTTCTTTTTGACTTCTTTCCCACTTTGAATCTGTCTGTGTCCCTCACTGCTGTACTCTTCACACAACACATTTTCCAAAATGAAACTAATCACTAATGTCTCACTATCCCTTGGAGCCAGAGTTCAGGGAAAACCAGCTAATCTTTTCTCTTCTCCAGAGCTACAGCACAAGGGGAGAGTGAAATTATGAAGGTTTATTGTGCAGAGGTATCAGCAGGCTGGAGAGGGGAGAGGAGTAGTGGGGAGCTGAGAGAGGGTCCTAAATCCAAGGCCACTTCAACTTCAGGTGATTGTCTTGGAAGTAGGGGAATAACTCGGAATTAAATGCCGAGATTGCCTTGGTGGATTTAGATCATGGTGACAAAGGGCTGTGGGGGAGAGGGTATAAATATGGGACAGGGTGATGGGCGAATCTTGTAATAAAAACTAACAAAAGAAAGAAGACTGGGTGACCCTCAAGGTTCACCCTGGCATCTTAACAGCAAATATATGAAACAAGGAGCAAAGATCAAATAATTTACAGGGAAGTAAAGATTAGTCTTTCTGCAAAGTGTCTACCCCTTTATGACCAATTGTGACACATTTTGGTCACCACCTTTGACAAAACACTAGCTGTAACTCTGGACATAATTCTAATAGGACAATGTTTGAAAAGTCTTTTCTGTAGCTTCATATGTAGCAAAAGTGGGTGTAGGTGGAGAAGAGGATGGGGGTTAAGCTTAGCTGCCAGATCAAAATAGTGCCTAGGAAAAAAGAGACTTGCGTAATTGAACAGGACCTGACCTATATTGTGAGGCGCTTATATACAGTAAACACTTTAGGCAGGAAATGAGATGACTTGTTTCAGCTATTGAATGATGTGTCTATCTGTGTGGGGCACAATGTGATAAACTATTATCTGCACATATTTTAATTCAGTGAAAACAACCTCATTTCACTATAAGTTGTCATCCAAATGTTCAAAATTTAAAATGGCCCTTTTCTCACGAGCTGTGGTATGGCTTCATCTAGGCTCCATTCCTGTGCTTATTAAAGTCAACAGTCAAATTCTCAATAACTTTAATGGGAGCAGAACTGGACCCCTATTGAAAATTGTTGCCCGTTTGGTCAAGGAGATTCTGAGTTCTACCATCATTCCTCCCTGTGTCATGTGCCTGTTTCAAGGTATAAATGAGCTTGCTACACAACACATGCTTTATACATCTGGTTTTATTGTCAGCCAGAAGAAATGTTACAAAATACTGGAAGTTTTTCAAACCGGCCAGCTTTCAAAACTTGGATTACTTCATGTCCTTAATGTAGTCTCATTAGAAAAAGAATATCATTAAGGAGAAGGCCTGGCACAAGATTTCTTCATGACCCTTTATCTGTATAAGAAACCATAACAATACAATAGATTCTGCTTAATAGCAATCCTGATTATAACAACTTAGAAACATTTTGCTGGGAACCATCCTGTCTATTGACTTAAATGTTAATGGGATAACAGCATGCCACTGTAAGCATCTGCAGGTCTAGAATGCAGGGTTGTGGCAGCTTGGGTGATTGATGCCTTCATAACACCAATGGACCTGGCAAAGCAGCATCCAACTATTGCTGGAGGGTTAGGCACTGTAGGAAGTACTGTCTGAACAGACCAGAGCGACAGAACCCTCCACACCAAATATTTAAACCAGGGAGTTACCTCACAGAGCTATCTGAGCAACAATGTAGACTCTGGCTTGCTACTACTGCAGACCTCATCTTTTGCCCTATCTTGCATCTGATTCCTGCCTTCGACCCCAGCCTGGTTTGACCTTGGTACCTGTCTCCTGACTCACCTTCGTAACTAGTCTTCACTCCTGCTTTCAACCCCAGCCCAGTGGACACTATTGGCCTGGCTGCCTACACCCCAGCCATTACAGTTGCTAATTGAGAACACTTGAAAGTTTCTCTTCCACTTTATGATCACTCCCTAATGAAACTGATATATGTCACCATTATGTTGTCTTTGCTACTCTTTTGAACTTGCACTTTTTTACTTGATTCCTGTGTTTTGTATGCAGACATCATCATGCTGTGTCCTTTATTCTTTGCATAATATGCAGTAGATGTCTGTTCTATTTTCACTGCTGAACAAATCAATATTTTCCTTAAATGAGAGGGAGCAAAAAAGGTCATCCTAGCTGTTGTAGACAAACTGGATTTGTCTAGCCTGAAATCAAAACCAGCCCTTTTTGAGTTATGAGTGATCAGAAAAGGTTAACTTTTTGCAGAAAGACAGAAATGTTACATTTTCATTACCTTATGCCTCACAAATGGCTGAGCCAATTTTCTTCAAACTTTCCAAAGTAATTCTCTTCTGTTCCTGGACCAAGAAAATGAAGTTTTCAGATTAAAGTAATTTCATTATGCAGTATGATTAATATTAATGGAAGTGCTATAAACTTACTGTATATGGTGCTTTACAAAGTGTCATGCATGTTCCTTGGCCATAAACACTTCACAATCTTATAGTCCAGTTCTACAAGATGTTGAATGGCTTCCTGTAAGGTGCTGAATTCTTTTAGCTCCCATTGCAGTAAATGATTTTTAGTCAAATGCACTTGAGAACACTCAGCACCTCACAGGAGGCACAGAATACCTTTCAGTTTATGGTATGAATCTTTTCCAGCACCTTCAGTATTTCAGAGAGCACAGTTGACTGAAATAAAAATAGAGACAACCTAGCATTTGTCCTCATACATCATTGTTTTGCTTCCATGGTAGCAGACAGTTTGAGTCAAATCCATGTGATTTTTCCCCTCTGCAAATGATCAATTTCCTCACAATAAGAGGAGCTAGTCAGCCACAGAATGGATACAGCCAGTAATTATTATTTAGTATTTGTATTATTGTAGCACCAACAGTTCCCAATGGGATATCTGGCTTCATTGTGCTATCTATTGTACAAAATTTTAGTAAGAGATGGTTCCTGCCCCAAAGAACTTATAATCATGATAGACAAGGCATATGAAGTGCACAAGGGGAAATGGAGGCCTGAAAGGAGAAGTGACTTGCCCAAGATCTCATAGCAGACCAGTGTCAGGGCCAAGTACAGATCTCCTATCCTGAGTCCTGATCCAGTGCTTTATCAACTGAACAACACTGCTCACAGTATGACCAAAACTAGCCATGACTCAAAATAAATCTTTTGTTCAAGATTTTATTGATGCTACGTTGGAATCAAAGATTGGTATTTTTTGTGTCTCCCACATGGGTATATCATAAGAATGCCACACTTATTTTAGAGTATAGTTGATCAGCTTCACCCCAAAATTTCCACTACCTGAGCTCTAGTCTGTTTCCCTGTTTCAGTGTAATTTACATGTATAATAATGTGTGTGGATATCACATAATGTACATATATTAAATATTTTAATAATTAACCCCCCCCCAAAAAAAATTTCCCCTGGAGAGGGAAATAGAGACACTCACCCCCCCCCCCCACACACACAAACACATGATAGGTACTAGGCATCTTGCTTTAATTCACTTCTGGAACAGTGCTGAGATGTATCAGTGGTGACGGCTGCATAGAACCTGAATACTATAGTTAGAGATCCCATTCCCTCAAAGCAATTAATGTTATTTTCAAGAAAGAAGGGGAAATCAGAGTCCTATAACTGTATGCATACAACAGTACTTTTCCTTAAGCATTCATTGAAGAATATTTGTTAATACATATTCTATTCCACCATAGCACAGTGGTGTTCTCGTCCATCCTCCCCATGGAAGGAAAAGGCCTGGGTAGAGACCATCGAATCGTGGAAGTCAATGAATGGCTATGCAGGTGGTGTCGGAGAGAAGCTTTGGATTCTTTGACCATGGGATGGTGTTCCAAGAAGGAGGAGTGGTAGGCAGAGACGGGCTCCACCTAACGAAGAGAGGGAAGAGCATCTTCGCAAGCAGACTGGCTAACCTAGTGAGGAAGGCTTTAAACTAGGTTCACTGGGGGAAAGGAGACCAAAGCCCTGAGACCAAAGTGGGGAAGTGGGATAGCGGGAGGAAGCACGAGCAGGAGCGCGTGAGAGGGGAGGGCTCCTGCCTCATACTGAGAAAGAGGGGCGATCAGCGGGTTATCTCAAGTGCCTACGCACAAATGCACAAAGCCTTGGAAACAAGCAGGGAGAACTGGAAGTCCTGGCAAAGTCAAGGAATTATGATGTGATTGGAATAACAGACTTGGTGGGATAACTCACATGACTGGAGTACTGTCATGGATGGATATAAGCTGTTCAGGCAGGACAGGCAGGGCAGAAAAGGTGGGGGAGTTGCACTGTATGTAAGGGAGCAGTATGACTGCTCAGAGCTCAAGTATGAAACTGCAGAAAAACCTGAGAGTCTCTGGATTAAGTTTAGAAGTGTGAGCAACAAGGGTGATGTCATGGTGGGAGTCTACAATAGACCACCGGACCAGGCGGATGAGGTGGATGAGGCTTTCTTCTGGCAAGTCGCGGAAGTTACTAGATCGCATGCCCTGGTTCTCATGGGAGACTTCAATCACCCTAATATCTGCTGGGAGAGCAATACAGCGGTGCACAGACAATCCAGGAAGTTTTTGGAAAATGTAGGGGACAATTTCCTGGTGCAAGTGCTGGAGGAACCAACTAGGGGCAGAGCTCTTCTTGACCTGCTGCTCACAAACCGGGAAGAATTAGTAGGGGAAGCAAAAGTGGATGGGAACCTGGGAGGCAGTGACCATGAGATGGTCGAGTTCAGGATCCTGACACAAGGAGGAAAGGAGAGCAGCAGAATATGGCCCCTGGACTTCAGAAAAGCAGACTTTGACTCCCTCGGGAACTGATGGGCAGGATCCCCTGGGAGAATAACATGAGGGGGAAAGGAGTACAGGAGAGTTGGCTGTATTTAAAAGAATCCTTATTGAGGTTATGGGGACAAACCATCCCGATGTGTAGAAAGAATAGTAAATATGGCAGGCGACCAGCTTGGCTTCACAGTGAAATCCTTGCTGCTCTTAAATACAAAAAAGAAGCTTACAAGAAGTGGAAGATTGGACAAATGACGAGGGATGAGTATAAAAATACTGCTTGGGCATGCAGGAGTGAAATCAGGAAGGCCAAATCACACCTGGAATTGCAGCTAGCAAGTGATGTTAAGAGTAACAAGAAGGGTTTCTTCAGGTGTGTTAGCAACTAGAAGAAAGTCAAGAAAAGTGTGGGCCCCTTACTGAATGAGGGAGGCAACCTAGTGACAGAGGATGTGGAAAAAGCTAATGTACTCAATGCTTTTTTTGCCTCTGTCTTCACGAACAAGGTCAGCTCCCAGACTGCTGCACTGGGCAGCACAGCATGGGGGGGAGGTGACCAGCCCTCTGTGGAGAAAGAAGTGGTTCGGGACTATTTAGAAAAGCTGGACGTGCACAAGTCCACGGGGCTGGATTCATTGTATCTGAGAGTGCTAAAGGAGTTGGCGGATGTGATTGCAGAGCCATTGGCCATTATCTTTGAAAACTCATGGCGATCGGGGGAAGTCCAGGATGACTGGAAAAAGGCTAATGTAGTGTCCATCTTTAAAAAAGGGATGAAGGAGGATCCTGGGAACTACAGGCCAGTCAGCCTCACCTCAGTCCCTGGAAAAATCATGGAGCAGGTCCTCAAGGAATCAATTCTGAAGCACTTAGAGGAGAGGAAAGTGATCAGGAACAGTCAGCATGGATTCACCAAAGGCAAGTCATGCCTGACTAATCTAATTGCCTTCTATGATGAGATAACTGGCTCTGTGGATGAAGGGAAAGCAGTGGACATGTTGTTCCTTGACTTTAGCAAAGCTTTTGACACGGCCTCCCACAGTATTCTTGCCAGCAAGTTAAAGAAGTATGGGCTGGATGAATGGACTATAAGGTGTATAGAAAGCTCGTTAGATTGTCGGGCTCAACGGGTAGTGATCAATGGCTCCATGTCTAGTTGGCAGCTGGTATCAAGTGGAGTGCCCCAAGGGTCGGTCCTGGGGCCGGTTTTGTTCAATATCTTCATAAATGATCTGGAGGATGGTGTGGATTGCACCCTCAGCAAGTTTGCAAATGACACTAAACTGGGAGGAGACGTAGATACGCTGGAGGGGAGGGATAGGATACAGAGGGACCTAGACAAATTGGAGGATTGGGCCAAAAGAAATCTGATGAGGTTCAACAAGGACAAGTGCAGAGTCCTGCACTTAGGATGGAAGAATCCAATGCACCGCTACAGACTAGGGACCGAATGGCTCGGCAACAGTACTGCAGAAAAGGAAGTAGGGGTTACAGTGGACGAGAAGCTGGATAGGAGTCAACAGTGTGCCCTTGTTGCCAAGAAGGCCAATGGCATTTTGGGATGTATAAGTAGGGGCGTTGCCAGCAGATCGAGGGACGTGATCATTCCCCTCTATTCGACACTGGTGAGGCCTCATCTGGAGTACTGTGTCCAGTTTTGGGCCCCACACTACAAGAAGGATGTGGAAAATTTGGGAAGAGTCCAGGGGAAGGCAACAAAAATGATTAGGGGACTGGAACACATGAGTTATGAGGAGAGGCTGAGGGAACTGGGGATGTTTAGTCTGCGGAAGAGAAGAATGAGAGGGGATTTGATAGCTGCTTTCAACTACCTGAAAGGGGGTTCCAAAGAGGATGGCTCTAGACTGTTCTCAGTGGTAGCAGATGACAGAACAAGGAGTAATGGTCTCAAGTTGCAGTGGGGGAGATTTAGGTTGGATATTAGGAAAAACTTTTTCACTATGAGGGTGGTGAAACACTGGAATGTGTTACCTCGGGAGGTGGTGGAATCTCCTTCCTTAGAAGTTTTTAAGGTCAGGCTTGAGAAAGCCCTGGTTGGGATGATTTAATTGGGATCGGTCCTGCTTTGAGCAGGGAGTTAGACTAGATGATCTCGTGAGGTCCCTTCCAACCCTGATATTCTATGATTCTATGAATGTGTTTGTAGACTGTACCTGTAAAAGCAGCAAGCTTAAAAAGAAAATTGTGGATTGGTGTCATAAAATAGCATATCTGAATACTGGTGATATGAGCACTCCGGAATGAAGTGGAAAAATCTAAGAAATGGTTTTACAGCCAACTAATGGTATTAAAGAATGTAGGTATTCATTTTTGTTTTCATGGTTGTTGTGTGTGTCCTCCTGGTATATTGCCTTTCTGATTGGCATCTCAGCAGTAGCTCATAATCAAGTTTTAAATAAAATATTCAACTTAGAAACAAAAAACAGTGTGAAAGTTTACATCCACAGCCATTTGCATTTAACTTTGGGGAAATGGGCTGAAGCACTTGAGTGATACTAATCAGGAATTTACAGAAACTCTAAATGTGCTTAAGGACAACATCATGTGTCTGGGGTGCTACAGCTGGCAGTGCTCCAAAAGGATGGATGGGTGACTCCCAATATGAGGCTGGTTTGTTCAAAAAGCTGGTGCAGAATGGGATAGCCTACTTGGTAAGCAGTATATCTCTCCAGGAGTACATGTCACCAGTGCTCTGATCTTGGTGGAGTTTAAGGTGGTAGCATTGACCTACAAAATTGTAAGTCGATCGGGGCCCACCTATTTGAGAGTTTATCTGTCCCCCTAGGCCATATTTATAAAGTCGAGGGCCGTGGAGTCATTTGAATTGGACCCTCCTTGATATAAGATAGTGTGATCTGCTTGGACCTTCAACTTCTCAAATTCAGTCCCCTTTCTTGTTCCAAGATAACTAAGATCTGTTGAGCTTCAGGGTACACCATAAAGTCTTTTTTTTGTCTTGCAAGATTTTGGGGAAGAAGAGGCATAATAACTGGGTAGGGTATTGTTGGAATATTGCTTGATTTGAAATCTGTTTGGTATATGTCTGGTTTTAAGGAAGCAGCTGGTGTTCTGTATTTATTTTTTATGATCTTGCATTTTTTTCAAAATGAGCTCAAAGGCACCTAGCATCCAGCATAGGTGCTTTCCCCTCTTTGTTATAAATTTAATTAAATAATAAAATGTTGCTCCTTTTCTATTAGTCCAACATAGTGATATACATGACAGAGTAGGACAAGTTTATAACCATATCAAAACGTTCTTGTAATTTGAAAAAAAACCAATCCCAACTCTGCATTAAATATGAATGTGTGTGGCCAACTTTTTCAAACTCTGGCATCTAAATTCACTCTTAGGTACTTGGATAAAAGGGGATTGATTTTTTTTCCCTCTGACTTCAGTGGGAGTTCTGGGGGCTCAGCACTTCTGAAAATCAGGCCACTTGGATTTAGGCATTTAAATGTGGATGTAGGTACACAAATTTAAAAATGTAGACTGAATCTTTCATTTTGAGAATACCCTTTCATTGAGAAGCCATGCACAATAATGAAATAATTATGCAACCCATTCTATGACAAAATATCCTTAATTTTAGCCACATATATTGGGGTAGATATTGGTTCCATTCTGCCAATGTGCAGAAGGTTGTAGTTCTTCAAGTTCTACCCACAGTCCAACCCAGATATTGGAAATATGTGCTGGTTATACAAATAATTTAGTAAAAGATAAACAGCTCTGAAAAACTTGTGGGTATGTGTACACTGGAGCTGGGAATGAGCCTTCGAGTCTGGGTAAACAGACTGGAGCTAGCATGCTAAAAATAGCAGTGTGTTGAGCCCCACCAGTCCTTGATGCCTGGCTCAGGGATATGGCTGAACTTGCAGCTAACAAATGACTGGCATTCCACAGAAGGGGAACATCCAAAATCTTTAGAGCAATTTGGGCTGACTTTTTAGACACCTATGATTAATGTAGATCCTGAAAATAAATATGTTGCTTCCTCTCCCTTCCCTTTATCCTAATTCACTTTTCTTTACTTTGTGTATTATGATGAATCTGGTATTTTGCTATATATGTTGTATTTTGAAAAATTAATAAAAAATATAAATATATATAAAATAGCACTGTGAACATTGTAGGTCAGGTGGTGTTGGTTTCAACTCCACCCAATCTTTTGGATCTGAGCTTGGGTGAGTAGCCTGCACCTTCACCAGAGCTTTAACGTCCACACTGCTATTTTTAGCATGCTAGCTCAACCTAGCACAAGTCTGTTTACTTGCGCAGGGATGCACGGTCCCAGCTGCAGTGCAGACATATCCTGGGACATCATGGATACATGATTTATCTACAAGGATCTGTGACTGTAAGTTTTCATGAGTTTATTAAAATTTACACTAATATTTGTATTGTATGGTATCCTGGGAGGTATGCTGCCTGCCAGGGGCCCGTATTTGAGACCTTACATAGGAATCGTCGAGGATCATCTGGCCCTCTGACTACTACCCCATGCTACTCATCCATGTGGGCACCAATGGTGTGACCCTGAGCAGTTCAGAAGTTACTACAGGGCTCTGGGAGTAAGGGTGAAGGAATTGTGGGTGAAAGTGGTGTTCTCTTGGATCCTTCCAGTCAAGGGTAGGGGCCCAGGTAGAGACAGATGCATCCTGGAGATGAATGTCTGGCTGCAAGGATGGTGTTGCCAGGACAGCTTCAGTTTCCTTGATCACGGGGTGCTGTTCTGGGAAGAAGGACAGCTAAGCAGAGATGGGGTTCACCTATTGAGGAAAGCGAAGAGCATATTTGGATACAGATTGGCTAACCTAGTGAGGAGGGTTTTAAACTAGGTTCTACAGGGCAGATGACAAAAGCCTACAGATAAGTCCAAAACATGAAGACCTGGGAGAAGGGTCTGTAAACTAATGCGAGAAGTATGGGGAATAAGCAAGAAGAACTTGAAATGCTAGTTAATAAACACAACTATGACATTGTTGGCATCACAGACTTGGTGGGATAATATGCATGAGTGGCATATTGGTACAGAAGGGTACAGCTTATTCAGGAAGGACAGGCAGGGGAAAAAAGGGCGGTGGTGTTGCCTTGTATATTAAAAATATATGCATTTGGACCAAGGTTAAGATGGAAATAGGAGACAGACTTGTTGAAAATCTCTGGGTAAGGATAAAAGGGGTAAAAAACAAGGGCAATGTCATGGTAGGGATCTACTACAAACTACCTAGCCAGGAAGAATTGGTCGATGAGGCTTTTTTTTAAACAACTAACAAAATCATCCAAAGCACAGGACTTGGTGGTGATGGGGGACTTCAACTACCCAGACATCTATTGGGAAAATAATACAGAAGGGCACAGATTATCCAAAAAGTTCTCGGAATGTATTGGAGACAATTTTTTATTTCTTCAGAAGGTGGAGAAACTCAATGGAAACTTCTGCTGAGAGTCTCAGATCGCACAGTGCATCGCTTCATTAGCTGCTGGTGCTGTTCTGTATTCAAGTCCTCTGAGCACTCTAAGGCATCATGGAATAGCTATCCAGACTTCCCCAGCCATGGCTAGGCAGCATGGTAGTATTCACACACCAACATGACTGTGTTGTGAAAAAGCTGGCATATGCACACAAGTCATCTATGTTTGTTGTAACTGGGTCAGAAAAGAGTATCATAATCTGACTGGAGAAATATGGATATACTTGTAGTGTAGATGAAGACTTAATGGCAACCTAAGAATCTCTCCAAGCTCTTTACAGCCATTAATATATAATGAACCACCAAAATCTCACAAACAACCAAAGAATAGAACTGAAGAGTTATCCCCTGTGGCCAACTTCAGGCCGGGGGTGAATTTCCTTATTTCAATACTTAAATCCTTAAGTACTGTGTCAGGGGATATGGGGTATGTTACATTCTGATGTTCCCCAAAACAGCAATCCCAAAACACAAAAAAATTGAAGCAAGACATGCAGGTATGTGCTCAAACAAAACATGTAATAATCATGAACCAGTAAAGTCAGCAACAAAACATAATAACAATCCAAATGGCAGATATGTTGCAGCAGGCCCTGAGTAACTGCATACTCCGAATGCCATTTGTGGACCTGGAACACTGAGTTCAGGGATCAGAAACTAGGAGACAAATAGGTATAAGAATAGGGAACAATAAGAAGGATGCGCGTGCGCGCACACTTTTTAAAGAAGCCCTTTCAAGTCTTTGGTTGAGGAAGAGGATCAAAGGCTTCAGTGTCTGTGGTTATCAGCCCATCACCTTTAAAAATTTCTTTTGTCCTTTCCAATTATTCCAACTCCATGCCAAGCTAGATTCATCTATAGTGCCTATTAACTCCATTTATGGGCTATGGTTTTATCTAAAACACAAGTGATAGCAATAAATCTGTGTTTCATTTGGTATTTTTACCACTTTTATTACTCTTTAATTTTTGCTAATTATTGTTCTGATTTATGCATCTCACCCCAATTTGTTCTGAGCTGCCTTTTTGAAGATCTCTTTCCATCATGCAGCCTGTGACATTCCTTGAAAATGAATTAAATACCAACTCCAGTATTGTTGGCTTTCATTTTTGTACAAAATGATCATAGTACTTTTTTCTCTGAACTTGAAACCGACCCCACCTGCTGCATAAGAGATGTCAGAACACTATGAAGTGATTGGCTAATATTCTGCCTTTGCCACCAGGATTGATGCGAGAGATCGGAAAATAAGGAACGGAACTTTCCATTTAAAAAAAAGTGAATATCATTTTGCTGAAATTAAAAAGAAAAGAAATTTAGATAGATTCTGTACCGAAAAAAGACAACCAGGGTGGTGTCCTTAAACAGCTACTTCCGTAGCCACTGCCTGCAATATTATTTTTATTGCACCTGAACCGATACACTTTTAACATTATTTCAAAAAGACTGTTACTGAAAACTGACCAATTTCGAGAGAAAATCAGTTCCTAAATGTTCTCCCTATTGGTACTGAATAAAACTAGCCATTTTTGAGCAGGAAGAGAAAGCTCCATAGAATTTACTTGTTAGGATTGTTTTTCTGGGAGATCAAAACAAATGTTGAATAGTTTCTGAGCAGCTAAAGAACTCTGCAACAAAACACCTCTCCATCAGTTAAAGTGAAATCTAAGCAGGTTTCTTCAATCAGGAGGGAAGTTGCCCATAATTGAAGGGAATGGTGTGTGTGGATCTCTATCTTCCCAAAAGAAAAATGATTTTTCTTTTTCATTAACAAAAATGATCAGTCTTATCCACATCCCTTAAAGAAGAGGTTATCTGGGGGACCACCTGCAGCCAGTTATTTGATGTTCCTCAAAAACCGTTCTGCCAAGATGAATCATTCCTTGAGTGGGCGCAGGCAGAATTGAAATGCAGCAGGCAAGTTTCATAAATGTTGTTTTTTTCCCCATGTAGGGGCTTAATAGCTTTTAAAGCTTCACTGTTTGAGCACTAATGATAATGTCTCTGTTGGTAAATGCAGGAAGCATAACTGTGTGCTCAAAGTGAAAACTTTTTTTCTGAAATCTTTTCTGTAAAGGGCTGGGAGCAGAATAGTACATATAACAGGCCAAAAGGGGTGAGGGGGTGGGGGGGGGAGGGGAGAGAAAGGCCATTAAAATGAAATTAAGACATAGCCCTAGCCTCTCTGAAAAATGCCAGAAAATAATTTTGCTGTTTAAAAAACAAAGCAGATTAAACAGCAAAATGAACACAAAGCTGGAAAGCTGGGAAATCCAAAATGTGAGGTTTCCACTTAAAACCAAAATACCCACCAAACACTGGAGAGTTTGGAGATGCACATTTAGGCTGGGGCCTAAATGTGTTCCTGGCCCACCGCACTCTCTTTACTCTTACCATGCAAATGTCATTATTTAGGGCTCAAGTTTTAGGAAGTTTAAATTAGATGTAGAATTGACCTCTGACAGACTGTCCAGGACCTAGGCAGAGAGCAGTGAGATCAGGGTGGCAAGGTGAGAAGCTGCAATACAAAACCAGCTGAAAAAGAGAGACAGAAGTCTCCTTTCTGAGCAAATCACTTCTATGAACTGTGGCCTTGTAAAGGTAAGATAAGGGAGTTCAGTAAAATGTTTGTTTGTTTTGGAGTCTGGATTAAGTGAACCTGTGTGTCCCACCTGGACCAGATTGTCTAATTTTTTGGTTGCTCTCATGTGAGATGGGGGCCAAATTACAGATTTTTGCTGATAACTATGCATTCCAATGACAGGTTTCAGAGTAGCAGCCGTGTTAGTCTGTATCCGCAAAAAGAAGAGGAGGACTTGTGGCACCTTAGAGACTAACAAATTTATTTGAGCATAAGCTTTTGTGAGCTACAGCTCTCTTCATCGGATGCATTCAGTGGAAAATACAGTGGGGAGATTTATATCCACAGAGAACATGAAATAATGGGTGTTACCATACACACTGTAATGACAGTGATAGGGTAAGGTGAGCTATTACCAGCAGGACTGCGGGGGGGATGGGGGAGAACCTTTTGTAGTGATGATCAAGGTGGGCCATTTCCGGCAGTTGACAAGAACGTCTGAACAACGGGGGGAGCGAAGAATAAACATGGGGAAATAGTTTTACTTTGTGTAATGACCCATCCACTCCCAGTCTTTATTCAAGCCTAAGTTAATTGTACCCAGTTTGCAAATTAATTCCAATTCAGCAGTCTCTCGTTGGAGTCTGTTTTTGACGTTTTTTTGTTGAAGAATTGCCACTTTTTGGTCTGTAATCGCGTGACCAGAGAGATTGAAGTGTTCTCCGACTGGGTTTTGAATGTTATAATTCTTGACATCTGATTTGTGTCCATTTATTCTTTTACGTAGAGACTGTCCTGTTTGGCCAATGTACATGGCAGAGGGGCATTGCTGGCACATGATGGCATATATCATAATGGTAGATGTGCAGGTGAATGAGCCTCTGATAGTGTGGCTGATGTGATTAGGCCCTATGATGGTGTCCCCTGAATAGATATGTGGACACAGTTGGCAACGGGCTTTGTTGCAAGGATAGGTTCCTGGGTTAGTGGTTCTGTTGTGTGGTGTGTGGTTGCTGGTGAGTATTTGCTTCAGGTTGGGGGGCTTAGGTTTTTTAAAGGAATGTTTAAGAACTGTTCCCTGTAGGGGATGCCAGCTGCATGGGGACAGGCTGTCCACACATGTAGCCCCTCTCTCTGTCTCCACATGTAGCTCTCTTCTCACTGTTACACAGTCTAGCGCCTCTACCTTCTGCTCCTGCAAGAGTGGACCCATTCACATCCCTTAGGGATTGAAAGCACTCAGCAACCTGGAGAATAAGTGTCAGGGATGGTGGGTCTTGAATGCTGGTCCACAGGGCTCTTAGGAGCTAAGCAGTTCCAACCTGTCACCCAGTGGATAGAAAATAAACTCTGATAGAGGACTTTAGCTTGGGATCTGATAGGTGGACTGCCTCCCCTGCATGATTTGCTCCTTCTGCCTGAGTCTGATCTCCTGGTAACCTGACCCAGGCCAACTCCTACTCTGATCCCAAGGTAAGAACACCCATGTACTGGTTGTGAAAATAAGACTCTTTTCTTTGTTCAGAGCTGCTGTCAAGGTTCCTTCCCCACTCTGAACTCTAGGGTACAGATGTGGGGACCTGCATGAAAGACCCCCTAAGCTTATTCTTACCACCTTAGGTGAAAAACTTCCTCAAGATACAAACTTTGCCTTGTTCTTGAACCCTATGCTGCCACCACCAAGCATGTTAAACGAAGAACAGGGAAAGAGCCCACTTGGAGATGTCTTCCCCCCAAAAAATCCCCCCCAAGGCCTACACCCCCTTTCCTGGGGAAGGCTTGATTAAAATCCTCACCAATTTGCATAGGTGAACACAGACCCAAACCCTTGGATCTTAAGAACAATGAAAAAGCAATCAGGATCTTAAAAGAAGAATTTTAATTAAAGAAAAAGTAAAAGAATCACCGCTGTAAAATCAGGATGTTAAATACCTTACAGGTTAATCAGATTCAAAACATAGAGAATCCCTCTAGGCAAAACCTTAAGTTACAAAAAGACACAAAAACAGGAATATACATTCCATTCAGCACAGCTTATTTACCAGCCATTTAAACAAAAGGAAATCTAACGGATTTCTAGCTAGATTACTTACTAACAAGTTCTAATACTCCATTCCTGTTCTGTTCCTGGCAAAAGCATCACACAGACAGACACACCCTTTTGTTCCCCTCCCCTCCAGCTTTGAAAGTATCTTGTCTCCTCATTGGTCATTTTGGTCAGGTGCCAGCGAGGTTATCTTAGCTTCTTAACCTTTTACAGGTGAAGGGGTTTTGCCTCTGGCCAGGAGGGATTTTATAGTTCTGTATACAGAAAGGTGGTTACCCTTCCCTTTATATTTATGACAGTTGCATATAAAGAGTTGCAACAAGAAGCCAGTTACAGTGAAAAACAAGAATATTTCTGTTTCTATAAAGCCAATGAAAAGTGCTGCGTGTTCTTGCACACCCTAAAGAGTACACTTATAAAGTTTGCAGACAATACCAAGCTGGGAGGGGTTGCAAGTGCTTTGGAGGATAGGATTAAAATTCAAAATGCTCTGGACAATCTGGAGAAATGGTCTAAAGTAAATTGGATGAAATTCAATAAGGACAAATGCAAAAGTTCTCCACTTAGGAAGGAACAATCAGTTGCACATACACAAAATGGGAAATGACTGCCAAGGCAGGAGTACTGCGGAAAGGGATCTGGGGGTCATAGCGGACCACAAGATAAATATGAGTTAACAGTATAATGCTGCTGCAAAAAAACAAAACATCCTTCTGGGATGTATTAGCAGGAGTGTTGTAAGAAAGACACGAAAAGTAATTCTCCCGCTCTACTCCTCGCTGATTAGGCCTCAACTGGATTATTGTGTCCTATTCTGGGAGCCACATTTCAGGAAGGATGTGGACAAATTGGAGAGAGTCCAGAGAAGAGCAACAAAAATGATTAAAGTTCTAGAAACCATGAGGGAAGATTGAAAAAACTGGGTTTGTTTAGTCTGGAGAAGACTTAGAGAGGACATGATAACAATTTTCAAGTACATAAAAGGTTTTTACAAGGAGGAGGGAGAAATATTGTTCTTCTTAACCTCTAAGGATAGGACAAGAAGCAATGGGCTTAAAGTGCAGCAAGGGTGGTTTAGGTTGGACATGGGATTCCTTACAGATCCAAATTTAGTCAAAATGTCATTATTTAAAATATGCAACCATCAAATGGAAGAAGAAAAGAAAAAAGTGTATTCATGAAAAAAGCCAATGATATAAAAAGACTTTTTAGGTCCCATCCAGGCTATTGTCCCAGGGATCAATGCAGGATTGTTTCTATTATATTTTCTAGTGTTTTGCCCAGCGTAGTTTTGAAGATATAAGAGCAGGAACTCCAGTCAGTACTTTCCCAATTATTCAAATATGGTCAGGCAGTCACCCCAGTACTCTCCAACCCCTATTCCACCAACTGTGAGTATGCCCTTCACAAGGGGATGGGAAGCTGGATTAGTGGAAATGGTGTGTTCAGGTTTCAGGTGCATAGGTTTCAGTAACACATAGATTAGTTTAGCTGGAGAAGAAAGGACTGTGTGCCTGGGTGGAAGAGCAGCAGGACTACGGACAGCTAAGACTGCTGGCAGGGACTAGGGGAGTGAGAGGTTCCTGGCTGCCTTCTAGGAATGAGCCAAAGACAGTTGGCTTGCAGGGACCGGGGGAGCAATGAAGAGACACCTGGTTGGCTGCGGGGACTGAGTAGGGTCTGAGCCCTGGGAGGACCATAGGAAGATAGTCTCTCCAGGGAGGAAGTCCTGGGGATACAACCCCATACCAGGGTCGGGCTGGTTTGAAGACTACAGACACGCCCAACCAAAGGGGGCACTTGTGAGAGGTGGGTGCTAACCCCATTACAGTTAGTGTTTCTGAAACACTTTTTCTTTAGGATTTCCAATTTATGGGAAATTTTGGGAAAAAAAGTGGATTTTTTTCTTATCCATAAGAACCCCAAACTTCAAAAAAGGCAACATATCCCATCAACCACAAATCTTGTCTTTCAGCCAACTCTACAGGCACCTGCTCAAGTGACAAACCATGGGCAGACATTGAGATCTGTCTTTTACAGAGCACAGCCCACCCCATTTGTTTTCTTCTTCTGAAGCATTGTATATTGATCACTATTATTTGCAGGATTCCAGACTTTTGACAGCACAATTATCTAATCTAGTATGCTAAATTCTCTGTTAATGTTAAAATAAAATGTGTATTTCATCAATTTCTACTGGAGATATAATACTGAACTATAGTTATGATTAGAAAAGTGACCATGTATAAAGATGACTCCCCTTTACTCAGCAATTTGGCCACAGTGGCCTGAAAAGGCATGTTTGTTCACATTAGTCAACAGACCTATAGATGAATGAGCTGGATTCTATTGTGCCTCACATATATATCATCAGCTAAATGCTAATTGGAACATCATTATTGCTGGAAATGATGTTGTAACTGACAGAAAGAACAGGATGACTTTTTTCAGATGCTAGGTTGTTTCTATACCGTCAATTTAAAAGACAAAAACCTTTCACATGTTAACTAAACAAATTTTGATATAGAAATCATTGTGAGAAATAAATAAGTAGTCCTAAAATGTTATTTACATGGAGTCACTTTTCTAAGCACTTTATGACATAGAGTTTACTTTGACTTAAAATTTGTGTTTTGGACTATAAACCATTTCTATACAAATAGCAGCTGAATGCACTGTGTAGAATGCCATAACATTTATTTCTACAATTTGGGGTGTAAACCAATATTTATATTAGTTATAGAAGCAAAGTATGAGCTGAATGAATTTCAAACCTTCTAAGTCAGAAACATACAATGAATTTATGACATAAGTAAAAATAGCAAATGATGATTTTGTATGTGTTGTGTGGATAAATTCTATTTTCGCTTACACTTCTTGGCTAATAAAATGCTACTACGACCATATTTGCAATACTTCTGGACCATTCTGATCATTGAAAGGATACAGGAGAAACTGAAAAAGTACAATAGGTGGAAGCCAAAATGATTCTTGATTTTACAATTACAATGCAAGTTTTGTGTACAAAGGAAAATTTGAAGAGATTTGCCAGCATTCCCTTCCATTTATAACCTAACTTTTGCAAAATTATTTCAGGTTTTCTGCAGTAGTTAGCACTTTGGCATCAGCATGTCCCATTACAAGTAAAGTTATTTGTGCCAGGAACTTGTGCCTCCTGGAATCAAAGAACTCAATCAATGCTTCTTTACACAGCTTGTAGCTGAAACAGGGAAATGGTTGGCAAATGCAGAAGGGAAAAAAAGAAGCAGAAGCAGTGGAACACAAGAAATTTAAGAACAGCTACAAGCCAACTGATCCAGCTTGTGGTGTGTGTGTGTTTATCTTGTCTACAATTGGGTTTTCAGACACTTTGGAGGAAGCTTCACCCGTAAGTCATAGTTTACTCTGGTACACTGCATGCACACTATGCATATGTACGGGGAGACTTTGGCAAACCAGTAGAGTGCCTGAAACCACTATGGCTTATTGCTAAAAGCAGACAAGTCAGCTGTAAATTGGCCATTCAGCGGTTTCAGTTTAACCAAGGCAGGAGGGGAGCAGGTTTTTTGGGTGCCACAGAGAGGGTAGCTTGACCCTGTGTCCTTCCTGATAAGAATTGTGTTGAAGTTGCTGATACATGCATCTTAGAAGAGGAGGATGTGCCCTCAGGAATGTCTATTGGGGCCTCAAGGCTGCAAACTCTGGAAAATCCCACACCTGGTTAATCGATAATCAGAAGGAGCCTCTTACTTGCCCAGGGGAACTGCTTGCTTAACAAGTTTTCTTTAAGGGACATGTCATTCTATTACTAATGTATAAATAAGGGGGAAAAGTTTGAGGTGGTGGGACTCTTCAGGACTGGACTCTCCCTCTGGATGCATCTTGTGTTCCCCACTAGCAGACGGGCTGCCGCTGTGCCACTCGAGAGCCACACTCAGCTTTGGTAATTATCAAGGGGTGTTTTGCTAACCTGTTGCAGATATGTGTATAAGTGCTTGAGACCAAGTAAAGTTTAGCTTTAAGTGAAAGCACTCTTGTGTTGTCCTGTCTGTGCCAGCCGTCTATCGGTCAGACTGCCGTGTTTCCCCTGATTTATTTCCTGACACCACATCGCACAGAGTAAAAGTTACCAAGAGTTTTGGGTTGAAAGAACTCTGGGTAACAGAATTTGGAGGCCCCAGCGAGGATTGGTAGAGAGGAAGGAGACAGATGGTACAAACAGTTTGTAGTTTGTCCATTGCAATAGGAGGTAAAAGATGGCGGGGTGGGGTTGCTCCCTATAAGTTCCTGTGTCACAGTTCATGAGTTCATTTATAGATACATTCCATTTCTGGGACTCAGAACTCAGGCTGATTGCCTACTCAAGTGGAGAAATTATGTCCAGAGACAGGGAACCAACTCCAGGACACAGCCCCAAAGATCAGAGCTGCCAGACCTTAACCCTCTGCCAATGACACCATGCAGAAACTGGAGTCCCCCAGATGGACCTGATTCTGACTGGCCATCAGGAAAAGTCCATCTGTCTTATTGGGAGTGGTGAGCACTGTATGTGTGTGAATTCTGTTTTGGGATTGTCAAGGTTCCTCCCCCACTCTGAACTCTAGGGTACAGATGTGGCGACCTGCATGAAAACCTCCTAAGCTTACTTTCACCAGCTTAGGTTAAAACTTCCCCAAGGTACAAATAAATTTTATCCTTTGTCCCTGGATCTCCACTGCCACCACCAAACTCTAACTGGGTTTATTGGGAAACGTAGTTTGGACACGTCTTTCCCCCCAAAATCCTCCCAACCCTTGCACCCCACTTCCTGGGAAAGGTTTGGTAAAAATCCTCACCAATTTGCATAGGTGACCACAGACCTAAACCCTTGGATCTGAGAACAATGAAAAAGCATTCAATTTTCTTACAAGAAGACTTTTAATAGAAGTAAAGAAATCCCCTCTGTAAAATCAGGATGGTAGATACCTTACAGGGTAATTAGATTCAAAACATAGAGAATCCCTCTAGGCAAAACCTTAAGTTACAAAAAAGACACACAGACAGGAATAGTCATTCTATTCAGCACAATTCTTTTCTCATCCATTTAAAGAAATCATGATCTAACACATACCTAGCTAGATTACTTACTAAAAGTTCTAAGACTCCATTCCTGGTCTATCCCCGGCAAAGGCAGCATAAAGACAGACCCTTTGTTTCTCTCCCTCCTCCCAGCTTTTGAAAGTATCTTGTCTCCTCATTGGTCATTTTGGTCAGGTGCCAGCAAGGTTACCTTTAGATTCTTAACCCTTTACAGGTGAGAGGATTTTTCCTCTGGCCAGGAGGGATTTTAAAGGGGTTTACCTTTCTCTTTATATTTATGACAGGGATTGTTAAGAAATAGAGTTTATATAGTATATTACTGTGTAAGGCTCTTTCACTTTTAAAAGACCCCATAAACCCACAAAAGATTAAGCCCTGAGTCCACAGGGAAAGGGAGTTTGCTCAGAGTCCATAGGGAAAGGGTACTTGCCCTTAGCCCATGGAGGAGTAGAGCCCAGAGCCCATGGAAGGGTAAGGTTAGGTGCTTTTTGCCTGGAGCCCTAGGAACTGGGGAAAAGGTGGGTGCCCTTGAATGTGTGAGTAACAGAGAATTTTGTGCGGCTAACGAATTTGGTGGAGAGAATGCAGGCAGCCTAAGGGCTTTTGGACTGAACTGATAGAGTCTAACACCGTAAACAATAGCAAAGTACCTGTGCCTTCTGTCAGAAAGGGTCGCTACCTATCTGGCAGAATGGCCACCCCAGAGCAACAAGAGAGAAAGGGAACAAAGAAAAGGGACCAGGAGGGGTGGGGGCTAGTTGAGGAACCCACCCTCCTTGCTAAATGGTTAGTGGGACAAAGCCTGTGCCCAAGGGAAGGGGCGGTTCAGGGAGGAAAGCAGGATCAGGCCCAAACAAGCAGGCAGGCAACAGATAAAGAGAGTGAGAAATTAACTCTGCAGAGGCTGGAGGGAATTAAGCAGTTGAACCTTGTACAAATGTTAACAGAAAAAGAGTTATAGAAAAAGAATTCTTGGTTTCTTTGCAGCCATTCTGAAGGAAAAATGGGCCCTTTTCCAAAGGAATGTTTGTAAATAAGCCAGGCAAAAAGACAATCTGCTTTGAATCATTTGACTGAACAATTTAGTCAAATTTGCCAAAAGAACATAAAGGGGTTTCTACTGGAATTTACCTGACCCCAGATATATACCAATGTAATCTATGTACAGCTGTGTAAAAATTAAAGCAGTGTAAGGGATGTGAAGCAGAAGAGCATGCTTGTATCTGTGTGTGTGTGTGTGTATAGATATACTGTGTAAGTGTGTGGAGTGTTTGGGACCAAGGCCGGTGCTCCTGGCTCATGAAACTCTGTTTTGTGGGTTTAAGATAAATTGTTTTTTTGGTTTGGTTTGGTTTTAAATAACACCACTAAAAAGCCATCTGAATCTTTCATTCAAAGTTGCAAAACTGAGAAACACTTGTTTGCCAGACAAAGGTGACTAGTGTTGTTTGGCTTTGGTATTTAGCATTTAACCCTTAAGATGCCTCAATGCTTTATACAGTTCAATATTTCTTTTAAAGACCAAAGTCCTGGCTGCAGCAGGGCAGTCAAACCCAGGAGAATGGGGAGAAATTCTGGATCCTTTTTTTTTTTGGTAACAAAATAGCAGATAAGAGTTGTAGTATAAGAAGTTAAAAAGAAGACACTGCCCCTCTGGAGCAACAGCAGGGGTGAGGTGCACAAAAAAAAGAAGCAACGTTAGAAACACTGAGCCTTAAGGTGGCTCTGAGTAATCAAACTGTCACTTTGATAAAGGTACATGAAAACTCTGTGTGAGCACAAAAAAAACTGTTACACCTTATGTAAAAATTGATATGGCTAATATAGTGTTATAGAAGTTAAACTATGAAAGGAATGTGCATTTTTCCCAGGACATGTGCAGTGTATATTGTAGAAGGAGTAAAAGAAATGCAAACAAAACATGCTACTTAACTAAAATCCTATTAGGGCTCTAAAGGGAGCTAGAATAGGTTGTATTTTGTTTTTCAGATCACTGTGTGTTTTGGAAGCAGAAGTTGAAAATGAAAAGAAATCAAAACTCAGGTGGAAGTTGATTGTGTCCCCTTTTCAGAAAGGGTCTCTGACCTGCTGATGGCTTTGGATCCAAAAGCAAGCCAGAAAGCATCTGTGAAAATTCAAATTACCTTACTGATAGAGCATGGTGGGAAAAGAAGTCAAATCTAAAAATAAGAGAGGGACAGGTTAACCCTAAGTAGGAAAAATATTCTTTTTGTGTGTGTATGCAGTGCTGAAATCTGAAGTTTTCAATAGATTTGATGTTAATATTAAACATTAGGATAAATTTAATGTTAATAAATACCCCTGTAACAATGGATAGTGTGTATGATTTTTGAAAAAACCTAAAAGGTCATATGGTAATGATACTTCTCAGTTATTACCTGTGAATACACTTAAAGCTTAGCACAGCTTCTTTAACACTTAAAGAATATTGCAAACTTGGTCTGCTATATAAGAAGAAAAACTGAGGTACATCACCTCATGAATTTAATAACTGAACAGTGGGATAATTTCCCCTAAACCCTTAAAAGATAGGAGCCATTGAAACCTAGCCTGCCTATAGAACAAAAACACAGGAAAGAATGGGGGTAATTCCTCCGTTTTGCCTGCAACACGGTCTTGGGATCAATCAGGCGAGGTATTTCCAGTAGAGATAAGGAGGTGTTAGTACCATTACACAAGGCACTGGTGAGACCTCATCTGGAATATTTTGTGCAGTTCTGGTCTCCCATGTTTAAGAAGGATGAATTCAAACTGGAACAGGTACAGAGAAGGGCTACTAGGATGATCCGAGGAATGGAAAACCTGTCTTATGAAAGGAGACTCAAAGAGCTTTGGGTTGAAAGAACCCCAGGTGACACATATAGTGGCAAAAATCCCCAGTGTACATAAGGCCTTAGTATCACCATTCTCCTCTATCATTATACCCCTTCAATCCCTTTCTTCTCCAGAAACTAGGCGTTTCTTAAAGTCTCGCTTTTTTTTTCTTCAATGACTTTCCCCTGGGACTAATTTTTTACATGTAGTACCTTTTAACATCAACTTGTTCTGTCTACTTTTTCCTATGTGCTTTCAGGTTCCTAGTTTTTAGATTGTTCTGTAATAATGGGTTCAGGTAGGATTATTAATAATCAATGAGACGTCAGCTACCTGAGCTCTATTGGGTTTATTAAATCAGATTGCTCTAACTAAAAATAGAACTGCAGGATGCAGAAAGTTGGTAGTCACCAATCTAGGGTCCAGGCCCGTCAGCTCATACTGGTCTGGAGTGGTTTACAAGTATACAGTTTTTATAGACTGCTTGTCTACCTCTTTCTACAGCTTGCGGTTATTTGCATAATTGGCACCATCCAACGTTACCCTTATGTTTCATGATCTGGACAACATAGGATTCAAGCTTCCAACTTAACATACTTACAAGAACTCATAATATTTTGGCCTGCTAAACAATAAAGACAATATGATGGTTAGCTGTGTAATGCTTTTTTTTGTTTTTAAACCAATGATTTTGTTTTGCTCTTTTCAGTCAGAATAGCCTATGCATCTGCAAAACATATTCATTTCTTGTGGTTTTAGTTCTCTCTTCATTTGTAATTGGCTCCAATGAGTGAAATAACAAGCACAAAAAAACCTTAAGCAGCTATTTTTTATATTTTTATAGGTCATGCCCTAGACATATTTCTATTTCTTTTAGGGCACCTCCTACATAAGTTTAATATGTTCAAAGCCAAATATACTGCTTGGCTCCCTGACATAATTGTGAGGGATCCTGGAAGCTCAAAGGTCCTAGTTTATTAACCTCTTTGGTGGTGTAAAAATGTACTTCTCACCTCCCCATCTCTGTCAATCCTTTCTTGAATTTTGAAAACAAGTATTAGCCTCAAAGTCCTTATTTCTTCACTAAGAACAAAACCAATTCCCTTCCTGCATATTTTTCCTGACCTGCTGTAATTGTTGTTGTCTTAAGCATGAACTCCTACAAGGTACTGATATCCTTCTTCTACTATAATGACAATGTACAGAACTCCAGAAGGACACTGGCAAGTACCTTATACAGCAACAACATAAGCACTGTAATGTTGTATTCTATTCCACTGGTAATAAAATCTACGATGGTGGTAGCATTATCTTGTTTGCTTTTCTCCCCCCACCCGCATCTATTTATATTTTCAATTACTTTTGCCTTGTTAACTTTTCCCAATGAGTGTGCTGCATGATTTAGAATATTCTCATGTTGCTTTCTGATTCCTTTTTAAATTATTGAGCTTTTTTCGCAATTGAACTTCATTTGCTTATCTGCTACTCTGGTCCAACTCTTTCAAAGCTTAGTGAATTTTTTCTTATTATTTGTTTTGTTTCTGCCTTTAGTATCCTCTAGAACCTTGGCAGTTAGGGTACTGTAAATCACATGAAAATTGTGTAGTTCTAAATTTACGCACACAGTCCTAAAACTGACTCATCGCAGACCCCTTTCCAACTTAAAAAAGTTTCCATCTATAGCTCTACTTTAAACTTTAGTTTCAAACTAGTTTTTTATCCAGTATCCTATTTTACCCCTTATTCCATGGCTCTTTACCTTAACCATTAATCCCTAGTGTGCAACCTTGTCAAATACTTTTGTAAATCTGCATATATTATGTCCACTAAATTCCCTTTATCTCTTAGCAGTAACATCGTCAAATAGCTCCAAAAGGCTAGATAAGCGTGACAATCACGTGCAGAATCCATTTTTGCAATCCATAATCTGTACTTCTCCAGGTGTTGTCCTGCAAAGTTCCTTATGAAATAGTTTTGAATATTTTTCTCATGTTAAATTAATATCTAGAGTTTCCTGTTTTAGTTACTTCTGATCACATAAATATATTTCTGAAAGTTTCTAGTTTGAGAATTTCTTTTCACTAAAAGAAATGTTTTAAAATGTCAGAATTTCACTGATTTCTCCCCCCCCCAACCCCCACTCACATTTTTATCATTCTTTGGAGCAGGTTATTACAGTCTGGTGTGTGTTGCCTAAGCAGACCCTGTACTGAGAGTTGTGGTAGTGACTTAAGCCAAATTTGCAAAGTAAATCTGTTATTTGTTATCTATGTTTGACCAAACTTGATAGGAAGTTCTGGAATTACCAGGCATTAAAACTTGGTTCTTTTTAGTACAGCCTTTTTTATGCAAAAATCACATACAAAAATCAATTTAATAGGTGCTCTTTTTTGGGAAACATTTATAATTAAAATGTTGGCTAATTCTTCTTTATCTTCTCACACTTTTGCAGAAGATGCAGAGTGCAAAGGGCCCCAGTTCTGCTTTATGCAAACCCCAGTTCTGCTTTATGCAACATGTTATCCCCTTATTTCCACACATGCCTTAGACAAGATGATCAATACATTCTATGAGTCTGTCCCAGTCAATCATGGAGAATTCATTTCCTGCCCCCTGGGCCTCCTCTCTTCTTACCCCCTTTCTTAAATAATTATTGAAGACACTTATGCAAATGCAGTTCCCATAAGACATATTTATAAGATGCAAGATTCTAGAAGTATTGTTTCTGAATAAGATATGGGGTCACAGAGGATAAACAGCTGAACCTTAGTTTTCAGTGTTAGGCTGTAACTAAAAGGGCTAATGCAAGCCTTGGATGCATAAAGAGGGAAATCTCAAGTAAGAATGGAGCAATTGCTTTCATAGAATCATAGAATATTGGGTTGGAAGGGACTTCAGGAGGTCATCTAGTCCAACCCCCTGCTCAAAGCAGGACCGATCCCCAACTAAATCATCCCAGCCAGGGCTTTGTCAAGCCTGACCTTAAAAACTTCTAAGGAAGGACATTCCACCACCTCCCTAGGTAACGCATTCCAGTGTTTCACCGGCCTCCTAGTGAAAAAGTTTTTCCTAATATCCAACCTAAATCTCCCCCACTGCAACTTGAGACCATTACTCCTTGTTCTGTCATCTGTTACCACTGAGAACAGTCTAGAGCCATCCTCTTTGGAACCCCCTTTCAGGTAGTTGAAAGCAGCTATCAAATCCCCCCTCATTCTTCTCTTCCGCAGACTAAACATCTCCAGTTCCCTCAGCCTCTCCTCATAAGTCATGTGTTCCAGTCCCCTAATCATTTTTGTTGCCGTCCGCTGGACTCTTTCCAATTTTTCCACATCCTTCTTGTAGTGTGGGGCCCAAAACTGGACACAGTACTCCAGATGAGGCCTCACCAGTGTCGAACAGAGGGGAATGATCACGTCCCTCAATTTGCTGGCAACGCCCCTACTTATACATCCCAAAATGCCATTGGCCTTCTTGGCAACAAGGGCACACTGTTGACTCCTATCCAGATTCTCATCCACTGTAACCCCTAGGTCCTTTTCTGCAGAACTGCTGCCGAGCCATTCGGTCCCTAGTCTGTAGCGGTGCATTGGATTCTTCCGTCCTAAGTGCAGGACTATGCACTTGTCCTTGTTGAACTTCATCAGATTTCTTTTGGCCCAATCCTCCAATTTGTCTAGGTCCCTCTGTATCCTATCCCTACCCTCCAGCATATCTACCTCTCCTCCCAGTTTAGTGTCATCTGCAAACTTGCTGAGGGTGCAATCCACACCATCCTCCAGATCATTTATGAAGATATTGAACAAAACCGGCCCCAGGACTGACCCTTGGGGCACTCCACTTGATACCAGCTGCCAACTAGACATGGAGCCATTGATCACTACCCATTGAGCCCGACAATCTAGCCAGCTTTCTATCCAACTTATAGTCCATTCATCCAGCCCATACTTCTTTAACTTGCTGGCAAGAATACTGTGGGAGACCATGTCAAAAGCTTTGCTAAAGTCAAGGAACAACACGTCCACTGCTTTCCCTTCATCCACAGAGCCAGTTATCTCATCATAGAAGGCAATTAGATTAGTCAGGCATGACTTGCCCTTGGTGAATCCATGCTGACTGTTCCTGATCACTTTCCTCTCCTCTAAGTGCTTCAGAATTGATTCCTTGAGGACCTGCTCCATGATTTTTCCAGGGACTGAGGTGAGGGTGAGGGTCCCTTGGTATTTGCCGCTGGTGTGACTGCTGCTGGAATAGGTGTCCAGTTTTGGTGTTGACAATTGAGGAAGATTATTGATAATTGGAGAGGGGTCAGAGAAGAGCCATGAGGACAAGAAAACATGACTTATGGTGATTGAACTCCTTGAGCCTATCTATTTAGCTTTACAAAGGGAAAGTTAAAGGGTGACTTGATTACAGTCTATATTTGGGGAACAAATATTTAATAATGGGCTATTTAATCTAGCAGAGAAAGGTATAACAGTGCAATAGCTGGAAGCTGAAACTAGATAAATTCAGACTGGAAATAAAATGTAAATGTTTAGCAGTGAGGGTAATTAACTATTGCAACAATTTACCAAAGTTTGTGGTGGATTGTCCATCACTGGCTATTTTTAAATTGAAGTTGGATATCAATGGTCCCTTTTAGCCTTGCAATCTATGTATGCATGGCATATTTCTAATGGCAGGCATAGTTTTGTGTTTGGGATCATTTTATCTTCTGTATACATGAGGATGCAACAAAACACATAAAAATAATCTTTGTGTGTGTGTGTCTCTTCCACTGTGGGTACTTTGCCTTATTTGTGGGGTGGGTATGGTACCTCAAAAGTTCTGATCTTTGTCTTCCTATGCCTGGGTATTAGAGTCAACCCCCCACCACCCAAGCAGAGGATAATCATGTATCAAGTCTATGTTGTTTATACAACAGATCAGGAATCTCACCAGCTCTTCTAGGCAAAGCATGTCCAGATAGCTGAGCTGTGTACAGAATGCCTTAGGAAGCACAAATCCTTCCCCAAGCAGCCCAGGGCAGTTTTCCCAATGTTGAGGGAAAATTCCAGGCTATGATAGGCAACTGAGAAAAGATCTAGGGTGGATTGCAAGTCAGCCTCGGTGTGCATGAGGGTGTCACAGTCATCAGCATACTCAAGGTTGGTAATAGCAGTCCTGGTGACCTTAGTTTTAGAATGAAGACACCGTAGGTTGAAGAGCTAGCCATCCACATGATACTTAATCTCAATTCCAAAAGAGAGGCTGTCACGAATAATAATCAGGATCACAGCAAGATAGATGGCAAAAAGGGTTGGGCAGTAACACAGCCCTGCTTAACACCGGTACGGATGGTGAACAGGTCCATCTTCAACCCATTACAGAGGACAGTTGTGGCCATCCCATCATGAAGTAGCCTGAGAAAGCGAACGAACTTCAATGGACAACCAAACCTAGACAGAACATTTCATACTGCTTCAGAATTGATAGAACCAAAGGCCTCAGTTAGGTCAATATATGCCATAAACAATGACTGGTGTTCTTTTCAATACTTCTCTTGGATCTGTTATGCAAGAAAAATCATGCCAGTGGTGCCTCGAGATGGTCTGAAACCACATAGGGATTCCAGAAGGAGGTCTTCAACAAGAGAAGATGGATGGATGGCCATGCCCAGCAGGATCACTTTACCCATGGTCAGAACATATGAAGCAAAATGTGAACATTCCAAGTGGCAGACTTCATTAATCTGTCCTGAAAGAAGAAGTGCAGTAATAGCTAGAGAACTTGCAAGATATGACATTGATATTGCTGCCCTAAATGAGATCCATCAGGCAGATGAAGGCCAACTGAGAGAAGATGGAGGTGGCTATACCTTCTTCTGGAAAGGAAAGTCATCTGAAAAGAGATTCATGGGAAAAGTCATCTGAAAAGAATGAGAGGAAAGTCATCTGAAAAGAGATTCATGTATTCATGGGATTGGTTTTTGCATGTTTATCAAAAAGGCTTTTTGCGCTTTTTGAGCACCCTGTAGGTTTTCTTTAGCAAGGGCTAAAGAGGTTTGGAGGGTGTTCTGTAGGTTGGTTACAAAGTCCAGAATGTTAGTTCCTGGAGAAGGTGTAAACCCTTCCCACTGCTGCTTCACCAACTGTAATGGCCCCTTAACCTCGCGGCCATATACAAGATCAAATGGTGAAAACCCTAAACTGGGATGTGGTACAGCTCTGTAGGCAAAGAGCAACTGCTGCAACACTAGGTCCCAATCATTGGAGTGCTCATTTACGCATTTACATAGCATGGCCCCCAAAATTCCATTAAACTTCTCCTCCAGGCCATTTGTTTGATGATGGTAAGGGGTGGCAACCAAGTGATTCACCCCATGAGCTTCCCAAAGGCTTTCCATAGTTCCTGCCAGGAAATTAGGTCCTGCATCTGTGAGGATGTTGGAGGGCAACCTACCCTGGAAAAATGTCCGTTAGTGCCTGACACACACTTTTAGCTCTGCTGTTGCTTAGAGCTACTGCTTCTGGCCATCGGGTGGCAAAATCCATGCAAGTCAGTATGTATTGCTTTCCTCTGGGTGTCTTTTTCGGAAAAGGACCCAGAATATCCACAGCTACTCGCTGAAATAGAACCACAATGATGGGAAGTGGCTGTAGAGGGGCTTTGATCTGGTCTTGGGGTTTTCCCACTCTTTGGCAAACCTCACAAGACCAGACATAGATAGAAACATCCTTGCCCATTCCCTCCCAGTGGAATGACTATTCCAAATGGTCTTTAGTTCTGTTCACCTCAGCATGGCCACTAGGATGATCGTGGGCTAAGTTTAATAGCTTTACCTGGTAGTTAGTTGAAACTACCAACTGTCTCTGAGGATGCCAGTCTTCCTGGTGTCCCCCAGAAAGAGTTTTCTTGTATAAAAGTCCTCTTTCTACAACAAACCTGGATTGATTAGAAGAGCTGAGAGGTGGTGGGTTGCTCCGTGCTGCCGCCAAAGCTCTCTGGAGGCTTTCATCTGCTTTCTGTTTGGTCTGGAACTGTTCCCTTGATGCTGGAGACATCAGTTCCTCATTGGATTGTGGACCTAGGCTTGGTCCCTCTGGAAGCGATGCAGGTGATGGGGCTGTTTCCATTGACTGTGAACCGCTCTCTGCTGGTGCACTATGTTGGGGTTCAGGCTCCGGCTGAGCCTCTTGTGTAGGGTTATCTGTTGCTGCTGATGCAGGTTCGGTGGGGCCCTCTGGTGTTGGGGTTGCAAGTACTGGATTCAGTGCTGGCAATGGTGCTGGTGTTGGTTGTTCCGCTGGTTCCGGTTCTGGGACTGGCTCTGTCTGGGTCTCTCAGACTGGATCCACTACTGCTGTTGCAGACATTGGCATGGGGTCCGATTCCATCACCTCTGACCGGGCCTGGTAGAAGTTTCCGGAACAGAGCAAGGTGTGACAGCTTGCTTAGCCTGGTTGCAGGTGACCATTCTCACCCTCTTGGCTAGCTTCACATGATTGACCAAATCTTCCCCCAACAGCATGGGGATAGGATAATCATCACAGACTGCAAAGGTCCAGGTTCCTGACCAGCCCTTGTACTGGACAGGCAACTTGGCTGTAGGCAAGTCAAAAGAGTTTGATTTGAAGGGTTGAATCATCACTTGGATCTCCGGGTCGATTAAATTGGGGTCCACTAAGGAAGCATGGATAGCTGACACTTGTCCTCTAGTGTCCCTCCATGCGGTGACCTTCTTCCCGCCCACACTCACAGTTTCCCTCTACTCTGATGGTATCTGGGAGGTATCTGGGCCTGAGGACCTCTGGTGTGATTCTGGTGCAATGAACTGTAATCTGTTGGGGTTTCTGGGGCAGTTGGCCTTTATATGCCCCAGCTCTTTACATTTAAAGCATCGTCCATCTGACGGGTCACTGGGGCGAGGTGGGTTGCTGGAGAATGGTGTGGCGGGACGATAAGGTGTCTGGAGTGTTCCTTGGTGTGTAGTTGGGGCCTTGGGCTGCCCTCAGAGTAGGGTGTGGTCTGAGGGTGTCCCTTCTGATATCCGCTCCAACTGCAACCAGGGTTGTTTCTCTCTCCTCCCTCCACCCGTTTTGTTCCAGTTTGCCCCACCTCTTTGGAGGTCTGTGACCGCTCGAATTGATCAGCATAAGAATCAACACTTTCTGCTGAGTCCATTTTCTTATCCCATAAACACTGTTTTATTTCCTCCTTGGACATATTCAGGAATTGCTCCTGAGCCATCAAATCACACATTCCCTCAAAGCTAGTTACACCCGTTCCTTTGACCCATTTATCTAACAGATCCTTCATCTGGTTTACATAAGCCACATTACTTAGTCCAAGTTTTCTCTTAAGGGCTCTAAATTTTACTCTGTAAATTTCAGGTGCAACTTGAAATTGCTTTAAAACCAAATCCCTGAATTTATTACAGTCAGAAGCCTCATCAATAGGCATAATATTGAATATGTCCAGAGCTCTTCCAGTCAATTTTGCGACCAATGTGGTCATCTTGTGAGCTTCAGGAATTTTATGGAGTGTGCACAGTCTCTCAAAGGTGAGAAAATATTCAGCAATATCACTGGATTCATCATACTGTGGACATAGTTGCTCCCATTTGTGGATTGTTGGGGAAGGATTGTTAGGGTTATCCAGTATATTCTGCTGAGCCTTTGCTTTCTCCATCTCCAGTGCATGCTTCTACTCTTTTTCCTTTGCCTTCATTTCTTTTTCCCTTGCCTCCATAGCTCTTCTGTGGGCAGCCTCTTGGGCTTTTTCTGACTCTTTCGCTGCCTCCAGTCTGGTTAACTCCAATTTGTGTTGTGCCTTGGTTTCTGTCATATTAGCCTCTCTGTTTTTAACTAGCCCGAGAGTTAGAAAGAAAACAACAAAACAAAAGAAAACAAACAAAGAAACAAAAAAGCTTGGAATGTCAAAAAAAAATAGGTTGTGCTGTAACTGGATACCTATGTTCTCTGATAGTGATTGTCAGCCTACAGAAAAATCCGTAAAAAACAAAAACAAAAACTAACACCTTTGTCTCCAGGCAAATAGACAGAAAAAGCCTCTAGTTGCTCTTAGCTAAAAAATACCTCTTCAGGTCTGTGAAGACTTGTGAATTTCCTTGCAGGAGGTTAACTACCCTGCATTTAGAGAAATGGTCTGTAGCCACGCACAGATGAACTTTAGAGAAAACTCAAGCTCACAAAAGACAATTCCCTTTTGTCTCTGCTCTGGCCCTCAAGCAGAGACAAAAAAACTCTAACTGCTTTCAGTTTAAAACCTGCTTTCCAGCAGCCCAAAGGAAAAAAAATTCCTTTTTTAAAATCTGTGCTTCTGGTTCAAAAAATCTCAAATTGATCTCAAAATGATTTCAAGTTAATCTCACCGCTCTGCCACCATGTCAAGGTTCCTTCCCCAGTCTGAACTCTAGGGTACAGATGAGGGGACCTGCATGAAAACCCCCCTACGCTTATTTTTACCAGCTTAGGTTAAAACTTCCCCAAGGTAAAATAGTTCGCTATTTTACCTTTTGTCCCTGGATTTTATTGCTGCCACCACCAAGCGTCGAACAAATATAACCGGGAAAGAGCCCACTTGGAAATGTCTTTCCCCCAAAAATCCCCCCAAGCCTTACACCCACTTTCCTGGGGAAGGCTTGATAAAAATCCTCACCATTTTGCATAGGTGAACAGAGACCTAAACCCTTGGATCTTAAGAACAAAGAAAAAGCAATCCGGTTCTTAAAAGAAGAATTTTAATTAAAGAAAAGGTGAAAGAATCACCTCTGTAAAATCAGGATGGTAAATACCTTACAGGGTAATCAGATTCAAAACATAGAGAATCCCTCTAGGCAAAACCTTAAGTTACAAAAAGACACACAAACAGGAATATACATTCCATCCAGCACAGCCTATTTTATCAGCCATTAAACAAAAGGAAATCTAACACATTTCTAGCTAGATTACTTACTAACTTTTTATAGGAGTTCTGAGATGCATTCCTGATCTGTTCCCGGCAAAAGCATCACACAGACAGACAGACTCTTTGTTCCCCCCACTCCAGCTCTGGAAGTATCTTGTCTCCTAATTGGTCATTTTGGTCAGGTGCCAGTGAGGTTATCTTAGCTTCTTAACCCTTTACAGGTGAAAGGGTTTTGCCTCTGGCCAGGAGGGATTTAAAGGTGGTTACACTTCCCTTTGTATTTATGACACAAGACCCTGATGTAGTGAAAATATTGCTCTGAAAATCTAACCTTTGAATCCTATGACAAAGTTATGGCAAATATTCAAGAAAAATGTTCAACCCATATTTCGATGAGGCTTTAGGGATTGGATACTCTCTTTAAATGCCATGGCCGGATGATACTTTGGGTAAAATGATCGGAAAAGGGCAGTGATAGTTTGGAGCATATGTCTGTGTCAAATTATGAATTCCATTTTGTCTTGTGAATGCCATTTATAATTGTAACCTTCATTGTGGATAGAGCATCCATTTTTATAGGAGTGGCTTGACACCTTGTGCACAGACATGTCTGAGGTGCTGTGACAAAGCAGTTAAGGGCCATCAACATTGTTCCAGTATGGAAGAGTGATTCAATGTTCCACCAGCAGAGCTCTAGGTTTTGAATGTCTTTCTGTACAGAAGGCTGGCTGCGGAAAGGGTCTGCAGTTCCTCAGCAACAGCACATAGGCAGAAAAGGGACACAGATGGGCTTAAAAGGTGGCTGCTTCTCTAAGCAGGAGGCTAGTCCAACACCATTTGCAGAAGACCAGGTCAAGCAGGCAGGAAGAGCTGCCTGGTCTGACGTCTTGAACCAAACCCAGGACTCCCAGGGATGGTGAGGACACACTGAAGGAGATTGCGCTGAATACAGGAATTTTTTGTTTTCCATAGACCTGTAACTCTACTGTTTGTTTAAGAGTAAAATTGTTTGTGGTTAAGACATTTCTTTGCTAGGCCTGTGTTTTCCTTGTTTTACTGCCACATTGTCCCTGAAAGCAGTAACTAGGAAACCAGATCTCCTTCAGCCAAATGGACTTTGGGGGAGAACATGTCCAAGTAACTCGGGGTTGGGAGGTGGGAGCAGATATGGCACTGGTGGCTGGACTACAGGATTCCACTGACAGAGGATGGCGTCAGACATAATGTCGACACCTTGGGAGAGATCCAAAGTTAGGAAGAGTGACCAGACTCAGGGGGCTTAGAGGAACATGGGATTTGGTGAATGTATCAAAGCACAGAACACTGATGTCTGTTCAGAGACGGGCACTGGGCCAGGTTGTGATGAGCTATATATGTAAACCAGCTATACAGGAGAAAATACTCTTACGTTCCTCTAAAATGAGAAGAACATTTAACTGAGATAAGATGAGCCATTGGTGATGCATGCCATCAAAATATTTTTAGAGTAGTTCCAGTGAAGAAAAAATGATTCTATAGAAAATGGCTTCTTGGGGTTAAAATTATTAATCAGACCAAAAATTGAGCCTCAGCCATTTTCAAATACTTTCTAGTATCAAGAGTGCAAAGCAGGTAAAGTAATAGTTCTCTGGAACAGAGGGTTGCACCCAGAAGTTTAATAATTAAAATCTGTAATTATATATGCAAATATATATATAAAATCTGGATCCAAAATCCAGGGCTTTCAGATCCTGGAGTTTAGTTCGCCCCATTACAGAACAGGGCAGCCAACTGTAAAGTTTAGGTTTAACAGCTTTGCTCTTTCCTTATTTTTCCTCTACAGTGCAAGGGTCTCATAAGTGGCCCAGTGATACCTTTAATCCTTTGGATGTGAAAGTCAAGTCAATCCAAAAGGGAGTTGGGAAAGATTGTGGGATTAGAATATTTTCCTGAAGCTAAAGTTACTAGCAATTGTATGGGGATAGGAAAACTATATTATTTAAGTTGTATAAAAGTAGCTGGGCTGGACACTAGGGATCAATGGCAGGGGAGGGCATGTATTTGTGTCTAAGGAGTATGACTCCTCCTTCCAACGCCTGAGATCAGCTATTCTGCATTCTTAGTGTCCCTCCTCTAGGGAGTGGTGGGTCCTGTGGCCCGTCCCCTGTCAGAGTCCTTCATACTGCCACACCGGGAGCTCACATGGAGGTGGGATCTGTGCCTTATTAGGATTTTTAAATATATGGAATTCATAAAGCTGAATACTTGCATGGATTATATTACAATTACACTCGTAAAAGTACATGGAAAATATGGTCACCTTCTAATTTGGAAATGCTGTAGAATGGAAGTGATTTCAGTTTTTCACCCTACATCCAAACATATAAGGTTGAATTCCGTGGTCGTTTCTGACCGTCTTGTGTTTGTTTCTGATGTCCATGTCACACTGGGTCCTCAATATCTTTTACCCTTTGTAATGCTGATTGGAGTTGTGCTCTTTGATCACCTGGTAGAGTCATAATGCATCGTTAGGTATCAGGAGAATAAGTTAAACCTTTTTTCAGGGAGCCATCCAGATACACTGTGCACATATCTAGGATTGGTGCAATTTTTCTTTCTTTCATGTAGCACTTGTCATCAATCTTTTGCAAGCAGAAAGTGAAAATGGAACCTGTTATCCATACCTTAGCATTTGTGTAGCGCCTACAGACAGCAAATTTCAGCTCATTTCTCTTAAGCACTACGGCTTTTTACTTCACTTTTTGATAACCAAAAGCTTTGCTTTATCTCTACCTGTCATACAGTCCAGCATACAGATTTGTTCATTAGATTTTCCTTCCATCACTTTAAGGAACCAAACTATTATTAAGAGTTAGTTTTAAAGAATACCTTCATCTAATCCCAGCTGTGTACAGAATCTTCTAGGCATAGTGATTGTCAGAAAACAGTAGCTGTACAGCAATCTGAAAAAATTGCAGTCAGGAAACAGAAAGGATCTGTCCTAATGCAAGTCACAAAACAAAGAAACACAGGCAAGGCTAAAAATGCAGGCCAATTCTCTAGGCTTGCTTCCACAATCCTACAGTCAATGGGAGTTTTGCCTAAGTAAGAAATGCAAGATCAGGCTTTCTTGCCTTATTGCCTGAGATGAGTGCATGATTCAGTATCTGGGGAGAATGAGGTGCATTAAGTATCACCCTTGACTCTTGCTGTCTTAGCTCCAAATTTCCTTACTTCCTACAAGTTTCCACCAAACCACTAGCATTATTTATATGTACCTGACTGTCTATTTGAGCTAGAGAGACAAGATGGGTGAGGTAATATAATTTTTGGAACCAACTTCTGTTGGTGAGCTTTTTCAAAAACTTGTCTCTCTCACCAACAGAAGTTGGTCCCATAAAATATATTACCTCACCCCCCTTGTCTCTCTAATATTCTGAGACCATCTCTGCTTTAACAACATTGCATACAACAATATTTGAGCTAGAATAATATTCAAAAAAGAATATTTTATATGACTTTATTTTTGAAAACTATGCCTTGTTATATTTACTTCACATACTGATTCCTCCAAATTACCAAGTGAATACACGATTACCTTCATGGGTAACAACTGCAATTTCAGGGTTTTTTTTAAAAATGTGTTACATATGTGTTAGAAAAAAACCTCAGATTCTTCTCATAGGTTATAACAACTCCAGAGGAGTCAAGATCTGATTAAATCATAACAGCTCTCTTTACCCAGCACAGTCTCTTGTGTCATGACCTACTTAGAAACTTTAAGTTCATATAGTGACTTGATAAACAGCAGTGGCTTCTCTGGGGCTGTTAAAGCATATTTGGTCAGTATAGGTCTCTCAAATGTATAGCTCTTGCTAAATATTTATTAGTTTAAAAATATAAATTAAATGTATTTGTAATAATAAGAGAAATAGAAGGTTAGGAAGAGACATGAAGCAAGTTCCTAGTACAGGCGTAATAAGAATATTTATATTATACAAAATTTATAATACTGAAGAACATAGAAATTATCATTTGGGATCACACCAGCAACTTATCTAGTCCAATGTTCCATCTCTGACAGTGTCCAATGAAAGATGCTTCAGAGGTAGGTGCAAGGAAGTGGATAATAATCAAAAAGTTGTCCATAGGGTAATGAAATGTATATAATATTCCACATAAGGCTGTGCCATTGATAATTGAGTCCATTTGATTGTGGGAGTTCTGGTTTGCTATTTACACACTTCAGATACAATGTGGCAGTAAAGTAAGAATAACACTAGCATAATGTTTTTAGAATTTTCAATTGCTTCTACTGCCTTATGAATATAGTGTTGATTTTCAGAATGCTTTTGTACACTACCCTGAGGTTTTAACTGAGCTGTCCAAGTTGACATTTTCAAAAGCACCTAAAGGCCAAATTTTCAAAGGTATTCAGGAACTTAAAGATGGAGATAGGAGCTTTGTGCAGGCACCTAACCTGCTTAACCATACTTGAAAATCCTAGTAGGTCCTTACCTGCATATTTAGGCAGCTAAATACCTTTGACAACCTGGACCTAAGTGATTTAGGAGCCTAAATTATTTTGACTTTCAGAGACACAGGACCAGACTTTTAAAGGTATTCAGGTGCTTAAAAATGCAGATGGGTACCTATTGAGATTTTCAAATGAAATAAAAGGGCATTATCAAATATGGTAAAATAGTTTATAAACTATCTGGTTAGATCATAGATAATATCCCAGTGTTTAAGGTTGTCTGTTTACAGACTCATGAGAACTGTATTATGGAGATAAATAATAATTTTATGTATTTGCATTGTAGTAGTACCTGGAAACTATAATCTTGATTGGGGCTGCCATTATGCTTGGTTTTGAAAAACAAAATCTCACTAACAATTTTTTGCAAAATTTTTTGACTACAAGGGATAAACCAAGAACTAATTATTTGAAACGTCAGTCTACATGGGTCAACGCAGCTTTGCAAAACCAAATCCCACATCATCTCCATTTTTGCTTATCTTTACAGCCCATCCGTATAAACATTTATCCATTACCAAAGTTAAATGTAATTTGTCCTCTTGCTGCTCAATCCTCATGGTGTTGAAAGTCATCAGGATTTTCTCAAACTTTCTTCATATGTTCACTAAAATAAGTTTGTCACCTGCAAATTTTGGCATCTTCCTATCCACTTCCTTCTTTTAGACATTAATAAATAACAGAGGTCCCGTTGATTAGCATTCTTCATATAATACACACTATTGTTTAGTCATGTTCCTAAACACTATAGTAACACTCTAGTAAGCAATAATCAGGATTCTGCAACAGTAGAATTCACCTCTTTCTGTAAAATCGTGCTCCATAATTTAACCTTTTATTTAAAATAAAATGTTTCTAGTCCTTATGTTTGCAAAGATAACCTTGAGAACGTTGACAACTGACAATGATATTTGCACAAATCTGCAGACAGCTTCAATCGCTCTAGGAGGTATGAACTTACCCATTCATCTCAGTACTGTGCTAACTCTGAAACTTGGTATCAATTTAGATATCGTCAGTACAAAAATCTGTGGCATATTGAAAACTGAGAATGTGCCACAGCTGACAATAAATTGAATTTAATATTAAAATAAATAACACAGGAGCTACTTTATTGACTGTAGTTTCTGTTTTCATGTTTAATTAAAAGAAACCTCAGTTTTGAAAATCTATTTGCAACTGAGGCAGAATTTCTGCTAGAGCAATGCAGAATCCTGGGACCTTGCTGTGAATTTATGTCTATCTTGCCAGAGAGTACATGGGGGTCATGGTAACAATGTTTCCAACTATGAATGTAGCATTTTTATAAGTGATGAGACTAAAGCTGATTGAAAAATGTTAATGACATTATTTTGGTCAGAAATGGCGTCTTTTTGAAAATAGAAAAAAAATCAGAAATCTTAATTTTTAAGATATTTTGCACTTTTGATGAAACTCAAAATTTTCAGTTTTTCCTTTTACCCCTTTGTTTTTTTCTTTCTCATTTTTTCCCAGACAAAATGGGGGGAAAATGGTGAAAAGTAAGATAAATGAGGAGAAAAAGAATAGTGTGCCTTCTCAAAAACCTATGGAATTAAAGCTATTTCAAAATTGTTGATATTTTTGTCAAAATGCTTTTTTCTTTGTTGACCACCTCTACATGAAATATGTCACTATTTACTACTTTTCACCATGAGGAGCTATTATGATTGTCTTTCTTACTGTTAAAACCTTATTAAATACTTATGGCTGCTTACTGGAAATGCTCCTGATTACACTTATAATTCTGTATTATTTGTACTGACCAAAACTAAGTGCATAATGTAGGGTGGTATTTGGTTAGTAAATCACAATAAATTCTTTTCAGAGTGAGGAGTGTATATTAGATCTCACTGTATCTTTCAGAGGTCCATGAAGCAGCTATATGTGGAAAACTGCCAAATTATCTGAGCCCACAGATGGAAACTATGGGGTCTCTCCCCACAGGGAGCCAAAATAAAGGTCCTTGCTAGGAATTCCTGTTCAGCATGGCCAGCAAGTACTGCTACTCACAATTCAAGCTTAATTTTTACAAAGGTAAATTTCAAGGCACATCTTAGCAAATATTTTAGCTTGTTCACTAATACTGAACATTCTCCTTTTTCTGTTTCACAATGAAATACAAGCAGAAGGGCTTCTTTTTCCCCTCATACTTCTATTCAACCTCTTCTCTTCCTTCCTCCCTCCTGACACACTCTCATAACAGCATCCTTACTGAGACTCAAGTAGAATTTTGGCCTTGGCCTTCGCAATTGTACAGATGTTTCAAGTAGCAGCTACATAATATTTCTTTGTGGCATAATTATTCAAAGATCTTTTAAAGATCTTCAATTTCTGTGGTAGGATCATTATAGTCCTGTTCATCTTTCAGGCCATTATTTCAATTGAGTTCCAAAGCAACAATACAGTGGTTGCAACTGTGTAGTCAATAAGTATCTGAAGTGAACTGATCAGAGCTTGAAATTCCTGCCTTTCATTTATATATATATCTATATATATCTATATATATAGCTTCTAAAACCACAATGACAGTTAATGCTGATGAATGGTTAGTAAATAGCTTTGATGATGCACGTGGTAACTGCCCACATTACTTTACAAAATGGACAATAGCCCCATTAACAAGTGATTTGCTTGAGCTGGCAGTGTTTAACCATATTTACAACGCAATAGAACTTTGCTTCTCTTCAAATGACAATATTCACTCCAATGCAATGAATTGGTATTTTTTCATGCTTTAAGTTTTTATTTTTGTAGTGGCCCACTCATGTCTTGTTTGTGAAATCCTTAACAAACATCACATCCACCACAATCCCTCCACTGCTGAGAAGACAGCTGTACAGTCCCTGAAATCCAACCACCAGGTAGTGATCAAACCAGCAGACAAAGGGGGAACCATTGTAGTCCTCAACTACGATAACAACATTAGTGAGGCCAACCAACAATTCTCCAACACAACCTACTATAAAGAGCTCAAAGATGATCCCACACCACAGTTCACCCAGGAATTTAAGGATATCATCAAATCCTTCTCCAAACAACCCCAAGGGAAACTCAACAACTTTGTCCCTCACAAACCCACCCCAGGGACCTTCTACATGCTTCCCAAAATACACAAATGAGGGAACCCAGACAGACCCATCATATCTGGCCATAACACTCTTACTGAAGGAAAACTAGTGTCATGCTGTCTGGAGTGACTCATGAACATGGGTACTAACCTTAGGGTAGACTACCACAAACCAGGGCACAACCCCCAAATTGGTTGTGTGTTCTATACTTAGATTTTACCAGTGGTGAGTTGGAGCTGGTTTGCACAGGTTCGCTAGAACCGGTTCTTAAATTTAGAAGCCCTTTTAGAACCCATGAGGGACAACTGGTTCTAAAAGGGCTTCTAAATTTAACAACTGGCCAAAAGTGGTGCCTTAGGCACTGACTCTGTTGGTGCTCTGGGGCTGGAGCACCCAAGGGGAAAATTTGATGGGTGCAGAGCACCCACTGGCAGCTCCCCGCCCTGCTCGCACCCGGCCCCAGCTCACCTCTGCTCTGCCTCTGCCTCCTCCCCTGAACGCGCCGCCCCGCTCTGCTTCTCCACCCCACTCCCCCCCCCCACTTCCTGCGAATCAGCTGTTCGCGCGGGAAGCCTGGGAGGGCTGAGAAGCAAGCGGCGGCTTCGCGCTCAGGCCCAGGGAGGCGGAGGAGGAGCGGAGGTGAGCTGGGGCGGGGGGGCGTGACGGGGGCTGCCTGTGCCACAGCAGGTGACCATTCACTTCCCAGCTTATGGCTGCCTCTGCTGCTTAGCCGGAGGCCTTAGCCTAAGAACAGGGCCTCAGACTGTCACAGTGAGAAAAGGCCTTATACAGTCAGACAGTGATTTTGATTCTCTCTTTTATACCTCTATAACTAGCTCAGTGATAAGAATACACCTAAATTAGAGTATAGGCCTTTACAGACAGGCCTGAATATCTATATCCTAACAGGGGGGCGCAGGGGAACTGCTCCCCGCCCCAGCTGGCCTCCGCCTCCCTGGGCCTGAGCGAGAAGCTGCCACCTGCTTCTCAGGCTCCCAGGATTCCCACGTGAACAGCTGATTCGCGGGAAGCCGGGGGGGGAGGGACGGAGGAGTTGAGAAGCAGAGCAGGGTGGTGCGTTCAGCGGAGGAGGCGGAACGGAGGTGAGATGAGCTGGGGCCGGGCGCGGGGTGGGGAGCTGCCGGTGGGTGCTCTGCACCCACCAAATTTTCCCTGTGTGTGCTCCAGCCCCGGAGCACCCACGGAGTAGGTGTCTAAGGCGCTACCTTTGATGTGATCAATGGGGGGAGTGGCTGCTCCCCCTGCTCCCCCCCAGCTACTCTCCCCCATCCCTAGGAGCCAGAGGGACCTGCCGGATGCTTCTTGGGAGCTGCCCCAGGTAAGCACTGCTGGGACTCCCCACCTCGCCCCCTGGCAGGTCCCTCTGGCTCTTAGGGGCGGGGTGGGCACCCACTACGGTGGCCCATGAGACACTTCTGCCCAGTTCTGGGGGAAGTCAAGGGACGGGGAGGGGGGTGGATGGGGCACAGGTCCGGGGGGGGGCTGCATCAAGGAATGCAGCGGGTTGGATGGTGCAGGAATCCCCGGGGGGCGGGGTGGGCCACAACCCCCTTGTGGGGTGAGGAGGGAACCGGTTGTTAAGATTTTGGCAGCTCATCACTGGATTTCACCAACCAAGTATCGTGTGTAAACTCCTTAAGCACTATACCAGTCTTAACATGGAGTCACAGACAGTCCCCTTGGGCACTCTGGGATATTTTGCCATCCAGGGAAGCTTGCCTTTGTGATAGATGGTCCCTTACACCAACAATCACATCAATTTTCAAGTTACTTCCAGTCCCAAAGGACCAATCACTTACCGGAGGTCAATTGCACTTTAGATCTCACACCAAAGACAATGCTAGTAGCCAATCCTATAATAAACTAACTAAAGGATTATTAAGTAGGAAAAAGAAATGAGTCATTTCTCAAGGTTACAGCAAATAAACATACACATACACATGAGATACAGTTTTAGGTTCCTAAAGATGACAGTGGCTGTTATCAAGCTTTAAATGTCCTTTAAGGCTTATCCAAGCTAAGCAGCTGTGGACTCCTTGATTATACTTAGAAATCTCCCCTCAGAGTTCAAACAGCATAGGGATAACAATTTCTCCTAAACAGGCACTTTTATTCCTTTTCCCCAGCATTCAAGCTTTGATGGGACAAAGGCATGTGCAGGGGCATGGGGAAATCAACAAAGTCTTTTCTCCACAGATGTTCCACAATGGCTTGCTGGTGTCTATGGGCCTTCTTTTGTGGGTGACAAGATAACATCTCTTGTGGCAAACTAGTATTTCACACTTGGTAATGCTTCTCCCCTGACGGTAGGGGGTTACAGTCATAGGCCATGTCTACACATACAGTGCTTCAATGGTGCAGCTGTACTGATACAACTGTGCCACTGCAGTGTGTCTGGTGAAGACACTCTATGGCGACAGGAGAGAGCTCTCCCGTCAGCATAAAAACAACAACCCCTGTGAGTGGCATGAGCTATGTTGGCAGGAGAAGCTCTCCTGCAGAAATAGTGCTGTGCACTGTAACTATGTTCCTCGGGGGATAGAATATTCACAGGTGGTTGTGTAGACATTTTTATAGTTACAGAGCAAACACTTGTGTCTCTAAATTTGATTGGTTTCAAGTCTCATGAGGTATCTATATGTATATTTAGGTGTATAGCTACCTTAAAACTGGCCCTTAGGGCCAGATACTCAGCTGGTGTAAATCAGTATAGTTCTATTGAAATGAGTCAGATGAAGTCATACCATTTACACCAGCTAAAGATCTATTCCTTGTGTGTCTGCATTTATCCATCTGTAAAATGGGACCATGTCTACACTACTGCGGTAAGTCAACCTACGCTACACAACTCCAGCTACGTGAATAAGGTAGCTGGAGTCAATGTACCTTAGGTCGAGTTACCACGGGGCCTACACCATGGGGGGGGAAGGGTCGATTGGAGAAAATCTCCAGTTGACTTACCTTACTGTTCTGATTGGGGGTAGAGTACAGGGGTCAACTGGAGAACGATCTGCTGTTGATTTGTCGGGTCTTCACTAGACTTGCTAAATCGACCACCGGTCGATCGATCTCCTAGGGTTGATCCTGGCTGTAGTGTAGACATAGCCTGGGTTTAATAATGCTAAATTACTTTACAAGTATATTGTGAAACTTATTTATAGAATCAGTGGTGATTCCATTGTTTCAGCTATTTTCCATTAAAAACATGATTTTGATTTCCTTAAAAGCAAAAAATCCATTCTCACTAAAATTTATATGGAATATTTCCTGTGATAAGAGACTTTTCAAGCAAAGTTTCAGTGTAATTGAATAATGCTTTTTTGAAATATCAGACTTTGAAAAATGAGGTGTTTGTCAATTTTCAAAGGGGGAAAAATAAGAAACTGTTTAGGCTAGAAACTTCAAATTGGTTTATTCCCATATTAGTCTCAAATAAGATCTAGTGCAGAGAACTATGTTTGCTAAATTTTGGTGCAAAATTTTGTACTTACTATTGTTTTTTCTATGCTCAGCTGCTCCATCAGGTCCCAACAGAGTTTATAAATGCTTTCAAAGGTCTGAGGACTAAATCTTCATTTGAAAAAAGAAAAAGAAAAAAAAACCTTTTTTTTTTGCAAAGGTGCTGTACACAATGTAAACTGAATACCAGGATTGTATTCCTTCCAAGAGTGTCAGCAAAATAGCTCCGACCACTGTTTTTGTCCCAGTCATTGGTAACCAGACCTACTAACCTGAATTCTTGCTTCTTTTGATGAGAATCGTGGGTCCTGTCTCGTCGAGAATTTTCAGTTGTTTTGTAACTCAAGTTAATTGATTAAAAAAATTAACTTGAATCAATTAACATAATTGTAAGTGTTAATGTAGATGCTCTGCAAATATTTGTTCCACAACACAAATGTTTGTTCTTGGTTATGGCTCACCATAAGGCTCTAGATATGCCATATTTGTGGTTCTTCACCATGGCCAGGAACAAATATTTGTGTCCTAGCACTCACGTTTATGGATTCACTACACTAGCATTTACAATTGCATTAGTTACAATCTTGTTAATTTGAGTTACAACCCTTTGTCTTCAGCCTTCAGACCAGAAACTTCACTCTAGTCTGTGACTAATGCTCCTCCCCCGTCCAGTCGTGCACCAAGGAGACAGCTGGAGAAACCTTCACCTTCTCTGCACTTTCGTTTAGATACACCAGGGAAAATTGTTAGAATCACAGCAGTAACTAAAGCCTTGTCTATACTAGCACTGTAGCCTCTGATCCACCAATTTGGCTGCATTAGTGCAAAGCCCTAGGGTGAAATCATGCCTCCAGTGAAGTCAATGGAACCACTGATTTCAAGAGGATCAGAGTTCACCCCAGTGTACACATGCTGCACTAGTGTATTTTAAAACAGATTACACCAAATAGCTGGTTGTCAAACCCCAATGTAGAAAGGGTCTGAGACATTTCATCTTGCTTCTACTCCTTTCAAACCCTCAGGAAGACAGAACCTGAGAGATGACTTTGGGAAACATGCCACCTAGAAAAGAGCTGAGAAAGCTGCTCTCCCCAGCCTCAGTTCTAAGTCTCAAATATTTTACCGCTTATAGAATCACAGCTTTATGGAATCTTAACTCCAAATTTCCTGGCTTTCAAATACCTGTTTGTTTGCTAACAAAGCTTTTCTAATGTGGTTATTCTGGTTTAAGAAACATGCAAACTTTGCTCTATCTTAGAGTTTTGATTTGGATTTATTTAGTATTTTTAAATCACTTTGTGATTGTTGAGAGCAAAAAGCTAATGTATTATCTTGTATAGCACTAATGCAAAACAAAATTATAACAAAGACCAAAAAGCATTTGACACATATATTGTACCTGGAAGCAGAATCAACATGCCTGGGACAGTATTAATGTCAGAATCTCAGAATATGCCGTTTTGTGGTTATAAAAACTAATTTGTTTATATACCAAAAGAGGGTACGTGAAACTGAAGAAATATAGCAGATGGGGTAGCTGACATTCTACAGTAAAGATTGAATCAGCCATTAGAGAGTCCAACACCAGTCTGGAGAATTAGTATAGGTCAACACCACATGTGACGCATCCAGTAGACCAGTAGAATCTTCATAAAGGGCTGTGTACAGCAGCTTAATAGTTGTACTGTATTACTTCACTGTTTACTTTCATCTGAGAACTACACTTTCTGCAAGATCAACTAAGCCTGAATCATCCATTTGGTTGCCTTAGCATCTCTCATGCCACAGCCTGGAAAATTCTGAGTGACAAAGCATCTTAAGTCAGCATGCCCTTTTACTGTGTATTGTGACAAACTTATGTTTCTGTGAATATCTCACCTGCTACTGCTGTACAAACTGCAATCCCTTTGTGTTGAATCTGAGTCTGGAATGGAATGAGATTTAGAAAGAATTACTGTTGTGTTGCTGGCAGTTCGATACAGCTTTAGTGTAAAAAATAAATTCATCTCAGTCTCAGCCTTGGAAGGAGAATATGTATGTATTTTTCTTCTCTCATCCATGTGAAGAGGTTTTGTGTAAAACCCTCTTGGAAGATGCTTGTTTTCTTAAGTGCATGTATACAACATGTCTTTGTGTTGGTTAAGAATGGAAAGTATACTCTGATTCCAACAACCTGGAGAAGTTGAGTTAATGTAGGCTTTTCATTCAGGAGCTCTTTTATGTTAGACACATCTCACTCAAGATGTAGTGCTATGTACATCTATAAAAATAAGCAATAGTTTTAGACTTGGATGGAGTACAGAGAGCTGTATATGATACAGCCACAACACACGTTTCATTGGTTGATGATTTCTCCTGGAAAGGAAAAAGACAAGACAAGGGCCAACTCTATTACTGATGCAAAACCACTACAGTCAAATGAGATACATTAAGGATGAATTTGGCTCCAGGTTATCCAGGCTGGTTTTTTAGGTCTGTCAAATTCCTTTGGTACTATTGACCACTCATTTTTGTTGATATGGATCCAAACCCTGACAGAGATTGAGTAATTTCCATTTGTTTTGCATTGGGGGAACCTAGAGGCCATGTTGGGTGAGCACTCATCTCTCCTGAGGGTGCTCTTAGACTTCTGCTTGGTCAAATGGGTGAGGGGCTGGCAGACCCTACATTCCTAGTTGTCCCCTGTACAGTGAGGGTGTTCTCACACTTGCAGCAGCACCTTTTGAGTCTGGCTATCCTCCCAAGAGATGATTGGTGGGGCTGGAGAGGTGATGAGGCATCCATGACAGCCTAGTGTTCTAAACTGACACCTGAAATGATCTGTGGTGCTCAAAGCTAATGGTTCCCAAATGTATATGTTTGGGTACAGAAGTAAAGGCATTCTTGATGACGGGCTCTCATTGCTAGAACTTAATTCCCCTGTTGGCCTAACAGGATTTGTTAAATGTTAGGGCATGCTTGAAGGCCTTTCTGTTTACTCAGGCTTCAATGGATTTTCAAGGTTCTTTTTGGGCAATGATTGTTGAGTGTGTGTGTTAACTGATTTATTTTTTTAAAGTATAAATCCACCATATCACTCTCTCCATATCAGCAAAAAGTGGGTGTAAGCAGGGTACTCCCACCCACACAAAGGATAGGCAACCTGATCGTGCTCCAAATGTAGCCCATTCCTGGGGTTTGGCTTCGGTGTAATTCAAATAATAACAAAACATTTTCCCTCAGTCTTAGCTATTCATAGAGTTTTTGTTGTAGGACCCCTATGTCCAACTTCCTACTTCCCTCTGCCTCAGAGAGTCTCCAGCCCTTCTCACTTCATGGCTGAAGATAACTTGTATCTGCTAACATGAACATGAAAAATTTCTCTTTCTCTATACAGGTTTCAAGCACATGACTTCAGAATGACTCAACAGAAGAAGTCCTTGAATCTGCTACCTCTTGAATCTGATGGCTGTGATGGAAGGAAGGGAGTGGCCCAGCCCACGCTGCTTCTCACAGCTCCCATTGGCTGGGATCGGCAAACTGTGGACACTGGGAGCTGCAAGTGGTCATACCTGGGGACTCTCGGGTAAACAAAGCATCTCGTGGCCCGCCAGGGGCTTACCCTGAACAAGCCACGAACAAAGTTTGGTAACCCCTGACCTAGAATAACTAGTTTCCTTCATCTTGGCCAATCTATTTAACATATTCATTTTTCTACCAGGAAAAATCATTCTGTGTTAATGACTTTTTTGATGGAATGTGTGAGATGTAACTTGGTCCTTGTCAGCAAACGGCTTATTCAGTGCACACTGAGGGTTAGTTATACACAGATTCATAAAATCATTTAGAATTACTAAGCTGTATATGGACAGATTTTCCAGACTGTCATATCCTACTCACTTCTTAATTTAAAATAACTATGCTTTAGATTAAAGATTTCCGTCATTCTACAGCTGATTGGTTTGTTTGGTGGACAGAAAATATTTGTATTCTGTGTCAAATTCTGCTGGACTTACTCATGTGAATATTGCCATTGGGACCAAGTGGCTAACCCTCCACAGGACTGAAGATTTCTCTGAGGACAGTACATCATATGACTAAAATTTGTGGCAATTAGTAAGTAAGGCCAGCAGAAACTGGCTTTGTATTTTAAAGTGAATTACAGAGTACTGATTAGAGAATATACACTGAAGATGTAAAAAGGGGCTAATTATCTTACTAGCAAGTTTAATATCCTATTAAATATCCTATTTTTTTATCAGTGAAATTATGTTTAAAGAATTAAAAAAAAAATTCCCTTATCACTCTGTATAGAAAATTCATAGGATGAGAAGTAAAAGCATGTAAGCCAGTTTGATCAGGAAATTTAGCCTTTAAATCTCTCGAGATCAGGTGTTCTCACAAGACTTTTCAATCTTCAAAGGTTTTGATATGGCCCAAGCCAGAAATACCTGAAGAGCAGTCTTTCGGTATATCCACTTCCATTCCAGAATAAACTGGACTGAACTTCAGGTTTCAGAAACTCCTCTGGTTATGTTTATAGGTTCTTATTATATCAGGCTGGTTCACTTGTTGCTACTTAGAGCACGAATTAGTCATGCTTGCTTTAGCCTTTAAGTGATGTTCAGGTTTTTTGGTCAATAACATTTTCAATTTTGCCATTGTATACATATTGTTGCTTTAGGATATATATTTTAACAGGACGTACTCCTGTTTCAGTTGACTTTCATGGCAAAGTTTCAATGGGAGGAGGATTGCGTCTATCCTGTACAATGGTTATGGCAGAGGTATAAGTGTGTAATTCCAGAAATTCTACTGGGCAGATTACTAATTATGCAAAGAATTTGTTGAATTGTAGCTAGACGAAATCCAAATTAACCAAAATTTCAGAAAATAAATTGATAATGCTGGAAGTAGAATTTTTCCTTTTAGCATAATGCAGCCATTTAGACAGAACTCGCAGCTAGGAACGTCAAAGCAGATTCATAACCTTGAACTTTAATTGTAAATCTTTAGAGTAATTAAAGTGTTCTGAATTTTTATAACAGTGATAACCCTGCTAGCTTACAGGCTACAGAGGAGACTACAGAGGAGAGCCACATGCATAGCACATAAATTCAGAGGTTCATATAAAGTATGAAAAGTATTTTAGTTGGTCCATTGTAATTCATCATGATTTTGCTAGTCAGAGTTGAATAATAATTCAAATGGTAGCCGTCTACATTTATATCTTTAGGTATATTAGGAAAATCCCTGACACTTTTATATCAGTCTCTTTTAAGCATCTCTTCTGCCTCACATAATTTCTTACCTTTTTGAAAATGATATGGATCACTAATCAGTGTAACAAACGTTCACCTTCTATTTTGTGCATGTTTCTGATTTTTACATGTGAGTGGATGTGTACTACATATATTGGATGATGATGTCCTTATCTGAAATGTTTTTTTCTCCCAAATATATAGATGACATAATAGCATAGTTCAAAACTAGCTTGTTATTTTGATTTTGGCAAGGGATTCTGAAATCATAAACCATGCCCCTGTTGCATTACTCTCTTTAAATTATTGCTAGTTCCAAAGCACTGTGTCAGCAGCTGCTCTTTGAAGTGCCACCTAAGCAGCTTGGTCCTGAAGTGCCATTGGAACAAGTCTTCTCACTAGTGGAATCTGCTTTAATAAATTATTTATTTTATTTTATGTGCTGGATACTAGCTTGCTTTGTAATTTGTAACAAAAAACTCCTCCTACTATTGCTTTAAAGTTTGTGCCCTATCACCAAAATTGTTCTTTGATTCTTTTTCTGAAATAACTAAATGAAGCTTGCTTGACCATATTAACTGTCCACTCTTTGATAAGAACATAAGATAGGGCAAATTTCCACAGATAATTTGTGCCTTAATATTTCAGATCTGTAGGCTGTGTAACTTAAATGATTGTTCAAACATGTAGTTTAACACAGTTTTTGGAGCTAGATTGAATGGTTCAGTGGACAAGCACCGGAAATGTATTCTACCAGACATTCTTTTTACATATAGGCACAATAAATTCAATATTACATTTCAACAATTATCTTCTTCACTTTAGTATTTTTCAGGACTGTACTTAGAAAATATTTTATATATTTACTGGCTTGGAAGACTTTGTTAGTAATAGTGAGATTGAACTCAGCACACTTGGAGACAAGCAGCTGGCCATTTGAGTTTGACCTTCCAATGCTGTGATAGCTTAGTACCCTCTTCCACGTGTCAGAGTTAGCTCCTACATGAGCATTAAAATCTCCAAGGACAATGACTTTGTCCTGGTGTGGCATCCCTGTGATAACCCTGCTGCTATCTTCATAAAGAGCCTGCTTGATCTCATCTGAATAAATCATTGTTGGTGTGCAAGTGCTGATAATGGTGGCACACTGGTCTCTGGACAAGTTTATGTGGAGCACTATAAGTCTGTCACTGACTCTCTTGGGGAGCAAGTAAAGCTTGCAGGCAATGTCAGATCATGTGGTGAACTGTCTTGACTCATCCTTAGCCTTGCCAATCCAGTAATAGGTGTAGGCTGTTCCTAGCTGCTCATAGTGGGACTTATCAGCCAGTCTGGTTTCACTGAGAGCAGCAATGTTTATATTATACTTCTTCAATGTTTTGGCAGTAGGGGCTGCCCTTTGTTCTGGTCTTTGGTTATTGTCAAGAATGCTGATGTTCCATGACCTAACTGACAGTCTGTGAATCTTTGTTTTACTTTGGCCGCTGAGTTGATGACCAGCCAGGAGTGGTAGCCCAACTGGTATGTACAAGTCAAGCTGTGTTCTTTTTCAATCCCCTTTTCCTGGATTGGGAGGGCAGTGCTGCGCCTAAAAAAGCTGGAGGATATGAACTCCAAATCTGCCCTGACATATGGAGAACGACCATCACTCTGAAGCTGCGTGTATGCAGAGTTGTTACTAAGGACTGCCAGCAGCATTCTCTGCCCGTCCCCATCGCCACTTCCCCATCACCATAGGGCTTTGGTCAGTTGATTGGTTATATAAATTCAATGAATTAGCTGAACAACCTGCATTATGAATGGATTTTAGTTAGAGAGAGGTTTGTTCAGAGCCTTTCCCACTCTCTCGCGGAAGCAGCTGTTTCCAAGTTGGTGCAATAGATTCTAGAGCAGCTGACCTGGGTGCAGGATTTGTATTCAGAGTTGTCCTTCTCCTAGATGATCTGCCAACTTGAGCTAAATCATTTCATCTGCCCATTTGTGTAGTGATTTGCCAATGTCTGCATACATAATGAGGGTTGCCCTTATGTGCTATCATAAGACCTATACTTCATCGCTCTCCTCTCTGCATTGTCTGCCGATGCAGACTTTGCCGTGACTCTGGTAGAGAGGTTTAGGGGTTCCTCACACTTACTCAAGATGGGATCCTGTGGCGGGGCAGTGCCCCACCCCTAGGCAAGATTGGGCTACAACAGGTCAGAGTAGCTGCGCAGAAAGGCAGCCAGAGAGGGCCTGTGGGGGAGCCAATCAGTGCCGAGCAGAGGGCAGCCAATCAAGACCAGGCTAGGCCCTATATAAAGGCTGTCCAGGAGAGAAGCTGGCAGTCTCTCCCAGGCCTTCAGTGGGGAAGGTCTGTCTCCTGAGCTAAGGAGACCAGCATCTCGGACAGCACAGTGCTGGGCAGGCTTGGAGGAGCAGAGGAGAGCTCCAGCCTGATACCTGTCAGACTGCGGACCCTGATCATAAGGGTCTAGAGGGTGCACAGGGTCAGAGGGGAAGTGACCCAGGGAGGATGGACAGATGAGGGGTGAGAAGGAGGGCAGAGAGGCTGCTGCTAGATGGTCCCTGGTTCAGGACCCAGAGTAGCAGGTGGGCCTGTGTCCGCCACTTCCCCCTTGTACTACACCTGGCTAAGGAGGAGTGTGGCCTGACACAGGCTTTGGCTGGCCCCTCCGACAAAGGGGCTAGACTTTGAGGCTGCAGTTGGCCACTAGGGCAGGTGTAGAGTGAAGACTGCTGATAACACCAAACCCCTGGAAGGAGGTGAGACCGGAGCAGTGGGCATTGCCAGAGAGCAGTGTCCTGAAGAGGATGCCATCCAGTGGGGAGCAACGTGGGTCCCCAAACCAACAGAGCAGACGAAGGGCAAGACACCATGTGCAAAAGGTGCTCCATGACTGGACAGAGCTAATTCCTGGAGCAACCAGCAGGAGGTGCCAGCAGTGGTGAGTCTTGACCCCATCACAGACCCCATTTGCCAGGCTCACTCAGTGGAGGGAGCATGGAGTCTGCATCAGAACCAAGATAAAAATCTGCTACACTGTTGTACTCACCTCACTCATCTATGGCTGTGGGACATGGATGCTCTAACAATGCCACATTAAATAGCTGGAGAGCTTCCACCTTCGCTGCCTAAGATCTATCTGCAACATCAAGGGGAAGAACAAGATCCCTATCACTGAAGGCCATGAGAAGAGACAAAGCATTGAGAGTATGCTCATCAGGGCTCAAGTTGGGTGAGTCGGACACATTGTGCAGGTGGAGGTTTCTTGTATACCACAAGCATTTTTCTACAGCCAGCTGAGCACAGGAACCTGCTCTGAGGGTCAGCCCATCCTCCAATACAAAGACACCTTGAAGGACAACCTCAAAGCATGCAAAATAGACATTAAAACCTGGGAACTTGTTGCACTGGACAGTTCCAGATGGAGAGCTCTGTCCCATGAGGAGTGGCATTCTTAGCAGGAGAAAAGAGCCCTTAATAAGGCTAATGCCTCAAACCCTCCCCTCAACAACAATTACACTTGCAAGACATACAACCGCATTTGAAAATTCAGGATTGGACTTGCTCCATGTGAGAAGCCATAAAAACAAATAAACCCAGAACTTAAGTCAATACTAGCTGAACACTCATCTGGCAATGTGACAGGAGAATCCAACACCACTTAGAAAATAAAATCTCCAGTCTTAAAGTCAACCTTTTCTTTGCTTCATGGAGGAAGATAAGTGCCCAAATTCCTTTGTGGATCTAGTCTTAACTGCCACTCTTTAAGCACCTTCATCCAAAATTTAGATCCTCAAACTCCCCGCTCATCTACCACCTAACCTTGTAGCTGCCTAAATTTCTAGGGGCGGGCATTCACAAAACTTCTTAAGTCCTGACATCACTGAGCCCCTAGCCACCTAAGCCCCAGTGGGATTCTCAGACTAGGTGCTCCCCTGCCTACTTCGCTTGGGGACCCTATCTGCTCAGAGTATGCCTTTCAATGAAGTGTAGCAAAGCACTGCAGTGTGGACACAGCTTTCTTTTTCATGGTGGCATGTAGAAACATATACCCCACATGCTGCCAAACATGGGCAGCAACTGGGGGATAGTGTAGACATAGCCTGAGAGGGGGCTGTTGGCCCCGATCAGCTTGCTGGCTTTTTGTGGTGCCTAACTTTTAGGTGCTTAATTTTCTTCATACATTGCCTAGGGAGCATGTATGCCTGACTCAGGGCCATGGATTCCAGTAGGCGGCAGGGCACATTAGGTGCTGCAATGCTAAGTCTAAATTCTCTTTGTGGATGTAGCCCATAACATTCAAATTAAAAATATGATACATTCATCTTCTATTTCATCATTTTCCCTTTTGTTTGGGACAGGCTACTTTCTTGTGTCTAGAAAATATCACGTCTCTGGACAGGAATCTTGTCCGAGTAAATTTTATGAAATGTCACAATCTAAATTTGTATTGCATTTGTATATTTTGAGGCTTGTATTGGTGGAAATAAATTGTATCCTCTTTTAATTACAACGTTGACTGTTTCTTTATGCCTGCTAGTAATATTTTTACTTACTCTTCCTTCATTTTTAAATAATTGATGGTCTAAAATTTCATAATCAATTTCACACAAAGTAAGATGCACTCTGGCAGAATTATGGGTAAAGCACTGTAAAGAACAGCCAATGGGGTCTCCGTGGAGCTTCATATGTAGTGATAAGAGAATAAAATAGATTGTATTGAGTATCATATGCAGCAGGACAGAAAACAACTCCCCCTCATCTTCAGTTGTTTCTATGTCATGTTGTATTAAGGGAGGGAGTGCTTTCTAATGGTTTAGAGCAGAGTCTGAAAGTCAGGACTACAGGCTGGGGAGGAAGGAATTCATGCCTGTGCTATGGCCACTTTGTGCCTTGGATGGCTGTGCAATGTGGTCACAAAGAGGTGATATGAGACTCCCTTGATGCAGAGTTGCTCGATCAGGGGTCATGCCGGGGGTCTGGCAGGGGATGTGTCAGTCATGTGGCCACAGTCTTTCCATTACCTGCTTGTGGTAAGGCACATAGGAGCCATGGCAACTGGGGTGCATATTGGGGCAGCCCTCAACTCTGGCAGTGCTTAGGTGTAAGGAGCAGGGCACCATCTGCTCTCTACTCACATCCATCTGTTATGGACCCTACACCATACGGAGATGAATTCAGCCTCTGACTTCTAATTCTGACCTCATCACTGTAGGCCTGCCCCCAGGCATTTTTCCTTCCCATTTGCCTGCCACCTCTCCTGAGCCCTGCTCCTTAGGTCCTGCCCCTTGCCCTCTGGACAGCCACATCCACATGAGGATCCAGTCTTCACAGGCGGTTCAGGGTTGCATATCGAGACCCTGCACATGTGGGGTGGGGGGAACCAAGACCATAATAAGGCTTATTATGGAGGCACAGCAGTGACCAGGAAAATGGACCTGGAGAGTTTTACAAAGAGAATCCAACTGCCTTGAACCCATTTTCTCCAGTTAAAAACCTAATCTACCTAAAGTGTAGGTAGTCATGCTGAGGAGAAAGATCACCTACTATACAGTATGAAGTTATATATACACATAGTAATTAATCAAAGGGAGCAGAAGCTAGGGCCTTCCATCCCTTTTTGTGAGGATTTTGCAGATTCTTATTGAATCAGACAATTAGAGACCAAAATGGGGAAGCTTGTAAACTTTTTCATTCATGACTAATAATATTTTTGAATTTAGGATGAACAGAGCAACGGGTTTCAACAGGCATTATATCTTACAGGTATTATAGACTCTACTGGGAAATCTATATCATAATAGTGCCTGTTACTGTTTGTTATTGATGTATCTGTATTTTATGACTGGCCATTTGCTCTTTAGTCTAGCCTATACCAGGAAATTTTACCCCGATCCTTTAAAAAACAAAACAAAAAAACCCTCCATGCTTAACAGTACTGGTAGGAGCCCTAGGCTAAACAAGGTTCCTGTGACCAGACCCAGTTTGACCATATATCACTAATAAAACTACTAGAAGCCACTAGTGCCTTGTGTCTCAAACTGGTTCAAACGGGTGGAAATGTTTTAATTTTTTAAAAATTCTCTAGTGTATCCACAACCTTTCTGAGCATGATCAATTTAATTTTGAAGGTCATAGGCTTCAACTGGTTGAAAAACCATACTCAGGAGTAGTTAATTGTTCACTGTCAGACTAGGAGTTTGTATCTAGTGGGGTCGCACAGGGGTCTGTCCTGAGTCCAGTACTATTCAATATTTTAATTAATGACTTGGATTATGGAATGGACAGTATGCTCATAAAATTTGCAGATGACACCAAGCTGGGAGGAGTTGCAAACACTCTGGAGAACAGGATTAGAATTTAACATGACCTTGATAAATTAGAGAATTAGTCTGAAAATGGCAAGATGAAATTCAATAAAGACAAATGTAGAATACTCTATGTAAGAAGGAAAAAATGAAATGCACAAATACAAAATGGGACTAACTGGCTAGGTCCTAAGACTGCAGAAAAGGGTCTAGGGCAGTGGTTCCCAAACTAGGGGCATTGCTTGTTCAGGGAAAGCCCCTGGCGGGCTGGGCTGGTTTGTTTATCTGCTGCATCCGCAGGTTCATCCAATCGCAGATCCCACTGGCCGTGGTTCACCACTCCAGGCCAATGGGGGCTGCGGAAAGGGCGGCCAGCACGTCCTTTGGCCTGTGCTGCTTCTCGCGGCTCCCATTGGCCAAGAACAGTGAACCGTGGCCAGTGGGAGCCGCAATCGGACGAACCTGCGGACACAGCAGGTAAACAAGTTGGCCTGGCCTGCCAGGGGCTTTCCCTGAACAAGCGGTGCTTGTAGTTTGGGAATCACTGATCTAGGGGTTATAGTGAATCACAAATTGAATATGCACCAACTATATGATGCTGTTGAAAACAAGGCTAATATAATTCTGGGGTGTATTAACAGAAGTGTTGTATGTAAGACACAGGAGGTAATTGTTCTGCTCTGCTCAGCACTGATAAGGTTTACAACTAGAGTACGGTGTCCTGTTTTGGATGCTGCACTTTAAAAAAAATATGTGGACAAATTTGGAGAGTGCCCAGAATAGAAAAACAGAGTAAAAGTTTAGAAAACCAGACCTATGAAGAAAGGTTAAAAACCTGCACATGTTTAGCCTTGAGAAAAGAAGACTGAGACTGGAATCTGAGAACAATCTTTGAATATGTTATGGACCATTATAAAGAGATTGGTGATCAGTTGTTCTCCATGTCCAATGAAGGTAGGACAAGAAGTAATGGGCTTAATCTGAAGCAAAAGAGATTTAGGTTAGATATTAGGAATAACTTTGTAACTAAGGATAGATCAGTAATGGAACAGGCTTCCAAGGGAGGTTGTGGAGTCATTGTCACTGGAGGTTTTTAAGAACTGGTTAGATAAACAGCTGTCAGGTATAGTCAATGCATAGTTGGTCACAACTCCTACTTTGGGAGTGGGGGAGCATGGACTAGATGACCTCTCAAGGTTCCTTCAAGACATACATTTCTATGATTCTATTCTTTTTAATTGATTCCTTTGATTTTGTGTGTGTGTGTGAGATTTTTTTCAGCTTCAATATTATTACAAAGTATCTCTAATGGTCTTGAAACCTAGGTAGAAAGAGAGGGAAAGTTTTGTTTGAGCAATCTTTCCTTTAGCTAAAGAAGTAAGAACACAAATCCCTGCTTCAGTGTGCTTCACTTACAATCTCTGTCATCACAGTGGCAAGTTGTTACCTCAGCCCCCTCTTTGTAGTAAATATTTGTAAAGCACTCTAAGGTTCTTAGATTCAAGGTGCTTTAAAATGTTGAAGTATTATATATTATTAATATTGTTTTGTTTTTATTTTCAGTGGAATGAAGTAACAGTAAGATTGTTTATGAAACACTAAGACCCATTGCCTACCCCAAATCCAGCTTCTCCTAAGACAGGGAAATAGACACAATGAAATGTGTTGGGAAAACACTGTTTTTTCCATTTTGGACGTGTAGTTTTCAAGGGCTACTTAAGTTCCAGTTACAAAATTACAAAATGGTAAAGAACTTAATGTAAAGGGCTACACAAAGGAAACCATTTGCAGTGTACAACAAGTTTCATGGGTCCTACAAAGTCCAGGAATCATGCTATCTATTCTTGAGTGACATTTTCTGGTACCTTATTAGTTAACTATTTACACTCAGATATAAAATAGGGCTGTCCAAAACTGCTTACCAACAGAAAGTTGGGTTAATTGACAAAATGACAAATGAACTATATTTTCCATGATGTACCATAGCCGGGACTCCCATGATGCACCACTTCTCTCCAAAAGGGAGATTATACTGCAGCATGGGATACATAGTCCAACCAGGGAGCCAGGCCTGTGGAGGAAAATGCGAGGCACTTAAATTACAACTGCCATGAGGCACTGCAACATCACTTTCAAATAAAAATATTTCAGTTTTAGGCCAAAAAAAAATATATTGGTATTTGAATTTCCACTGAAGAGTCAAAATTCTCCATGGCTCTAAATCTAAAATCATGTATGCCAACCTCCCACCCCAAGAAAACACATTGACTACAAAGCTGAAGTATTAGGGCTACTTTGGAAAGATTCATGTGAGGGAACCAACAGTGACACACAATGCATGTGCTGGGTCATCAGGTGGAGCCTCTGCGCCATAGCTAGCAGGAGAGAGAAGCGGGAGAGGAAGGGATTAATGCCTTGCTATTCATCCATTGATGGTGCCAGAAGCTCAGGAGAGTTGAAGAACTCATTGCTTGCAACTTTCATGACACCATTTTGTGTATTTGCTTGGAAAGGTAGTGAATCTAAAACAGAAGATATCTTTTTCTCTGTACTCTGCACGTTGTGCATACCCCTTACTAGAAGGGTGTGAGTAAAAAAGGACCTGAGTATGTAACTTGCGGAGTCTTTGATAGTGGCCTCTGTTCCTTACATGGGTTTTTTTAGGCTTCCGTCATTCCTTATTTCTAAAGCACTTAGAGATCATTGTCTAAAATGTTTTTATTTGGTAGCAGAGTACTCAGCACCTCAGCAAGGAGTGCTTTATAATTAACATTGGTACTATTAAATTTTGATTGTAAAAATGTGCTCAAAGATCACAAGCCCTTTGACTATTTAACGTATTAAAAAATATCACTATGGGTCACATCCTGGTACCCTTACTCATAGAAACTACTGTTTTAGACTATGATTCTGGAAATGCTTATGCACATGTTCAACCATCGAAGTCAAAGGAACGACTCACATGCATAATCATAAGCATGGGCATAGAGTGCGTTCATTTCAGTGGGAGTACTCATGAAGTTCTATGTCTTGTATTATACAGACTAAATGATTACAATTCTCCTTCTGGCCTTGGAATCAATGGGAGTAAGGGTAGCAGAATCTAGTCCTATGTATTTTGGATTATAATGGTTCTGAAATAATGGTAATATCTTGATTTAAACTTTTAAAATTTGACGAGTAACACCCTCCTCAGAAGTTTCTTTGGAAAATATTGTATTTATCTTTCTTCACATGCTTGTAGTTTTGAGCTTCATCTTAAACCTCATCTCTTACATGCAATATTATTGTAGCATTCTCTGATTTCTTGTTTGAGTCTTTTGTGGGTAATCTCTCTCTCTCTCTCTGTAGCCTGCATACCCACAGTACCAATATCTGGGAGTGTAAGACTCATGGTTGCAGGTCTTTTTCAAATCTCTGCTTCTTTAGTATTTGTAAAACCACTGTAGTGCCATTATACTTTCACTCTGTGCTGTCCATATACTGCATGTCTGTTGTTTTACTGTTTTTTAAATTGATTGTCATAGTTTGACATATGGCTAACTAAAAAGTATGCAAAGGATGTCCTTTCCTGAGTAACAGAAAGCAACATTTTCAAGTTATATGTTGTGAAAATGTGCCCTTCCTTCTTCATATGTATTTAAAAAACAATACATGTATTATAGGATAATTTTTTATTTCACATTCCATACATTACTGTAATTTTAAATCATGTTACAAACAAAACCAAATATTTTATTGTATGTGCAAACACTCAGTAATTCTATTTCTGGTATATTTCATATAGCAAGATCCTATCTCTCATTAATTATCACGGTCCATAATTACATTTCATTGTGTAAGTATAAGATGTGTTACTAGGTCACCACATTCTGCCATTTGAATGGTAATTTATTGTAGGCTAAAAAAAAATCAAAGATCTCATCAATTATGTCATCCTCACTGTCTGACTCTATTGTAAACAATAAATCATTGGAGAGAACACATTAGCATTCATGAAGAAATATCATTTGGAATTGGATTGTCCATGTGGATCCACCTGGATCTCCATACTCAAATCATATAATGAAATGAGCCCTTGTTATCTTGCCCATTACATTAGGTATACAAAAGCTTTCCTTAATCACCTTCATCAATCTTTCACCTGCCACACAGTGTTTCTTTACCTTTCCTTTGGTTAAGTTGTCTGTCAAAATTACTTAAACCTCCCACAACTGTAAAGCTTCTATTTTCCTTAAGAATGAAGCAGTGATTACTGAAAACTTCCTGTGTCTCAGACACAAATGAAAAAGCAATAACTTTCAAAACCCCGGGAAGCAAAGTCAGTATGCAGATTTTTCTTAGAGAGAGCAAGGTCAGATTGGAAATACCTACTACCTGAAGTTACTGTTACTATATCCTTGGATAACTGGTTAACAAGACCAGCAAGTAATCAAAATTATGTGGATCAAGTGTTTAGTAACTGAACTTCTTAACTGCAGCTGTAAATAAGGCTTGGTCCTTCTCTGATTGAAGTCAATGGCAAAACCCTTGTTGCCTTCAACATAGCAGGATTCAGTGCTAACTGATAGGTGTTTTTACATTTTGGATAAATTTTCCATTTCTGTTACATTGGTCATCAAATTTATCCATGCTGAAATAGTCTCACCACTCTACTTATGTCACCCGACAGTTGTTAAGGGCACAATATGCCAACTTTATTTAGACAAAACTTCCATCAACTTCAGAGGGAATTTTGCCAAAGTAAAGAGTGAAGGATTGGGCTCTATGTTGTACACAGCAATAACCTCCCTGAGGCTCTGCAGAAGGAATAGAAGAATACAAACTCATTGTGTTTTAACTGTTCAGTGCTTCCCTCTAATTCTTCCCATTTCTGTGTTTTGGATGGGGTTGTGGCAGTGGCAGAAGATTTGGCCCACTCAAACCTTCAGATCATAGAGGATCTTATGGAGGCAAGGGGCTTTCATGCTGAAGTCTATCCATATGTGGCTTTGGACAGCATAGTTGCTATGAACAACCCCAGTCATGGTGCCCCAGGAACATATCGCAGAAGAGTGTGGAATTTGTCTGTTTGGGTGGATTGTGTTTGGCTTCCAGCATTTTGTTTCCTTCTTGCCCACAGAGAGCTTCTATGAGACTTGAGGAAGAAAGGAACATATTCTTGAGGTGGCACCCTCAGCAAGCAGATGCAGATATGGGTTCCATTTTGGCCACAAAAGCAGAAGACAGAAAGGATACCATCATTTTTACTGGTTTCAGAGTAGCAGCCGTGTTAGCCTGTATCCACAAAAAGAACAGGAGTACTTGTGGCACCTTAGAGACTAACAAATTTATTTGAGCATAAGCTTTCATGGGTTACATCTGATGCATCTGATGAAGTGGGCTGTAGCCCACGAAAGCTTATGCTCAAATAAATTTGCTAGTCTGTAAGGTGCCACAAGTACTCCTGTTCTTTTTGCCGATAATTTTTACTCTTTCACTGGGATTCACAGTGCCAGAATTATGTCATTCAAATGACATACTTTCAAATTCTAACAGTACAGCAGCCATGCAATCTACTGGTTTCACGGGAACATAGAAAACTCTTGCTCAGTAAGAATCTAACTACCAAACTCTAGCTAATGCCCTTTATTTTTTCAGACCTTCATGCCAACCATCTGTTAAAACATCTCTACAGAGCTAGCCATCTGTTAAATACTTAATCTTCTCTCGTGCTGTTGTGTATGCATTTTTTTTCAAGAACATTTACATTTTCTGTTTCAGCTGGTATTTTACCAACAAACATGAGGACATCTTATTATTATCTACATCTTGAGGACATGTTATTCCTACCAAGACAACTCTTGAAGTATACATACTGCAGATGTAATACTCTGAGAACAACAGTCACCATTCATAAGCAAATGTTCAATAAGATATCATATATATGTGAGATATCTGAAAAATTGATGTTCTACCATCATCTGCATAATTCAAATATTTTTATCCTGTGATATTCTATAATAAAATGAATAAAAATATTTTCTTTTGCCTGTATGCTATATTCAGTTCACATTACCAATGTTAGAGACTATTTACTAAGCTTTAGTTCCTTTGCATATATAAAGCATAGAAAACCGGGAAATTGTACAGTAAAATTGACTTATAAATCAAACCTGAGCAAGTTATTTTTTTCTGGTTTATAAAGAGTGCTATGTAATCTCATTTATGTCTTTGTAAAATATAGTATATTGTCTATACTGAACTTAATAACAGCTTTGAAATTGGCTGCTACTATAAGGAAACTACTTTGTTGGCATGCTAGCAGAAGAATTGCATAGTTATTTGTTGTTGATTTATGAGCTTCAAGTTTTTATGGTAACTTCAAATATAATTAACATTTGTAATTACCAAGAACAATAATCATAATTATTTTGTCCTCTAAAATTACAAACTATATATGTAATTGGTTTAATCACATTAGCATTTTATTAAATTGCACCATAATAACACTATATTGTAAAATAGATTTTCCATAACTAAAAATACTGAATGAAAATAAATTTAACTCAAAAAGAGGCTATTGTGAGTAAAGTAGCTTTTGACATAATAAGCAGAACTTGAAATGAAAATCTTTAATACTTTTTAATTTTACTTTTCCAAGTTGTGCAGCAATACTGTAATAAGCATTTGTTTTGTGTGCTGAAAAATTATTATTTCGACTGTGTTCTCTTCAAATGATACACAGTAAACGTGCATTTTTCAAAGTTTCTAGTGAGTAGCTCTCAGAGAAACAGAATGATACAAATCTCATAAGCCATGCGTAAAGCTGAAGTCCCTCACCAGAGCCCTGATCTAACATAGTGCTAAAGCAAATGCTTTGATATAGTACATTGAGTTGAATTATTTGTCCTCTTTGCTCCTTAAGATCACTTGCAGCTTGTGCTAATGTCTGCTTTGATGTGTCCATGGAATTTTCTAGAGTAGTGACATGTGGGCTTAGATACTCCAAGGTATTTAGGTGCCTAATTGATTTGAATGGCTGTTAGGTGCCTGAATACATTTGAGGAAATAAGTCTAAGAGTCGTCTTTGGGAGTTTTTGGCCACCTGAATAGGTTATAATGACTTTCTGCCAATACTAAATTCTGCTAGCAAATATTGGACGTTATCACCAGACACTGTCTGAGGAGTGCTGGGGTATGTAGGCCTCTGCGTCAATTATGAAAAATAGTCCCTTCCCTCCAGGCTGCTGATTTCTAGAGAAGTTTTGCATTGATGGATTTTTTATTTTTAGACATTGTTAGTTGCAGTATTGATCAAAAATTGCAATTTCCAAAAAGGTGTTTTTAGGAGCTGAAGGCTAAGGAAGCAAAAGCTTTTCACCCACAAACCCACCTTGCTCCACCCTTTTCCACAAGATATTTAAATATTCTTGTAGTCTTAAGACGAGCACCGTAATATTGTGCTGTCAGAATTCACAGCAACAGTCACCAGAAGTCTGTTTCTCTTTAGTATGTTGCCCCTTGGTGTGTGTGCACGCAGAATTTGCCATTTATCCTTGTCTTTACTATGCGACCACCCAGAAACTTTTGTCTTATAAAAATACACGCTAAAATGGTATTTAAATCCCAGTAGGGGAAGGATGTATGGGTGGTGTCTCTGACCTTCTACACTAAGCCCATGCTGAGGATTTAATGAACCATTATTTATGTGGTCTTACAAAAGTCAGATAAATTACTTCTCTAGTTCCCCACAGTCCAGTCTCCATCATGCTGCATAATGGATCTCTGTATATTGAAACTGCTTGATGAAAAGTAGACAAACACCCTCTCAGCTCTCAAACTTTGTGTGGTGTGTACTCATTGCCAAGACAAAAGGAAGCAGTTTACATGTCACACACATGCCGATAGCACTGGGAGGCTAAGTCTGGCTATTTAGAAAAGTCTGTTCAGAGTGTCTGGCCCAGAGATGACAGAAACAACCCTTCCTCACCAAACACCCGACTGAATAAAGAATGAAGCTCAGCAATAGACATTTCTGTTTGACAACTCAGAAACTTAGAAAAGGGGAGAAAATAGATAGTAGCTAACTTCAGATATGATAACCAAACTTAAACAATCTATTATCTCCATAAACTAATATATAGTCCTTAGACCATTATAATACATATTATTTTACTACTCCCTAGAGAGTGATTAAAATGTGATTTTGATGGGTTTTGGGCTTGATTATTTTTGATTGCATTAGTTTTACATGAGACTACCTACATTGACTTTAATTGAGTTGCTCCTGATTTACAGCAATTTAGGTGAGAGAAAAATCAGGCCTAGAGTGTGCTAGGTAGCACAACTGTTGGAGAACCTAAGAACCAGATTTACCAGTGTGATCCAGGTGCTTTCCACTTCTCCAGTGACGCACAGAATGTGTAAACTCCACTTACTAGGAGAGTTGAACCATATATGGCTGCTTTGTGTTTCTGGAATGGTGCAGAGCAGCTGTAGCAGGCTTGTGAACCTGGTCCTACTTCTGTGAACAGCTATTATACTTAAATATGACAACCAATATTGTAGCTAGAGATTTTCACAGTGTGTCAGAAACAAAGTTATTAGCTCTGTAAACCTGAAATGTCACTTCTGCTCTGTAAGGAAAGGGTTACAGCTTTCTCATACTGCAGCAATTGGATTTCACAATCTCTCTCATTCGTCAAGCTCTTCTCCTCTCTCTGTATCACCCTCCCACCTTGGATCTTCTCTCCTGCTCATCATCTGCCTGACCTAAATCTTCTCCTCCTCTATTGATCTGCCTCTCCTATTTCTTCCTGATGGTGGCCTCATCGCCTGATTCCTGATGAGGCTTCAGTTCTTCCCTGAAGCTCCAGGTCAAGGCAGCCTCTTTTCCGTTGCCCATAGCTGGACCTGCTTCTTCAACTCCTCTAACCCATGTCTTCACATCTCAGAAAACTTTACTGCCTTCTGATTACCCCTCATTTCCACTCCCTGAAAATTAAACAAACAAAAACTAATAGAGGTGAAGGCTTTAGTCACCTTTTTTTAATGTTGCTTTTCTCTCTCAGTTATCATTTTATGGTAAGTATATTATGAACAGGAATTTATGGAAGGTCTTCAGTGGAGGGAGGAAGAATAGAAATAACTCATTAGTTTATAAGTGTCAGCACAATCAAAGGAAATAGAGAGATCAAGCCCCAAGTGTCCCTTCTCATATTAATTTTTCTATCTATTGTTCAGATCAGTTTTAATCTGCATTATATATTTAATCTATTAAATATGGAAAGCAGTATTGAAGAAAAAATGGATAGCATGGTTTGGAGTCAGGCACAGGATACAATTCCCATAGGCCATTGGTTAGCTGGTCTGGATTTGAACCAATGACAAAGACAAGAAAAACTCAGCATCCTATTTTCAATCCAATGGCCAACCAGTCCTAAGTACCAAACACTTCATTTCTTTTCATAGAAAAGGGCAAGGTTGAACCCAGAAGTAAGTTCTGGCAATATTAATACTGTAGCACAAAAAGTGGAACAAGGGAGTCCATCCCATCTGATAGCCTGTTTCTGACATAGTATATACCATTCAGATGCTTCAGAGGAAAGTAAAAATTGGCAGAGCACAACTGTCCCTCTGTGAAATTTCTTTCAGTGGAGGCAGTGAAGAAATTATGCCTTGAATCATACAGATTGAAAGCCTTCATTATTTTTTTTACCATATTCTGAATGGTAATCCCTCATCTCGCCAATCATTTTTGTTCCATTTCTCTTGATCTTTAATGTTTGCTGTGTTCCCTTTTGACATAAGGTAATAAAAACAAAACATGATATTCAAGAGAAGAGTATGCAATTGATTTGTATAAAGGCACCAATATATTTATATTATGCTCTGTCTCCATAATGTTTTGTTTAAATTTTGACCCCAGTGCATATTTAACAGTTGTATAGTAATGACTCCTACATCTTTTGTTACATTTACATTCAGGATATGTCTCTTTGTACAAGTATAATGAAGTGGGTTCTAGCCCATGAAAGCTTATGCCCAGATAAATTTTTTAGTCTCTAAGGTGCCACAAGGATTCCTTGTTTTTGCTCATACATTAAATTGACTTTTGTCTATCATTGTGTTGCTTGCTTTTCTTGCCTTGTTACGTTATTTCTAGAGTTCCTTGGACTCATCACAGGTCATGAATAACCTCATTGTCACTTCAGTATCCTCCAGTCCACCAAATAAATGTATTTGTCATATAAACAGCCTTCAAATTTCTCCCTAATCTATAATCTTCACAGAAGTAACCCAAGAGAATATTTCAGATGAGATGGCTGGGATTTTATTGCATCCTCTCCTAATCTGTGCAAGGCAGGCTTTGTGACCATTAGCCTATATGTTTCCCTTCAGATATTACAATAATTCACAAAGTCAAACAATTGTACAGAGCAAAGAAATACTTCACACAATTAAAAACCTTGTTAATGTAAACTCAGTTAACATGAGAATCTGCCACATGAGGTATATTACTTCTCTGTTCTCAATTTAGTTCACTCAGACTCTTGGAGCAGGCATCTGCACTGTCCCTCTTAGTTCAATCTCACGAGACGAATGCTCCTTTTTTCTTTACACAAGATGGGTATTTAGAAGGCAGTCTTGTTGGAGATACATTCATCTGCTATTTAACCTCTTCATACATGAGCAATAAAATCTTCTTGTGATCCAATAACCCAAAACGTTGGGAATTCTTACAAAATAATGTATTGGATTTCTTCTTGCCTATCCCTCAAAATGCACTGATTTCCTCTAGACAGGATGGTATTGAACAATGCTGGTCTAATTATACATCCTCTAGCAGATCCCACTATTAACCTCTTCCCACAATGCAAATTGACCATTATTCCTAATCTTGGTGTCCTGTCTCATAGGCAGTCTATGATCCATGAACAGTCTTTGCTTTTCACTGAGCATTTATCAAGCTTCCTTAATAAGCAAATGTAAGGTGCTTCATCAAAAGCCTTTAACAAAAGCTTCAATAATTAGTTAATGTCAATGGAGCTCTTTGAAGATGAAAAGCACTGTTTGAATTGTAAGTAGTGTTAATATAAAATTTCCTTTATCTGCTACTTTTTGTTACCTCTTTCATTTTGTAAAATATTTATTTTTGTTTTATATTTTTGGATAAAATATCAACAGTTAATATTTCAGTATTATATTCCTTCTCTATAAGACAGAAATCAAACCAAGAAATTAATGATAGACTACAACTAAAACAATGTTTTAAAATGCAGAGAATTTCTTCTTTAGTCCTTTCTGGGGTGGAGGCCCCTGTGCACCTCATTTTCTTCCTCTTTTCCCCAGTTTTTGGTCCTAAACAAAAAATATTGGTCTATGCAAATAGGTAAGAATAATGATCATTCAAAAAGATTGAAGTATGGTCTGTATTTTAGTTCATTTAGTTTATTTTCCAAACCTATAATTATCTTTTATTGTGTGAATATTACTCTCATGGGTTTGAAGTTGAATCTTCTTTCAGTGTTAGGTCTAAAACATTTTTCTATTGCTTGAATATATTTTTTTGCCATCTGTGAACAGGCTGTCTCCCTTTCTTTAACATAGCACACAGACCTTGAGTTCATATCCAAACTCATCCTCTTCCTGAGGTTTTGCTTTCTCAGCGACTCAAAAGCAATAACACATCATGAACCTCAGTCTAAGCTTTCTCCCTAAACCTGGTTGTTCCTAGGTCTTCTTCGCAGGAGTTTTTTTGACTAATTGGAGAAATTCCAATCCCTTTATTTTTTGTTTGGAGCGATCCACCTTTCAGCATGCTTCTTCAGTAATTACCCTGAATCTTAATGCAGGATTTAAGCACCTTGGATAAGCCAACAGATACATAGAGTCTTACAATCTCCCATCCTATTGTGCTACCTTTAATTTAACACCAACTGGTGCTTATAAGATTGGTTTTTTTAAATGTTTTGAGTAATCATCTAACTGAGTGCATGAATAATATAAAAACATCTTTAATAATATTCAATCACGTCATGACCATAAATGATTAGTGTTTGCATAATTGTCCTATGGCATATATATTTTATTATTCAAATTACCATAGGATAAATTGTTGTCATTTAAATCTAATTTGTATAACTGCATAGGGGATGTCATTTAAACAGAGGTGAGGCAAAACAGAAGCTTTCGACTTGAGATACATGAAGGCAAAAGGTCTGCTGTAGCCAGAGTCCAGTAAATAAATTTAAATGGGCTTCTCACAGCAACCATCTCCCCTTATCCCAAAGTGAGTCTAGGACTCAGCTCAAAACATACAAGAGATGCCTAAGGCAAGAGATGCCTAAGAGGTGCATTCAAAGACTTGGGCACATGTTTAACTTTATGCATGTGATGATTCATGTGTACAAAGTCAAGCACTTCTTTAGTCTTTGCAAGATTGGGGCCTTAGGCTATGACTACATTAGGTGGGTTTTTTCAGTAAAAAATTTCTACTGATGCAATTTCATGGGGGCACAATCATACAAGTGAGTTGATGAAAAGCTCTTTCCAAGTTTTCCCACACTTTCACCTTACTTGTGGAATATAAACCTTTTAGTGTTTTTAACAAGTTAGTTTCTGGGTAATTTGGCATTAGCCACAATATTGTTAAATTCATGGGTGGAACTGGGTTTTCATCTGGCTAACATAATGACTTTGTTGGTTTTTTACTGAAGTCTGTTTGGTAGAGTTTCAACGTAGGTGGGTATAAGCCACCATTACTCATAGAACCATCTCATTCTATAAAAAGGGAAATAAGGACAACCCAGGAAATTAACAGACCAGGCAGCTTAACTTCTGTACCTGGAAAGATAATGGAGCAAACAATTAAGAAATCAATTTGCAAACATCTAGAAGATAATAAGGTGATAAGTAACAGCATAAATTTGTCAAAAACAAATTGTGTCAAACCAACTTGATAGCTTTCTTTGATAGGGTAACAAGGCTTATGGATGGGGGGGGAGCAGTAGACGGGTATATCTTGACTTTAGTAAAGCTTTTGATACTGTCTTGCATGACCTTCTCATAAACAAACTAGGGAAATGCAACCCAGATGGCGCGACTATAAGGTGGGTGAAAAACTTGCTGGAAAACAGTTCCCAGAGAGTAGTTATCAGTGGTTCACAGTGAGGCTGGAAGGGCATAATGAGTGGGGTCCTGCAGGAATGAGTTCTGGGACTGGTTCTGTTCAATATCTTCATCAATGATTTAGATAATGGCATACAGAGTACACTTATAAAGTTTGCAGATGATACCAAGCTAGGAGGGGTTGCAAGTGCTTTGGAGGACAGGATTAAAATTCAAAATGATCTGGACAAACTGGAGAAATGATCTGAAGAAATAGGATGAAATTCAATAAGGACAAATGCAAAGTACTCCTCTTAGGAAGGAACAATCCGTTGCACACATAAAAAATGGGAAATGACTGCCTAGGAAGGAGTACTACGTAAAGGAATCTGGGGGTCATAGTAGACCACAAGCTAAATAGGAGTCAACAGTGTAACGCTGTTGCAAAGAAAGCGAACATCCTTGTGGGATGTATTAGCAGGAGTGTTGTAAACAAGACATGAGAAGTAATTTTTCTGCTCTACTCCTCTCTGATTAGGCCTCAACTGGAGTATTGTGTCCAGTTCTGGGCGCCACATTTCAGGAAGGATGTGGACAAACTGGAGACAGTCCAGAAAAAGCATCAAAAATGATTAAAGGTCTAGAAAAGATGACCTATGAAAAAATGGGTTTGTCTAGTCTGGAAAAGAGAAGACTGAGAGGGGACATGATAACAGTTTTCAAGTATGTAAAAGGTTGTTACAAGAAGGAGGAAGAAAAATTGTTCTTCTTAACCTCTGAGGATAGGACAAGAAGCAATGGGCTTAAATTGCAGCAAGGGAGGTTTAGGTTGGACATTAGGAAAAACTTCCTAACTGTCAGGGTGGTTAAGCACTGGAATAAATTGCCTAGGGAGGCTGTGGAATCTCCATCATTGGAGATTTTTAAGAGAAGGTTAGACAAACACCTGTCAGGAATGGTCTAGATAAGTGGTTCCCAAACTTGTTCTGCCACTTGTGCAGGGAAAGCCCCTGGCGGGCCAGGCCAGTTTGTTTACCTGGAGCATCTGGAGGTTTGGCCTATCGCGGCTCCTAGTGGCCGGGGTTCGCTGCTCCAGGTCAATGGGAGCCGCAATTGGCCAAACCTGCAGATGTGGCCGGTAAACAAATCAGCCTGCCCCGCCAAGGGCTTTCCCTGCACAAGCGATGGAACAAGTTTGGGAACCACTGGTCTAGATAATTAGTCCTGCCATGAGTGCTGGGGACTGGACTAGATGACCTCCTGAGGTCCCTTCCAGTTCTATGATTCTATCATTTTCTTCATTGAATTTTAAGCCCCAGATCCATAAAGGGATTTAGGTGTTATGATGCTGACTATTGCAGCTTTCAAGTGACTTGAAAATCACTGGACTCCACAAAGCCCAGGCTCCTTGTAGAATACACGAGAGGTATCTGGATGCCTGCTTGAGACAGCAGTTCTCATGCTCAGAAGCAGAAACATGGGGAGCTGGCATCATCATGCTATCTTGGGAGGATGGTGGCAAGATGGTTTCTATGGTTTAGCTGGGCTGTTGAACCAAGATTCTAACTTTATAAGAGAAAACATTGTTGGGGAGATTATTATTTGAATATTTATTTTATGACTGTTTGGGGACTTTCCAAAGTCTTTTTTGTAAGCATTTCTTCAGTTCATCTATTCTGTTTAGAATAAAAAATAAATCATTTATCCACTTCTGTCAGTAAAAGCAATAGCTGGTCTTGTAAATTTAGCATGCTTGTACTTGACATAAAAATGCTCTAGGGCTGAGATATCTACTTCTGTAAAGTGTTTGGCCTTGATCCTGCTCTCATTAATCAATAACTCAGGTGCCACTGACTCAGTGGTTAAAGAGCTAGATATTGCTTATTTTGGACAGCTCTCAGTGTTAAGTGGTGATGATGTGTAATTGCATCTTCCTCTTGTGCTGGGCTACAGCAAGGGGAAGAGACTGAGGGACTACAGAAAAAGCTATGTGGCCAAAAGGAGTTCATGTCCCCAAGCAGACTTATAGTCAACCAAGCAAAAGTGTCTATATACTTACAGTGTGGACTTGCAGTGTGCAGTTCTGAGCAAGGGCCCAGCCCTACTATGTGCAACCATAATTTTGACTAGGATAGAGAATTTCTTTTAGGATAGAAGAAATCCGACGAAGTGAGTATTCACCCACGAAAGCTTATGCTCTGATACGTCTGCTAGTCTATAAGGTACCACAGGACTCTTTGCCTCTTTTACAGATCCAGACTAACATAGCTACCCCTCTGATTTTAGGATAGAGAATTTCTTTTGATATCTATCTAGATCTATATAGGGAGACCAGGGACTTCTTCCTTGAAAGATTCTAAAATACCTGGTGCAATTTCCAGCTTTTTATAAGTTTTAAAGGAATTTTAAGAGAGAAATTGTGTGCAGGATCTGTGTATGATGTATTATCTGTTTCCCCTGAGGTGAAGAGGAGCTACAGTGGAGTATGTCAGTTATACCAATAAAATAAAAACCAGCAGGATATTATTAAAGGGGGAAAGGCAAAATGCCATATTTATTGTGAATACAGAAAGAATCATAGTAAGCAGTTAGTTGTAGCTATAACGTTCCATTCAATTTCATATTTATTCACACATTCATTCATACACACACACACACACACACACACACAGGTTTCTGCAAGGTTGTTATCATAGTTACCAGCCTTAGAGTTGCTCATGCCAAGCCACTGGCCAGGTGGCCTGGACATGAGGAGGGAGTGGGGCATTGTCAGATGCTCATCTGATGCTTCTGGAAGTTGGTTTGCAGAATCAGACCCCAAAGTTCTCACTTTCTAGAGTCCATTTTTACAGGAATTCCTTCCTATGCCAGTCTATGGGAATTGCTTCATCATGCTGTTGCTGAATCAATCAGCAGATGGCACATTCCTGACGGCTCCATGCTGCTAGATGTTATCTTGTTCTTTGGTTCTCCCATCCTTGAGGCTGTTGGGTGGATTCCAGTCTTCCCTCCGGGGGTCCTCTGGTTATTTCCACTTGACGCTTCTTCAGCCGATGGACACTGGATTCTTAGGCTGGCACCTCCCTGATTGTTCAGTTATTATCCACACCAAGCATCCATCCACATACATCCTCTATCTCTATTTTAATCACAATTGTTAACAAAGAGAGATGAATACAACAAAAGGGCGGAGAGTCTCTGGGTGTTGTTTCTGTTGTTACAGATTATTGCTTTGAGCCTCTCTCTGTGTGAGTAGTTGTTGTTACAAAGAATTGCTTTGAGAACAGACTCTGTCTTAGAATGTAGTAACACAATTAGCAGCTTGCAAGTTTCACACATAGAGGGAGAGAAACAGTACCAAAAACCAAGAGACCTCTTAATTAGTAATACCCTGGAATTTAAACGATGGGGAATCAAACTCATTTGTGATTGTAATACACAACTTCTTTAATATGATCCAACATATCCTTCCCTTTCCGCATTGGAGGGAATGGTTAGTCATCTGCTGTTCTCCTTAATCCCCTCTCCTCAGGGAGGGAAGTGACACCCAATGCATGGGACAGATCCTCCTTTTAAGGACAGGATCTCTTAGCTGGGCCACCTCCTTTCTCCCTGTTAGATGCTGTTGCTGCTTCATCCACTGGCAAGAAAGGTGGGAGCCCCACAAACTCTTCAGCCACACACCAGCTTCTTGGGCAGCTCCCACTTCAAAATCAGTAGCCTGGGAGGAAGGGAGCTCTGAAGGAGTTAAACTCATTCTCTGCTTTGAGCAGAAGTGTGTGTGTGTTGGGAGGTGGGGGGGCGAAGAGGTGCACCACTCTTAATTTAACCCCAGTATTAACTTCATTGGGCTAGGATTATCTCTCCCTTAAAAAAATTACCTAGCAAGAGCTAATTTATGTCTGCACGACATGAGTGTGCTAGAATGGGGAGAGGATGCAGTTATGCCCACCTTCCCCATTCTCCCCATTGCACTCACCCAGAAGGCAGCTATGGGTTGGCCGCGAAGCACTTAAGAGTGCAATGGGTGAATTGATTATGAGCTATATATTCCTAAATGGGGGAAAAATTCTATTAATCTAGCAGACAAAGACATAATAAGATCCAGTGGCTGGAAACTGAAGTTAGACAAATTAGAATTAGAAATAAGACATATTTTTCTTTATAGTGAGAGTAATTAAGTATTGGAACAAACTACCTAAGGATGTAGTGGATTCTCTATCTCTTGATGGAACTTAAAATCAAGATTGGACATCCTAAGAACATAAGAACGGCCATACTGGGTTAGACCATAGGTCCATCTAGCTCAGTATCCTGTCTTCCGACTCTGGCCAATGCCAGGTGCCTCAAAGAGAATGAACAGAACAGGTAATCATCAAGGGATTCAAAAGAGATGCTGTAGCCCCAACAGAAGTCATGGATTTGATGCAAGAATCATTTGATGAAATTCTATGCTCAGGAGGTCTGACTAGATGGTCACAGAGATTCTTCCTGGCCTTAAAATCTGTGAATCTATGGAAAGATATAATGTCTCCACAGGCCCTTATGTGAATGGTGCCATTCCACTACCCCTCCCTGTGCAGTTCAGAATTAAAGAGTCCTAACAGTGCCTAAAATTTTGTTATCCCTTTTGACTCAAAGGGTTAGCCAGTATTCTGGGTCTTGCAGGCTTTTTCTGTTAAGAGAAATTGATGATGGAGACAGGTATTTCTTTGATGCAATCCTCTTTATTTACAATGAATGTACATAAAGTGCTTTTTCTCTGAACACAATAGGAGTAAAACAGCAGGAGACAGTTTCTTTACTCACAGTTCCAAGCCTCTTTCAGTCAGCACTGACCCCAAAAGGTCTCTCTCTAGGGCCATGATCCCAGTGATTGGTCTGGCTCTCTCCTTTCTGCTGCTTTTCTGCCAGCTTCTGTGGTGTTTTCAGCTAATTCTTCTTCACCTACACACCTAACTTCATGAAAACAATATCCAGAACTTCTGTATTTGCATTTAGATCACAGGGAAACCCCTCCACTCTCGTAGCTTGGGTTTTTGACTGGTGTTGGATGTAGTCTGTGTTTTGGCCAGTGGTTCCCACTCTTGCAGTTATCTCATTCCATAAAGGAGCTGAATTGTTTCTTACATTTATCTTGAAGTGAACATAAGAATGGCCATGCTGGATCAGACAAAAGGTCTCCTCCAGGAATTTATCTAGTTCTTTTTTGAACTCTGTTATAGTCTTGGTTTTCACAACATAGTCTGGCAAAGAGTTCCACAGGTTGACTGCACATTGTGTGAAGAAATACTTCCTTTTGTTTGTTTTAAACCTACTGCCTATTAATTTCATTTGGAGACCCCTAGTTCTTGTGTTATGAGAAGGGGTAAATAACACTTCCTTTTTTACTTTCTCCACACCAGTCATGATTTTATAGACCTCTATCATATCCCACCTTAATCATCTCTTTTCCAAGATGAAAAGTGCCAGTCTGATTAATCACTCCTCATATGGAAGCTGTTTCATATCCCTAATAATTTTTGTTGCCCTTTTCTGAACCTTTCCCAATTCCAATATATCTTTTTTTTTTTGAGATGGGGCATGCAGTATTCAAGATGTGAGTGTACCATGGATTTATATAGAGGCAATATGACATCTTCTGTCTTATTATATATCCCTTTCTTAATGATTCCTAACTTTCCTTTCATTTTTTTTTTGACTGCTGCTGCACATTGAGTTGATGTTTTCAGAGAATTATCCACAATGACTCCAAGATCTCTCTCTTGAGTGGTAACAGTTAATTTAGATCTCGTCATTTTATATGTATCATTGGGATTATGTTTTCCAGTGTGCATTACTTTGCCTTGAACACTGAATTTCATCTGCCATTTTGTTGCCCCGTCACCCAGTTTTGTGAGATCCCTTTGTAACTTTTCGCAGTCTGCCTGTGACTTAACTATCTTGAGTAGTTTTGTATCATCTGCAAATTTTGCCACCTCACTGTTTACCCCTTTTTCCAGATCATTTGTGAATATGTTGAATAGTACTGGTCCCAGTACACTGGAGGATACCACTATTTACCTCTCTCCATTCTGAAAACTGAACATAAACTTCAAGATTTTGTCCAGTCCTGAGCATAACAAATTGCTTTTCTCTCTTGGATAATTCTTGAACTATTCCCTTTAGCATGAGGAATGATATTATATATTTGATTGCAACTTTTTATGACTCATTGCAGTATAGTAGTAACAAACAAATGATATCTTTGGTTACTAATCAAGTCAGAAAAACTAAGTGGCCAACGGTGCTACCTTTGTGTGGAGGACTAGATATGCTCAAATGTCAAGGGACATATAAACATTTTCTCTGTCTCTGCTTACCACACAGTACATATGGATAAAAATAACTCATGTAATGGAAAATGGGGTCAGAAGAGACCACTTGGGTCACCAATTTTAATCCCCAGCATTTTGCAGGACCATAGCCTGCATTATCTTTAAGCTGTTCTTGAATCCCTGTAGTGATAGTGTTTCCACCATCTCCCTTGGGACTCTGTTTTATAACCTTTTTGATCTTAATATTCTATCCTATTCTGCATAGATTCAGTTACTACCCTCATCACTGAGGTGCATTCTAGTAAGGCATTAAATAATGTGACTAACATCTGTGATGTATGGTTTATTCTGTCTCTCAGGCAAAGAATGTCTCGACTATTTAGCTTTAAATTCTTCTTTACTTAGCTTCAGGCCATTTCTCCTTTTCCAGTTTTCTAAGGAAGCGTATTTTCCTTTCTCATATATACCGTTACTTTGAAATTATTAATATACAGATCATCTCCTCGAATTCACTTCTTTTATCTAGATGACTATATGCTTTAAATGTAGCTCTTCACACTCTCCTCATGGCTCAGATCCTCAGATCCTCATCCCAATTTTGTTGTCATACTTGGTATTCTCCCATTTGCCTCCCTTCTTTCTTAACTCTGTGTCCGAGATGCACACGCTTATCATCCAGTGTAATAACTGTAACATAAGTGTTAATTTCTCACATTTTTATTTATTGGCTCTGACTTACTTACTATTTCCTTTGGATATGTAACTGGATAATATCTGAGTTCATACTTATAGATTCAAAGTAGTTTGCCATGACGTGATTGAAGAGATTTATTACAGACTGCTCACTATTTGCCCCGTCACGTACTCACTGAAGTCAATGTAAATTTTGCCATCGAATCCAGTAGAAGTAGATTAGGTCGTATATTATGTTTACTTGATTGGTATTGACCCTTTGCATTTTATTTGATTGGCTGAAGCTTACTTACTATTCATAGAGTCACTGAAGTAATGACAGAGCTAACATGGTGCTCACTGGCTTGTTCTGATTTTGTGAGTAAGATTCTTTATACTATTTTAGAGTGCCCCAATGCAAGGGAAAAAGATAGAAACAAATTCAACCAAACAGGGAATCTTGGTAACATAAAGTCAGAGTTTTTAACTGTTTAACCATCCACTTGCCTCCTGCTCTGACACTGGAGATTCATGTTAATTATTCTCATTCATCTGAATCAGCTACAGGGGAGGCTCTCTAAAGATCTTAAAGCAGCCTCTAGCTTCAGAAGGCACTCCTTTTATTCCTTTGTGGACATTGTATTAGCCTATGTTTACACTGTGATTAGACACCCCTGGCTAGCCCATGCCAGATGACTCGGACTCACGAGGCTCTTTAATTGCTGTGTAGACTTTCAGCCTCAGGCTGCATCCCAAGCTCTGGGACCCCCTGACCTTATAGAATCATAGAATCATAGAATTGTAGGACTGGAAGGGACCTTGAGAAGTCATCTAGTCCAGTCGCTTACACTCATGGCAGGACTAAGTATTATCTAAACCGTCCTTGACAGGTGTTTGTCTAACCTGCTCTTAAAAATTTCAAAAAATTGAGATTCCACAACATTCCTAGGCAATTTATTCCAATGCTTAATCATCCTGACAATTAGAAAGTTTTTCCTAATGTCCAACCTAAACCTCCCTAGCTGTAATTTAAGCCCATTGCTTCTTGTCCTAACCTCAGAGGTTAAGGAGAACAATTTTTCTCCCTCCTCCTTTGAACAACCTTTTATGTATTTGAAACTGTTATCATGTCCCCTCTCAGTCTTCTCCAGACTAAACAAACCCATATTTTTCAATCTTCCCTCATAGGTCATGGTTTCTAGACCTTTAATCATTTTTGTTGCTCTTCTCTGGACTTTCTCCAATATGTCAACATCTTTCCTAAAATGTGGTGCCAGGAACTGGACACAATACTCTAATTGAAGTCTCATCAGTGTGGAGTAGAGAAGAAGAATTACTTCTCGTGTCTTGGTTACAACACTCCTGCTAATACATCCCAGAATGATGTTTGCTTTTTTTGCAACATCATTACACTGTTGACTCAAATTTAACTTGTGATCCATTATGGCCCCCAGATCCTTTTCTGCAGTACTCCTTTCTAGGCAGTCATTTCCCATTTTGTATGTGTGCAACTGATTGTTCCTTCTTAACTGGAGTACTTTGCACTTGTCTTCATTGAATGTGATCATATTTTCTTCAGACCATTTCTCCAGTTTGTCCATTATCCGTAAACTTTATAAGTGTACTCTCTCTGACATTATCTAAATCATTAATGAAGATATTGAATGGAACCAGACCCAGAACTGATCCCTGTGGGACCCCACTTGATATGTCCTTCCAGCTTGACTGTGAACCACTGATAACTACTCTCTGGGAATGGTTTTCCAACCAGTTTTGCACCTACATTATAGTAACTCCATCTACGTAGTATTTCCCTAGTTTGTTTATGAGAAGGTCATGTGAGACAGTATCAAAAGCTTTACTAAAGTCGAGATAAATTAAATCTATCACTCCCCCCCTATTCACAGGGCTTCTTACCCTGTCAAAGAAAGCTATTAGGTTGGTTTGACAGGATTTGTTGTTGACAAATCCATGCTGTTACTTATCACCTTATTATCTTGTAGGGTCTTAGAGCCCGGGCTCCAGCCAAAGCCTGAACATCTATACAGCAATTAAACAGCCCCTTAGTCCAAGCCCTGTGAGCCAGAGTCAGCTGGCATAGGCCAGCTGTAGGTATCTATTTGCAGTATAGATATACACTTAGTTACTTAACTTGGCTCTACTGGAGAAGCCAACACATTAACACCTACACTATCAGATGAGTAAACTGAATAAGATTCACAGAACATATGCATACATTTTTAAAAAATCACCCATATGCTAATGGGACTGAATCTGCAGACTTAAGGTCTTCAATTTTAGATTTATAAATACATTGCAAACAAAATATAAAAGGACTATGTTAAAAGAACATTAAACGTGTACATTCAAGCACTCAAAAGTTAAGAAATGCCAATATTAAGATTGCCTGTGCAGCCTTAATTTGTTCCCTTTGTACATATAGATGCATTATGATACAGTCTTTATTTTCATGATCACATACTATTTTTTCCACAACTCCCCTGCTACATTCAGTGCACAGAATGGATTGTGGTAAGACATTTTTTAACATGGCAGTACAATATTTTCCCCTACTCTTGCTTTGAAAATGGCTGAACTGCTTATGCTGAAACTTATAATAATAATGATCCTAAAGCAGACACTCACCAGGGAAAATTTCAGCCCAAACAGTTAGAGTTTGGCTAAGTTTATAAGCAACAGATGGCATAACTTTCATCAAATACAAGGAGGGAACCATCCAGAGATGGGCTGAACACATCAGTAGTCTACTTAATAGACCATCTACAGTCCATTAGTGTGTACTTGATCAATTACCCAAGGAACCCATCAAAGAGGGATCTTGACATTCCTCCTTCAGTTGAAGAGGTCATGAAAGCCATCAAACAATTGAACTCTGGCAGGGTCTTATAATGCGAATCATAGAATCATAGAATCATAGAATCATAGAATAACAGAGTTGGAAGGGACCTCTGGAGGCCATCTAGTCCAAACCCCTGCCCAGAGCAGGACCAATCCCAACTACATCATCCCAGCCAGGGCTTTGTCAATCCTCACCTTAAAAACTTCCAAGGAAGGGGATTCCACCACTTCCCTAGGTAACGCATTCCAGTTCTTCACCACCCTCCTAGTGAAAAAGTTTTACCTAATATCCAACCTAAATCTCCCCCACTGCAATTTGAGACCATTACTCCTTGTCCTGTCATCTGCTATCACTGAGAATAGTCTGGATCCATCCTCTTTGGATCCACCTTTCAGGTAGTTAAAAGCAGCTATCAAATCCCCCCTCATTCTTCTCTTCCGTAGACTAAACAATCCCAGTTCCCTCAGCCTCTCCTAATAAGTCATGTGTTCCAGACCCCTAATCATTTTTGTTGCCCTTCGCTGGACTCTCTCCAATTTATCCACATCCTTCTTGTAGTGTGGGGCCCAAAACTGGACACAGTACTCCAGATGAGGCCTCACCAGTGTCGAATAGAGGGGAAAGAGCACGTCCCTCGATCTGCTGGCAATGCCCCTACTTATACATCCCAAAATGCCATTGGCCTTCTTGGCAACAAGGGCACACTGTTGACTCCTATCCAACTTCTCGTCCACTGTCACCCCAGGTCCTTCTCTGCAGAACTGCTGCCTAGCCATTCGGTCCCTAGTCTGTAGCGGTGCATTGGATTCTTCCATCCTAAGTACAGGACTCTGCACTTGTCCTTGTTGAACCTCATCAGATTTCTTTTGGCCCAATCCTCCAATTTGTATCCTATCCCCTACCCTCCAGCATATCTACCTCTCCTCCCAGTTTAGTGTCATCTGCAAGCTTGCTGAGGGTGCAATCCACACCATCCTCCAGATCATTAATGAAGCTATTGAACAAAACTGGCCCCAGGACCAACCCTTGGGGCACTCTGCTAGATACCAGCTGCCAACTAGACATGGAGCCATTGATCACTACCCGTTGAGCCCGACAATCTAGCCAACTTTCTACCCACCTTGTAGTGCATCCATCCAGCCCATACTTCTTTAACTTGCTGACAAGAATACTGTGGGAGACCATGTCAAAAGCTTTGCTAAAGTCGAGGAATAACACGTCCACTGCTTTCCCTTCATCCACAGAGCCAGTTATCTCATCATAGAAGGCAATTAGATTAGTCAGGCATGACTTGCCCTTGGTGAATCCATGCTGACTGTTCCTGATCACTTTCCTCTCCTCTAAGTGCTTCAGAATTGATTCCTTGAGGACATGCTCCATGATTTTTCCAGGGACTGAGGTGAGGCTGATCAGCCTGTAGTTCCCAGGATCCTCCTTCTTCCCTGTTTTAAAGATTGGCACTACATTAGCCTTTTTCCAGTCGTCCGGGACTTCCCCTTATCGCCATGAGTTTTCAAAGACAATGGCCAATGGCTCTGCAATCACATCCGCCAATTCCTTTAGCACTCTCGGATGCAACGCATCCGGCCCCATGGACTTGTGCACATCCAGTTTTTCTAAATAGTCCTGAACCACTTCTTCCTTCACAGAGGGCTGGCCACCTCCTCCCCATGCTGTGCTGCCCAGTGCAGTAGTCTGGGAGCTGACCTTGTTCGTGAAGACAGAGGCAAGAAAAGCATTGAGTACATTAGCTTTTTCCACATCCTCTGTCACTAGGTTGCCTCCCTCATTCAGTAAGGTGCCCACACTTTCCTTGGCTTTCTTCTTGTTGCCAACATACCTGACGAAACCCTTCTTGTTACTCTTAACATCACTTGCTAGCTGCAACTCCAGGTGTGATTTAGCCTTCCTGATTTCATTCCTACATGCCCGAGCAATATTTATATACTCATCCCTGGTCATTTGTCCAATCTTCCACTTCGTGTAAGCTTCTTTTTTGTGTTTAAGATCAGCAAGGATTTCACTGTTAAGCCAAGCTGGTCGCCTGCCATATTTACTATTCTTTCTACACATCGGGATGGTTTGTCCCTGTAACCTCAATAAGGATTCTTTAAAATACAGCCAGCTCTCCTGGACTCCTTTCCCCCTCATGTTATTCTGCCGGGGATCTTGCCCATCAGTTCCCTGAGGGAGTCAAAGTCTGCTTTTCTGAAGTCCAGGGTCCATATTCTGCTGTTTTCCTTTCTTCCTTGTGTCAGGATCCTGAACTTCACCATCTCATGGTCACTGCCTCCCAGGTTCCCATCCACTTTTGCTTCCCCTACTAATTCTTCCCAGTTTGTGAGCAGCAGGTCAAGAAGAGCTCTGCCCCTAGTTGGTTCCTCCAGCACTTGCACCAGGAAATTGACCCCTACAGTTTCCAAAAACGTCCTGGATTGTCTGTGCACCGCTGTATTGCTCTCCCAGCAGATATCAGGATGATTGAAGTCGCCCATGAGAACCAGGGCGTGTGATCTAGTAGCTTCTGCAACTTGCCGGAAGAAAGCCTCGTCCACCTTATCCCCCTGGTCCGGTGGTCTATAGCAGACTCCCACTACGACATCACCCTTGTTGCTCACGCTTCTAAACTTAATTCAGAGACTCTCAGGTTTTTCTGCAGTTTCATACTTGAGCTCTGAGCACTCATACTGCTCCCTTACATACAGTGCAACTCCCCCACCTTTTCTGCCCTGCCTGTCCTTCCTGAACAGTTTATACCCATCCATGACAGTACTCCAGTCATGTGAGTTATCCCACCAAGTCTCTGTTATTCCAATCACGTCATAATTCCTTGACATCACCAGGACCTCCAGTTCTCCCTGCTTATTTCCAAGGCTTTGTGCATTCGTATATAAGCACTTGAGATAACCTGCTGATCGCCCCTTATTCTCAGTATGAGGTAGGAGCCCTCCCCTCACAGACATTCCTGCCTGTGCTTCCTCCCGGTATCCCGCTTTCCCACTTACCTCAGGTCTTTGGTCTCCTTCCCCCGGTGAACCTAGTTTAAAGCCCTCCTCACTAGGTTAGCCAGCCTGCTCGCGAAGATGCTCTTCCCTCTCTTCGTTAAGTGGAGCCCGTCTCTGCCTAGCACTCCTCCTTCTTGGAACACCATCCCATGGTCAAAGAATCCAAAGCCTTCTCTCCGACAACATCTGCGTAGCCATTCATTGACTTCCACAATTCGACGATCCCTACCCCGGCCTTTTCCTTTCACGGGAACACCACTTGCACCTCATACTCCTTTATCCTCCTTCCCAGAGCCACGTAGTCTGCAGTGATCCACTCCAGGTCATTCTTGGCAGTATCATTGGTGCCCACATGGAAAAGCAGGAAGGGGTAGTGGTCCGAGGGCTTGATGAGTCTCGGCAGACTCTCCATCACATCGTGAATCTTAGCCCCTGGCAAGCAGCAGACTTCTCTGTTTTCCCGGTCAGGACAGCAGATAGATGACTCAGTCCCCCTGAGGAGAGAGTCCCCGACCACCACCACCCGCCTCCTTCTCTTGGGAGTGGTGGTCGTGGAACCCCCAACCTTAGGACAGTGCATCTCATGCCTTTCAACTGGTGGAGTCTCCTTCTGCTCCCTTCCCCCAGACATATCATCTGGGCCACTCCCCGCAATGGTACCTGTGGAGAGAACATGAAAATGGTTACTTACCTGTATCTGCGTTGCTGGTTCATGGACGTTCCCCCTTCTTCTTCTGGAGGTCACATGTTGCCAAATTTCTTCACCGTCCTCCTGTCCCCGCTGCGCAGCCTGCTCTGAGTCTTCAGAACCTTTTGCCCGTAGAAGCATATCCTGATGTCTGTCCAGGAAATCTTCAGTTTCTCTTATGCAACACAGGGACGATACCTGTTGCTCCAGACCTTGAACCTTCTCTTCCAATATGGAGACACAGAGTCGCTTCTGTCCTGTGGAAGAAAGACAAACATGGCACATCCAGTGCAGGTCACAACAGCTGAACACTCCCCATCCATATTACCTTCCTACTACGAGCTTCCTCAGGAGATGCAGTAATTACTCAGAGAAGTCGTTAGGGTGTAAGCCTCAGTGGGCTCACCCCAGGTTGCGAAGTCTTATGCAACCTGAACTACCAGCATCACCACCTTTTCCTCCTATATTTGTGGTATGCAAGAATTTAGTAAAAGTTAAGCAATCCTATGAGTGTTTAGAGATTTGTTATAAAATAGGGACTTGAGTAAGATCTCTCTGACTATAGGTTTGAACCTTTATTGTGCAAAAGTCCAAAAAGCCCTCCTCTGCTCAATAAATCATTCAATGAGCAAAACTTAAATAAACTGTAGGGAATTATATTTGGAGAAACACAGCGATGAGTAGTCAGCTAACTTCAACAAAAGCAACCTTATATGTAGCTGCAAGGCAGGGTATAGTATCTGTTTATGACTCACAGTAGAAGTGCGATGATGAACCAAGCAGATAAAGCAACAAGCTTGTGATGAAGAATTAGTTTGTGAATCCACTTCAGAAAAATGTGTCTGCTGGCTAGCTGGCAAATACAAAATCAAACACATAGATGCCAGATGTCACGTGTTGCTTAAGGATTCCAACATGCTATCAGGCCATATACCACTTGCTTTTCATTGGGATGCCGTAGGAGAAAATCCACAGTGCAATAAAGGAAAAGCTACTTTCTCCACTGCCTTTTACGATTCTCCTTTTACTCCCCTCCTCATTCTATCTCTTCCCTTTAACTGTAGTACACTTTCCAATATCATTGTGTTTCACTGATTAAAAACTACAATTTTATTTTAATTACATAGTTTCTTACTCTCACACTACTGAAACTAAGGAGAACAGTGGTTTCTTATGTGCCATCATTTCAGATAATACCCTCTTGGTAAATCATATCAATATATAAGTATCTTATGATTATTTCCAGTTTACAAGCTACATTAAGCTAGACAAGTTCTTGGGCTATAAACTGAGCTACACTTAACAGAGCCTCTTCAAATTGTCATAATTATAATATTTAAATTCTTAATTTCTGTCCCCATCTCCCTGAGTGTTGATTGTCTGCTATCATTCCCTCTGTTCTGACTGACTACTATTTTTACAGTGACCCATGCAAATGCCTACTGCAAACACGAATGCTTCAACTTCTGACCCTCTTTCCCCACCTTCCATCCTTCTCAATATTTCAATCCCTACTCTTCCTTGTTTCTAGAACAAGGCTTTCTGCTCCTCTCCCTCCCCATAAGAAAGTAATTATCATTTTTTATAATTAAAGTGCATTTCATAGGGTCAGCTGCTGCGATGGAGTAGGGGTGGCAGAGCTGAGGTGACCATTTTTATTGTGGTCAGGTAGATGGGGAGTGCTGAGGGCAGTAGCCAATCAAGAAGGAGGATTTGTACAATGATAGTGGGTTATTGGTTAAGAATAGCCCCCACAAATTTTCTGATTAGATACCTTTGCATTCTCTTTGGTTATTGGTTAATAATCATGCAGTCATTGTACGAATCAGATCCCTGAGCTCGTTAGTGTAGGGGATTGTGTGACTAAGAAATCAGTGTATAGTTATCATTCAGTAGTTTCACAGTGTTCCTGTGCTGTGAGTAGCTGGCAATTTCATTTCAGAAAAATGCAAATTGTGCTACATTTATACAAACAATTAACTTTTAATTTTTATGGCTGTGGTAAAACTATAGTTAACAACACAGAAAATATTTTAAATCATGCTGTATTTTATTGCTTCAAAGTAATGACTAAAAGGTATCATGTAGCAGTATTCTGGGTTTTTCACTTATAAAAACTATGGAAAAATAGTACTTTAAATGCATTATATCTTGCTCTAATTAGGTTGTTTCCTTCTTTGTTTATCCATGGTAATCTAAATAACTTTTGTTGTCTGTTTGCTTTCCAGACAATTTACTGATTATTTTAAATAAAGTTGATGTAACTCATATCACAGTGATATTCTGAATGAAGACAATGGTCTCTGTCCTGGGGCCTGGCCCAGTTTTATTCAGCTGTACATCAGCTTTGTGATCTCCTGATTCCTAGGGCTACCAGGGCCAAATGTCCCCTAGTATAATTTAGAGCAGTCTCAAGGTTGCTCTAACTTTCTCTGGTGTACATCAGACCCCAAGGACCATTTTGGCAGACAAGGATTATCAGCAGTCAGCATGCCATTGGCCCTTTTCTCTTGGGGAAGCTCAATTTGTAGTTATGGCAACTTAAAGGTTGCTTTATGTAAAACAGAGACCAGTACCTGTTTCTAGGCATTATCTTTCATAACCACCAGCCCCCGGCTCTGCCTTACTTTTTATATAGCCTTGCCTTGAGTCTGCTCCCAACTCTCAATTACATCGCTGTGAATTAGTAGTAATCTCACTGAAGTCAATACCCATATAGTGGAATAAAGATAGTGTTAGAGGAGAATCCAACTGACTGAGCTTTTCCTCTTTATTTTATTTTTTCTCATGGGGAGTGTGAAGTTGTCTTGAGTGGCTCACAGGTGTGAGTGCCAACCTCAGGGTAGATTGTCAAGGAACAGGGCACAAACCCCAGACTTCTTGTATGTTCTATAATTAGATTTTACCAATCAAGTAACAAGTGTGACCTCCTAAAGCATTATAATAGGCTTAACAGGGAGTCACAGACAGTCCCTTTGGGAACTCTGGTCTATCTTGCTACTCAGGCAAACCTATCTTTGCGACAGATGGTCCCTTACACCAAACATCACAACAATATTCAGGTTACTCTGAGCCCCAAAGGACCAGTCACTTACCCCCAGTCAAGTGTACCTCACATCTCAAAATAAGCACAATGCCTGTAACAAAACCTACAGTACTAACTAAAGATTTATTAACTAAGAAAAAGCAATAAGAGTTATTCATAAGGTTAAAGCAGGTAAATATACACACAAAAAATAGATACCGTCTTAGGTTCCTAAAGATGATAGTAGCTGCTATAATATGCAAGTTCTATATGTCATTCAGGGCTAACCCAAGCTCAACAGCAGGGGAGACCCTTTCCTTATGCTTAGAAATCCTCAAGCAACATAGGGATAACAATTTCTCCTTAACGGGCATTTTTATTCCTATTGTTAGGGGGCTTATTCCTTCACCCACTTACTTCCCTGGTCCTTCTCACATGAACAGAGAGCAACAATACCCGAAGTCAAAAGGTGCAAACAATTCGATGTTTATTGGGGTGAACTTCCAGCAAGCATGATTCCAGTTTCCTTCCTTAGTATCCTCCTTCCCAGCTCTGACACCACAGAGCCTTATACCTGTGTCCCTGTTCCCATTCCTGCCCTTAGCCAAACATGATTCCAATTTCCCCAGCCCCATTCCCTGTTCCCATTTCCCCTTTTAGCAAAACATGATTCCAATTTCCACACCCCCCCATTCCCTGTTCCCATTTCCCTCACCCACATGCCCACCCCCACTCCCCTACTTCCTGATTGACTGCAGACTATATAGTAAAACTTGAATTCTGCTTTGCTATACCTTAACCAATCATGTTCCTGAAATTTAACTAACCAATCCTAACATATTGTAACATGATTATGTACCCAATTATATCCCACCACCTTAATTAGTTTACACCCAGCAAAATTAATTATACAGCAGACAGAAACAATCACAGAACCAGACAGAGATTATACAGACAAACAACAGCAAAGTGGGAACTATAATGACAAAACAATACAGAAGTGAGGATTTCACATCCCAGCTATTGATAAGTGAGTTCTTGCCAGACAGGATGCTATCAAACTAAGTTTTCTTTTACATTTTCTAGGCACTTCCCTTTCTCTGGAGGTGATAGGAACTATCAGGACCAGGATTGTATTCCTAACAGCCGAATAGCACCTTATTTCAGTGTGACTAGTTTGGAATGTGAGGATGTGACCGTTTGCTTCCCAGCTTATGGCTGCCTCTGCTGCTTAGCCAAAGGCCTTAGCCTAAGCACAGGGCCACAAACTGTCACAGTAAGAGAAGGCCCTTACACCGGCAGACAGTGATTTTGATTCTTTCTTTTGTACCTCTATAACTAGCCAAGTGATAAGAATACACCTAAATTCTTAGAGTATAGGCCTTTACAGACAGGCCTGAATATTTATATCCTAACACCTATCTCCCAGCATTCAAGCTGTGATGGGATAAGGACTTTGTGCAGGTACCCTCTTCACGAGTGTGGGGGAAGCAATCAGTATGTCTACACTATCAAATTAGGTCGATATTATAGAAGTCAATTTTTAGAAATCGATTTTATACAGTCGATTGCGTATGTCCACACTAAGCGCATTAAGTCAGCCGAGTGCATCCTCACTACGATGGCTAGCATTGACTTATAGAGCGGTGCACTGTGGGTAGCTAACCCACAGTTCCCACAGTCTCCGCTGCCCATTGGAATTCTGGGTTAAGCTCCCAATGCCTGATGGGGCAAAAACATTGTCACGGGTGGTTTTGGGTACATCTTGTCAGTCGCCCCTCCCTCCGTGAAAGCAATGGCAAACAATCGTTTTGCCCCTTTTTTCTGTGCGGACGCCATACTGCTTTCAGCAGACGGTGCAGTAAGACTGCTAACCATTGTCATCCACTGCTTCCGCTGCAACTCTACTCTGCTGCTATTGTCTCAATAGCGAATTTCTCCATATTGTCTGTCTTGGGCTCCCGGGTATGTGTGTTCTTCCTTGGGAAATGTGTGTGGTGCTAACTGGCGTCCTCCACTGCTTCCGCTGCAACTTTGCTTTCCTGCTCTCATGAATCCACCTCGCAGGTCCTCTCGTTGTTCTCTATAAATATCTATTCTCGTGGCATCTGTCGTCAGCCACTGCTTCATCTGCAAATCTGCTCTCCTGCAGGCGCCATACCACAGCAAGCATGGAGCCTGCTCAGATCACCATGTAAGTTATGAGCATTGTAAATACCTTGTGCTTTATCCTGCAGTATGTGCAGAACCAGAACCTGCAAAAGCAGGCGAGGAGGCAATGGCAGTGCGGTGACGAGAGTGATGAGGACATGGACACAGTCTTCTCTCAAAGTACGAGCCCCGGCAATTTGGACATTCTGGTGGCAATGGGGCAGGCTCATGCTGTGGAACACCGATTCTGGGCCCAGGAAACAAGCACAGACTGGTGGGACCATGTAGTGTTGCAGGTCTAGGATGATTCCCAGTGGCTGCAAAACTTTTGCATGTGTAAGGGCACTTTCATGGAACGTTGTGACTTGCTTTTCCCTGCCCTGAAGCGCAAGAATACCAAGATGAGAGCAGCCCTCACAGTTCACAAGTGAGTGGCGAAAGCCCTCTGGAAGCTTGCAATGCCAGACAGCTACCGGTCAGTTGGGAATCAATTTGGAGTGGGCAAATCTAGTGTGGGGGCTGCTGTAATCCAAGTATCCAGTGCAATCACTGAGCTGCTGCTGTCAAGGGTAGTGACTCTGGGAAATGTGCAGGTCATAGTGGATGGCTTTGCTGTAATGGGATTCCCTAAATGTGGTGGGGTGATAGACGGAACACATATCCCTATCTTGGGACCGGACCACCTTGGCAGCCAGTACGTAAACTGCAAGGGGTACTTTTCAATGGTGCTGCAAGCACTGGTGGATCACAAGGGACGTTTCACTGACATCAACGTGGGATGGCTGGGAAAGATACATGACGCTCGCATCTTCAGGAACTCTGGTCTGTTTGAACAGCTGCAGGAAGGGACTTACTTCCCAGACCAGAAAATAACCATTGGGAATGTTGAAATGCCTATAGTTATCCTTGGGGACTCAGCCTACCCCTTAATGCCATGGCTCATGAAGCCATACACAGGCACCCTGGACAGTAGTCAGGAGCTGTTCAAGTATAGGCTGAGCAAGTGCAGAATGGTGGTAGAATGTGCATTTGGATGTTTAAAAGCGCTCTGGCGCAGTTTACTGACTCAGTTAGACCTCAGCGAAACCGCTCAAATAAATTGGTTAGTCTCTAAGGTGCCACTAGTACTCCTTTTCTTTTTGCAATATTCCCATTGTTATTGCTGCTTGCTGTGTGCTCCACAATATCTGTGAGAGTAAGGGGGAGACGTTTATGGTGGGGTGGGAGGTTAAGGCAAATGGCCTGGCTGCTGATTACACGCAGCCAGACACCATGGCAGTTAGAAGAGCACAGCAGGGTGGGCTGTGCATCAAAGAAGCTTTGAAAACCAGTTTCATGACTGGCCAGGCTATGGTGTGACAGTTCTGTTTGTTTCTCCTTGATGAAAACCTGCCCCCTTGGTTCACTCTACTTCCGTGTAAGCCAACCACCCTCCCCCCTTCGATCACTGCTTGGACAGGCAATAAAGTCATTGTTGTTTCAAAATCATGCATTCTTTATTAATTCATCACACAAATAGAGGGATAACTGCCAAGGTAGCCCAGGAGGGGTGGGGGAGGATGGAAGCACCAGGTGGGGTGGTGGATGAGGGGAAGAGGGAAGGACAAGGCCCCACTGCACTTCAAAACTTATTGAATGCCAGCCTTCTGTTGCTTGGGCAGTCCTCTGGGGTGGAGTGGTTGGGTGCCTGGAGCCTCTCCCCACTCCCGGCCTCTGGGTGAGGAGGCTATGGAACTTGGGGAGGAGGGGGGGCGGTTACAGAGGGGCTGCAGCAGTGGTCTGTGCTCCTGCTGCCTTTTCTGCAGCTCCACCAGACGCCGGAGCATATCATTTTGATCCTCCAGTAGCCTCAGCATTGCATCCTGCCTCATTTCATCACACTGCTGCCACCTCTCCTCTTGCTCCTGCAACCTCTCATCTTGCTTGTCCCTCCTGGCCTCACGTTCATTTTCTGCTTTCCTAGACTCTGCCATTGTTTGCCACGCATTCTGCTGAGCTCTTTCAGTGCGGGACGACTGCATGAACTCAGAGGGCATTTCATCACAAGTGTGTTATTTTCGCCTTCTTATCTGCGCTAGCCTCTGGGATGCAGCTGTGGGAGGAAAAAAGGGAAAGTAGTATTTAAAAAGACACATTTTCGAGAACAATGGGTAGACTCTTTCACGGTGAACCAAGCTGTTAACATAGCACATGTGCTTTCGGTACAAGGTCGCATTTTGCCTCTTATATTGAGGGCCTTCTGGTTTGGTGTGAGAGATCACACTCGCAGGGCCAGGCAACAGAATTCGGCTTGCAGGCAGCCATGGTAAGCCACATTCTTTCAGCTTCTTCAACCTTCATAACATGTGGGAATGGTTTCAAACAGGAGTGCCCTCCTTTCCCATACCAAGCATCCGTTGGGTTGGCCATTTAAAAGAAGGGGCTGCGGTTTTTTGGGTTAACGTACAGCACAAAACCAACTAACACCCCCCTCAACTAATCCCCATTCTCTGGGATGATCGCTTCACCTCTCCTCACTGTGTGACTAGTATCAGGGAAGATCCCTGCCAGCCAAACACGAACAGCTCAGCGTGAACAGGCCCCCTCTCCCTGCCACTGCATGGCTAAAAGCGGGGATGATTTCTTTTCAGCCACAGGCAAACAGCCCAGCAGGAACAGCCACCTCTGAATGTCCCCTTCATAATGTCCCTTTAGGATTTCTGCTCCTCCCCAGATACATTAACAGACTTTTCCAGTAGCTGTACTGGCCGTGAATGCATCCCAAGTCTTCAGGGCAAATTAATCATTAAACACGCTTGCTTTTAAACCATGTATTATATTTACAAAGGTACACTCACCAGAGGTGCCTTCTTCAGCTGCATGGTCCGGGAGCCTGCCTTGGGAGGGTTAGGAGGGTATTGGCTCCAGGGTGATAAACAGTTCCTGGCTGTCGGGGAGAACGGTTTCTCCGCTTGCCTGTTGTGCGCTATCCTCCTCCTCCTCATCTTCCTCGTCCCCAAAATCCTTATTCCTGTTGCGTGAGACTCCCCCCTTGCAGGTGTCCATGGACAGGGTGGGGTAGTGGTAGGGGTACCCCCTAGAACTGTATGCAGCTCATCATAGAAGTGGCATGTCTGAGGCTCTGACCCAGAGTGGCCGTTTGCCTCTTTGGTTTTTTGGTAGGCTTGCCTGAGCTCCTTAATTTTCACGTGGCACTGCTGCGGGTCACTGTTATAGCCTCTGTCCATCATGCCCTTGGAGATTTTTTCAAATATATTGGCATTTCATCTTTTAGTACAGAGTTCTGATAGCACGGATTTGTCTCCCCATACAGCGTTCAGATCCAGTACCTCCCATTCGGACCATGCTGGAGCTCTTTTGCAATTCTGGTACTGCATGGTCACCTGAACTGATGAGCTCTGCATGGTCATCTCTGCTGATGAGCTCGCCATGCTGGCCAAACAGGAAATGAAATTCAAAAGTTCCCGATGCTTTACCTGTGTACCTGGCTAGTGCATCTGAGCTGAAAGTGCTCTCCAGAGCGTCACAATGGAACACTCTGAGATAGCTTCCAGAGGCCAATACCATCAAATTGTGTCCATACTACCCCAAATTTGACTTGGCAATGTCGATTTCAGTGCTAATCCCCTTGTAGGGGAGGAGTACAGAAACTGATTTTAAGAGCCCTTTAAGTAGACAAAAATGGCTTCGTCGTGTGGACAGGTGCAGGGTTAAATGGATGTAATGCTGCTAAATTCGACCTAAATGCGTAGTATAGACCAGGGCAAAGTCTTTTGTCTACTGATGTTCCACAGTGGCTTGTCTGGTGTCTCTAGGCCTTCATTTGTTTAGGAGGAGATAACATTTATTGTGGTAAACTAGTATTTCACACTTGGTAATGCTTCTTCCCTGACTGTGGGGGTTTAAAGTGTTAGCAAACATTTTTATAGTTACAGAAAAAACACTTAAACTTTACCTTATAACATGGACTGCAAAGATTAAAAGTGAGATTATTACATGCAGCATCCTACAAGCATTCCATAAAGTCTAAATACTAAACACATTCTTATAACTATGACATCTATTTTAACAATATTAACAGATTAACAGCCAGATGGGTTTCCAGCCATGCATTTGGAAGTGTTGAATGAAGCCCAGTGGCCTTGGCATGAGCTGGCACTTGCTCTGTCAGCATCACAGGAGGCTTCAACAATAGAATAGATATACATTTTGATACTCTTAAAATTTATTTTAAGTCAGAGTTTCTGCTGCTTTTCCTGCTTCCGTCTTTATTTTTTTAAACCATTCATATTGAAGTAAATAACAGGAGTAGCACATTTGATAATTTCTGGAAAAGTTTCACCTAAACTAGGAATTTCACAACACTGTATTATTATTATTTATTTATTATTTTTTATTATTTTATTTTAATTTCAAATGGAAGGTACTTCATTTCCTTTGGGCCTCTTGCTTGTAACAGGAAGTATTTTCTGGAAGAACATTCTTTTTCTTCATCGATTGCCAGAATCATTAAAAATATCTCAAGAAACAGTGGGACTAAGGAGATTTGAAAAGATCAGGACCTCAAAATGTTAAATATTTGACTGTCTAGCCTATGCATCTGTTGTAAATGAAAGATACATTGGGTTACCTATGAATGAAGCTCCATAATCCTCTGATTTACAAGACAACAACTTTCACAACAATTATTTCTGCAGTTCGCAGCTCACTGTATCAGGGTATCAGATCTTTTCACTTTCTGTGATGTTGTCTACACTACAGGGGAAATTCGATCTAAGCTACACAATTTGAGTTACCTGACTAGCGTATCTCAAATCAATGTAGCTTAGACCTACTTACCTTGGGGTCCACACTATGCGATATTGACGGGACATGCTCTGCTGTTGACTCCCCCTACTCTTCTTGATCCGGTGGAGTACAGGAGTCGATGGGAGAGTGATCTGCTGTTGATTTAGAAGGTCTTCACTAGACCTGCTAAATTGACCACTGATGCATCGATCGCCGCTTGTTGATCCCACAGTAAGTGTAGACAAGCCCTATAATTCTGATCTAGGTGTAAGACAAGGGTGCATATCATGCAAAAGCAGAAACTAAGTAGGGGCCAGAGGCTTCATTCTAGCCTGTTTGTTTTGGTTTTTGTTCTTTTTTTCTCCCTCAGTAATACCCTGTTCTTCATCTTGAGAAGATCCGCATGAACACAGAATTCATTTTGTGGCTGGGAGGAGTGAGCGACCAGTCATCAGGTGTCCAATGAGGTAATATCATCTTCCATCCCTTAACTTAAATTCTCTCTCCCTTTTCAGATTTTCCTCTGTGTGTGTGTGTGTTTTGTTGACCTCTATCTATTCAACTTCAGGTTTAGTTGGATTGTATGAGCTAGCTCCTGCATAGTATTGAGTATCTTCTGATGGGTACTGCGCAATCTCATCTCCCAGTGGATTCAAATTTTCTTTAAAATATTTTTTTTACTGTGCATTGTGATCAGTTCACTCTGAATATCTAGTATTAATGTTCAATTTGAGTTGTGCTGGTTAGTTGTGATTGATCACACAAGAAGTCAGAGCTGTGGATTTTGGAATCACTTGTGCAGCAAGGGAAAAGAGGACAGAGACTCCTTTATATCTGAAAAATGATATAGTTTTACTACTGCACATCAGTTCAGGTTCCAGGGACCAAGTTTGGTTGAGAGTTCTGGCCCAAATGCCTTTACATAGCCGATGGATAGTAGTTCTTACTAGATCTCCACCTCCTTTTGGTTTTTGCCAGCCTACCCTCTCTACCTTTTCCATTCAATTTCCCATGCCTCACTTCCCTAATAGTACCTGTTTTTTCATATTTGTGTGCATGTGATTGTTGGTTTTAGCCAAATTAAGCTAATCTCCACTATCCAACATGAGTTAATACCAGCAATTCAAAGATAGAAAAATAATAACAGACATGAGTCAATGTTTTGCGTTTTCCCCACTCAACTGCATAGGAAGCTGCAATACTGCATTTCTGCCACCTTGTGGGCTGTAGGAGTCTATAAACCAGCAACATTCCTAGGCCCACAGGTGATTCCAAGATGGCGTCTTTCAGCAATGTTTGGTGACTTATTCTGGACTCCTGGATCAAGAGAAGGCCCAGTTTGTACTCTCCTAAGGTAAAGATGCCCACATTTTGACAGTAACTTCAATGGACGCAGAATAGAAAAAACTCGTTCTAAATTGAAGTGTGATTCTAGTTCTAAAGTGAACAGTTCACCTCCCGCAGTGATTTCTTCTCTAGCTGTTGTATGGGGCTTCATATAAGACAACTGGGAAGGCAATTGTTATAGGTTGTGCATTCTACTGGGCTAACCTTTCAATGGTGGCTTTCCCAGGATTAATCTTCCAGAGGCAAATTTGTCTATCACACCTTGATTGGATGAGAGTAACTTACAATCAGGAGAAGGCCTTGATGAAAATACTGGAGCTTTGAATTTCTTGGGGAGAGGCAGCTGCTTAGGGAGATGTATCTGATAATCAGTGTTAGTGAATTTTAGAACATTTTTTCCTTGCTGGTTTAGTCAGGCATTGTCTGAGGCATTATTCCTAGGAAAACTAGACCGGTGTAAGATTTATTGCTTGGATGCAAAGTTAAAATTCAGTTTAACTTAATTTATGTTGAATCTTAGTTGTGAAGTATCCAATCAGATCCTTCTCAGACTCTGTCTTGGGGTGGAGTGTATTGGGAACAATGTCCTCCAGCTTTGTTAAACAGTATCTCAAACACCCTATATAGAATAACATGCCAAGTGGATTGAATGTGCTGTTAGTAATTTTCTGTCTTCATGAAAGTCAGGGGCACAAAAATGTTGCATGTGCATACACAGTCCTACAGCTAAAGGTATTAGATCCTCATCTGTTTAATTTCCTCTGCAGCATAGCTCTCATTGGCGCTTTGGGGAATCTTGCTGTGTTAAGCGTTGTCCTATACCACATATCACAAATCGCTTTTGGTGCAAATATTTGAGTGAGCAAGCTTTGCATTAGCTCTCTATGGGACTGATCCAACTCCTATAAAGTCAAGTAAAAGATTCCAACTGACTTCAATGGCAACTGCATCATGCCCTGTAAGTATTTATGCAAGTGAAATCCAATTGTTTGAATATTTGCACAGAATGAACATAAATGGGGGGCAAGTTTGGCAGCAGTGAGTTAAGCTTTGAATCTGAACTAGTGCACAAAGAAATAAATGCTGTGGCAGTCGCTCAGATATGGTGGTGGTAATAACTGAGATTAAGGTTACCATCAAACAAGAATAAAGTATACTTTATTTAAGGAACAGTTTCTGCTACAGCATAGCCTTGGAGGCTACCATAATAAGCTGGTATTACAGGAGCCATGGGCATATTTCTGCTTAACCTAAAGCTTTCTGATAATTTAATACATTTTGGCAGTCGTCATTTGCTATACGTCACTGAATTTCTCTACTGACCGTGCATCAAATGCCTGAAACAGAGCCCTTTAAAGTCAGTGGGAAAACTCTCATTGACCTCAACAGGCCTTGGATCAGGCCTCAAGCCTGCAGTTTGCACAGTGGTATAGAGTTGTATTGGAGATGGTTGTGGACTGCATGGACACTTCAAGGTAGGTGGTTCTAATTCACTATGCTGGAAGGGAAGCTAATAAATGCTGTTGGATTCTGATTTCTTCTTTGATACATTCAGTATTACTCTGTGGGCTCTTCTGTGAGAGATTGCTCCTATCCAGCACTTAAAAACACTTTCAGAATGAGTGAAAGAGAAATCAACTTGTCATATTTTAAAACACAATATATGTTCTTTTCTACAAGCCAGCATTTTAGTGTAAATCACGGTGTAGTTTGGTATGACTCACTATCCCCAGGATGCATTACTTAAATCCATTTGTGTATTTTTAAAGTGTATCATAATTTCTGAAATGCTTATTGCTTTATTAACTTCATACTATTGAAATAAAAGATGGGGCTTAAGCAATTCAAAATGAAGAGAGAGGCTGCATATGCAAAGAGAAGCTAAAAGTCAACACCTACCTATGGACCAAATCCTGTAATTCTTACTCGGGTAAGATGCCCAATGTGAGTTTAGCCTGAGTAAAACCCTCAGGATTTGGCTCTGAATAATCACCAACATAAAGAACCAATCCTGATGGGTTAGGTTTACTTCTGAACTTTTCCAAAATATCTTGGCACTATTTGGCTTCTGATTTTATTTCTACTTTTGCTTTCTTTTATTTCCTTACTAGTTAGAAACATCAGTGGCCCAAAGCTGCATTCCTTGCATGCCTCAAACACCATTGAATTCAATGGTCACAGGAGCAGGCCCCCACTGGGGATCTTTGGTGTTGAAAGAATGCAGGGTAAGGCCTCCAGTGGTTTCTCATAGTTTGAGTTCTGCACCTACGTCTGAACTGCAGCTGTTTGCTGGATCAGACTCCTCTTCCACATTTTTGAGGAAATCTGTTAAGTAGGTGGAACCAGTGGAGGAAGCAGCACTGAAGAACTCACTAGGCTTTTGTGCATACCCAGAGTGAAATCTTGGATCCCTTGAAGTTAATGGGAGTTTTGCCATTGAATTCAATGAGGCCAAAGTATCTGACTCTGTGATAGGTACAGTCATGGGACTGTGATGTGGTTTTTTTTTTCTGTATACTGCACCTTTACATTCTGGAGAACCCTTTCTGCTTGCAAAAACAGCAGGTGGATTTTGTTCATTATGAGTGTAGCCTCGTAATGTGGTGGCCCACACACTCATCTCTCATAGGGACTTTATTTTTGTCCTTTTATTATTGAAGTTTGTCTTAGTCTAACAGAAAATTTAGACTAGTACATAATTTCTCTTGATGCGTGGAAACACACAATTACAGTGTTGTTTGCTTAATATTGTAATAGCTAACATTCATGAGAGTGGGTGGTCCATACAGCTCTACTACATGTTAGCTATTACTAATCTATCTAAATAAAAACGTGGCAATACTGTTGTGTTAAACTTTGAAGATCAAGATAGAAGAGAGCTAATTCTATTAATACAGCTTGGGTATTCTGATCACATGAAAACTTAATTTCCTAGCAGAACCAATTGAGATTATACAAAAGTTTATACACTGTGGTCATGTAAACTGTTGTATATGCCTGTATTTTGAACTAGATAAACATCTTGCCAATCACTAATTAAAGATCTGGCTGAAAATACAGTAACCTGGAGTCATTTTGCAGCCACATTTCTATTGAAGGCTAATGAACAGTTAAACTAATTTAGTCTAATTGTAACTTCATTGTGTTAGAAGTTAAAACTAACCATTTAGATTTAGCTGTGGTCTTTTAAATTATATTTTCACCACTGTTGAGTAAGAGTCTAATGAAAAGCTTTTAGCCTCTCATATTGTGCAGGCTGCTAAGTGATATTCTTTAGTCCATGGGGATTCAATTATTACTCCATGTTAAAATATACACTTCTCCTTGGTGTTTTGTTCCTTTGGCTTGAAGCAGAGTGTGTCCCAAAAGTGAATTTGATAACAAGATTATTTTTCAGAGGTTTCATTTAATAGAAACACAATTACATCAATGGTTTTGTGATTTTAAAAAGAAAATGAAAATAAGAACAATAATCTTATAGATATGTGCACAATGAAGTATTATATAGGAACTCCTTATCCCATAAACAGCCATTATCTATGGATTGGAAAGGGGCATAGGGCCAGATTTCTTGCTGTGTTTTGTATGTGTGTGTTTTGCAGGAATGGATGATTCAGTCCATTGTAACTGGGTCTAAAACATTTGGTAAATGACAATGCTGTACGCAAATATTTGTTTGTTCTTTTCTCAGTTTGTGGTGTCTTGTTGTGGCTTACCTGCCAGTTTCATACTTGAAACATTGTGGAGATTTTTGGGAGCTAAAAAAGAATCAGCATGAGAATTTAGTGTTGGAAATACTCCCGCTTGTAGGAACAAAACATATTTTCGGAGAAAAAGCTTGGTAATAGGCAACTAAGAGAAATTACAGCATGTTTTCTAAAGCTAAGCTAACCATTACATCAAGCTGGATGGTTCTCTCTGGTCCATATGAAATATTGTCTTTATTATCTGTTCTCCATGGCCTGATTTGCAAAAGAGCACAGTTCACAGTTAGGCACAAAAGTAGGTGGTGAGGTTTGTGGAAGAGCTCAGCCTGATGAGTGCATTTGGAGTGCTGAGCTCTTTTGAAAATCTGGGCCCATATTTCTGTAGATATCAATATATTCAGAGTAGTCAAATGATATTGAATACATATTTAATAATAAAATGATATTACAATACTGAGAGGCTGTACAATATTAGTACTACAGTTTCCCCGTCTATAAAATGGAGATAATGATCTCCTTCATAAAGCGCTTTGAGATCTGCTGATGAGAAGGATTATGTAATAGGTAGGTGGTTTGATTTCTAAGTCAATAGCACAAGAAAGCTCACTTCACTCTCGTGATGAGTATAAATACGTAACTGGTAATAATTAAAGAAGCAAATAGTTGAATCAAAGCAATTAAATCTAGTTGTATGCCATAAAAATGTTTTAAAGTTTTACTTTAAAATATTTTATATCCCATTTTTACCTCCTCTTCCTCATTTGTTAGCTTGACTATCATATGCATAAGCATGTGCTATTCTTGGCTGTGCATGGTATGGGAGAGCACACACCTGAGTTGTAATCTGTATAATTCTTTATGTCCTCGGATACTGGGTTTGTCCTTAGCTGGTGTAAATCAGTTTTGCTTATTGGCTTCAATGAACCACATTGATATACACCTTCTGACAATCTAACCCCATGGCTCTATGTATTTGGGTATGCAGTAGGGAGAATGAGAGGTCACCCGAGTGTGCTTCATATGTAGTTGGGCCCCCAAGAATCATGGTATTTACATAAAAATCATGAGATTAAAAAACATTTTGTATTGATTTTACTTTCCTTCTGATTCATGTGCGGAATGAATTTTGTTATGTATACCAATATTGAGGTAATTTGTGGATGTGCACCACCAGCAGAAACAAAAAACATAGATATAATATATATCAGGGATCAGCAACCTTTGGGCCACCGCCCGCCAGGGTAAGGTCCCTGGCAGGCCGGGCCGGTTTGTTTACCTGCCGCGTCCGCAGTTTCGGCCGATTGCAGCTCCCACTGGCCACGGTTCACTGCTCCAGGCCAATGGCGGCTGCGGGAAGCGGTGTGGGCCGAGGGATGTGCTGGCCGCCGCTTCCCACCGCCCCCATTGGCCTGGAGCGGCGAACTGCGGCCAGTGGGAGCTGCGATCGGCCGAACTTGCAGATGTGGCAGGTAAACAAACCAGCCTGGCCCACCAGGGAGCTTATCCTGGAGGGCCATGTGCCAAAGGTTGCTGATCCCTGATATATATTTTTAAAAAGTTGCCATAGGGATAATTACTCCAGCCAGGACAGGTTAGGCATTTTAGAACTCACTACTCAAAAAATAAATTTAAGCATAAGAGAGAAATAAAATTATGAAATGTATAGACCAGTTAAAAAACTCCAATAACAGCATGTTGAAAGAATAAAATTACAGAAAATATATGTGCATAGCAGGAAGTACCAAGAAGTAACAAGAACAACAATAATAGAAGTATGTGTTGGGAAGTGAATGTGAAAGAGACAGAGTGTGTGTGTGTGTGTGTGTGTGAGAGTGAGAGAGAGAGAGAGAGAGAGAGTGTGTTTGTGCTGGGGAAGTGTATGAGAGAATGCGCATTGTTACTTTAAGCAGAGCAGCGCTCACCAGTCTGAAAGCTTGTTCAGACATAGCAGCAGCCACCAGCAGCTCCATCTCACTCCCGAGCTCTGTCCCCTCTTCCCCGCCCCCCCACCACTCTGCAGAGAGAGATACATAGGTACGTGGAGAGAGGGGGACACCCTGACATCAGCGCCCCCCGTCTTCCCCGCTCTGCACAGCAAGCAGGAGGCTCCCAGGACCAGCTGGCCAGGGGCTCCAAGGCAGAGGTCAGGAGCAGTGCAGCAGCAGAGCATCGGGAGGAGGGGCACCTGAACACAAGTCACCATCGCTGAGGATATGCACGACTGTAATAATCAAGTGTGCGGCACTTGACGGATTGTTGTGTGGCCTCACAGGCATGCATCTTAGAGGGAACACTGCCTAGCACCTTAACGCCACCAGTTGCTTCTTTAAAGTCCAAACAATTTAAAAATGAGGTTGAAGGGTTTTTCCTAACTTTCTTAACTTTCTCCTGTTCTTCCTCAAACTATTTCCCATACATATACATACATTAAATGAATATTTATTCTTAATAAGAACTTAATCATGGGTCCAGATTTAAATTAAGATGGGAATCTCCGGGGAGCAATTAACAGTTAAAATTAATTCCTTCGATTACCACAATAAACTAATGAATTGTTAAAATAAACCAATTTTAAGTGTCATTTAAATCCTAATGTAATGGGTATGTCATGGCAACAAGAAGAGGGTGGGGAAGAAAAGGCTCCTTACACTGGAGTCACTAAAACTTTTTTAGTTAGTGATCAGCTGTCAGTTAAAAAATATAAATCCCCAAATCCCTTTTCATATGTCTCTCTTTCAGATATTTTTTTAGTTTTTTCTTTAAGATTCTACCTCACAATGTCTGTCCCTTTAAAATGTGTTTGTACTCTGAAAGGAGACTGATTAAAAATAATCTCATTGTAGGGTTCCATGTTTTTTTTTTATTTTTTCCAAGTGGAGTTCCATGATTGGTAGATGTACCTGAATTTAAAATGCTTTATTTGTAGCAAATGTTAACAGATGCTTCCTACATAGAAGCTTTTACTGTCTGGCAACCAAACTTCATAGTCATAGCATTAAATCCCCATGAATCAAGGTTTGTGTGTGTGTGTGTTTTGTACATACACTCTTTCTCTCTAACTTTGGTTCATGGGGATTGAATGCAATCAAAGGCAGTTGTGGTTGGGTATTGGAGGGCTAAAATGAGCTCAGATTTATAGTGAGTCTGTCCTAGCTTCTTCCATCATATGCACCTTTTGTGCTGCAGCAATCTTCTCCACTCCACATTGAGCATGCTGTTATTGGGAACCTCCACTGACACACAGGGTTCAGCACAGAAGAGGGCACAATTTTGTGTTAAGCGTCTTTTAACTATTTACCTAACAAAAGTTGAACTACTTTAAGTCTATTGGTATAGTTTAAGCAGTACACCCCTCTCAGTGTGGATGCAGTTATACGGGTGTAAAAGTGCTTATACCAGAGTAGCTTATTCCCATATGGCAAGGGGAGTAAGCTATACTGCTATAAGGTACTTTTATAATTTATCCATACTATGAGTTGCATCAATATAACTACTTAAGTTGAGGGTGTGATTTTTTTTGCCAGTACAAAATTTGTATGTAGATCAGGCCTTGTATATACATGACTCCCATTACTATAGTATCAAAGTGGGTCACAATCTTGAATGTATTTCTTATTGAAATATTGTGTCAGGGGTAAAGTGAAGTATTTGGGGTTAAGGGGAAAAAATCTGTCCACATGGAATTCTGAGCCAGTGTAAGCAGGTGTAACTGGAGTTAGATGAGGATGGTGAGTGAGGGTGGAATGCAGAAATAGGAGGGAGGGAGGTGAAAGGATGTGGCTTAAACAAAGGTTTCATGTCAGGGGGAGGGTCTAAATAACAATGATTCAGTGCTTCTATAAACTGACACAGTGTTTGCCACCCGGTTGCTCCTGTTGCCATAAATCAGGTAGAGATTATACGCCAAATGCTGCAAAGCTCCTGTATGCCCATATCCACTCCATCAGACACAGAGTGTCCAAGAGTGATAAACCTCAAAGAGGTAAAATGTGCAGAAATGGTCTTCAAAATATGGATTTTTTAGCCTTGTTGTCACCTTGAGGCAGTGGTTGGCTGGTGCAGCAGAGTCAGGCAGTCACAGCACATCCAGTAGCCTCTGTCCAGCAGTTTTGCAAACAGCTGAGAAATGAATTTCTAACACATACATGTTAGGTTGAGACTTCTGATGGCTGGTCTCAACAAAGCAATAACAGCTGGATAGTAGAGATCAGAAAGTCAGGGTTAGAGTTATGTGCACACTCCCTCCTCGGTCTATGACCCCCACAACAGATTTCTCAGGGAATTACACTTTGGCAGATGCCCACCAAACTTTGATGGAGGGAAAATACTGGGTTCTAAAGAGCTCTTTAATCTAGTGGAGGAAGGCATAAACAAGAACCAGTGGCTGGAAGCTGAAGCCAGACAAATTCAAATTAGAAGTTAGACACAAATTTTTAACAAAGCCAATGAGGATGATTATCCATTGGAACAAACTACCAAGGGAAGTGGTGGATTCTTCATCTGTTGATGTCTTCAAATCAAGACTGGATGCCTTTATGCTTTAGCCAAACACAAATTATGCTTTAGATAAACACAAGTTATTGGTATGTTGAACCCCCTTTTCCCACCCTTCAGAGGAGGGTTTGGACTGGACTGAAAGGTGAGACCTAGGTAGGTTTTAATCAGGAGCTGCTGTTTTAAGGGAGTTAGGCACTAACCAGTTGGCCAAGTAGTTTGTTGATGGGCTTACTTGTGTACTCTAAATAACATCTGATTGTTCTCTCAAGTTAATGAGACTCCAAGGGTGCCCGTGAAATGGGAAGATAACTACCACTAAAGGTGATAGGAAGTTAAAATTTAAAGATCCTAAAACCTGAGACGAGATAAGGTTTTAGATGGGGACTTGAGCCAACCATTTTATTTATTTTAAATTAATAAATTTAGCATTTAAAATAAATTGCATTTTTTGAACCTGGCCCTTAGTACTGCTAATGACCCCTGGCTGAAGGGTTATGCCTCTAAACCAGGTGTATTGTAATCACAAACACAAATGTGAGTACTCAGAAAAATACATCCCGGAAATTGGTCCAGCCCTGAAAACACTGACGTGCAGGTCAGAATGCCCATTGATCAAAATCTTGCCTGTGAACACCCTTCTTCCCCATTTCAGCAACTGGGTTACACTCTTTGCTTTGCTAGACTATCCATATCTTGGTTTATCCACAGTACTGAATTGTACGTGATCCTTAGATATGTGGTGGGATTAAGCCTATCCTGCAGGACAGGGTTCAGTTGTTATCCCAGGGCCTAATGCTCCTGACAGCAGAAAGTTCACCTGGATGGGTTTGTGGTGATACAAGGAACCCACAACCTGTGTTTCTCTAAAGAGGTGGGGGAAGGCCTACAACTAATCAGCTGTGCCCCAAAGTGGGTGATGGTTTTTTGAATGGGAGATAGCTAGGCTGGCTGGGGTATGTGTTGATTAGTGCCCACTTGGGACAGCCTCTGTAGGCAAGGCTGTGTGAAGCCTTGGCAGCAAGTTAAGGCTGCCCTGCACTGGTCAATTCAGCCCCAATATTTCAGGCAGTTCTGACTGCAGTTAAAAGCTGCCCTCAGCTGACTGAATCACCAGAGAAGAAGGCAGTGCAAGTAATTTCCTCCCAACTTGGCTATGAACCACCTGAGGAGGGCGGGGCACAGCAGCCTTTGCTGGTGTGTGGAGATGCATGTCCCTTTGCCAGCGGGGGTGAAACAAAACTGAGAGGAATAATTTATGCTGCCATATATAATGATTCCTGAATTTGGCTTCATGACTGTTACTTCTGTAAAATAGCAATGTGAATGTCTTCGACTTTTGATTTTATTACTGAAGAGCTCATCCAACAAGTGATTTCTATTCAATGATCAAGGCAAATAAAGGGACAAGCAAATATTATGGTTGTATAGGTTTACTTTTTTAGCGTAATGGGTAAATATCTATGCATATTAGGAACTTTGTCACAAAGTTTGTGCATTACAAAGGTGAAGTCTGGCCTTGGTAGGTAAGGTTTACAAACACACTGTGCATGACATTTCCTGCCACCTGTTTGTGAAATTGCATGGTGGGTGTTAATTACATCCAGGTAATACTTTGTATTTTGGTTCACTGGAAAGGTCAAAGTTGCATTTGCCTCCTCAGATGGCCAATAATTAGAAAGATAAACAGAATACTTCTGTACATCACCCTTCCACCTCTGTTAAATATTCTGTCACTTCTTAACCCTCTGACATTGATTCAGGATTTCCCAGCACTAAGCACGAATGCTAAATGCCTTCATGCAAAGCTATTCACAGATTAGCCAGAACAACTGGTGCCAAAAGATTAAAGTGAAGGTGAAAACCTCATATCAGATCAATTCCACTAATGTCCCTTGATAATAGCATCTAGTGGCCAAAGACTTGGGCATTCTAAATAACAAATGATAAATAATTGCGCACCCCTTACTGAAATATTAATTTGGATATTCTCCTTATTATATCACTTTGGAAAACAATATCCAAGAATATAATAACCATATATATTTAATCTTTGTTTTATACATTGATAAAATATGAAACTAAACTATAAAGACATTAAAAATTAGCATATTTACTGCAGTTTTTATGAGACATGCTGCTGCAAAACACATAAAATCCTCTAGGATAAATCTACATCTGGTGCTGTCTCAATAACAATTAAATTTACAATAGTGTAATATTTATAAAGGGTTCTTCTTTTAAAGAAATAGCTGAAGTATACAGTTCCTTTGTTTGATATGTACTCTGTCATTTGCTGCTGGAAGCTACTGGTGCATTCCATCAGTGTGAAAGTGAGATATGCATATGCCTCCAAGAGTGTTAATTTTGAGAAATGAAATACCCAGTTCCAACAGTTCATTTTCTACTTCATCTAATTTTTTGTCAGTCCAAACAGACAGTGTACTGAATATATTTGTAATTGGCCTTAAGCATCACACATTTGGCTGCCCACATACTGTGTTAGCCACACTTTGAAACTTTCCATTTTTTTCAACCATAGATTTATCACTGGATTAAACAAACCTGCTTTGCTTTTTTTTTTCTGGCTAGGAATGTAATTATTTCTCAAAGTTCAGAATGTTTTATTCTAGTCAGGGATTTAAACCCTGCTGCTATTTGCTGAGGTCGCCATGGAGAAGTCAGTATTTGCCAGAAGTTAGTACACAGTGCTACAGGATTGCTCCCTCTTTTGTATGCTAAAATAACTACTGTTATAAATGTGATAACTACTGGCAAATGTACATTAGGTGCATGCTGTCCTGAAAATGACAGGCCAGACCATAAGCTAGTGTAAACTGGCATAGTACCATTGAACTGATTTAAATTAAACTGATTGACACCACTGAGGATATGGCCCAAAATGTGAATTCCTAGAACAAAACTTTGTTCTAAGCTCCACATTCTAGATACTGACAGCAATATCCCACTATATATTTGCATGAAATTCCTACTTACAGCAATAGGAGAGCTGATCTCTCTACAGACTCATGATACTGGAACAGAGAGATGCTATATGGATCATAGAACTGAAGCTGACTTTTACTTGTCTCAGCTTGTGAAAAGTAGAGGAGAGATAGTGATAGTTAGGAAGGTGGAAATGAAACCTATGTTGATGAGGTCAACAGAGGGAGGAAGTTGGGTCCCTCTGAAGACTATAAGAGATGGAAGGACAGGTTTCCTGAAACAGTAGTCATTTGAATCAGTAGCTCCTTCTACGTGAGAGAAATCCTTTTGTAACTCAGGCCTGTCCGCTTTGAGTGGGGCTGGGAAATAAAGAGCAATCACTTACCATTACCTCTATATCACGTTGTTTTTACTATGGGTTCTCAAAGTGTTTGGACAAATTCAGGTGGCACATTGGAGCTGAACTTCCAATCCTTTGAGGTTTGCCAATAACTAATCCAGACAAACCTAGTAGAAGGAGAAGAACTCTACCAGATTTGTTTACACAGTTCTTTGATCTGCTGTTCTTTGAATTTAATTATAAGATCTGAATTAATACCCTGCCACTGTATATACGGCTCTACCACACTCTTATTTTCTTTGGTTTGATAAACTCAGCATGATTCTTAAAAGCTGTTCATATCTTAGTTAGTCCACAGGATAAATAACTTCCTCTTCTTTCTTTTATTTTAATTCTTTGACCATTTGATTGACATAATTATCACTCCTTCTTAATACTGAGTGGCACATTTTCCTTCCTCTCTGGCCATCCAGACATATCTATTTTGAGTGCTATAAGCACAGTGTCTCTTTGAGAAGGTCTCTGTATCTGCAAAAGCTGCCTGTGTGTCACACAAAAGAATTCTGCTTGGTTGATGTGTTCAACTAAGAGCTGGGTGAATAATTGAAATTTGGGTTGACCCAAAAAAACAACTATTCTTTTTTTCTTGGCAAAATGAAAAGTCATTTTTCTTTAAGGAAATGAAATAGGTTAAATAAAATGTTACATTTGACCCAGAATGAACTATTTTCAGATTGGAGGGATGGTCTTTTTTTTGGTGAGTTTTTTTAAGCATCACTTAAATTTCAAAATGAAATATCATTTCACAACCAAAAGTCAGTATGTTTCATTTTGAAAATATTGAACTGAAAAAGTTGCAGCATTTCAGAAATCTATTTTCCTCCATTTTTATTCAGCTGAACCGACTAGCTGAATTCAATCTGAGTTTGCAAATAGTTTTGTCTGACCAAAAAATGCATTTTTTGACAAATAAATTTAGCTGAAAAAATTTCATTCAATTCTCCTGCTACCTTCTTTTAAAACCATAACTTGAACATTGTATATGGGGGCCCAGACAGTCAGGTTTTCTACTGTGGATCTTTTGTACATTTATTAGCAGAGGACGCTGAGCAGCAAACCAATACTGGCCTACTCATGCTGTTGTTCTTAAACCAACTGCCTCCCTTCTCAGCTTGGGTAGAATCACTCCTGGGTCATGTTAGGAAAATTGCACTGAATGTACATTCCATTTCTGTATGAAATGATTGTGTCACTCAACATAAATCCTGCGTCTGAGAAGTTTAATCAGCTGTTTGAATCTTATCAGCATGAAATCTGTCAACTGAACTTTTTTTTGTTATAGATTAATTTTATTCTGTGTTGTTTTCAGTTTAGAAATGTACCAAGCGCACAGAAACCTCATAAGCACTAACTAAATGAATGTTGACAATTCCTTTGGGAGTAAATCCTGGAACCATCACACTGCCAAGAATATGGGCCATGCACAAAGTGCTACTCAAAGGGTTTCAGGGAAAGAATCCTCCCCCAGGTCAGCCTCCCAGCAGATATGCCTTGTATTGCAGCCTCACCTGGTGCCTGCTCCAAAGCCCATTGAAGTCAAAAGACTATTTCTGTTGACTACAAGGGGATTTGGATCAGGCACTTAGTACTTGTAGCTCTTGTCCCCTTACCTCTATTCCCTTGCAGTGGAAAGGGATCTGTGATAATTCAATGTAATGTCAGTATATTTGGATTAGGAGTAGCTTTATTGCGGCATAATCAGCCTGTAGAATTTTGCCTCTAGAACAGTACAACAGTGCAAAATTATGCTCAAACAGAGGAAGAATATTTAGTCATTGATTTTGCATGCAACAAGTTTGAACAGCGTCTCCTGGGATAGGAACATATCCATGTGGACACAGACCACAAACTTCTGGAATCCATCTTCAAAAAGTCTTTATCAGCTCCAAAACATTTCCAAATAATCGTAATCAAAAATCAAAAATATTGCTTGGATGTATTGTACAAAAGAGTCTCTGACGTTTATTGCAGATATTTTGTCCAGAGCAGTAGTGCCCAAATAAATAAAAATGACTGCTGAGGTCCTGGATTATGAAATCCTCAACATATGCCAAAGGGGAAGAAGCTTCATCAAGATGTTGAACACATCAACCAAGCAGAATTCCATTTTGTGACACATAGGTGGCTTTTGCAGATACAGAGACCTACCCAAACAGACATTGTGCTGCTAGCACTCAAAACAGTTGTTATGACTGGATGGCCAGAGAGGAAGGAAAAGGTGCCACTTAGTATTCAGGAGTACTGGACATAAAGAGAAACAACTGACAGTACAAAATGGTGGTCTTTATAAAGACAATGGGTTCATGTTACCCAAAGACATGCTAGCCTGCATAGGCTAGAGTCATTGGTACTGAAACATGACTATGCAAGGCCAGAAGTGTCCAATGCTGGCCAAACATGAACAGAGAGGTCAAAGATTTTATAAGGCACTGCAGTACTTGCAATGAATTCCTAACAAATCAACTCATGAGGCACAAAATATCTGATCATCTGTGGAAGAAGGGTGGGCAAGAATTTATACATAGTGAGAAATCAAGTATATCTTCTTATGGTTGATGATAATTCAGGTTATTGGGAAAGAGTTCTCTTACATACATCAACAGAACCTCTGTTATTGATTGTTGCAAAATGCTCTGTTTGCCCTGCATTGAATTCCAGAGACTTATTACCGAAAATGGACCTCAATTTGCCTATCTGGATTCTTTCTTCCTATCATATTATTACATAGAAACTATGTAATAAGAGTGTTCTGTCTATATATTTTTAGTTAATTAGTAGATAATGCTCCAGTAGATGGCATTCAATAATATGCAGCATTATTCATAGTTTTTGTCAGACCGATAAAAGTTATTGTGCATTGCAAATGTCTTTCAGTGTGTAGCTCTTTACATTGACTCTTAATCTGCTGTGCGTCTGAAGGAGCGTTGAGGCCAGAACTAGTTCCTAAATTCTTAATCTGAACCAGTTAATTTTGATGATCTCCATTACTTTTACTCCAAATTACTCTTCCATATTATCTTCAGTACCTTTCCCATTGATACTGTTTTGCAGTTATCACCAGATAGAGCTGTGACATATAGTCTTACAAGTTCTTTTTGTTAGCATGTCAGCATTGTTCATTCTTCAAAGAAATGCTTGTCGTCTTGTTCACTGTGTAATATAATTTATTTTGGGGCGTGCTGTGGCAAGCAGCAAGGGAGTTTGCTTTCTGCTTAATCTCTCGAACTAGAGTCAATTCTTGAGGCAGTTTCTCCTTGGGTACTGGGCATTGATATTTTGGCTGAGACCCCTGAAAGAGAGGATTACCTGCATGTTATTTGTGACCACCTCAGTTCAAAAACTAGCAAATACAATGTAAAATGAAAAATTTGCACTAAGAATATACTACCGTCTATGTCACTGATTTCTCCTCGAATGGGAAACCAACCTGCAGGTCCTTGACATTTTCTACTGCTCAGCAGAGTGGTTCCAGCACAGTTCTTTGCATAGTATCTTTTATATATTAATGGTTTCAAGCCAGGTTTTGCAGCTAATGGAAATTAGGTAGTAAAATTCCAGCCAAAGATTTTAGAGCTATTTAAATGCAATGAGTTATTGCAGCTATTCTTTCCATAACGTATCAGATGTGCATTTATAAAAAAAAGTACAATAGAGACCAATTCTGCATTTACAGAGAGATGGTCTACTCTAGATGATGATGTTTGGTCCCTTCCATCTCTATTATTTGATTTTGTGAACTGATGACTGAAAGTACATTTTTGGTTAAGTTTGCTGTTGTAAACTTAACAAAACCCATTGTATTGCAGAAGTCTCAGAACAGTCTATACTTTCCCATATGGTACCATTTGTTCTTCAATTCCAGTTCATAGTGTGATGAGCTAATATTGGAATGCTCTGAATGCTGGATGTTCTTCCTTTTGTGGGTTTAAGTCAGACGTTTTAAATATGGGGGGGGGCTTGGGGGGAGGTTTTTTTTTTTGGTTGTTTTGGTAATTGATTAATACATATATTACTAGAATTAAAATATTCAGCATGTATGCTGATTTCTATGTGTGACATTGTACCATACTATATTTAACATAATACTGTTAGGACTGAAAGATATCATCTTGAAATCTGTTTTTGATGCTCCTTCTGGATTATTACAGAAATATAAGGTGTCATCTGATATGTTTGGACAAAAATGGGATCACAGATCATGATAATACTACAGCAAAAAGGAAATTGCATTAAGCTCAGATAAAAACATAACTAAAGAAAATAAGGATCACTTTGAAGGCCATCCGTCAGTCCTTTAGCTGATGTTAGTTCAGTATAGTTCCAGCAGTTTGATTAGTGTAGTTGCACCATCTAAGAATCTGGTCCCATGATTTTAACACTAATAAAATAAGAAAATACCATCATCTGAATACAAGATACGATGAGTTTATTTACATCATATGTACGGGAGTTTTTAACTTAGAAAGGAACTAGATGGATGTGGCTTCTGAGGTTCATAGACTGAAACAAGAAATGAGGGTGTATAATGGAGAGACCAGCTACCTCTGGAATTAAGGAAAGTTACAGCGATTACCAGGTACTCCCACTTCAAAACCCTATCCGTGCTATTGTGTCCTACTTTTTCTGCACTTGCCAATGTGTGTCTGGAGGCATATCTCATGTTTTTTTTTGTGCTCAGCCATCTAGGATTCTTTCCCTATCAAATGTGGGAGAACTTGTCTGTATTTTGGTGGGAATTGTGGGATGGTCTTGGAGGACTATTAGCACTTGAATGATTTAGCCTGCATCCTCACTACAAAGTGGTGGGTTCCATTGCAAGTTAAAGTGGAATGTAGGCTGTAACCCATACACCTACAAAGCTAAGCCAATCTGCAAAGCTGGGTGACAGGTGGTTTTTGTGTGGACAATAGAGGGGTTAAGGCTAAAATCCATGTAAGCTCCTGCATCAACCATGCAGTGTAGATATACCTCTTGAGATCAGACTACACAAAGCAATACTTTAGGCTATGGTTTTGTCTACACTACATAGACTATGGGCTTGTCTGCACTTCTCCACAGTTTGGAATCCAGGGTATGTGAATATCAGTTTATAGCAAAGTGCTGCACTGTAACTTCCATGTGCGGATGCTGTGGGCATGAACTAAAAAGTTCTTAGTTTGAATTAATGTAGCCCTGTTTGAAGAGTTAGTCTAGCTCAAGTGACAACGGCCACACTGCAAAATAACACTGGAACTGCACAGAGTGATCATGGGACCAGCTGATGAGTTGCACTAACTTGAGGGTAGCCTGTTTCCCAAAGGGCCAACCAACTCTAGTTAAAAGCACCTTAAGTTAAGGGTTTTTATGTGTGGACGAGACTTGAATTAGGGGCAACACTTGAATTATAGCCTGAGTTAACTGGCAGTGAAGGCAAACCATTGGGGAGTTTTAGAAAATTTAAGCTCATACAAAATGTGGCTGCCTGTTTGTGAAAAGTCACACAATGAGCATGTTTCACAAGTGTGCCATAGCTTACCCCTGATTCCATTAGTTTCTGGAAGAATTTAAGGTGTTGGTTTTGACCTTTTAAAAAGCCTAAGTGGCTTGGGACCTACCACATTTCACTGCCTATGTGGTATCGTGCAATTATCTTCAGTGGAGGTGCTCAAACTCACTCCAGAAGTTTAAGAAAGAGGGGGATGATGGCAATGTATCCTCTCTCTGGTGTCCTTACTTCTGCAACTCACTTTCTTTCCTTGGTCTGACAGACCCTGGATTTGGTGACATTTGGGACATGCTAGAAAGCTAGTCTATTTTCTCAGACGTTTTCTGTTGAGGTGTGGTATTGGGTTTGGGGCGGTTATTTTATGATGATTGGATTTCATGGATGCTTTATTGGAAAAATGGGGATGGTTTGGGAAAAGATGGGTAAATTTGTGTACTATGCTATTGATTTTAGCGTTATATAATTTGTTGTTTTTCAAGCGCTTTGAGCTTTGGAGAAGCTCTATTAAAATAAATCTAAGGGATTTAGTAAATTACAGAGAGATGAGGCCTGTTCTCCTCTCACATTGAATTTACATCAGTGTAAAACTTCACTGGTTGCCTTGGAGTTACTCCTGATTACACTAGTATAAATGAGACAAGAATAAAGCCTATGTAACCTCAACCTGGTATTTTGGTTTGGAGCCTTCTCTGCTATTTATGCACATAAGAGTAGAACGGAGGCAGGTGCAGTCCAAGACTCCTCAAACCGCTCTTTCAGTGTGCCTTACTCCTGATGTGGAGGAACTGCTTCTGGGGGTAAAAGATAGGCCAGCACCATTGCCTCAGCAATATTTGGCCTCTCTGTGGAGACTGCTAACAAATGCATTGTATGTGGAGCAGGAGAGAGCTGTGTAGTATTTTTACTCAGGTTACCTATGTGACATTATGCTACCTGAATACAGAGTTAAATCAAAGGAGGCTATAAGGGAGAAACCAACAGGAAACTAAACAGTGACAAAGATAAGGCACCATGATAGGAGTCTTGTACACATATTTCCCCTTACCTACATCTTAATCTTTCCTTGAAAGCATTTGTAAATTCCTCTCAGTCCAGCTAACCACCATCGTAGGCAGCCTTCCTTGCTCATGGCATGCTCTCTCTGGCTCTGTGTTTCAGTCAATCTGAGTGTCAACCTCTGTCTGACAACCCAATTCCCCTGCCCCCTGAGGAATTTACAGATGCTTTCAAGGAAAGATTTAGAGCTATGTAAGGAGAAACATGTCTATGGGACTTTGTTGTGTTAGCCCTTTGCTCTGCATGCTATGTACCTTTGGGTCAAAGAATAAATAATGCTTTGTTTTGAAGAAACTGTTTTTGAGTCACTAGTCAGCCACTGTCACAGGCTTCCAGAGGTAAAGAGCTTACAGGAGCCATACACCAGTGGGCCTCTTGGGTTACCATGGTTGGGAACCAGGAGGCTGAAGCCCAGAGAAACAGTCTAAGACTTGTTTCAGAGTAACAGCCGTGTTAGTCTGTATTCGCAAAAAGAAAAGGAGTACTTGTGGCACCTTAGAGACTAACCAGTTTATTTGAGCATGGTTCAGGAAGCCAGGCCCGTCACCTGAGGGGTGCACTAAAGATCGACTAAAAGGTGTCTAAGGCACAACTCTCCCACTGTGCTCTTGTGATGTGGACACATCTCCCATAGAAACAGTACTGAAACACCAATTTATTATACATAAGCCTGCTGCTCTGCAATACATTTTATCTTGATTTTCCCTATGAAAAGCACAGGAACTCGTGGAAGATTTTACAAGCAACCCTTTAAAAACTAAATACCCCATAGAAGCTATAGTTAACATGACTGATGGGTTTGCTAATATAAAACCTAATCCTGCAAGCCCTCCCAGAGGCAGGTCTACATAAGCTGAAAATAGAACACACTGTGCTTAAGTTATAAAATGTTGTGATTATTTTCTTGAGTGTTATTTTCTGAAAATGTGTAGAGCACTTCAGTGTGAAGATACAGTGACTTGCCATATCTGATGTTGCAGTCTGCAAACAACTCATCTGGTAAAAGTCAAATAACTAGTAATGATCCAAACTGCCTGGTGGTCAAACTAATTCATCTATATCTTATTCTGACCTAGCATTGGAGCACATCCATTATTTTTTTTGTATTGTTCTAATTACTACCCCATCACATGGATTATAGGTAGTCATAATAGCTGCCATTGCAGAAAGAATGCACATTATGAGTATCACAGTACTACATTTTCAATAGTTCACTATTATAAGGCAGAGGTTTAAATGGACACAAAGCATCAATTTTCTAAAACTTTCAGCAGTCTTATTTGGGTCATTTTGTTTTCCATTCAATTGTATTAATATAGGACGGCAGCACTGGGCGCTTAAGATTTTTTTGTTTTGGAGTTACTATACTTTGTGATGGTACCTCAAATTGCAAAATTATTGCAAGTAAAGGCATGAGGATACTTTTAATTTACAGGGGTTTTTACATTATTATGATTTTTAAAGCACTTCTCTAATTATAAACCACTTTTTAGTGATATTTTTGAATAAATTGAGTCTTGCAGAATTTATCTCAAAAGCTGTCACAGCACTGGTACCCTGATAAATTTCAAGGCAATAAAATGTCATTAGCAATTTAACTACACTGAAAACAAATACAGTACAACAAAAACACGCCAAGCAGACATGTTGATAATGGAAACATGGAATATAAACAGATTAAATGTGGTACAGAATTAACTATACTGCAACGTTCATATAAAAACTGACATCACCAACATTCTGTTTTAATGTACAATTTGACATAACCCTGTAACAAGATATTACACTGTACTTTTAAAATAAAGACTATAAATAATACAAGCAAAGAGGTTCCTAGTGCAGGATGCCTTGATTTACTTACGTAGGTGAAGGCATTGCAAGGATCTCAGAACAGTAGGTTTTCTTGCTATATAGGCTGTGTATACCATGCAATGACCAACCACAAAACCAGAGAGAAAACTTCTTCCATTCCATCATTTAAAGACTCCTAGTGAGTAGGGCACTCTGGTCTAGCGCCTATCCCTGTTCTGACCCTTCCTGCAGGCTCCCACTATGGCTGGCTGCTGCAGCCTGGTTTCAGAGTAGCAGCCGTGTTAGTCTGTATTCGCAAAAAGAAAAGGAGTACTTGTGGCACCTTAGAGACTGGTGAGTCTTCCTCTGGAGGAGACCTAGTACTTAAAAGTGAAAGTAGCCTGCCAGACCTATTAGCTCAACACTGAAACTGTTAAGGAGCCATTCAAGTGGTAATGAAGCCATTTAACAGTCATTTGCCAACCCCCAGCTATATACTGTCAGTTTCTGAATTTAATGACAAAAACAGTTGGGCATTACTGTAATATTTACTCAGAACATGTTAGTCTACAGGACCTTAGTTTAAAATTTGCTTTAAAAATATGTCATTGGTATGTTGCTGAAGATTATAAAATCACATCTCTAAAGAATCCTTGCATAGATTTTTAGGTACAGGAGCTGAATATTCATCCTTAGAGACTGGTGAGTCTTCCTCTGGAGGAGACCTAGTACTTAAAAGTGAAAGTAGCCTGCCAGACCTATTAGCTCAACACTGAAACTGTTAAGGAGCCATTCAAGTGGTAATGAAGCCATTAAACAGGCATTTGCCAACCCCCAGCTATATACTGTCAGTTTCTGAATTTAATGACAAAAACAGTTGGGCATTACTGTAATATTTACTCAGAACATGTTAGTCTACAGGACCTTAGTTTAAAATTTGCTTTAAAAATATGTCATTGGTATGTTGCTGAAGATTATAAAATCACATCTCTAAAGAATCCTTGCATAGATTTTTAGGTACACGAGCTGAATATTCATCTTTAGCCTTAAATGCTTGGATCTTCAGACATATAGTTTTTTTAAATAAATCCTTCAAAAGACCACCCTTATCTAAAATAAACATGCAAGCTCGGGATGCTATCGGGGCACCAGTTTAATAATACTGCATAGGGTGGTGGGCCCCATAAATCATAAAGTCGGCCCTGCCCCAGGGTATCAAGTTGGGCACCCAGAAAATGAGGAGGACAGAGAAGCCATCTGTGAAAAGTCTGGTTTAAATGACTTGCCCAGCATCACACAAGAACTCTGGGGCAGGGGTAGAATCCAGTTCTCCAGGGTCGCATTCAACAATGAGACCATCCCTTCTCTCCTGGCAAACCCCTGCCTCATTTGTGACACACTTTCACTCATGCTTCCAACTTCAGCAGCAAATGAGGTACAGTCCTACAGACCACAGCCTCTTTTACTACACAGCCGTAATTCGTCCCTAAAGCAGGTCCATCCTGTGCTCTGAATGAGGGAGGCATCCTGGAAGGGAAAAAACTGTGATCATGTAATTAAAGACTATCATAATTCATAAGCATCAAAGATGTGTTGCATTTCCTAACTTTTGAGAGCTTGACTTTGTAACTTTAAAAATGTTCTTTTAACATAGTTTTTAGTGTGTAATATATAATGTCCCCCCCCCCACCAAGATTACCTGTCCAAAAACTACACATTTTCATGATGATTATAGTCTTCTCTTAGGCCTTGTCTACACAGGGAATTCAGAAAAATTAATCCAAATTAACTAAAGGTTTGAATTTAAAGTGTATCAGTTAAACTGCATTAAATTCCTGTGTAGACACACTTATTCAGAATTAAAGTGCCCTTAATTTGGTTTTGTTTAATTCACTTTCAATTCACACCTTTAGTTAATTTGGATTAATTTTTCTAAATTGCCCATGTTCCCTGCTGCATCCCCACTGTCAGAGCCTTTCACTGTGCTGTGTAGCTACATGTGCAGTGTCTGTACGGGACAGGCCTCTGAAAGTGCAGATGCAGTCAAAGCCAGAGATTTGCTTCTTTGAGCTAAAATTGGTTTCAGTTTCACAGCCATTTTGAATAACTCATCTCTAACTAAGGAGCAGAACGGTGAGATAGAAAGAGGCTTCCCTACCTTGGAGGATTTGTGTGGGTGAGTCTAAGTGCTGTGGAATCAGGGACCATAATCCAGAACATCTGGAGGAGAGACTTCCAGTTCTGCCTCTCAGCCCTTGTGCAGCCTCAGCCGCAAGACCTGTATACCACAAGAGGCTTCAAAATGCTCATAGCCCATTGCTCCTTCTTTTCTAGTCATGTTTATCTGACATCTGGAGCAATTTAGATTGGAGGCAGAGAGAGTAATGAGAATATGTTCAGACATTTTTCTTTTGATGATAGAATTAGGGAAAATGCCATTTTCTGCTTTATGGGCTGCCTACAGCTGTCTGAAGCCATCTGAATGTCAACTAAAAAAAATCCCTCATCACCCAACCACCACCACTTTTTTGGAAAGATTTTGCTGAAGTGCAAAATTTTAGTCTTGGTGTTAAAGCAAATGATAATATCTTTACCACTTTATTTAAAATGTTCTGTCCATTTAACAATCATAATTCGATAGAGCTACAGATCAAGCTGATCAATATATTCATCTCAGCAGATCAACAACATTTTTATGAGAAAACCGGAGGGAGATGGATTGCTTTCACTGATGATGTGGCAATTTTTTCAGCTGTGCAGTACAGATATTTTAAGTCCCAAGACCATTTATGGTAGAGGAGATGGATTACCAATATCCATGTTATATAAAATATTGAGTATCATGTTCATATCAAAATCATCAATATGGGACCTTATTCTTAGTTCAACTTTCTGGTATACATTTCTCCAAAAAACTTACAAAATGTTCTGAGAATATATTGAGTGCCAGGACTTCTCCAGAAAAGAAGTTGGGGATAGATGTCTCTTTCAAACGGTTGTAACAATAAGGATATTTTATGTTTTCCACTTCAGCTATGGCTGGAGTGAATAAATAAGAGCATTAATTGATACAAGCAGCTGAATCTCCTTAAAATAACAAGTTTAGTAAAGGATTATATTTTCAAGAACACTCAGATGACATTACAATATAAAGCTTCATTATATTCCAAGAGTCTAATCACTGAAATCAAGGCAGCTATGTTGGTTTACAATTGATGAGTCTCAGGCCTCAATTATATTATTAAAATTATGATTTTCTCTTTCTCTCCCAACCATCAATTCCTCCTGCAGGATGAAAGATGAAGAAGTTATGACCTTTATTCTTCCACCCATCCGGGTAATGATCACACCCATAACATGACACAGAGTTTTGAATTGTGTGTAAACAACTGACATTATGTAACTTTCTGGTATGTTTAGGTAATTGCAGTTTCCAAATATATTTCATGTTTTACATGAACCAGAATCATGACAAAAATATAGCAACTTTCTTGTTCTTCAGATACACGAATAAGTTCACAAATCTGTATTTATCATCCAAATATGAGGAAGGACAGTCTAGTGGTTTCTGTGGAAGCCTGGGATTCAGGAAACCCGTTTCAGTTCCCTGCTCTTTCACTGATTTCCAATGTGACCATAGGCAAGTCACTTAGTCTCTCTGTGCTTCAGTTCCCCATCTGGAAATAGGAATAATAATAATAATAGTTTCCTATCTCACTGGAATTTTGAGAGAGTAAATACATTAAAGATTGTGAGGTTCTCAGATACTACTATAATGGGGGCTATATAAGATCCTTAGATAGATAGATTAGATTAGATAGATGCCCTGATTTTCAGAAGTGCTGGGGATTCCTAATCCTACTGCAGTCATTGAGAGTTCTAAATGCTCATCACCACTGAAAATCAGACCACTTTTATTTAGGTATCTAAGTGTGAATTCAGGAATCTAACTTTAGGCACCCAAATTTGACAAATGTGGCCTATGTAGTTAAATCCCTGACTTCACTTTTGTCAAGGCTGAATCCCCACTCTGGCACTTCGAGTGCAGAAGGTGGAGGCCCGCAAGGATTTTAAAAACTAATACTTGCCACTCCAGGCTTGTATTACACTCCCAAGGTTATAGCTTTTCTCTGACCTTGGCTTGGTAAATGCTGCCACCACCCAAATGTGCAAAAAACCCTTTCAATCCAAGAAGGAGCACTCGGGAATTCCTCCCTGTGGGGTACCCTTAAGCACTTTCATCCCCCTCTGGGAAAAAGCTGAGAAAGGAAACAAAGGAAATTAGCTGTTGCTACCAGATAATCAAACAACATTCACAAACCTCTTAGGACACCAAAAAATCCAATCCTTAAATTCTTAAGAAAGGCAAATTTTATTAGAAACAAAAAGGAAGAAAATACATCTGGAACTTAGGCTTTTGCTAGATTTTTAAAAGAGCAATTCCAAAAATCAAGTACCAAGAATAGCTTTCTTGGGGTTCAGCTTAAAAGTTACAAACAAACAAAAGCATCTGGGGTTACCACAGAGGAGTTCCACAAGCCAAAATAAAGAAATTAACCTGATCGCATCTGTTTAAAAATTCCCTGTCCAATAATTTCTTCTAGGTATGGAAGATGAATTTTCATACCTGGTTCAAGCCTTACACAGCATTCCTACTTATAGCATTGCTTCTCCTTGTCTCCTTCTCTGGAGAACAACAGACAAAGGGGAAGTTTTTTTTCCCCCATTTTAAAAAGTTCTAGCCTTCCCATTAGCTCTTTTGGTCAGGTGCCCACTCATTTTCTTTTACCTGTGGGCTTGCTAATCCTTTACAGGTAAAGCAAGAAGAGAACAGACACCAAGAGGGATTTTACAGCTAACTGGCTGGCTGAGTGTCTATAAAAGGGAGCTACCCCACCTTCATTTATCAGAACTTTAAAAGTAGAAAATTACCTCAACCTGTTATGCTAAACATGCTAACAGAAAGCAGCCTAAGAGAGCATTTACAATGAGTAAATTTTCACAGATAAAGAAATAACTTGAATGTAGAATCTTGGTGGCCAATAAAAGAGTATCTGAGAAATACGAAGAGCTGCCCAGAGGATGACAATCTTTTTATGTGGAAACTTTTGATGTTTTGAAAATTGTTTTCATTCTGCATTGGAATAAAAATCAAAACCTTTCGGATGTTTTCACAAAATGGAATGTGTCAAAATGTCCACTTCAAGATTGAAAAGCTGAGCTTTTTGATTCAGGTATCTTATATTCTCTCTGTTCAGAAATGTTCCAGAGAATACTGGACCCAAAACATCTTCCTGACCAAAACTCAGTCGAAACCAACACATCTCTGCAAAACATGAAAAAGTACACTTCAGCAAAATTTAATTTAGCCAAAAAGGTTCCAAACAGCTCTAAAAATAACTGAACACATGAAGTTACAAAAGTATTCATCCTTCAAGAAGCATACAAAATCTAGGAGGTGAAAGTGAGATCAAGAAGCAACTTTGCATAGCAGCAGATGAAATGACATAGATACACACACTGAATTTTTCACACTTTCTTAGCCATATCACACTTTGTCACATATCCTTATTTGTTCATTTAAATAGTCACATACCACTTTTATAGGATAATGGTGTGATAAGGAATAATCAACATGAATTTGTTAAGAACAAATATTGCCAAACCAACCAAATTTCTGTCTTTGAAGGGGTGCTGATTTAGTGGATAGGGAGAAGCAGTAGACCTGATAGATCCTGATTTTAGTAAGGCTTTTGATGCAGTTCCACATGATAATCTCATAAGAAAAGTAGGGAAATGCAGTCTTAATGAAATTACTATAAGGTGGGTGAACAACTATTGAAAGACTGCATTCAAAGAGTAGTGATCAATGGTCTTCTGTCAAACTCTCTGTTGCACTTATGGCAGCTGTCAAACTGAGAGGGCATATCTAGTGGGGACCCACAGGAGTCAGTCCTGGGTCAGGTACTATTCAATATTTTCATTAAACTACTTGGATAATGGAGTGGAGAGTATACTTATAAAATGTGCACCAATATAGATAGAAGAAGTTCCTAACACTTTGGAAGTCAAGATTAGAATTCAAAATGACCTTGGAAATTGGAGAATTAGTCTGAATTCACCAAGGTGAAATTCAATAAAGATAAGTGTAAAGTACTTCACTGAGGAAGGAAAAATCAAATGCCCAACTACAAAATGGGTTCTCACTGGCTAGGTGGTAGTACGACTGAAAAGAATCTGGGGGTTATAATGGATCACAAATTGAATACGAGTCCACAATATGATGCATTTCCAAAAAGGGTAATATCATTCTGGGGTATATTAACAGGAGTGTTGTATACAAGACCTGGACGATAATTGCCCTGCTCTACTTGGCACTGATAATGCCTCACCTGGAGTAGTGTTTCCAATTGTGGGCACCAGACTTTAGGAAAGATGTGGACAAATTAGAGAGAGTCCAGGGGAGAGAAACAAAAATGACAATGACCTACGAGATTATGTTAAACACCTGGGCATATTTAGACTTGAGAAAAGATTACTGAGGGGGACCTGATAAAAGTCTTCAAATAGGTTAAGGGCTGTCATAAAAAGGACAGTGATCAGTTGTGCTCCATATCCACTAAAGGTAGAACAAGAAGTATTGGACTTAATCTGAAGCAAGGGAGATTTAGGTTGAATATTAAGAAAAACTTTCTAACTATAATGGTGGTTAAGCTCTGAAACAGGTTTCCAAGGGAGATTGTGGAATTCCTGTCATTGACTTTTTTAAAGAATAGGTTGGATAAACACCTGTTAGGGATGGTCTTGGTTACTTGATCCTGCCTCAGTGTAGGTGGCTGGACCTGATGACTTCTTGAGATCTCTTCCAGATCTACATTTCTATGATTTTATGATCATAGGTTGGATCCATGGGACTTATGCTCCCAGGTCAATCAGATACTTTTGAAACTTCCAGCGACTTACATGTAATAAGAGGCTTCCATATTTGTAGACACACACAATTGGAAAATTTCAACTGATAGTTGCCTGAAGTAAAAGATTATAAATACTTTGTCTTTGCAAATATTCACTGCAGTTTACCTGCTTTGCAAGGGCTGTATAGAAGGGTGCGGGAGTAGCAATTGATCTCATTTTTGCATACCAGGTTTTTCTACTGAAAAAAACTTGATGTGATTAACCTCAGCAGATGCTTCTCACGGTTTCATATCCGTACCATATAGGTGATATATTCCCCACCTGTTCCAGTTTTCTGTTTATTATGGATCAGCCATTTTAAGACAGTATAAGGCAATGGCTCCTCTGGCTTTCCCCTGCCATAGGCAAATCTACATGAAGCTATTATCTCCATTGTTATATATGCAAGACCTGGGGGACAACCGAATTCTTAAAAACCTGAACCTTCTCTAACCATCTGACTCAAAGTGTTATCTATTGTAAAATGCAGGGAGTTACATGAAAGTTTGTGATTATTTATGGAAATTTGCAGATTTCCAAATGAAAATAAATAAGCGACTAAAAAGTTAGGATAAACATTCAAAAGATCCCCTGCTACTTTTTAACTGATTGCCATGCTTATGTATGGTGATCACTGAGAAATTATTGCAGATATAAGCCATTTTTTCATGCCACTTTGTTTCTGCATTGGCTTGATTCTCTCTCAAATAACATCTCAGTACATCCTCTTTCCTCTTTCTTTTCCATTTTGATCTTAATCATAAGAATAAATCAAATCAATCAATCAAAAGATTTAATTATAAGAGATCTGAAGAGTGGAACATCATAATTTCCTCTTCTTCCTACTTGGATGTGTGCTTGATCAGGAAGAAAGAATGGACAGAAATGAAAGTGTCCAACTTTTAAGTAGTAGTCTGGATATATGCTGGCTCCTCCCCTATCCCTATTATAAATACATGCTGTCAGGTTTGTTTCTACATATGTCTGAATTGCGTGCTCTTATCAAAGGACTTAAGAGAATGTTGAGTCCTGAGCACAAGATGCAGCCATTTGGTACTAAGACAAAGCAAGTGGATATTGGAAGAAAGAATGGATGTGAGAGAGGCCATGCTCTGTTGCTTCTGGTAAATCTGGGAAGCTGTCATGCTTTTCAGCATGTGTCTAGATTGGAAGTTGTTTCTCATAAAGAATTACTTTGTTTCTGAGGGTTGTCCTCAGATTCCAGGGGGTTGGTTCTCCTTTGTCTTGCACTTCGCGTAGTTATTTAGAGCTGTGCAAAGTGGGTACAAAATGCTAGTAAATCACAACAGCATTTTATCCTCGCACTTTGTATTGGTATAAATTACTATACGTACCGTGTAGTGCAATGGTGAATCAGGACATAGGCATTCCAGGGTCATCTTGTTAAATTCTTTTTCTATTTAAGAGTAAGCCCTATCAGTCTCCCCCTCAACCCCCGCCCAGCCCTAACCAAACCAAACCAAACCAAAACTATAAAACCCAGTTTGATGCAAACAGTGGTGCTTGAAAAGCAAAGAAACATTCAGTTAACCTTTTTTAAGTTACACTGTTTTTTTCCAAGTATACATTTCATGTTGCTAGTTAATTTCTGTTTTAACATATATGTTGTCAAGGTTCCTTCCCCACTCTGAATTCTAGGGTACAGATGTGGGGACCTGCATGAAAACCCCCTAAGCTTATTTTTACTAGCTTAGGTTAAAACTTCCCCAAGGTACAAACTATTTTACCTTTTGCCCTTGTACTTTATCGCTGCCACCACCAAGCGTCTAACAGATATATAACCGGGAAAGAGCCCGCTTGGAAACGTCTTTCCCCCCCAAATCCTCCCCAAACCCTACACCCCCTTTACTGGGGAAGGCTTGATAAAAATCCTAACCAATTTGCATAGGTGAACACAGACCCAAACCCTTGGATCTCAAGAACAATGAAAAAAACAATCAGGTTCTTAAAAGAAGAATTTTAATAGAAGAAAAAGTAAAAACAATCCCCTCTGTAAAATCAGGATGGTAAATACCTTACAGGGTAATCAGATTCAAAACACAGAGACTCCCTCTAGGCAAAACCTTAAGTTACAAAAAGACAAAACAAAAAACAAAAAACAGGAATATACATTCCATTCAGCACAGCTTATTTTCTCAGCCATTTAAACAAACAGAATCTAACGCATATCTAGCTAGATTACTTACTAAATTCTAAGACTCCATTCCTGTTCTGTTCCTGGCAAAAGCATCACACACAGACAGAGAGAGCCTTTGTTTCTCCCCCCTCCAGCTTTGAAAGTATCTTGTCTCCTCATTGGTCATTTTGGTCAGGTGCCAGCGAGGTTATCCTAGCTTCTTAACCCTTTACAGGTGAAAGGGTTTTTCCAATGGCCAGGAGGGATTTTAAAGGTGTTTACCCTTCCCTTTATATTTATGACATATGTGAAGCCTGCAGAATTGCTCTCTGTTTACTGCAGAGCAAATACAAAGGAAAGGGATATGTAAAATACTTTGGGAAAATTAAGATTGTGCAAAGGGCTGACTAATGTCCTTTGCTTATCTTCACCCCAGATGATAGGTGAATAACTTTGTAGCAAGGAGTATGTATGTGATGTGGCCTGTGGGACACCAGAAATAATTAATAGTAATTAACAATATAACAGTTTGTACTTATAGAATGCTTGTCATGAAGTGTATATACCCCACGATGGCCCACTAACCAAGGGGTTAATGCAAGTCCGGATGGCCATTGCTGATTGGCAGCTTCACAGCAGCTGGGAGGATAAAAGAGCTAGGAACCAGACAGGTGGGGCAGCTGCTAGAGAAGTGAACAGGCTGGAGAAGGGAACTCCTGTCAGCAAGCTGCTGAAAAACCACTCAGAGACAGCACCTAAGAAGGGATGACCGGATCAAGAGGCTGAAGACCCTACAGAAACCAGGGGAGGTAGGAAGGAGTTCAGAGCATAGCCGGAGTCATTGAATCCTGATTTTGCCTGGCTAGCTTAAGGGCTGTGAGCTGGAAGCCATTAGAGTGGACAGGCCTGGGTTGCGCTACCAACCCCTGAGAGACTTAAGAACAGAGGGGTTTTTATAGACCCCCTGGGTTCCAGGAACTGACTGACAGACCTGCCAGGTTGAGTGAACTCAGGTGCAACACTCTATATGTCCAGAAGGGGCACTGTTGCACCAACACACCATAGAATCATAGAATATCAGGGTTGGAAGGGACCTCAGGAGGTCATCTAGTCCAACCCCCTGCTCAAAGCAGGACCAATCCCCAATTAAATCATCCCAGGCAGGGCTTTGTCAAGCCTGACCTTAAAAACTTCTAAGGAAGGAGATTCTACCACCTCCCTAGGTAACGCATTCCAGTGTTTCACCACACTCCTAGTGAAAAAGTTTTTCCTAATATCCAACCTAAACCTCCCCTACTGCAACTTGAGACCATTACTCCTTGTCCTGTCCTGTTCTACCACTGAGAATAGTCTAGAACCATCCTCTTTGGAACTCCCTTTCAGGTAGTTGAAAGCAGTTATCAAATCCCCCCTCATTCTTCTCTTCTGCAGACTAAACAATCCCAGTTCCCTCTGCCTCTGCTCATAAGTCATGTGTTCCAGACCCCTAATCATTTTTGTTGCCCTTCGCTGGACTCTTTCCAATTTATCCACATCCTTCTTGTAGTGTGGGGCCCAAAACTGGACACAGTACTCCAGATGAGGCCTCACCAATGTCGAATAGAGGGGAACGATCACGTCCCTCGATCTGCTCGCTATGCCCCTATTTATACATCCCAAAATGCCATTGGCCTTCTTGGCAACAAGGGCACACTGCTGACTCATATCCACCTTCTCATCCACTGTCACCCCTAGGTCCTTTTCCGCAGAACTGCTGCCTAGCCATTCGGTCCCTAGTCTGTAGCTGTGCATTGGGTTCTTCCGTCCTAAGTGCAGGACCCTGCACTTATCCTTGTTGAACCTCATCAGATTTCTTTTGGCCCAATCCTCCAATTTGTCTAGGTCCCTCTGTATCCTATCCCTGCCCTCCAGCGTATCTACCACTCCTCCCAGGTTAGTATCTTCCACAAATTTGCTGAGAGTGCAATCCACACCATCCTCCAGATCATTTGTGAAGATATTGAACAAAACCGGCCCCAGGACCGACTCCTGGGGCACTCCACTTGACACCAGCTGCCAACTAGACATGGAGCCATTGATCACTACCCGCTGAGCCCGACAATCTAGCCAACTTTCTACCCACCTTATAGTGCATTCATCCAGCCCATACTTCTTTAACTTGCTGACAAGAATACTGTGGGAGACCGTGTCAAAAGCTTTGCTAAAGTCAAGAAACAATACATCCACTGCTTTCCCTTCATCCACAGAACCAGTAATCTCATTATAGAAGGCGATTAGATTAGTCAGGCATGACCTTCCCTTGGTGAATCCATGCTGACTGTTCCTGATCACTTTCCTCTCATGTAAGTGCTTCAGGATTGATTCTTTGAGGACCTGCTCCATGATTTTTCCAGGGACTGAGGTGAGGCTGACTGGCCTGTAGTTCCCAGGATCCTCCTTCTTCCCTTTTTTAAAGATTGGCACTACATTAGCCTTTTTCCAGTCATCTGGGACTTCCCCTGTTCGCCACAAGTTTTCAAAGATAATGGCCAATGGCTCTGCAATCGCAGCCGCCAATTCCTTTAGCACTCTCGGATGCAACTCGTCCGGCCCCATGGACTTGTGCACGTCCAGCTTTTCTAAATAGTCCCTAACCACCTCTTTCTCCACAGAGGGCTGGCCATCTACTCCCCATGTTGTGATGCCCAGCGCAGCAGTCTGGGAGCTGACCTTGTTAGTGAAGGTCACATGTGGTACCAGAAGTGGGAATCTTGCTGTGCCCTTGCTCCCACAGAACCATAGCACAGATATGCGAGGTTTAAGATGCAGGAAGGACTCCAGTTGCTAGCTCAAAAGCAGGCTGATGCCTTAGACTAGCAAGCAGTGGCACAGGAGCAGCAACCACAGATGAGACTTTGACACTACAGTTGTTACAGACACGGCAATGGCAAAACAAGCTGCAAGTGGCAACAGCAGGAAGCCTAGGCCATGGTTCAACAATTCAGCCAGCAGATGTTGGACATAACAGCCACCCAGCAACAGCAGCTAGACATACTGATTTGGTCACCCACCTAGATGACTCCACACCCTATATCCCCACCTGGAGCTAGGGTGGACCAGACAAGTTGGCCCAGAAGCCCTGTGTTGTCCATGACGGGACCAGATGATAACCCAGCAGCTTTTCTGGAGACCTTCAAATGTCTTGCCACCTATGCCTGCTGGGACCCCAAGACATGGACCATCTGCTTAGCACCTCTTTTGGCCGGAGAACCACAAGCTGCTAACAGGGCCCAGAGGCTGCCTTTGACTATCCAATGGTGAAGGTGGTGATATCTGATCAGCTGCAATTAAGTGAAGAGATTTAGCATCGCTGTTTCAAAGGGCAACTATTTGGCCTCAAGCTCTGGCTCAGAGTCTCAAGGATGTTGGCTGGAAGTGAATGAGGCCTGAGGCCAGGATGAGCAGGTAGAATGTCTTTGAGCAGTTCCTCTGGCCTCTCCCTGCTCCTTTGTGTGAATGGGTATAGAGACACCAAACAGAGGCTCTGGAAGAAGCAGTGAGGTTAGTCGAAAACTATTTTGAGGCTGATGCTCCACCAACCCAGCCTGGGAGGACAAAGCTTGCTTCTTCTAAGTCAATGAGGGCTAACCAAAGGGAGAATGGCTGTTTCGAGGCCACAGGATGGAGACCAGCCTCACCTCTGACAGATAAGTCCTAATGCTGAAGGCTGGTCTTAGCTTACTCCCCACCCCATTCTCTGAAGGCCAGAACTTGGGGGCCATGCCATGCTGAAGCCCTGAGTATCCCACCATTTGAAGGTTCACTAGGGAGGGTGATCTGTTTTAAATGGGGCCAAGAATGCCCAACCATGGAGTGTAATTATGGAGCCAGCTAGGCCTTCCCTGGCCTTGACCAAACACCAGGCAGCCTGAAATTAACCATTATAGGTGCACATCAACAACCTAGAGGCACAAGCTTGGTAGATTCAGCTTATGAGCAGACCCTAGTGAGAGAAGACCTGCTGGGGCGGCTGAGGTCTATTCAGAAGGCACAGTGTCACTGACATGCCTCCAGAAGGACATAAGGGATTACCCCTGTATTAGTATGTCTAATGGCAGGTGGACAAACAAGCCATCCCATGGTAGGTCTACCACTTAAACTGGCATACCCAGTTCTGTTGGGATGAGACTGGCCCCACTTTCAGACACTGCTACAAACCATGTTGAGGAGCTGAACACAGATGACTAAAGAAGCTGAACATTCCCTTCAAGGATGAAGACCACTTTCTATCCCAGACAAAGGCACATTGGACCATACAAGACATGTGCCACTGGACATGAGGGGTGGGATTTACATAAATGAAACTGAAGTTGTTGCCTAGGTGAATCAGAGAACTCCACTGGAATGGGCACACCTAGTGATTTGAACCCTGAACAAGACCCAGTAGATGTGGGGACACTGTTGGGATCATCCAACTTGCGGGTTGAACAGCAAATGGAGGATTTTTTCTGGAGCGTTTATGAAGAAGGCACATCTCTCAGAGATGAGGAAGTGGTGAGGCTCATTTTGAGCTATGAGGAGACCTGCTCTATCGCCAGGTGCGAGGTACCCTTGAGGGGGGAACAATATACACATCTCCTTGTACCCCACATATTCAGACAGCAAATACTCAAGCTAGGCCATGAGGTACCGATGGCAGGCCACCTGGGTTGGAAGAAAACCCTTGGCTGTCTGATACCCTTCTTCTTTTGGCCAGGAATTCACAAAGAAGTGAAAGATTATTGTGCTTCCTACCCTGATTGCCAGTGGGTAGCCCCAAAAGGAGTTCAAAAAGCCCCATTGGTTCCCATTCCACTAGTGGAAGTTATATTTGAGCAGATAGGAGTAGCCCTTATAGGATCCACAGATAAGAGCTCTGCCAGCTACCTGTACATACTGGTTGTCATTGACTATGCAATCCACTACCCTGGAGTGGTTCCCCTACAAACCACTATGGCCCCAGTGATAGCACCGGAATTGTTAAAAATATTTGCAAGGGTAGCACTACACGAGGAGATCCTGATGGACCACAGTGCAAAATTCACCTCCAGGCTGATGAAGGAGTTGTGGAGTTTACTACAAATCAAGAACTTGCATACCTCCTTATATCATCCACAGACAGACAGCTTGGTTCCCTGAAGAGATTGCTGAAATGATTCATGAAGACTGACCTCTGGCACTGGGAGGCACTCCTTCCCTGATTCTATTCGCAATATGAGAAGCCACACAAACCTTGGCAGGCTTCTCAAGTTTCAAACTCCTGTATGAATGGCAACCAAGGGGAATACTCAACCCAATTGAGGAGGGCTGGGAAGAGCAAGCCAATACAATGCCCAGCATGGTGCAGTGTGTTCTACAGCTAGGGGACTGCCTGGAGTCTCTGTGAGAGTTCACAAAACAAAACCTACAAAGGTTCCAAGCAGCCCAGGAGCGGAACTACAATAAGGGGACCAGACTAAAAGAGTTTGGACCGGGCGACTGCATTTTAATATTATTACCCACTACAGGGTCAAATGGCAGGGCCCATACAAGATTATCCACTGGGTCAGTCCAGTGAATTATGAAGTCCATCAGTCAGACCAGAAAAAAGGAAAAACAGAACTATTATGTCAACATGTTAAAACCTTGGACAGCGAAAGAAGGACTCCTAATAGCACCATACCCCTATGAACCAGACTTAGGATCACAGATAGGATTGTGAGTTGTTGATTCAAAAGTACAACTGAGGGAACACTCGACCCGCCAGGCAAAAGAGATGGGCCAACTTCCTGATCCATAAGTTCAAGGATGTCCTCTTGGAAGTGCCAGGCCAAATTGCCACCACATCAAACTGATATTCCACCACATCAAAACTGAGCCAGGGAAGGTGGTGAGAGAGGCCATATGGCCCATATTGAAGAAGATGAAAGCGATAGTCAAAAAGGAGTTAGAAGATGTGGAAGCTAGTGGTCATTCTAGAGTCTCAAAGTGCAAGGCGTAGTCCAATAGTCCTGGTTCCCAAGTCCGATAGCTCAGTCAGGTTTTGCATAGGTTTTGTGCAAGGTCAACGAAATCTCAAGGTTTGATGCCTACCCAGTGCTTTGAGTAGATGACCTCCTTGAGTGTCTGGGACAAGTGCAGTATATAACAACCTTAGATCTGACCAATGGGTACTGGCAGATGCCCCCCTAACAAGAGCATCTTGGGAAAAGGTCGCTTTCTCTGCACTGTGGGGACTCTTTGAGTTCGGAGCCATGCTCTTCGGTTTACAGGGTGCAATGGCCACCTTTCAATACCTAATGGGAAAGATCCTGTGGCTGCTTATTTAGATGTCATGGTGATTTTCAGTCAGGACTGGGAGATGCATGTACAGAAGGTGATTGTTGTTCTACATTCCTTAAAGGCTGCTGGGTTAACAGCAAGCCCTGCCAAGTTTGCGATCAGAGAGAAAGGAGACATGATACCGAGGGGACCTGCTGCGGGGCTGTCAAGGTTCCTTCCCCACTCTGAACTCTAGGGTACAGATGTGGGAACCTGCATGAAAAACCCCCTCAGCTTATTTTTACTAGCTTAGGTTAAAACTTCTCCAAGGTACAAACTATTTTACCTTTTGCCCCTGGACTTTATTGCTGCCACCACCAAGCGGCTAACAAATATATAACAGGGAAAGAGCCCACTTGGAAATGTCTTTCCCCCCAAAATCCTCCCCAAACCCTACACCCCCTTTCCTGGAGAAGGCTTGATAAAAATCCTCACCAATTTGCATAGGTGAACACAGACCCAAACCCTTGGATCTTAAGAACAAGGGAAAAGCAATCAGGTTCTTAAAAGAAGAATTTTAATTGAAGGAAAAAGTAAAAGAATCCCCTCTGTAAAATCAGGATGGTAAATACCTTACAGGGTAATCAGATTCAAAACATAGAGAATCCCTCTAGGCAAAACCTTAAGTTACAAAAAGACACAAAAACAGGAATATACATTCCATTCAGCACAACTCATTTTATCAGCCATTTAAACAAAACAGAATCTAACAAATATCTAACTAGATTGTTTATTAGCCCTTTACAGGGGTTCTGTCCTGCATTCCTGCTCCGGTCCTGGCAAAAACAGCACACGGACAGACAGAGAGAACCTTTGTTTCTCCCCCCTCCAGCTTTGAATGTATCTTGTCTCCTCATTGGTCATTTTGGTCAGGTGCCAGCGAGGTTATCCTAGCTTCTTAACCCTTTACAGGTGAAAGGGTTTTTCCTCTGGCCAGGAGGGCTTCCCTTTATATTTATGACAGGGGCTGAATAATCAAACCCCTAGTTGACAAAGTACAAGCTTTGAGGGACAGTCTGACCCCTGACACCAAAAAATAAGTCTGGTCCTTTTTGGGTCTAGTCTACTATTACAGAAAATTTGAGGCTATGTTCGTAATGCTGGTGGCACCCTGGAAAGTTAAATGGACTTCCAAAAGCCAGGACGCCTTCCAAAGGATTAAAGAGTATCTGTGTGGCCAACCAGTACTATGAACCCCTCACTTTGAGAGGCCCTTCACACTCCAGACAGATGCCTGTGAAGTCACCATAGACACAGTACAATCCCAAGAACATGACAGTGAAGAACATGTGGTATTATACTTAAGCTGTAAATGACTCCCCCTTCAGAAAACATATGTAATAATTGAAAAGGAGTGCCTTGTGGTGAACTGCTCTACCAGGACACTAAGCTATTATCTACTAGGCAACCACATTATTGTTGGTGACCGACTGTGCTCCACTAAAATGGCTGAACAAATGCATGGACAATGAAGTGGTACATCAGTCTACAACTGTACTCCTTCTCAGTAGAACACTGTCCCAGCCCCCCCAAAAATGCAGATTTCTTATACAGAAAAGGGGGATCACTGCTTCTGCAGAGAATGTTCCCACTTCTGTCCAAAGGCTGGGAGGTCTGTCATGGAGTGTATATATCCCATGCTCACCCAGCAACTAACGGGTAAATGTAAGTACTGCCAGTCAATGCTGATTGGCAGTCTCACAGCAGCAGGGAGGGTAAAAGAGCTGGGAAGCAGAGGGGTGGGCAGATGTTAGAGAAGGAAACAGGCTGGAGAAGGGAACTCCTTCCGGCAAGCTGCCCAAAAGCCACTCAGTATTAAGTGTGTGTGTGTGTTTAAAACAATGGAACAGTTTTTGTCAAAGATAAAACTTCAAGTTCAGCAGTATTTACATTACTACTGACCCATTAAAAGATGTCTTCCTTGGCCCTTCGCCCATGCTTCTGCTTTAGAAAGTTATCCTGAAAAATGAAACCTTTCACAATATGAGGACATAAATAATCAAGATAACTAGGTCATTTTCAAGCCTTGCCAAAACTGGTACATAAGCAGACAACCATTGTCTTTGAAATGTGGTCCACACATCCAGCCTCTGTTAGAGCATTGAAATACTCTTCATATAAAAATGTCCGTACATTGCCTTAAGCTGAAATGCATGTAAATACACGCTTAACTTTAAGCATATAGTTGTCTAACTTCAGTGGTGTAGATATTTCCCCTGAAGCTCAGACATTTGGGGTTTTCTTTTCTATTGGAGCACCAAAAAATCCAAATAAAATAGAATTCTCTGTGCCTTCAACCAGCAAATAAGTGAGACATTAGAGAGATGAAGGAAGACAAGGAGCACTTAAAAATGCTTAAGAAAATGTGAAAACATATTGGATAAATAGAAGCTTGCATGACCTAACTAAAATGTTTTATTTTTCCGTATTACTTGTGCATCACTTACGAAGAAAAAGAGTAATTATTTTTTTAAAATGCAATGTCAGGTTATATGATTTTCTGTATAAATAAAAAACATTTTGAGGAGGAACATGATTTGTAAATATTTTCTCATACTAGGAATAACTTTACATAACTGATAAACTGCTTAAGTTCAATTAGTTCTGCAATTTCCTTGCCCTACTGAAATGAACCAATTTTACTTTATATAGCCTAAGTAAAATAATTATCAAAGTAGATTAGAAATTTATGCTCACTTGGGTGGAATTCATTCCTGTGCAAAGATTCAACACAGGGTCTGTGCACCACTTGAATTTCACTTCAGTCTAGATTAAAAATCTTTAATGAGACTTAAATGGTACATAGAACTTGTGCCAGCTCTCTGCACAGGGTGAATTTCACCTTTTGACTTTGAGAACTAAAAGTCAGTTGAAAGGTCCTGTTCTTGACAGTTGTGCTTTGTGAGTAGCTAATATCTAGTGCTTGACTTTGAACACTGTAACTACTATATAATGTGTGATGCCATATATCTGGATCCTGACAACTGCACCTTGGTGATTTCTAAGTCCAAGGGAGAGAGGAGGGATGAATGGTAATTGATCTGAAAATATAACAAATGGCTTACTTGAGAAGGCTGGATATTGAAGATGTCACAATGTGGGCATAGACTGCCATTCTTACCACTACATTAAACACAAACATATCAACTATCAATCATGCTCATATTATTACTTCAAGTTTAGACACCTGGAACAATATATAACATAAATTGTCTCTCTAGTGTCTTTTCCCCCTGAAAATAATGTCTATAAATTCTCAGAGCATAAATTACTTCCATCTACTTAAAAAAAACACTTTACACATTGTAAATGTGGTCAACAAACCTACAGTCCCAAAATCTGGAGAGATTATGTTAAATATACAACTAATTTAATCTGATCAACTATATAAACAATTGATGCAGTTCACTGATGCTTTATTAATCTTTTAGTACTGGTATTCTGAGTGAGATGGGCAAAAGTTGAGCAGTGATCCAAGAAACCTGTTACAATTGTACATTAATTATTATTATAGTTTGAATTTTTTGGAACACTATGCCAATGGCAAATTAAAGCCAAAATTCTGTATTTGGGACAGTTCATTATTAAAAATGCATTCTAATATTTTGGATCCAGATTTCCTCCTCTGTTTGTCATCATCTTACTTTGGAGATAATTTTTAATCTACATACTGCCAATTTATTAAATTAAATTCCAAGAAAAACCTTAGACTTGATAAATAATTTTCTCACCAGTTGCAGTTTTATGTTTTACTACGTATTGTTAAATTTTGTCAAGTGTCCTGTAAAAGGGCAGTTTTCCTGTTTTTTGTCTGATGTCCAGAATCTCTGTTCCCACTAGTCATTATATTATTGATTGCAAGTGTTGTGTTTTTAAGACTTATTTATTTCATTTTTTAAAAAAAATTTAAACATATGCCCATCATGGTTGTCTCTGGGGCCAGGTATAAATTTAGGCCCTGATCTTGGCACTGATTCACTGCTCCATTCACTTCAGTGGGCCTTTATGTGGCCATCCATAAAGGACTGGTTGTAGGATTGGGGCATTACAGACGATGACAGGAAGTTGTTGCCTTCCTTAACCTTTGCCAGTTGCCAAGTTATGTTAATACACATCCTTTAAATCTGTAGAGAGCCATGTTCCCAAGTATCTGATTTTCTTCACTGTCTTTCAAAAAGAATAATTTCTGGGAAGGGAGCCTCATTGGAGCCAGGGTATTAAACATAGTCATGATTCAATAACTAAAATGTAGGCTCCTTGAAAAATAGATTATAGGGTACTTAAGTGTGGGTCTAAACAAGATCCTGCCCTGACCCCCCCTCAGTTTCTTGTCATCACCCATCGACTGGAGCAGGAGCTCTGTGTGATGGTTGTTTCACAACCTCGCATTCATTCTCTTAGCCTAGCTAATATAACATAGATAATAACTAGTTTACTTAGCTAGTGTTAGTTTTAAAAAAAGTTATATAGTGCTCTCTGGTGATGCCTTCACTGGGGTTCCAGCATTGCCCTTTGTGTGGAGTAGCAATTCCCAACAGTGCCCCCCACATGTGATGCTTACTCTATCTTGATGAAGCCCATCTTAAAAGCACTGTTTGATTTGTAGATTGTTCAAGAAGAGGACTCAGGTGGCAGGGGACCGTTGCCTCAAGCAGCACCTGCTTGAATAGGCCACGTGGCCTGACCTGGTACCGTGGCCTGACCTGTTACCAAGGCCTTCCCCAAGCCACAGATCGTGCTCAGGCTCAGAAAGTGCTGCTGCCTCTCATTCTGGAGCAGGGGCCTCTTCAGAGAGGCACAGGAGCCAGTCTCCATTGTTGGCACCAAAGAAGAGGTCTCACAAGCCAAATTGTGAGTGCTCCAGGTCCCCGGGTGGCTGTTCTGCCTCCCCTAAGAAGAATGCTGACTGGCATGGGACTGGTTTGGGCATGTGGGATGGTGAGGGTACCTCTGACTCTCCCTTGGTAAAGGGTAGAGAGGGCAGAAATCCCATACCGTTGACTCCAGTTTGGGCATCTGTTGAGTCTAGTATCAACTGGAGCAATGCCGGTACTGATGAGGTCTGTGACATCAGTATATCAGGCTGCAGTGGACCTAATCTGCCTTTTGGTTACATCTTGACCGCTGATCCAAGACTTTGCATGGCTGGCATCTGCAGTGGCCCCCAGTTGGAGCACACCACCAAAATTTCAGGCCCTTCCACACCACAACAGGAAGCACCCTTCCTGGTAGTTGACATGGACACAGCACTGGAGCGAGTACAGGGGATCTTTGGTACCAGGGCCTTCCTTTGCATTGGCACAATTGATGCTGCAGATGCTTTCATGGCAGTTGTCACCACCCTCAATGTAAAGGCATTCAGGTGCTCTGGTGCCACTTTCTGCACCGGGACTGATCCTGCCTGTGGCACCAACATATTGAGCACCAGTGGCTCTGACTACATGTGGAATGCTGATTCCAACCTTGTTCTGGGCCACAGGGGAGTTGGATCGTCTGCTGGCCCCATCTAGGGTTGCCCTCTCCCCCCGCATGTCTCCGAGGTCACGGCCTCCTCTTTTTCAGAGTTGGGATCCTTCTTCTCCTGCTCCACTTCTCCAGAGGAGGTCCAAAGACCACTGGCAAACCACTATTGCTACCAAGGTAAGCACGTTCCCTGAGGCCGAGACAGAGGCCCCTGGCCTGGCACCTTCTTGCCACTAATGCCTTACTCATACCAGTGGCCCCCTTGGGCTCAATGGGAAACTCCTCGCTCCCTTACTCATCATCCAAGTCAAAGGCAAGATCATCTGCTCATGGAGCACTGGCAGCTGTGGATTGGCTGCAAGCCCTGGCACTCACGGTTCTCCTTCCTATGAAGTTGCGGGAGTTTCCTTGTCTGGAGATGCTACTGCAGGAACAGGACCCATCTATGTTTCAGCTAACAGCCTTAGCCAACAGCCTTGTCCTAGTCCCCGGATGATGCAGTGCTGTCTGAGTCATCCTTCCTTTCCATCCCAGAGGACTTCAATGTGTACCAGGATCCTTTATGTTGGGTGGACACATCCCTCAGTTTTCAAGCAGAGTTTCTCCAGGAGAATACCCATAAACTTGTGAACGTTTTCCAGATCTCTGTCCCAGGGAGAATGGCCCTCCCAATTAATGAACCTTGAACCTGCAAGAGCTTTTTGGAGTATGCTGGCCTCAGTAATGCCAGTGGCCAAACACTTGGGGAAGCACTATTTTGTGCTTGTATAGGTATACAAGGGGTTCTATTCCCATCTGGTCCTGAACCCACTGGTGGTCACAGAAGTGAATGACAGAACCCAGCAGATCAGGTTCAAGTCCACCCCCAGCAAAAGAGAATCTAAACATTTGGACCTTTTGGGCAGAAAAATATACACCTCTTAATCACTACAGATGAGGATTGTGACCCAGCAAACTTTGCTGTCCAAATAGGACTTTCTCAATTGGTTGGCTATGGCCAAATTTGAGGAGCAGTTGCCCTAGGCCTATCAAGATGAGTTTCAGGTATTTGTCACCAAGGGCTGCTTGGTGGCCAAGACGACTTTGCTATATGCCTTTGATGTTGAGGACACCTTGGCCAGTGTGGTGGCCTTGACAATTACTATGAAGGGGGCTTCCTGGATCCAAAACTCAGGGATCGTGCTGGTTGTCCAGCAAGTGATTGAGGACTTGCCTTTTGATGGCTGAATGTTATTTTCAGACAAGACTGATAAAACCTTGCATTCCTTTAAGGATTTGAGGGCTAACTTAAGGTCTTGGTGGACATATACTCTGCCCACGTGGATGTACCACTACGGGGTGCAGCAACAACAGCTGTACAGGCCACAGCATCCTTTTGTGCAACCCTTTCCCTTGATACAATAACACTTCCCCTGGAAGAGGGACAGGTCTCACAAGAGGAAGCATTTGAGCTCGAGGCCCAGACCATCTGTTTGCCCGCCTTTGGCACCTGCTAAGTGTCCATTTTGATTTGTTGGTCCAGAGCACTTTTCCAGTTGTTCTTCTTCCTCATTGTCCCCTTCCACTGCAGCTGGCAGTTGATTTGTCTGTATGCCTTCCCTCCAATCCCAGTCGTTCCCCAGATCATCACCAAACTCAAGGTGGATTGAGCCAGGATCATCCTGATCACCCCAGCATGGCCGAGACAGTGCTGTTTCTGGGACCTCCTTGTTCTGTTGGTTCAGCCTTCCATGCCACTTCTCCTTCTCAGCCTCCTCACACAGGACTGCAACCACACCCTGCATCTGGTGATCAGCTCCCTGTACCTGTACAACCAAACCAAACCAGTAAAGTGCTTGAAACCACTATGGCTTATTGCTAAAAGCAGCCAAGTCAGCAGGCCATAAAGTGACCATGTAGCAGCCTCAGTGTCACCAAGGCAGGGGGGAAGGGGTTTTGGGTGCCACAGAAATGGGAGCTTGACCCCACATCCTTCGTGACAAGAATTGTGTTGAAGTTGCTGATACATGCATCTTAGAAAAGCAGGATGTGCCCTCAGGAATGTGTCTGACAGGGTCTCAAGACTGCAAACTCTGGGAAAAAACCCACACCTGGTTAATCAATAATCAGAAGGAAGCCTCTTGCTTGACCATTGGAACTGCTTGCTTAACAAGTTTTCTTGAAGGGACATGTCATTCTATTACTAATGTATAAATAAGGGGGGAAAGTTTGAGGTACTTGGACTCTTCTGGACTCTCCCTTTGGATACATCTTGCAGTCCCCAGCGGCAAACGGGCTGCCACTGTGCCACTCGAGAGCCACACTCAGCTTCGGTAATTATCGAGGATTGGGGGTGGTTTACTAACCTGTTGTGGACGTGTGTAAGTGCTTGAGACTAAGTAAAGTTTAGCTTTAAGTGAAAGCACTCTTGTGTTGTCCTGGTTGTGCCAGCCATCTATCGGTCTCCCCTAATTTATTTTCTGACACCACCTTGCACCAAGAGTTACCAAGAGCTTTGGGTTGAAAGCACACACCTTGTGGGGTGGCTGCTCCATGGCTAAATAAGGAGGAAGAGCGTTGCTTGGAGGCTGTCCAACAGGTCCTATTCAAGAGCAGGAAACCTTCTTGGCAAAGTGGAAGAGGTTTTTGGTGCGGTCCTTGGCCCCTGGGGCTGGCCCCTGGACTTCCATCCAGGACACCTTGAAGTACCTGCTACAACTTCAGGAACTGAGCTTGGTGCTTAGTTTGCTGGAAGTGCACTTGGCAGCAATATTGACATTTCATCCCTGTATCCAAGGGAAACTGTTTTTTTCCAGTGCCATGCTGCTGAAATCTCTGAAAGGACTTCTCTGCCTGCATTCTCTGGTCTGAGAGCTGATCCTTCTGTGGAAACTGAACACGGTTTTAGCAGCTGTTATGGGGCCTCCATTCAACACCTTGCTTCCTGTCTGCTGCCCTTCCTGTCTCATAAAATTGCATTCTGGACACACCTGAAGTTCGTTTCCAAAGTAGGCTCTGAACCAGGCGATGTATTAGCCTCTATTTTCCCCCAAGCCACATTCTTCCCCAGAGGAGCAACACCTCCATCTGTTAGATACTGTCTAGCCTTTTATCTGAACAGGGGTAAATGATTTTATGCTTCACCTCACCTGTTCATATCATATGTGGACCCCATGAAGGGACAAGCAGTCTCTGCACAGACCATCTCTAGATGGATAACATCTTGTATCAAGACTACATATGAGATAGTGTCAGTTATGCCTCCTCAGCAGATACGGTCTCATTTGATGAAAGCACAGGCAATGTCAGTAGACTTCCTCAATATTCCCATATTGGACATTTGTATGCTGGCCACATGGTTGTTTATACATACATTTATGGGCCATTATGCAATTGCTGCTTCTTTCAGAGCAGATGCTAATCTCGAAAGATTGGTCCTGCAATCCTTATTCATGTAGACTCTGAGCTCTGCTTCTGGTGGGGGTACTGCTTGTGAGTCACCTACTTGGAATACACATCTGCATCTACTTGAAGAAGAAGAAATGGTTACTTATTGTAACTGTGGTTCTTCTAAATGTGATGCAGATGTGTATTCCACAGCCCATCCTTTGTCCCCTCTGCATTGGAGTCTTCCCCTGGCCATTCAGTGCGAAGGAACTGAAGAGAACGGGGCGACACTGCCTTCTATAGCCAGGGGAGGGGCTACAGGAATGAGGAGTGAGTGCCGCCCCTCTGTGGGTACTGCTAGGCAAGAGTCTCCAACTTTGGCATGCGGGGTGTGCCCACACCTATTTGGAATACATATCTGCATCACATCTAGAAGAACCACAGTTATGGTAAATAAGCGTTTCTTTTTTTCTAGAGTTACGGGCCCTCTGCTGGAAAGGTCCTGCCCCAGACATTCAGACATAGGAACTTTAGTGTAAGCTTATCTGATGAACTTATCTGCCTTGACAGTACAAAGGATGAGAAGCATGTTCCCAGACAGCCAGTAGCTAAATCATATCATGACCCAAACATATGAATCTCTTGTGGACATGGTAAATATATTACTGCTTTACTAAAACTCTTTTGATGCCATCTCTCACAATTAATTTATAGCAATAAATGAAGCAAGATATCAGATGGTCAGGCAGATTTTTTTTTTTAAATTAACAGTACCCTGTAACACATGGACATAAACAAAATCAATGACAAATTAAATTCTGCATTACTACCCTCCTGGTGTAACCCATGCTAACACAATGTGGCTTATTGTCCCCTTCTAGTGGCTAGCTCATGTATGGACACTTATGAGACTGCTACTGAATCTAAGCTAAATGACCTGCTTTGTTAGCTGAAGCTGTATAGACACATTTTGTACCAAGGCCCAGAGATTAGTCCTTGTATACCACCTGACCAGGAGTGCCATTTCATGTATTACAAGTGGTGGCTCATACAGTGACTCGAACAATTGCAGGTCTCTGAAGCTTGGGAGGAATTTCTGTGTTGAGATGGAGTGTGTAGCGACACTAACACAGCGTGTCTCTTTGTTCTCTCTAGTAGCTAGACCAAGTATGGAGATTTGAGTCTGCTACTGGTCCTGAGCTAATGGACTTGGTCCGTTAGCTCAAGTAGAGGCCTATACTGTTACATCCAGAAGTCCTGAATGTAATCCCTGCATTTGATGCAGCAATCATTACACTGGATCTATAATCCTCACCACCCCGTCAGCCCTCTGAGAACAGTCAGAACTCCACCAAAATGGTTGTTCTTGTCAGTCTCTTGTGACTTTTCCCCTGACCAGGTTAAACTCTGCCCACAAACTTCCAAGAAAACCGATTTGAGGGATCATGAACCTTTCAAGGTTTACATTGGCATTAAAGGAGAAAGAAGAAAAATGATATTAGTGTGTTGAATATTCAACCAAGCAAGACTCTTCACATTGGCTTCCAATGCACCCTTCAAACTCTAAATGAAGTCGGTGGGAATTGTAATATTTTAAAAATGTATATCGCAGATAAAAAGGTATACAATACATTGTGTCCTGTATGATGAGTAACTACTGTACTTTTCTATAGGTTTTAGAGTAGCAGCCGTGTTAGTCTGTGTCCACAAAAAGAAAAGGAGGACTTGTGGCACCTTAGAGACTAACAAATTTATTTGAGCATAAGCTTTCGTGAGCTACAGCTCACTTCATCGGATTTTCAGTGGAAAATACAGTGGGGAGATTTATATACTCAGAGAACATGAAACAATGGGTGTTACCATACACACTGTAAGGAGAGTGATCAGGTAAGGTGAGCTATTACCAGCAGGAGAGCGGGCGGGGTGCAGGAGCGGAAGGGGTCTTTTGTAGTGATAATCAAGGTGGGCCATTTCCAGCAGTTGACAAGAACCTCTGAGAAACAGCGGGAATAAACATGGGGAAATAGTTTTACTTTGTGTAGTGACCCATCCACTCCCAGTCTTTATTCAAGCCTAAGTTAATTGTGTCCAGTTTGCAAATTAATTCCAATTCAGCAGTCTCTCATTAGAGTCTATTTTTGAAGTTTTTTTGTTGAAGAATTGCCACTTTTAGGTCAGTAATTGAGTGACCAAAGAGTACTTTTCTACGTGAGGAGAGCAGTACTATTTTATCATTAATGCAATAGGACATAGCTATGTGGGAGTCCATGTAATTCCATTCAAAGTTCTTAACAGCAGAACTGAACAAACAATAGAAAACATTTTTATGAAAATATTTACCAAATAATCATCCATTTTGTTTAAATCTGTAATTTTAGTCAAAACTTCAAAAACTCAATTTTGACTACTTTGTAGCAAGTAAAAAAATCAGATTTTAGTGTTTGAAAAAGTCATCCTGTTTTTTTGGGAGGACGGGGGTCCGGTGTCAGAATTTGAAATTCTGAAGTCAAATTCTGAAAAGTTTCAATGAGCTCTGCTTAATGAATTGTTGCCCATGATTCTATATGCTCTGATTTATGCCATTACCTAGGTTTCTTTGATAACTTTGAGCTACAGTTTCCTGATGACCCTTCCGAGTCTTTCCATATTGTCAGTGCCCATTGTTTTCCTAATACAACTGCTGGAGTTTTAACTAGATGGAAAGGTATGCCACTTAGGAGTATGCGAAGACTTGAAACTAAGGAGACCCCGGTTCTCTGCCCAGTCTGCCGCTGACTTGATGTGTGACTTTGTGCAGGTCACTTAACTTTCTCCATTTGGAAAATGCTGATAATGAAATCTTTGTAAAGTACTTTAAGTTCTCTGGATGATAAATGCTAAAAATATTACCTAGGCTTTTGGGAATCTGATATTTCATGTCTCATGGGGGGACAGATTTAGGGAAAGGTATTGCTGGGCTGTGAAAAGAGCGGGAGATAGATCTCTTGGGCATATTAATTCATCCTGCGCAATAAAGGGAGATGTGAAGTAACCGCTTTCTCCCCAAAGAAACAATAGAGGTGAAACTGACCCGTATGCCACCCATTGTCAACTTGGAATAGCTATGTCCTTTTAAGGACTGAAATGCCACACTAGTTTTATCCCTCTCCCCTTTTCTCCTCCTAAAAACATATACCAGAGTCTCATCTATATATGCCAATATTTTGAGATAAGAGTCTGGATCATAATTATAATTAATCATAAATAATAAACCAAAGTAGGTTGAACCATCAAGTCATTTGAGATCAAAATATTAATTTTTCAGTTGATTTAACATGACATCCCCTCCCCCAGTTGATTTGAAGTTGATTTGACCCTCAGGCACTTCTGCTGCAGTTTGCATTGTCGTGGAGATCTTTTAATAGACTTAGTCAATGTCCCCAGGATTCCTTTCTCTTTAACCTCAGGGTGCCAATGGGTTCAGCTTCTCCGCTAACCCACCCCACAAGGGAGCTCTGCCAAACCTGATCTCCCCGCTTCTGTTCAACCCCCATCCCCAACCACTTTTAACCTCGTATGGTTAATACGAGTGTTTCCCTATGCGAGTGTATTTGGTCTGTGCACAAGCGATCGCCATTACAGCCTCGGGCAAATTAAGCGGCTAATGAATTTTCTGTCGGCCACGGAAGTAATTAAGCTGTGTACTATGGGGCCGATTAAGCTGCAAGTCACAGCAACCCGAGCCCAATCGCAGAGAGTCAGTCGCGCGTCTGTACTGCCGGCTTTTTGCTGCACAATGGAATCATTGACTATTTATTTACTCTGCACAAGAAGTCTGCTGTTTACTTAATTACAGGAGCTTTTCAGCTCCCAAAAAAACTAACTCTTTGAGGTCCCTCCGCCCCACCGCCCCCTGGAAACCAGCTCATTGATTGCAGCTGGAGATTGTTTCTGTAATTTTTAAGCAGCTCTTTTTTGGGGGGGGGGGGGAGGAGTGTAAACAGCACTTCATGAGGGGCAACATCTGTAATACTGCAGGTCGTACCCCAGGTAGGAAGCAGAACCCAGGGGAAGATAGGAGAGCCGGGAATTCCTCTAAAGCTTCCAGGCATAGCTGAGCTGGAAATCAAGAACGCAGGGGGAAGCTACAGTTAGGAAAGCAGGAGAATTCCTGTCATGCTTCCACGTAGGTCTCAAGTGGGAGGCAGAAAACAGAGGGAGAATGGGAAACTCCTGTCATGCTGCATAGAGACCTGAACAGGGGAGAGCAGAATGCATGGAATTCCTGCAGCGCTGCTTTAAAGCAGGGCAGGGCTCGGGCTTGCTGGCTGGGCAAGTGGGACAGGCTCCTCTGCTTCTACAGTTAATTTCTGAGCCTTAGACCTATCAGAAGCGAGTTCCAGTAATGTTGCGGATCAGGTCGCGTTAGGGAGCAAGTCAGAGAGGGAGATGGTAGATGTTTGATCAGACCTTCCCATTAGCTGTTCTTTTTCTTTCTTCCTTTCCAGTACTATGGTCTTTAACATCTCAGTTCACTCTTCTAACCTCTGCATCTTTGTCCGTCCCCCCCACCCCAGCAATTCGCCTCCACCCCTTACATTCTCACAGTGCTGGGACTCCACTCCTGCCTAGTGGGGGCGGGAGGAGGGGGGGGGGAGAGTGCCAGAACTCAGCTCCTTCCCACTTTTAGAACTGTGTATTCAAGCAGGGAGGGCAAGAGGAATCCCTCATGGGGAAGCAATAGGGGGATGTAGCCAAAGGGAACTAGATTTGTACATGTTAATACCTTCCTAAACCCCAAGACAGCTGCTCTTGAAGAATAAATGCAGACCCTGTTCCCACAGCAGGCTATAGGGAACTCAGCTTCCTTGATGGTATTTTGCACATAAGGACAGCTTGAGTTCCTTAGCTCTTCAACCCCTGATTCTGCCCTCCTTCTCCCTCCCTTTAAAAAAAATAATACTCAGCGTTGCTATACAATTGGCAGCGGGAGGTTCCAAACCCGACGTGTGTCATAGACTCCCTCGGGGTCGGCTTTATGGTTCTGCGGTGCCCCCAAGCCAAAATGTGGCGTCCGGCTCGCGGCCGCCTTTGGCCCCAGCTGCGAGAGCCGAGCTCTGTGCCAGGAGGTGTCTGCAGCAGAGCTTGCCCACGCCTGCGGGGGAGGGACTGGGCCGAAAGAGCAGGGTCACAAGCAGCCACCCGCCTGGCTTGTGCTTGAGGCAGGCTGGGCTGGGGGTGTGAGCGGTGTGTGGGGCGCTTTGGGGGCCCGGCGGTGGTGGAGCGGGAAAAGGAGCTCTGTGCCTTTAAAGGGCGCTGTGCAGAGCTCCGGGCAGGAGGCGTGTCTCTTTGCCGGGCTGCAGCTGCCGCCGCCGCTGCTGCTTTCACTCGCGCTCCGCGCGCCGGCCGCACCTCGCCCCCACAGCCCCGCCAACTGCTGCGCTACTTTGAGGGCAGCATCCGTCCCGGGCTCTGCCTGCCCCGCGCACGCGGCCAGCCCCGCCGAGCACCTGTTCGCCGCGCAAGGTAAGAACTGCCCTCCGGGGCAGGACCCCGGCCGCTCGAGGGGCTCGCTGCCTCTTTGAGAGCCGTGCGTGGTTATTTGTCCTGCCCTCTTTGGAAGGGGGCAAGAAGGGGGCGGGCGGGCAAGCTGGCACCCGGGAGCTGCCGGGCTGGTGATTGCCCCGGGCGTGGTTTGTTGTAAGTGGCATTGTCGGGGTTTCTTTGAACAAATTCAGTCCGGCTTGCAGCTGTCTGAGCTGGGCACCGCTGCCTACCAGATTCCTAGGGACTGTCTAGATATCAGTCATCCAGCTGGCAAACCCAGTCCCCCAGGTTAGAGCAACAAAAGCAACACCAGCTTCCCCCAAAGTATCCCGGAGATATCTGTTGCTTTGGCTCTCCGGCGCTATATCGCCACGATGTGCCAGGGCAGAATCCGAGTTAGCTTCAAAAGCTTGAGGGGTGTAATCTCCCCTTGGGACCCTGCTTACTTCCTTCTCCGGGGTCACGATTTTGTCTTAAAAATGCATCAAGTCGCCTTCCTTAGAAGACTAGCCATGTGAGGAGAAAGGATGAGACGTGCTCTAACTTGGTGGACAATAGTCTGTACTTCATCTGATGTCTCCCCCCCCCCCTTTCTCTGCTCCCTTCCTCCGTCCAGTCATTTACTACCTTATACAACCAGCCGTCTACTCTATGATAGCCAGTCCTGTCGTTATTGATCAAAGATGAAATTCCACATTCTTTGAGAAGCCACCCATTGTTAACCTGGCTAGTGTCTGTGGCTCTCTGTATTCAAGGGGAAACCTTCCTTTCTGTTCCATGTAGTCGTGACTGCTAATACAGCGTGTGCAGTGAAAATGAAGGAATGCGTTCAAATGAAAACGCTCCCTTCATTTTTTCTTAAAAACTTGTTGGTGGAATAAAAAAAAAATCTTTCCCCCACCTTTTCCAGATACTGGTGTGTGTGTGTGTGTGGGGGGGGAAGCTGATGTATGGGGAAAGCCATGCATGTTTGCTTTTGCTGCTTAAAATATGCTAAGAGTGCATTGCTGTGAAGTCCAAAAGTGCCTGAACAAGTAAATCTATTACATCCTCAGTTCGTTAATTAGGATGCACGTCTCTCCAGCAGCTAAAAAATTAATTACCATCTTAAAATGTCATTAATCATCGGCGCAGCAGAAACTTGGTTTTAAATCTGGACTAAGCTAATAACAGACAAGGGGGACCTACCGTTTTTATAGCTTGTGGGAGTGGAGTGCAAGTGGGCCGCGTTGTGTTTTCTTTAACTGATAACATCAACATTAATTTTAGTACTTTGGCAAACGTTTAAAGGGGTGGACCGGGTTACTGATTTGTCAGCAAATCTGCAATACTTCTGTGTACCGATCTGGTGGGGTTGGTCAGGTGTTGCAGGAGGCTACTGCTTTCCTCTCACCAGATTGCAACAGCAGGACGACTCTGGTGGCCGACAAGTCTGAGGCGTTAGCAACGATTCACCGAAAAATGTCCAAGGAACAAAGTGTCAGGGACCATATGTCACATGCCGATTCTACATTTCTCTCTGTTATCCTTGTGAGGGAAGCGATCAGGAAGTTAAGCGACGTAAGGCCCATGATATACAAGCTCTGTAGTCAGTTCTTAGTTATGTAGCTGATAATGGAAAGAATTGTCTTAAATTGTTGTGGTAAAAATGTATATCCCAGCAGGTGGCAGCTAAATGGAACTAGATTAACTTTTAGTATAAGAAAAGGACATAAATATATACTCTGAAGAAGAAAGACCTTGGTAATCAGGTAAAAGGTTAATCATTTAAATGTAATCGCTTAAGGTAATTCTTTAAATACACAATTTAAACGAATCCCCCTTTTCCTAAGGAAACATTATTTACATAAGATCATTGTATACACAGGGCACACACACACACACACAATTAGTAGGCTTTTAATACCCAGCATAGTTTTTAATTAACTTATGCAATGTCTACTTAAGTTTTTTTTTTTTTTGTAGCTGAAACATGTATTTTCATATCTGCTTCCCTGTGCGCTGGCCCTGGATACTAAAAACATGTAGCTACCAGGCTCCGTATGGTGAAGTTGAAGAACAAAACAAGACTTATAACAAGAAACTGAATATTTCAACCCTATTGTGGCGGATTATTGGTATGTGGAGGATAGGATCCCAGTGGACACCAGCTTCAGCTAGCCCTATATCAGAAAAGGATTGAATAGCGGGGTTGACAAGCATTGAAAAGACCAGCTCCCTCAGTAAAATACTGTATAATTAGCCGTGTTAATCCTTTAGATGTGTACAGTACTGGGAACGAAAATGCAATGAGGGGTGCTATGGGGCTTTTCAGTTTCCATACTAAAAATAGTTTAGAAGAGAGAGAGTTTTTTTAAAAGGTGTTTAATAATGGAGAAATGAAACTGAAATCCTCTTAACAGATGGGAATCTGGAGGTGGTGGAGTTTGAGGCTTTAGCTAATTATATATTTTATAAATGGGTTTTAGCCACCAAATGTAGGCAAATGTGTGTTTTTTTTTTTTTTACTGAGTTTTAAATATTCGGTGGCTTGCAAGACATTCCTTACCAGAAAGTAAGGACGCCATGTAAGAATTCTGAGTTAACCACAATCTTCCTTGAGAAAGATATTTTCATAAGATACTAGAGAAATGTATGGTAGGACATAGGAGATATTCAAGGCAACCCTGTGAAATACCAATAAAAACACAGTCCAGCCAACATAGTAAAGAATAGAGTGTATCTTTAAAAGTGTAGATAAAATACATTAATTCCCTTTCTGTATTGGGAAACTATTGGAGGGGGGAAATGTATTTTGACACCTAAAATCACACACGGCTTAGGTAATATAGCTCAACAGCAATAAGGCTTAAGGAGTGGTGCTCTCCGTGGTGCTGAAAAGGGAATGCAGTCCTCCTATCGACACCGTATTTCAGCAGGACAGGTCCAGTCACTGTCCATGGTGGTGAGTGCTGTCAGGTTAGTGTTGGACGGTTATTGAGCGTGAAAAGTTAGTTTGAGTGTCATGCGTGTGCACAGGTTTTGGAATGTAGAATACTGAACATCTAATTTTAAAAGCCATTTATAATGGATGGTTTTGAAGTTTCAGTGATTGTATAAGATCCTTGGCAAGTTGGGAATTTTGTTAGGATTTTTTTATATCAGGTAGCTGCCTATTTGTCCAGGTAGTTTAGAAAATAAGTTTGGATAACAGATGGTTAAAATTGTTTGTTTTCATTTCTTGATTAATGCGCTGCATTTACAAAAGAAGACAATGAATCTTATAATTTCCCATGCTTTTTTAAAGTTCATTCTATAAATAGTGCTACATTCTGATAATTCGCAACACAATGAGCATTTGAAGATACCTAACCTCCGCTAATTCATCACTGTAGCAAAATTAAGAATGCTCAGGTCAGTTTTATACATACCACCCAGGTCGGTTTTATTCCTCCTTGGACCAAGATAAGATATGAACAGATAGATCAGAGTAAATGAAACAGCAAATAAATGAAAGAATACCTCAAACTCTACATTTTCCTGAGAGTTATTCTAAATGGGAACTGAAGGAGTCGCTAGATATCCTTGCTTTTAGCACTAGGTGTTCTTTTTAGAGTACTCCAATAGTCAAATCATTTGACTGAATTCCCTGCTAGACTGCAGAACTAGCCATTCATGATACTTATGTTTGACACTGCAGTTATGCCTCCATTTTAAAGACAAGAAATCAGTAATGTTTAATAATCCCCTCGCAGAATATTTTATCAGCATTTTTACAATATATGAAGAAGATATGGGCAGATAAAATCAGGGTAGAAAGGGTAGAAAGTTATTGTGAATTGTTAACACTTTTAGGGACACATGGCTTCTAGAACATAGGTAATTTCATTTTAGTATCACTTATTCTGCATGTCTAAAGTATGCATAGAATTATTAAGAATTAACCATAACTCACGTCTGTGTTGTTACACTTCTGATAGGTTCAAGAATGTGTTTCTTCAGTCTGACGTTCTGTAAAGCCAAATCTATGCTGTCTTCATCTGTGATAAAAATCTCTCTCATTGAGATTTTCTTCAGCACTAAAGAGAGGGCAGAGCCCAGGCAGACTACAGTTTAATCTGCCTTCATTTTCCTTATGGGATACTAGGAATGGTCTCTTAATATCTATAATAAAAACCTAAAATAGCTTCAGTGAAAGCTTCACTTTCAGATTTTTTTTTTTAAATCTCTGTCCATTCTCGACCAATGTGTTTTTAATGAATGCACATAGGAGCGAATACACAATTCAAAGTATCTTAATTGTTTTTCCAAGGAAAATCTGAATGTTGCTGAAAATGAGTGCACCTTTATATGGAATACAATAAGAAAAAAAAAAGTCCAGAGCTGTTTTAAGATGCAAATTAAATGTCCCAGAAGCAAACTAGCAAGCACTGTTATACTTACTGAGGATAGTGGAATATTATGTGTATTTAGACTACACTCCCATTTTAACCATAGGTCTCGCTATGCAAGTATAAACAGTAGAACCTTAATAAAATCACAGTGAAAGAGAGTTTAGTACCAAAGATAGGCATTTTGGACTGTAGCATATGAAACCTGTAAATCCACACATCCTCTCTTTCAAATAGCATTGTCGTTTTAAGCAAACTGAGCGAAATGAATATGTAGGACTTTCAATTCAGAATTAGATTTATTTATTTTTTTAACACTGCAAAATTGTTCTGTACTTTGCTAAAGCTTGGATGTTCAATGATCAGAGTCCCCTACAAGTTGCCAAAAGACAGTCAGCATACAAGTCATGGCGTTTACATTAATAGCATTAAATGTGCATAAGTATTAGAAAGTGAATTAAACTATTGGGACCTTTTTAGCCTAAGCCTTAGCCGGATACCCTTCATGACATACGGTCACCCCTTGTAATACCTCCTCTTGCAGAACTCTGAGGCTAAGTGATTTCCACCCAGCTAGTCAGCTGTTAAAATTCATGAACTGATTTTTATAGAACCGCGCGCGCACGTACACCATAGCTGCCCCTTTGCAGGAAAATAGCTATTGTTGAAAATAAACAAAAATAATAATTGTACGCACGTCAGTAAAACGGAGCTGATTTTTCAACAACGCGAGGCGATCAGGTCGGTTGCATGGCAGAAATTGGGAAGGCTGTCTGGCAGGCAGCCGTAAGAAGCGAAGAGCTATCTCAAATTTTCTCACTTAATCTTGGCTTCACGTCAGAAGCTGTGCAGCAGTGCAGTAGAATGGGAGCACAGCAAAAGCTTCGCTACTAAAACGCCTGGAGCTCGCTGACTCTCGTTATGTGGCGATAGCTCAGCGATTTCTCGAGCTGGATTACTTATTGATTTCCCTCCTTTCTTGCTTCCCAGGTTTACCCGGCTGGACATTGTGTGTGTTTGGATTTCGCGAGGATTCTCCCTTGACTAACATGGATGTCCCACCATTCCTTGCAGTTGAAGGTTGCTCCTTGGCGCAGTGAATGAAGAACATGCAGGGATTGCTAATGGGTTTGGGAAGCGTAGACTCTCTCCTCTCTCTGTGACCATGCCGTGATCGTGTCTGAGGGCTAACAGTCTACGTATCCTCATTCTTACCCTACCGGGGAACCTGACGCTTAGAAGGGGGAAGTAAGGCAGCGCGTGTGTGCATAGAAACACCATGAAGATTATTTCCCCGATTCTAACTAATCCAGTCTTCAGATGCACCATTAGACTCCTTCTTTGCTTTTTGTGGATTGGATATTCGCAAGGAACTACACATGTGTTAAGATTTGGTAAGATTTCCCCTGCACTTTACATTGTGTATTTCAAGCTGAATAGTTATATGCATGATTATGTCAATAGGTGGGGAGCAGGGAGAGATACGAGGCTCCGGGGGATGCTTTTGGAGTCAGTTACCGAAGACCCTCTTTATTTTGTGTCCGCATGGCTAAATTAATGTTTGGTTTTTGTGTCGCCGATTATAGTAATAAATAATCATAGGGAAAAAAAATGACTGTCAAACGTGCTTCCCGGAAGCTCTGCGGGGTGATCAGAGCTTGTGTGGTTTCCTCGTGCTGTGCCTTTTTTGTTTCCATAGCAGTAGGAAACGCGGCTAAAATAGCTGTTGATTAGTTAACAATCTGACAACTAGTTGGTGAGTTTCGACCTCCAGCTTTTCCATGGCCCTCTCTGAGTTGGAGCGTCAGGGCAGATTCAGTATTAATGTGACACTGGAAGAGACCTTCAGTTCTGTTGTTCTTTTAGTTTACTTTAGTGGGGGTTCCGCTGTAGTAGAACAGATTCTTTATCAACAATTAGTGGGATACCAAAGAGGCATTGATGCAGGGCTATGACACATTTCAGAAAAGCTCCTCTCATCAGGGAAAATGACTTGGTCATTATTTCCCCTGTAAGACAAAGAGACTGGGAGATGTCACAGGCAGATCAGTGAAAGCAAGCGTAGCGGTGTCCCAGATCAAAGAAATACTCAGCGTCTCGTGGAAACTAGTATTAGAAACCGGGAGTGACATTTCTGATAGAAAGCCTCCCACATATAGGGTTGCTTCAGGGGAGCAGAAGCAAGAGGAATGTTCAACAACAGCTCGAAGCTCATGTTGTTTCTTGCCATTGGGGCAGACCTGGGCATGAAAAGTTCTGCTAAGTAAGAGTTAAGGTGGTGAGAATTGCGAAGAGCACTGAACCATTCAGCAATCGCCAGCCTAAGTGGTACTAGCTTAGTGTTTGTGTGTGACTTACTCTCTCAGATTGTACACACGTTGGAAAAGTTGCCGTGCCAAACAAGCCCATCCTGTGTGCCAGCTTGTTATGTATGCAAAAGAAAATACTGCTTTTTCTTTTCTGTAGCTTCATTTTTACACTGTAGCAACTGCAGGAGCCATAAATAGCTCTCGTTTGCTTGGGAAGGGTAGAATGTCTTGCAGTTTTTTTAAAAAAAAATCATTTTCGTGTTGAATGGAAGGCTGGTAATGATTAAGAAGGCGACTGGTTGCTATTGATCTCGTGTGCTGAATTCCTAGTGTACTTTCTTTTGCCTTCATCTGGTCTAAAGGTGGTGCTTAAGGCACGTTGCTCTTAGCAACCATCTTCAGGAATGCTTGTTTCTTTGGACACGGCTAAACAGGTCCATATATCATCGCGGGGTTTATTTTGCATTGAATCGGCTCCGTTGGCATTGCAGTGCAATCATGCAAGGGCTGAATGTCGCCTGGCGCTGCCCAGTTATCCGTCTGTACCCGAAACAGGTTCACAATTGTTGCTGAGCGTTGGTATCTGTGCGTTTGAATTTCTTGCAGAGGTAGCTATGAAAACAAGCACCCTTCCATCCCCACCATCGCAAACGCTGATTTGAGGGGTAATTGAAGCTGTCCTCGTCAGTAGCCGCATCCTTGTTGAATTGTGAGGCTGGAACACTTATTAGAATATCATTGATCAACCTGTGTTTTTATGTTAGAAAAATAACAATCTTAAGGTCACAGCGGGGTTTTATAGGGTGCCTTTTCCAAAGGGCTGCCTCTTGGCAGCATATAGTGTGTTTTTTCTAGACTAACTTCCTTTCCCAATCTGTCTCCCGGACATACATCTCGGTTTTGGGGTTAGACTCCGGTGGCTGGTGTTCACATTGGTTTGCTGCAACAAACTAGAAAGTCACTTTGGAAGCATTTGGTGCCTTTCTGTGCTCAAAAAGTCACCTTTTCTCTCGGTCTCTGCGGGTTGGGGGCGGGGCGGCAAAGTTATTTTTTTTCTCATGTGGAGTCCTGGGAGTGAGGGAAAGGGCTTCTTTTTGCTTGTCAGCGTGGCCTGTTGCAGGTCTGTCGTTGTGATCGAGTTTAGCTTTTAATTTCGTCCAGGAGTAAAACTGCCCTTATGCCCAATGTGTAAGAGAAGGGCTGTGCGTTCCCAGGAGGGTCAGATCATTTGGCTGGGGGAAGCTGGAAATAACAACTGTGTAATGAAAATCTTGAATTATTGTAAGTGGTAATCCTATCGCGCCCCCCTCTCCCCGGCCCCCGTTCCCACCGTGCTACATGCCACTCCGAAATGCCCTTGCTACTGAACTGATGGGTTGTCTCTTGTTGCCCATCGGAGTTTTCCATGGGTCTAGGCGGGAGCGCAGAAGATTCCCTTTAAAAGGCAGCCTGCCAGCCCCCGCGTTTCCTTCCTCGCTAGCAGCGCTATGGCAACAGGGGAGATCTCGTAGCTTGCCAAAGCTCCAGCCCCCTCATTCTTCCTGTGCAAATGAACCCACGATAGGGGTTGTCCTTCCCACGTTGTCCTTCCCACGGCTGTGCCACTGTTGGGACTAGCCGGCGTGTCCTACAGCCTCTCTCTCTCTCTTCAAGCTACTTTTCAGCAACAGCACAGGAAAGCCGAATGCACGGGTTATTTGTCATAGGCAGACTTACTTTTATCCACGCGCTTTGGATCGAACCCAGGAATGGCTGATAACTAACTCTCTAGTAGCCTTAAGTCAACCTACCCTTCACCCATCCAGTCCAGTTGCAGGAAAAATGCCTGCGTGGATTTCTGACTCCTGTTGCTGGAGCAGGACCAGCTAATATTTTGGCACCGCAATAAAGCGATCCCTTATAAATGGCATACAGCCAAATCTCTCGTTGCAGTTCCTGAATACTTTCCTATACACAAGCCCAGAAAACAATAGGCACGAGGCATGCACCCATGATAGTCATGAATTTGAAAGAGAATTAAGGCAAGGCACTGAAAATAGTATTGTGATTATAACACGAGGGTCTAAATTTAGAATAAAAAGAAAGGTCAGGATGGTGTCTTATCATTTGCATCACTGTTGTCTCCGCTGTGTTAAGTCAAACTCTGGCAGAAATCCATACTTTTGCTCTTGGAGTTATACAAAAGCAGAAATGCATAGGTAAGTCGGTCCGTGGTTTTTAAATTTACTGTTGACTTATAAGAAAAGCAGGCCCTATAACCTGAAACAAATACATCTCTGTAGACATCATTAAGCCACTCCATAAATCAGTCCACCTTCACCGCCACTCATGATGGTCTTTCCATCACTATATTTTTGTTTGCCCACAGCAGCCTAATGACACGCAAAGGTGGGGTTACTGTGTTAGTGAGAGCTCCAGACCAAAGCATTTCAGGAAAAGCAACTTTGGCTAATGCTGAGTTTAGATGCACCTACTACTGACTCTTGGATTTTTTTTTTTTAAATGTCCACGATATTTTCCTAGTGCATAATCACCTCCCCAGTCTCCTCTTCAGAGCACCACAAGCTGATCAGAAGCAAGCAGTGTTTAAGAACTGGAGTCCTCTGGTTCTAACAAAACAAAACTGGACAAAGGCACTGGGAGGTAGCAGGAATCCTGGTGTAAAAGCAGCGCCCAGTAAGTACTGTTAGTACTAAGAGGTTAATCATGACAACTACATACAGTTTATAACAACAGTGACAATTCATCACTCTCCAGTGTGGTATGGGACAATAGAGCATTTAAAAACATTTGGCTACTTCAAGTAACCTATTTTAGATGTTTTGAGCATTTTAAAATGCCTCATCTTATTTAAATTGCACCTTTCAGGATTTCTAATTCATGCTAGGCCCTTGCTATATTTAACAGCAGGAATCTGAGGCCAGACAGATCCCGTTTTCTCTTTGTCCTGGTAGTGCATGGACATCATCAGCGTGACAACTGGCTGGAATCAGGAGAACAGAATTTGGTCACTAGGGATTAATTTACGTTTCCTCTAATTACAAGTGTTGTCCGTGAATGTATATTGAAGACACAAAGCTCTGAACTGTGAGTGGTCCCTTGACCGTATGTCACTCCCTCTCTTCTCTTTATTTTCAATGTCACTGTAAAAACAATCCTACAAGGAAATGAAATCACAAAATGCCACTTCAACATACACAAAAGAAAGGAAGGCTGAGAATCAGGACTACAACTCCCTATAGAAAGTGACCTTTTGTTGCTCAGATGTTGTGGATGTCTCCAATAAAAAAAGATTTCAAGCCTATGGGGGGATGTAGCTGAATATTGTGAGTTAGTTACTCTTCTAAACTTACTTGCACAGATTCTTTCCCCTGAGGGTGCAATAGCAAAGGAAGCTCCAACTCTCTAGGGGAATGCGGTGGAACTGTCAGAACTGCAAGAACTTCAGGTTGAACTCTGAAAAGCAACTAAACTGAGACCATCTCAAAGAAAGCGTAGGAAATATTGATCCGTTCCCTTATCAGCCCCTTCAAGTATTACATATGCCTGTTTGCCCTTCATCAAATTGGAGAAAATATGTTCAGAAAACAACTGAAAGTGGTTTTATTGTCTTAAAAATAAAAAAGAAAACTCACCTTATTTTTGGTCTCTTTTCTAATGGCTCCCAGTGACAGGAATGACTGCACAGCAGGGGCTTCTTCAATGAAGATTTGGCATTTGGGCTTCATCGCTGTTGTTGCTCTGTTGTGTTCATTCCCACTGAGCCAAATGAGTCTTTTCATAGAAACTTTTACCATGTGCCTGAATAAGTAAGACACTACATGGCCAGCAGCTGGAATGCACTCCTAATGCCATCACGGATGGCCAGTTATGTATTACTGACCATTTTGCCAGACCATCATTAAAACTAGCAAAGACTCTACGTAGCATACAGGGAAAGCTGGCTTTCTGGACACTGAGATCATATAGTTTGCAGGCTCCCCAGACATACATTTATACCTCTTGGGCAATAGTGTTTTATTACTTTGTACTCTGTGTTAGGCATCTCAAGTGTGGAGTTTCTTTCCATTTGGTTCCTTTTCCACCGACATGACTGTACATTGCCATTGCAATCCCCAAACTGGGAAGGTAAAGTCAGACTGAGTTTAAGTGGAAGGATCTAGTCTATTTACCCATCTTTCTACACGTACTTAATCTATGCGTGTGCACATGTGGGGGGCGAGGGGGAGGGAGAAGAGAGGGGATATCCGCCTTCAGATCAGGGAAACGGTGAAATCTGGAAAAGAGCTGTCGGGTTCAGCAGCCCTTAAAGATTCAGGACTGCTGTATTTCTTTGCTTATTGGGAGCTAGTGAAAATTTTACTTGCCAAGGGCAAGGAGCTTTCAATGTGTATTAAAGTCCTCAGAGCGAGGTATTCAAAATCTGTCTGAAACACAACAGCAGCAGCAGCAATCTTTGGAGGAAGAGTAAGGTTAAGAGCCCCAGGAAGAAAGGAAGGAGGTGAGAAGCATTGTTATTGACTGGTCCAGATTAAACAGCACAGAGGAAGATTTCAATTTGATAACGTCACAGCCCTTCCTGTTTGTCTTTGCTGCTTCTGCTGACAATTTTGTAAGGTAATTAAACTGGCTGGCTGAAGTCACAGTGGTCACAGGGCGATAAAGACCATTTGGATTTAATGGAATTTAAAAACAACAGTGCACTGCACACAACTCTTACAGAACAAGAATTTTAATGACCCATTCAGGGTGCTGACTAAATAGAATGTCCTGAACAAGTTTAATTGAAAGGGCAAACAAGATTAGCTGTACACAGTCTTTATTGCTGTAGATAGGGGAATTAAAATTATCCTTTTAAAGGACTCATTATTACATTATCAAGATTGAATGCAGGTGAAGTAAGCTGTCTTCGATGTTGAGCTTTTGAAATATTCCTGGATCCCTTTACCCCACTATTTAGAACCAAGCACACTTGTACAAGAATTTGCACACAACTGTGCTATGAATCAAGTGATCAGAAGTATAACTTACTTTTTTATTGACTGTTACTGATCTTTGGAAGTCATGGAAAGTTCAAGTAATGCTTTCAATGTAAATGTGCTTGAAGAGTGAAATGATTTCTGTTACTGGAGATGATAAACCAGAGAAAGATTTACTTGTCTTTTCTAAACGTGAATACTAAGGATTTTCCTTTTAACAAGGAGAAAACCCACTCCCATCAGAAACTAACATGTTTTGCAGTCAATGCAAACAACTGCAAATCTTATGTCTCATATTTAGATTTACATACCTTGTTTTTCATAGTTTTAATCTTTCCTTCCCTTAATATCTTCTACTGAAACTATTAATATATGTTCAGTTAGTAAGTACCTTATTTTCATACTCTCCAATCTGCAAGGCAAATTAATGTTGGCTGAATATTCTTATTATACATGTGCTGTAATGCATGTTAGAAGACTAGATTAAACAATGCACAACATAACATTAGGTCACATTTGAACTGAAACTTGAGGAATCGGAGGTCAGCGTGATGTTAAAGTGCTTGCAAATTCCCATTATTTTGTACTTTATTATTTTTTTGACTATTTTGTTGTTTTAGATCCTTTGTGATATGATGTATAGTAATAATAATGTTAATAATAGTGTTATGTTTGTAAAACAAATTTTAATTTCAAAAGATTCAAAGCATTTTGCAATCGTATTTAAAAATTACATTGTATGTAGTGATCACTTTGTATGTCACTGGAGTGCAGCCTGCGTTGACTGAGTTGATATTTTAACAGCATACAATAATGCTAAAGCAGTTCAGGGCAGTAAATGAAGACTATCTTATTCACTTGAATTAATGGGGAGATTTTATTTAGTCCGGAATTGGAATACACGTATTTGAACGTGACAAAGACATCAGGCCTGCCATGCAATGTGTTTCATGGATCTTAAAGTTGCCAAAAGGCACTTTTTACATCTCATCCAAAAGTCACACTTGGATCAAAATCTGCAAGTAAATAGCAAGGTAGTTTTGCATCCAAGTATTACCTAAGAATTCTTCTTGGGTGAGCCTTCACTCTTCTATAGTAATTTTTGGGAATCCATTCTGACCGTTCTAAGAGAATCTCATAGGCTTAGGAGAGAAATTTCCAGATTCTTCAAAAGGTGCAGAGCTTTTTCTTCCCGGTTAGTTTTGTTTAAATGAATACACAGTAGCTGCATTTCCCACTGCATAATGTCAGACCCATAACTGGATGTCTGTAGTAAGTTGAGGGGTAGTTCAGCATGTAACTATACTGTGATCTTTGTAGAAAACACCATGTCAGCATCCACACAACAGAAGCTCATTTCATTTATTGGGTCAACAACATTGCAAATTTTTATAAGCAGCAGCTGTCTAGTTTGGTTATCCACATTCTGCCCATGACAATTCGCCTCCAGTTTGCTACATTTGATATTCTTCGTGTTCATTCCCGAACTCTGTTAAACTTGTTACATTTCACCACAGAGGTGATTGCATTTAAAAGGTAGGTGAAGCAAATCCTACATACTTGTTTTTAATTTTTTTGGGATGAAAACCCCTGCTTAAAGGAAGATTTTATTACTTATTATGGTTACTAAAACAACTTAGGGACACATGCACTTTACATCGGGGGCATAACACATTTTCCAAATATATGTTTGTCATTTATTATATAATATAAATATTAAATATGACATGTTCCCCCTCCCCCACCTTTTTGCTGTTATGGAAACAATTTATTAGGCCCATTCTGCAATCATTTATTACACAAATAATGCAACTGACTTCAACGTATATGAATAAAGATCAGATGACTGATTTATACTTTTACACAGATTATAGCAGTAAGCAGCAGTATGTCTTACATGGTCACAAAATAATTTTACAGATGAACTGCAAAGGAAAGAAAAATGGGATTGTCTTTTTTCCCTATCCTTTGTTTACAAAAAAATAAAAATATTTGTTACTTCTTTTTTGCAAGGTCTTGGACTTCCTAACTTTGATGGGGAAACTCCATGGATGACTGGAAAACTAATCAGTTTACGACCTCAGATATATGGAGAAAGTGAAATCAGAATGAGAGAATGTGACTCTTTTTTTTTTTTTTTTTTTATCAGACTATTTAAAGCTATTTGTTTTTGTTACACCTACTTACCTCAAGCTCCCTAAGGGCGGGGAAATATTTTAAAGAAAGATTTTTTTTAAACATTCAACAGCCTTGTCTTTAAATTAAAGGCTTGAAAAAATTGGAGCTGAGACCTTTAAGTAGCAAAAATACCAATAGGACTACTAATGGCAGTAAGCACTACACCTGGTAGTAAGTGATTGCAGGATCAGGCCCTGGATTTATAAACTTGTTCTTCCCTACTCCCCAGTGATGTAATAAATGTTTATTACTTTCAACATAACATGTTTGAAGTGACATGCAAATTAGAACCTGCCATTTACTGGACTAATTGAGATTACTGGGTGAGGACCTGATTCTGAAGCCCAGAGAAAGAGAGTCCCCCTGAAGTCAGTACGACTATGCAGTCCTGTTTTGGTTAAGGCCCCAATTCAGCAAGCTGTCTCTAATCAGCAAAGCACTTAAGTATATGCCTAACTTTAAATGCATAATTAAATTTCACTGATTTCAATGGGATGTATGTATGTGGTTAAAGCTAAACACATACATAAGTGCTGAATAAGAATAGTCTTAAGCATATATTTAAGTGCCTTGATGAACTGGGGCCTAACTCTATGGCAAAGCTCCAACTGAAGTCAATGATTAAGTTCATACTGAGAAAATGATGTTTGGACAGCATGTAATCTTGATTTTCAAAGAAAATATTATCCTGTGTTTATACAAAAACAATGCTTTCTTTAAAGCTGTATTTATAATAAACTGACTGCTGGTGAATTCAAAATACTGTTGTTAAAATATTCATTCATGTGTATATACACTCTAATAGGGAAAAAATCAAGTAAATTTATTAAGGATATACTTATAATTGAAGTTGCCATCCATTTGGGCTTTTATGGTTCTGCTATAGTTTATAACTGATATATGTCTATATTTATACCGCTAGTTTAAAGTAACACAATTATGGTATGGCTATAGAACATAACATAATAAAAATAATCAAGTATCCACATTATTTTAACAAGAAATGTGTGAGGTCCACAGCCCACTGTGTTCATATTTATTAAGGCCTTCATCTTTTTTTTTTTTTTTTTTTTTTTTTTTTTTTTGCAAGTAATCAACCGTATTGTTAAGATAATTCTAACTTCTACCTGAACTATTCAGATTGGAATAACTAAAAAACTGGTTATTTTAATTGGTGGGGGATACAGTACTGATTTATATTCATAATTAACTTTGCATCATCCATCAGCAACAAGCACCTTGTCTAGATTATTATAGAAATATATTTTCTTTAGCTGTGTGAGATAGCACAGTGCTGCTGGGGTCGCTTTAGTGTGTCTTATTTTTCATGCCATAGCCATAGGTGTAACTATCAGTTGCATGCACCTTTTAATTTAGCCATTATTCACAATTACATTTTATGTACCAAATTTAGCAGTAACTTAATTTGCAGTGTAAATTACAGGTAGGCTCTGATTTTGATTTTACTTTCACTGTTTTTACAAAAGTGTAACTGCATTTAGTTTTGTGTGGTTACTCCTGATTTTCATCAGAGTAAATGAAATTGGAATCAGACCTGCAAATTATAAGAGAGTTTTAAAATGAGTGTAAATTCACTGCTATGGCACTTCATGATTGTGAGAAACCACATTATACCGTGAGACCAAAGTCGATGAAAATTGCATCTGTTCACTCCAGGTCTCAACTTTGCCTAGAAATGTTAGGGATAGTGTGTAGGCATAAGTGTAAACTGATTGATGTAGTTCCCTTGAAGTCAATGGAGCTATGCTTGTTTACACCAGCTGAGGATCGGACTCTGTATGTGTTTGGAGCAGGGAGTATGTTGCTCTAGTTTATATTCTCCTGTCAGTTGTTTATCTTGCTGCATACTCCTTCTGCCTCCTTTGTGCATGTTTTACACAGTCACTAAATGCTAAGTCAGTGTAAGTTTATGCTTCTTTGCCACTACCCCCACTATAACTGTTTTATGACCAATTTATTCCTGATACGTGATTTATAACACTGACTACATTACTGCTGAATTTGGTCCACAGACTTCCATGGACTTAGCATCCACTCAGCAGCTGTGTTTACTGAATTTGTTCCTGTACATTTATATCTTTTTAATACATGTATAGTATATGCACGTGCGTGCAAGCGCACACACATCCAAATTTTAAAGGTAGGCATGTACAACCAAATTTATACAGTTGCATGGCCAAAGTTTAGAACACAAATATCTGGCTTGCATGTACATAATATGTGTGCGCCTCCCTCTGCTCCATGACCAGTTAGGCATATAAATGGTCATGTGTGCACAGAAGCACTTCATTTGTAACTACTCATCAGTTACTTATATACATAATTAGACATGTTTAACAGTATGCGTGTACTTCTGTGTGCTTCCCTTTGCAACTCTGTGTCTGTGTTCAGAATTTCCAACATCTGTAATGTAATAATATGTAGCACTTTTTATCTTGAAAGAATTATACAAACTTATTATTACTGATCTAATTAAACAACAGTTTGGTTTGTGATTTGTGCTTTTTTTTTTTGCAAAAGCATAACTCACATTAATTTCACTGAGTGTTTTGCCTGAGTGAAAAAAGAGTTAGACTGGGCCTTGTGCAAAAAGTCTATAGCTCCTGGAAAAAAAAGTTTGCTGTATCCTAGTTTAATTGTACTTTTTATTTTTGGCATTTTTTTAATTGAATTCCATATTGTGATACCCTATTCCTGTTCCAGAATTAAGGTCTGTGTGATATCCGTCTGTCCCTCCAGTTCAACTGTATTTTCTGCCCTACCTTTTACTGGATACAGAGATTGAAACTTTGCTATTCTCAACGACCCAAGCAGAAAGATGTCTTTGTCCAACCTGATTGTTCTTTGGCATGTGTGGGCTTTCCCCCAGCTCCCACTTCAAATAATAATACCCCCAAATGTGGTCAATTTCCTCTGTCATCAGTCTGGCAATTTCCTCTGGTCATTTTCCTTTGCCAGCTATCTTTAAGGTACATTCTTTCCTTTCAGGAAACAGTATTACAACAGGGACTATTTCACTGAAGATTGTAGGAGGTATGGACATGAATTTTGATCCCTTTTAATTAGTCTCTTTCTCATCTTATCTCTGTCTTACTGATTTAACAAAATATTTGTGCAGATTTGGGAACCCTTAGGCGTCATGGGATTTATGCCAGTGTAGCTGAGATCAAAATTTGCTAATTAACTCTGCCAGTTATCTTTGTTAGTCCATACAGCCAAAGAAGATGACTACGGACCTGATTCTGGTCTCACACCAGCACAGATCAGGGGTTTCCCTTTGGATCAGATGGAATTTTAAAGTAGTGTGAGACCTTATACTGGTAGAATTTAATTTTATATGTTTGTGAGGCTAAAGGGATGTGGCTTTTTGTTTGTAATGTCATGAGATCTGAATGTGGGTCCTATTTATATATGAAGAAACAAAAATGAAAAAGATTGGATTCTGGTTTCATGTTTTCTGTAAAGCTGTCTAAGCAGTATGTAGTTCATTTGTGCACTAAAGTTTGTGAAACAAAAGTAAATGGCATTCAGTGAGCATTAACCAAAACAGATACTTAGCCAAAAAAAATTAAGTATTTCTGTTGTAATAAATGACAATTTATTAATAGTTTTATAGATTTTTTTTTTTAAGGCCAGAGGGACCATTAGATCATCTAGCGTGACCTGTATAACACAAGCCATAAAATTTCATACAGTTACCCCTATTGAGCCCAATAGCTTCTGTTTGACTAAAGCATCTCTTCCAAAAAGGCATCCAGTCTGGATCTAAAGATTTTGGGGGATGGGGAATCCATCACTTCCCTTCGTAGTTTATCCCATTGGTTAATCCTCCTCCCTTTTTTTTTTTTAAAAAAAAAGTACCTGATTTCTAATTTGAATTTGTCTGGCTTTAATTTCCAGCCATTGGTATTGTTAACTAATATACCATAAAAAAGAACATTAAAGTCATGCAGCGAGACCTTAAAATATTGGGTGGGAAAGCTTCAGAGAATGGTTGGTAATGGTTTGGTTCTTAGTGATCGAATCTTTATTACATTAACTAGAAAGGTTATGCCTGCTGCTTTAGAATTGGTCTCTCAGTAGTAGTAAATGCCACTGGTTTTACTGACAATAACTCATATGCAATCAGACGCTTCCTGTAGTATGTAAAATAAAAGTGACTAATATAGTCATGGAGCCTTAAGATTCCACATTGTCTGGAGCAAGAGAGTGTCTTTTAAGCAAGAACTCTGTGTTGTTCAATGACCTTTATTCTACAGGGCAGGAAATCTCTACATAAAATTTTACAGCTCCAGAATTCCACATTGTCTGTAACTCAAGGAGAAAAGCAAAAACTATATGTGAGAATGTTAAGAAATACGTTTTTTTTTTAGAATATAAGCATCTATTTACCTAAAATCAGCAAGATTATTTGTTCTTTAAAAGTAATTAACATTTTTATATCTGTTACATTTAGGCTTTGCATTTCTTAACGGCAACACACATATTCAACTGGCTATCAGATACATTCTGCTCATCTCAGCAATAGAAAGATAATCATATTCTTCTCCTGGAGTCTTTAAGAAATTCATAGAATAAGTTAAGTGTTATATAAATAATTCATTCTTTTTGCTGCACGTTACAGCACTTAACGAGGACCAATATCAGGACTCAGCACCTTAGGGAAGCTAATTTGTAGCATTATTACTTCTCTCATTTTTATCTGTTCTACGTTGTTTAGAGTTTTCATAACCTAGTATCTTCACAAAAGTCCCCCTTTCTCTGTGATGCCTGAAAAAAACCCTTCCCCTCCACACATATCACTTTTGGTGGCATGCCAAGGAAGACCCATAAACACCTTTTATTTGTCTTTCTGTCAAGAAGTACATAAAAATGTAAGCATTCCTGTTTAATACAAAAGCTAGTCAGTTACTGTCACCTTGTCACTGTCACTCAAACAAATCAAACTAAACTTCAAATACTTTGTATCACATCTCCTGAAATTGGCACCTGAAAAATTACTGTATATTACAAGTTGAATTAAGCTGACATGTACAGCCAAATTCTGTTCTTCGTTTATATCACCACGTAAACAAAGTAATTCCAGCTACTTCAATAAAATTATGCTTGATTTACACTGGTGTAACTGAGATTAGAATTTGGCTGATAGATTATGTGGGGAACTTCTCTTTGGTACAAATAAAAAATAGTAACTATTTAAAAAAGTGACCTGATTTTGGACACCTCAGTTATATGGTACATAATTTGAGACGCTTTTTGGTGCCTGATTTTCCCCTGAGATCCTTAAATGTGCCTGAAAATGGCCACTTGTCACCCCACTCTGGTCAAAGTTTTCAAAAAATTCTGGAATCAATTTGATGATGATCTGAGAGCATTGCTGGTATAACAGAATATAGATCAGCTTTTAGAGCTTAATGATGATGATCACTTATAAAAAGGTTGACAATGATTAGTGATAATAAAAAAAATCTTTTATGAAGAGAGATTATAAAGATAGGGAACGCTTTATCTCAGAACGAAAATTAATAAGAGGAGACATGATAAAAGTACACAATAGTGAATGGTATAGAGAAGGTAAATGGGGAACATTCAGTGAAACTGAAGACTGGCAAATTTAAAACAGATAAAAAGGAAATGCTTTTAATACACAATGCACATTAGAGTGTGGAACTCATTGGCACAAGATATCATTGAGACCAGGGGTTTAAAATTGGTTTAATATTTCTATTTCTATCCGGAGTTGTTCTTTTAAAAAATAAAACATGGAGAGCTTTGGAGTTGATATAAATGATTGTGCTATTCAGCCTAGGACAACCTTTGGGAGTTAGGAGGAATCTTTCCGACTGGTCAGATTTTTTCATAACTGCCTTTTGAAAGTTTGAACATAATTGTACATAGTACTGATAATTAGGGCCATATACAGTCTTTCTAACCCTTGTCCATGTAAGGGACAGGCATTATTGCATTTCCTGAATGGAAGGAGCCAGGACTGGTGTACAGAAGAGTATACTGCACCTCACAAAGGGATGCAGCACTGTACGTGCTACCCCTGTGTGCTGGGGAACTCTGGGAGATGCATGTGGCTGGATTTCAATGATATTCAATGATATACATATAGTTTATATATTACTTTGGGATCCTTGAGGTTAAAAAGCACTACAAAAATGTAAAATATTACTCTTAATAAAGTTTGTTTTCAGATCCTGGCAATGTCTATCATTCATGGCAGTAAACTTCAGTCTGCCCATTCAAATTTAGTATCAGGTCTGTGCTATGGATAATAATAAAAAATAATTCATCAGAACTGCATTAAAAAGACATTAAAAGGTCTGTCTTAAACCTACCAAAGCAAGGAAAATCTCATTTAAGGATCAAACCAACATTATCTAGTCACAACAGGATATCATCTCCAGCATCATCCAGTTGTGACCTCTTGTGTCTAGATGCTGGAGATCTGATGCTTAGTTATGAATGTCTAGGTTTTTGTGACCTTCAGGCAGACCCTTACTGTTAGTTAAATGTTTTTATTGGAGGTTAAGGTAAAAATATACTGTGTTTTCATGCTAAGTACTGTAGATCACTTCACTGTGTCTCCTTTATTCTGTATACGCTTCATTGCTTTACTATAGCCAGCAAGAACCAGCTATAACAACAAAGAATTAAAAGCTACGTTGACCATCTGAATCATAGATATTGCCAGTTCTGACCATCTACTCAGCCTGGTGTAAAAATACCATAGACCTAAACAACAAAATGTACACTTATAAACATGAATAGAATGCTGGATCTATTTATTTCAAAAACTACAGGTATCTACCACTTGAGATAAAGGAGACACTCCGTTAACTGTTTGTGTTTGCTTTAGTTGGGCTTTTTATTTTAAATGTTGCCTGCAGGCAACCACGACAGAGCAACATAGCACAGGGATGGGTAAACTACAGCCCGGGGGCGGCATCTGGCCCTTCAGATGTTTTAATCCAGTGCTTGAGCCCCTGCCGGGTAGCAGGGTCTGGGTCTTGCCCCGTTCCGGTGCTCCAGCTGAGAAGCAGGGTCGGGAGCTTGTGGCTCCGTGCAGCTCCTGGAAGCAGCAGCATGTCTGGCAACCACAGCCAATGGGAGTGCAGGGGCAGCGCCTGCAGACAGGACAGCTTGCAGAGCTGCCTGCTCATGCCTTTTGTGTAGGAGCCAGAGGGGGGACATGCCGCTAATTCCAGGAGCTGCTTGAGGTAAGGACCCCCTGGAGCCTGCGCCCCAACCCCCTGCCCCAGCCCTGATCCCTGTCCTGCCCTCTGAACCCCTCAGTCCCAGCCCAAAGCACCCTCCTGCACCCCAGAGCCCGCATCACCCAGCCGGAGCCTGCACCCCCACTCCAGCACCCTGAACTCCTCATTTCTGGCTCCACTCCAGAGCCCACACCCCCAGAGGGAGCCTTCACCCCCTCCATACCTAGATGTGGCCCTCGGGCCAAAAAGTTTACCCACCCCTGATATAGCATCTCTATTACCTGAGGATAGGCACTAGTTGGCAATAGTCATATATGCTCATACCTATGTGCATGCGTAGGAACATATTTGTGCGTGATCCTGCAACCTTTATGCAGGAAAAAAAGAACTCCCCTTTGTCTGAGTAGTCTTTAAAATATAAGTTGGAAGAAAAGGAAGAACTGCCCAAGGCTAAACCTTTTAGTCTTCATGAAAGGACTCATGGGCTATATATCTGTTTCATGACAACTGGTGTGAAAATGGGATAACAAAAATGGTGTGAAGGTAGCAGAAACTGTTCTGCTACAGCATGGTGAGGACTTCATCAGTATTTTCACAGACTTGGTGGAAATAAAGAACCATTCAGGGTCATATGAAAGTCAGCAGAAATCAAGTGAGGGAATAAATGCAAATTACAAAGAAAGGAGAACAGTTCTAAATCAAATGTTGACAGAAAGAAAAGCTAATTATAGTTGTCCTGTTAATAAGAAGCACACAAACACACATAAAAACTATTAAGAAATGTTTGGGAGATGGAGCTTGTCAAAAACACACCAGGATTAGAGGAGAGATGAATCAAGGGCCAAAGCCCACTTAAAAAAAAAATCGTTCAAATCTTGAGGATCAACAGTGTTGGGGAAGAGCTAGGAGACAGATTTGAGACTGAGCTACAATATACAAGATCAAATTCTCAAGTCTGCCAATTTGACTTTACATGTGTGGCACAAGGGGAATCCAAAGCAGACAGATATCACTGTTGAGGCCTACGCCTTCCATAGGCATAAAGCCTCTGCCACTTTAACTTGTCCTGGCACTGGGCAGCTCAGAATCAGGGAATTGCAACTGACTCCCAGAACTCCGCTTCTCCCTCCACTGCACTTTGTTCACTGGAGAATCAAGCCCACAATTCTTTACTGAGAAATGAAGGTAGGTCCTGACAAAGTAGAGGAGTCTCATTATATCCTTACTGGGTTAGGCCAAAACTCTACAACTTCTTACTCTCAAGTAACTTTATAGACATGATTCATAGGTTCAAGGCCATACGGGACCACTGTGACCATTCAATTTAGGTAATCACACGTTTTAAGCATTTGCAGAATCAGTGCAATAGTTTTCAAGCATAAGAACTGAGGAATGTGCCTACACAATTTAGTTGTTTAGGCGATGCATTAGAGACCATTCAGTTTTGAAGAAAAATCCATCCTGAGAAGCTTTTGAAAGAAGCCAAATTAAACCCTTCAATAACAGTCTTGGTGCCAGTCTAAAGGAAGCTGAACTTTTTTTCCTAAGTAATTTGTTAGAAAAATAGAAAAAGCTGTTAAGCCTAGTCACTGCATTAACTAATTCTGTTGGAGTTGAGCATCAAAGGAAATTCACTAGAAGTGCAGTTCCTGTATTGTGCTAGTGAACATGTGGATTCTCTACCAGAACTGTCTGAAGACAGTGACAGATTACTACATGCATTTCCAGATGTCTCAGAAGAGCTCTAAGATGTCTTATCTCAATATCAATATCATATACATACTTGCTGTGAACTAGAAACTGAAGAGAAAAGTAAATAAACCTTTATCATTTAGTAGCTCTGGCATAAACTTTGAAATTAAAAAATGCCTGTCCAACAAACCCTCCAAAAGAGAAAATATTCCATGATATAAGATGGACAGAAAATTCAAAGTGGAATAAATAAGCAGCCATCATTAATGACAGTTACATTTAAGGCACATTATGATGTTCCTGCAAGAGTTAGTTGAACTCCTCCCTTCACCTCCAAAAAATCTGCATTCCTTGAAAATTAAATGCCTGTCACCTTTTGAGATATTTGAAAGTTAATTTGGTGTCACTACCACAACAGGTAAGAAGAGTATCTGAAATCAGAGAGTATTTCACAGCCAGGGAAAGATGACTAAAATTGGATTAAGGCAGAAAACTCACAGTAACCAAGCTTCCATTTCTTTTAAAGTGTGATTCTACTCTAAAAATGGCACAAGTGGTACCACCTTAATCCATTGAGCTGTTTCTTGTTTGTATTCAGAATAGTATCTGATCACTTTAGTAATAAAAAGAAGGTTTTACTGCTCCTTATTCTTGCTAGCACTATAGTGACTACAGGTAGATATGAGTGAGCTAGAGGGTAAAATTGTCGAAAGTACCTACATCTCATTTTCAAAAGCAATTTAGGCACTTAAGCATCGAGTGGGATTTTCAAAAGCTGCTGGGCACTGCATTACTACTGAAATCAATAGGAGTTAGGTGCCCAAATACATTTGCAAATCAGGCCAGTAGTCTCCTAAGTGTTTAAGCCACTTTTGAAAATGAGACTTAGGCATTGCAATGCTGAGCAGAAGAAATGCCTTTTAAAATCTGGATCTTGCGCATAGACAAAATAGGACTTAGGGTCCTAAGGCATGGACCCACAAAGGGACTTACATTTTGCAATTTTAGGTGCCTGGAGAATCAGTGGGATCCACAAATCCTGGGTTAGGTGCAATGAATGGAGAGAGTCAGATGTCTAAGAATGGGTTCTAGGTAAGCCAACATGCTAGCCTCGTGGTTAGGCTACTCACATGGCAAGTAATAGACCCCAGAACAATTCCCCCTTTTGCTTGATGAGAAGGAATTTGAACAGGGGTTCTCCTACAGCTCAGGTGTGCTTTAGCCACTGGACTATGGGATATTCCAATGTGGGTCTCTTTTGTTGAAGACATTCCTCTTAATTAAATACTCAGGCCAGAGAAAGCGTGAGACTCACTCTATAGTCTATATATACACACACGCAAGAACTGGGATATCCTTTCACCTTATTAGGTAGAGAGGTGAATTAAACTGGGGTCCCTCACATCCCAAGTGGGTATCTACCCACTGGCCTAAATAGGAGAAGGCCCTTCATTCTCTGGTCACTTCATATAGAGTTAGGTGGCCTCTGTGCATGCGTCCCGATTGGGCCCCACAGTCCAGATAGGTGCTTCTCCACCTATCTTCCTCTGGTTTGCACTGGGGCTTAGTTGTCTGTGCACCTAGAGTGAGGTGCACGTGCTCAGAGGCAGAAACATAGTCACTTGGGAACTTAACTTTTACACAGAAAATGTAGGTGCCTAATGAATTTAGGTGCCTACAGGTTAGGTGGCAGCAGAGTAGGGTTTTTGTGGATCACAGTAGTGCCTAAAACTGGGATATAGGCACCTAAACCTGTGTTTTAGGCATCTAAATCAGTGCTACTCAAAGTGGTGGTCTGTGGACCGGTGCTGGTCCGCGAGCCATTGGCTGCTGGTCTGCGCGAACATTGGAAAAAAAAAATCCGGTCCCCCTCATCAGATAGCTTGAGAAGCACTGATCTAAATCACTTCATGGATCTGTCCCTAAGTGCTGAAATCAAGTAAGCCAGTTTTGAGACACTTGTTCTGAACAGTTTCAACTTTAGACGTAGCCCCAGCTTGCATAATAAGAAATGGTAAATACAATATGAGGGGTGAAATATCAAAAGGATTATAAAATAGAAGTTATGCTGTGTGAGACTGTTCTGGGCACAGGTTCAAACATCACCTTTATTCAGCAAAGTATGTAGAAGAAAATACCAGTGAATGCAGAAACATGGGTCAGGGCATGGGCAGCGAGTGAACTGGCAGTTGAGGGAGTCTAGCCCCCTCCCCTTCTGCCGCAGGCCCCTCCCCTCCCATTCAAGGCCCTTCTCCTCCCCGCTGAGGCCCCATTCTTTCTCGCCTTCTGCCCCCTCCCCTGCAGGAGCCCAGAGTAGCAGAGCCCCACTGCAGCCACTGGCCCCTCTGCCTCAGGCCAGAGCCCCCATCCACAGCCTCCCTCCCCTACCCCATTCCCAACACAGGGCGGCTGGCGCGGCCACAGTGCCCTCAACCCCAACCAGGTGAGTGGCGCCACTGCAGCATTCCCCAGCCCCAGAGTGCGGGGTGGGCGGCGATGCTGTAGCATCCCTGAGCGGCGTGCCAGGCGGGCACCAGCACTGGCCTCCCCAGGTCCTGGTGGCAGGATGTCCAACCCCAGCCTGGGCCAGAAAGAGCAGGAACTCACAGGCACGCCTGGGGCTGGAGCATGGGTGGGGCTGTTTGGGGAGGCTCAGCCTCCTCCAGCCTATGATACCCGGTGCCAATGGGTCAGGAAACTACTATGCTTTTACTAGGGACTTATGAAAGCAGGCGAAGTAGATGTAATGTTATCCTTGTGTATAGTCTGTGATGTATTTGGGGATCCTTTGGGATGAAAGATGCTATATAAAAAGAGAATTTAAAAGTCAAATGCCAGAGGCAGTGCATGCTATTAGATAATGCAAGAAACAAATGAATGGTGAATAGGCTCCACTATAAGCAAAAATAAATGCTGGCATGGCAGAAAGCACTCAGAGGTTTTGGTTGCCAACATCACAGGTGAATGCACTTGGGATCTTGTTTCAGAGTAACAGCCGTGTTAGTCTGTATTCGCAAAAAGAAATGGAGTACTTGTGGCACCTTAGAGACTAACCAATTTATTTGAGCATGAGCTTTCGTGAGCTATAGCTCACTTCATCAGATGCATACTGTGGAAACTGCAGCAGACTTTATATATACACAGAGAATATGAAACAATACCTCCTCCCACCCCACTGTGGGATCTTGATTATACAATGGAAGATGTAGAAAATAACAAGCTAAGAATAGGATAGGAAGAAATTCCCTTGCACCAGATACTTAGATCTGGAACAGGGACAAGATACCAGAGTTAATCTGCCTAATTTTGAAAAGATTGACATGAGATCTTCAGTGACCACAGTGGTCAACATAACAGCTCTGTTTTAAATGTCATCCGCGAGCCCCTAGGGACATGGTGAACCCATAATGTCTTGCTAGCACATTATTTCAATGTTTTTGCAAAAGGGAGAGTGTTGCCTAATAAATCTGGGTGTTTTGATGGAGGTTTCCAATTAAAATACTTAATAGGCCTGATCAATTTCACTTGATAAATCATCTGAGATTAAAGCCCACGATGGTGCATTTACCAGTCTAAAGGATTTGCATGGATTGGGGCAAAATATTTCTAACATTACAAATTGTTCCATAATTTCACAAATAGTGTCTATTTCTTCCACCAGTTTCCTGAAAAGAGGCATCTATTTAACTATATTGAAGAATGTGAAAAGGGCTTCCAGCAGCTGGAAGTGACACTACTAATAGGACTAATCTTAGCTTACCCATCCTAAAAAGACAGCTTTCCTTCTGGACACTAATGCTAGTGATTTAGGAATGGGAAGAGTACTATTTTAGGAGCACAGAAGCTAGAGAGAGTAGTTTTATATTATAATTAAACTCTCTCTGCTGCTGAGAAACATTATTGTGTCACAAGAAAAGAACTACTGGCCATTGTAAGATCAATAGATCACTTTCATCATTACCTCTATCGGAGAAAGTTTATTACTCAAAATGATCACACAGCTCTACAGCAGCTATTGAAACCCCAAAGCCCTGAAGGACAATTGGCTCGCTGGTTGCACAAAGTAAAACAGTATGATTTCATCATTTAGCATCTTCACAGGGGAATTCATGGGGATGCCGGTGCCTTATTACGCACAGTGTGTTTAGTCACTGATTGTAAACACTGCATTAGCAAGAAAGATAAATAATTTTTATCAGAATACCAAAATTCTTCATGTGCCAATTCTGGAAATATTTCTCTCCAGACCTAATAAACTGGAAAAGTACAATTAACTTTATGACGACTGTATAGCTGCTTGTGAACGGAATGATGCAACTCTACAAAGATTAATTACAGGTGAATTTCAAGAAGTGTAGTAAAAATATCCTGTGGCATTAGCTATTGTCAGATTGAAATTTCTTGGAGATGGAACTTCTTGGATCATGGAACCACAATTAAAACCTACCTGACATGATGGAAGCCTCTAGAAATGTAACAAGAATTGGTAAAATGGTTGATAGAGAAATTGAAGCTAATGCGATTCTAAAATATCAGGTTTAGAGGGCCAACATATT